>NC_084644.1:1657294-2277794 GCF_019802595.1 Syngnathoides biaculeatus
TCTGATTTTAAGCCATGCATTACCCGAACAAGATTTATAAGGTAGCATTTAAAAAAAAAACAAAACCAAAGCCGGCACCACCCAATATTAATTTAAGAATCTCACCTTGGACTTCCTCCTGCCAAACTGGAATAAACCAAAAAAGCCTTTCCTGGTGCTCCTGTCCAAACTGTTAGTGCTGGAGTGGAAGGAGTCTGGGAAACCAAAAACAACACCTTAACATCGTCACGCGTGACACCAGGGTTACACTAAAAGGTGGAAGGGTGGGGGCCGAGAGGGGGCGGGGCGGGGGGGGGGGTCTCCATTGACAGACTGAAATGAATATAAGTAGCATTTCATTGCAATTTACAAGCGGGACTACATTTGATATTTGCATCGACAGAGGGCGCCACAAGCGTATGATTTGGACTTGTCAGGGTTAGTAGACTCAGCCTTCAAAGGAGAATATGGAAAACTCCCAACTTGCATCGCTTTGTTTTCACTTCAGATGCAAGATGAAATTAAGAGTAAGTACTTTCGTGCCCAGGTGAAAGTCAGTCATAATGGTAAACAACATTCTGCACGCGTGTGATTCCCAACCAGGATGCCAAAGTACACAGTTTGGAACAGCGGGAAAAAAAAAAAAAAAGATTTACTAATTACTGCACACATATGTAGTTCATCTATATAAGCGATTAGTGATAGGCGGAACATTTATAAATGAACAATTATAAATGCTCTTCCATGAGATGGATCTCATAACCACCCGTTGCCCTTTTGTGGTGTGTCATGAGACTCAAAATGAGTGACTTGGCTCCATTCGCACGGTTGGGAATCACTGCTCTACACTTAAAAAAAACAAACAAAAAAAAAAAAAAGCAGCATTTTGTTAGGATATTTCCAGCCACACAATTATGCTTGACTGATACCTGAATAATTTAGCGCTGGAGTGGAAGCCATTTTAGGCTGCAGAACTGGGAAAAACAAATGAATAAAAACAATTAGGTAGGTTTAACTTTGGTGACAAATCAAAACAGGGTTATTCATCATCCAGTTATTGCTGGTGTTTTTTTTTTTTTTTTTTTTTATCTAGGCTCACTCGGGGTACTTTCCAGATCACCCAGATTACAAATTTCAGGCTAACGGCACACCACCTCATCAACTTGCTGGAGTATCCCCCAAAAAATTACCTTTTAATATTTGGCAGCATAAAAATGCTAGGACGACACATTTATCGCTACGGCATTTGTACAGTGTCCTTTTTTTTTTTTTTTTAATAGAATTATTTCAATTTGGTGCTGGCTTTGGAAAGACCCAAAGACCCCTTGATTAATCCTTAATTAGGATTGTTCTCCAATCTGAATTCAGAATTATTATACCGACCCAATTTACAGATGTCTGTATATTCCTTGGCAGCAAAAAAATAAGTTATATACAGCAGTGGCTTAAAATATGACTTACTTGTTCTGTGACCACACTCGTAACCCAAAAGACGCACCTCAAATCATCTTAGCCATTAAAATGAAGGGAAATGTTTTAGGGAATCAGCTCCAGCCACCCCTCCCCACAAAAAAAACAAACACATCCACAATTGCAGTTTAGAAGACAGCACATTCAATAAAATTGAGGATGAAACAATCTATGCAACATAACAATGCTGCAATCTGATTCGTTGTGCCGCTTCTGGGGTGTGCGCACAATGTCGTGCAGATCAGCAAAATAGAAAACAGTACTCTCGCTTCTACTATGACTAAGTGACTCAGTAAGAAGACGGAATACCGTGATTTTTTTTTTGTCGAGGATAAAGAATATATCCATGTTGAGGATTTCTGTTTTATTTGTCTACATGTGTTGCTCCACCGTGACTATCGAGGCTAATTGTAGCACGTTAATGCTATTCTGCATTGAGCTAAGTGGCCCGAGCCAAAGCTACGCAAAGGGTTTAAATACAGGCCATTGTCTCTATGATGTCTGGTTTTACAATAAACTTCAACTACGAGTGGCATTGAATAGAACGCAACTATTTTTTGAGGAATTTTCCAAACAGAACAGATTTCTCATGTTTGCACTTGGAAGCCAAAGCAAAAAAAACAAACAAAAAAAAAAAAAAACAAAAACAACAACAAAAAAAGCCAAATGACAGCCTGTATCTCAAAAAGTCACAACTATACTACCTCAAAAGCAAAAAGCAGCAGTCTGGGTTGTGAATATTTACCTCGACTCTTGTCAAGAACATAGAGCTCCTTGATTCCCAGCTGCGTTAAAGATTTGTCCAGCGGTAACTTTTGGCGGCTGACGTCGTCCTTCAGGAGCTGGACACACGTGGGGTCGAACTCGCACTTTTCGCAGATGATGGGGATCAGGGCCTGGAGGGGTACCAACGGGTTGACCCGTACCACCGCCTTCTGGTTGCTGTGATAGTTCACCATCAAACGCACCGTTTTCTGACCCAAGAGAAAGAGAAAAAAAAAAAAAACCCAACCACAATCATATTTAATAATTAAATGAGGCTCGGATTAATTGGGCTTGCTAATCAATTAATTTAAAAAAAATACAATTTATATTTGCAATAGCTTTTCCAGGACAATTTTCATAGAAAAAGGGTGAGTGTGCTTGATGAAATCATTTGTATAACCAGTATGAAACAAAATATGCACGTGATATATAGATCATACATATACATATGCAGTCCAACCAGTATGAAATAAAATAAGCATATAATAGATACACAGTATATGGATCATACATATGCATATGTATGAAACATAATGGTGAGGGAGTCTATTAGGAACTGATAACTGCATGAAATGCTGTCCAAAGGAAAAACGATATCGAAAAAATGACAATGATGAAAAGTAACTACTTTTAATCACTTAACATTTCACAAAGCAAAGGAGTCTGTAATAATTAATCCATGGCTTATTCTGTATTATAGGTGCACTAATTTAAATAAATCAAATCTAATATAAAGTCATACTCTGCACATTTACAATATTTTATACTGACATATTAAAAAATGACATCACGAATGACTGGCTGACTGAAATAATGACATCAGTCTCTGGGTGTATGCAAAGGTTCACGTAGCGCGAGAGCAGGTAGCGAGTCCTGCGAGGCGGGGAGAGAAATAATGCATGGTAACCAAAGGCGAGGCGCTCATTAAATATTCAAAATGCTGAAGAAGCTTTGCAAAAAAAAAAAAAAAAAAAAAAGGATATAAAAAAAGAGCATTTCAGCTCAGCAGGACGTAATAAGGAAACACACAAAGTTAGATTAAAAAAAAAAAAAAAAAAAAAAACAAAACCATGCAGCACCAAAATTCGACCTTACCGCGGAGCCTTCCAGGGGTCGCTTTCCGCCAATGAGCGGAAGCAAAAAGTGCACTTGGGGTAGATAAAATAAAGGCCTTTAGCAGAAGTACAAGAGAAGCTTACTTCCTAAGCGCAGTTTGTTGGACAATCACAAAAGACTCATCGTTTCAAAAGACACAATCATAATTTTGGAATCCCACCATCAGTAATACGGTATAGTTGACTCACCTCGGGAACTTTTGGTGCCGGTCTGCGCGTGGCTCTCTCTTCGCAGCCTTTCTCCTTGATGAGGACGCAGGCCACATTGAGCGAGCCCAGCAACACGTTGGGCTTGAACCCCAGAGGGTGGCCTTCGGGCGACAGCAGATCCAAGGTGTGCAGCGCCGGACTGAGATGGTAGCGGCTGCACAGGTCCACCAGCAAGTCCATCAGCGGCTTACTGGGAGAGGAGGGGGCCACACAAACGAGAGTGAAGGTGGGGGCAGGGAGAGCCAAAAGTGAAACAGAAGGAAGGGGAGAGTGGCGAGGACCCAAGGAGGGAGCCAGTTTGGAAGAGGTGATTGGGTTACCAAGACAATATCGCGTCGAGTACCAGGAAGTGGCAACGAGTTCAAGCAAAACAGACACGGAGGACACGCCCTTGGACTTAAGGATGCCGGCTGTGGAACCTGCCAACCCGAAACGAGAGTGACGGTGGGGGCAGGGAGAGCGAAAAGTGAAACAGAAGGAAGGAGAGAGTGGCGAGGACCCAAGGAGGGAGCCAGTTTGGAAGAGGTGATTGGGTTACCAAGACAATATCGCGTCGAGTACCAGGAAGTGGCAACGAGTTCAAGCA
Source organism: Syngnathoides biaculeatus (assembly GCF_019802595.1). Lineage (NCBI taxonomy): Eukaryota > Metazoa > Chordata > Actinopteri > Syngnathiformes > Syngnathidae > Syngnathoides > Syngnathoides biaculeatus. The sequence continues at coordinate 1,661,420 of NC_084644.1, forward strand.
AAACAGACACGGAGGACACGCCCTTGGACTTAAGGATGCCGGCTGTGGAACCTGCCAACCCGAAAATAAAGAACGCGAGAGTCAGCACGCGGCGTGGCGTCTTTGTGGGGAGATGGCCGCATCGTGGGAGGGGAGTGCCAGACCTTCGGCTTTAAAAATACGCAAATGTCCTCCTCAAGGAGACTTCGACAGTTTTCAACATGCTTTCGTCAAAATGATGACGATGGAGAATTATAAACACATTTTATCCTGCCCATTTATTTTCTTCCTGAAATGTGCAGCCACCCCGCACCATGTTGGTCGTTTTTATAATAATATTTGTTTTCATGATGGTAAAAAAAAAAAAAAAAAAGACACGCTGAATTTCCTTTTAGTGAGTATTAGAGTAAGGTCATCACATTTGAATAATTGGCAGTTATCAATCAGAATTGTTTTGAGAGGAAAAAAAATAATCATCTGAATTCATATTTTTCAAACTTTTAACGCCAGACTGTTTACTGTAAGGTGTCCAAAATGATGTTCAGGGATTTCCAACATATTTTTTGAAGCTGCTAATTCCATTTTTTGGATAATTTTTTTCCCCCAATAGTTCCCTATGACTACTCTACGAAAACTAATACAAATGCATCTTAGCGTCAAAAGTATTTTTTTGGCCTTTCCTGATGAGCTGCAGAGTAGAAATACATGTATAGTTTAAACACACACACAATAAAATAATTTCAGGAATATATTTATTTTGTGCTAAAAATGTATGCTTTAGTAGTAGAAAACGCAAGGCTGGGAACGCATTGCCGTATCTGTCGCGACTCGGTCCCCAGCCTTGTAAACTTTTTTTTTTATGAACAAAAGTGCAGAATAACTTTAAAACAGGCAACTTGCCTTCTTTGGAGCCATGATTGGGGGTAAATACGGTCGTCCTCGATAAGACGAAAAACAAGAGGTTGCGTTATACAGAATAACAAAAACGAGTTGCTTGCGTTATGTCATTTCTGTTTTTTGGGGGGTTTTTTTTTCAGGGGGCATTCGAATAGACAACAAAACGTGTCGTGGGTGGTTCAGCTGCTTGTGCTACACCCATCTTGTTATTTCCAGGTTTTTTCGGGGGGGGGGGGCGTTTGAATCGACAATAACAAAGCGCGTCACGGGTGGGTCAGCGGCTTGCACCGCGCGCATTGTGTTATTTCCATTTTTTTTTTTTTTTTTTTTTTTTGGGTGGCGTGGGAACTCACAACAAAGCACGTCGTGGGTCAGCTGGTCCGGCCGCACGCAATATGTTATTTCCGGGTTTTTTCGGGGGCGTTCGAGTACCGATTTTCGTATGAAAAGCGAAGCAAAAAAAAATCTTGAATTTTTTATTCGAAAACCAATTTGTTAAAAATCGTGGATGCTTGATGCTTTACTGTAGCTAATGAGGTTCACTTCACCAGAGAAATGCAGTTGCTAAACTTAAGAGTTGTACTTTGTAAGAGGCCCATTGCACTTTAGCGTCATCAATTCCCTGTCTTTTTACGTTTTTTTTTTTTAATAGTCTATACACCTAATTTTGGCTTATTGCTCTGCAGTAACATTTTCTGTGTGTCTGTGGGCGGGGAGGGTTGGGCATTGAATAAAATTCCATGTGATAAATCACAAACTCAAAAAGTGAACTGAGGGATGACTCCACAGTTCTCATAGTCTTTTTAGCAATTACCTTCAAACATGTACAAAGTACTCAGAAATAAAGTACATCTATGATTTGACTTTACAGGGACTTTAAGGTTGGACTGTAAATAAGTGTTCCATTGTGATAACAGCCCCCACCCCACCCCACCCTTCCCTAAAAAAAAAAAAAAAAAAAAAGTTTGCTCGGAATGAGTCTCCGGTCAATGTAAGCCTTATTCTGTACCGGGGAGAAGTCGATGATTTTCTGCCCCAGAGGAGAGCAACTCATTAGGGGCAGAGAGAGCGTGAGCAGCTCAGCTTCCATCTGCTGACTCTCCGGGACAAAAGCCTCTCTGCTCAGACTGGGAATAGGACCCTCGAAAATGCCCCCGCTGGCACAGAAACAGCCGTCGAGGCCAAATGGGGGAAACGTGAAGAAGGGCACAAAAGTGCACCCGCGTGGAGATTTCAATTTCTGGTTTAAAAGCATTATTATGGGGATAAACAAACAAAAGTTACGTTCTTCTCACCTGCCATCCTCAGTGATAGAGATCCGGTATCCCTGCGGAAGGGTCAACTCAAAATCCACACTTGGTCTAATCATGTTCTCTTTGGATTCCACGCCCGCATCGGGTACGCTGTTTGGAAGGCTGTGCCGGGGGGCCGCTGGTGGAGGTGGGGCCCGAGCCTTCATTCTTTTCCTGAGAGGCAAAGAAAGCAACCGTTTCGACAGGAACTCAAGAAGTCTTACCAGAATACTACGGATGACAAAAGACGCCCAACAATCTCAGAAGTAGCCCAATTTTGTCCCGCTGCATTTTTGAGACACCGTTGTTGCAATTATTTCACGCAGGGGTCACAAGAACATCTGACCCTGAAGTTGTCCAGACCATCCAAGCCACAGCAGCTGCTTGTTACAGACATCAACGGAGCTGACATCATCTCAAAGTGCGAAATTAGCTAAAATGTTATTCGTAGACTTTACGCCCATCGGATCGGACGACAATTGGTATTTTTTTGCTGAGTGGCTGACCGGTTTTGATGTCATTCACGATGGCACTACGTCAACACTAGTCCAAAACAAAATCTCGTCTGCCAATTATGATCATTCAGCTTGATCTATTTAACTCAAATGTGAACCTTGGGGATGACGACGCGAGCGGTTCATGCTGACGAAAAAAAAATGGTCCTGCTGAGGACAGGAGAGGACTTGCTTGAGGCCGTTCACGTACTTTTAACGCGAGCCGGCAAAACGTTGCAGAACTTAGCAAGCTAGCGCTAGCACTCGTGGTTGTTTGCCAACATGCTGCCGTTCTGTTGAATACGAGCTGACCCGAGCGGCCAATTCCAACCTTTTTGGAGCAAAGATATACAGTTGAAAAATCTCACGGCACATCAGGAAACAAAAATGTCGCAAAAAGTAGATACAGTACCGTCATTGGGGTATGTACTCACTGCCATCTAAGAGACCATTCGTTTGTTCTGTCTGTCACTATGCCTCACTGGCATGAAAAGATGAACAAAGATGCATTTATTCCAAGTATTTTTTTTTTTTTTAACAATTAAGTACATGGCCTCACAGGGGTTTTCTGAGGTCCAAGGTTCAATCCCGGACCCGCCCGTGTGGAGTTTGCATGTTCTCCCCTGTGCCTGCGTGGCTTTTCTCCGGGTGGCCATTCCGGTTTCCTCCCACATCCCAAAAACATGCAACATTAAATTGGACACTCGAAATTGACCCTAGGTGTGATTGTCAGTGCAGCTGTTTGTCTCGATGTGCCCTGTGATTGGCTGGCAACCAGCCTCCTACCCCTCGACAGCTGGGATTGGCTCCGGCACGCCCCACAATCCTTGTGAGGATAAGCGGTGAAGAAAATGGATGGATGGAATTAAGTACATGAAATGAACAGGCCATTTAAATAGACTCCTTGCGCCATTTTGTGATCGGATCGGTAATCGATTATCAGGTTTTTTTTTTTTCCAAACTCCCTGAACGGTGACCCTCCTCGTGTGAAGCCCGGCCGGTTATGTGTGGCTCTTGCATTTAGCGCGCTGTTGACAGTCAGGACGGTGTACTTCCAGCTGATTTGCCAGAAACAAAAACACTAATTGCTATTGTCCGCCTTCGTGCACTCCCAGTCTCAACACAGGATAGATAACAATAGGAAAACATCGCACTTACGTCAGAAGGAGTCCTTCTGGAGATTCAAAGTTCCCCAATTGTTGACCGCCCCGCTGTTTATAAATCCGGTTCCAACTTCCAAGGATTTGTCACGCTCAAGACAGGGTGTCCGTGTGTGCGCACGCGTGAATGTTTCAATTGCGGATCAGTCAAGTTACTCCGCTTCAGCAAAAGAAGGACTCGACGGCAGGAATGTACAAAAGATGGCAAAGCAAACGGACTCTAACCTTAAGTTAACCATTAACGCCAACGTGACCCAACTCAACTCAATCATTACGCAATGGAGAAAGTGCTCTTCCAAATGAGATACGATCGATCCAAGTTATCAGCTGCTTTGGAATTTGACGACGCTTCACCTAACGTGATTTGATGACCTTTGTGAAATACTCTGGAAAACAAACTATGACACATTTTATAGATGGCGTCCTTGTAAAATGTGGGCGTGTCCCCACTTCCTCCCTGACACAGGCGCACACGTGGCCGCTTTGACGAAAATCTCCCCGCTGAGCGAGAGTGACCGTGAGACCAAATCAAGCAAATCTCAAAAGCCAAATTCAGACATAAACGTCAGACGGACGGACACGCACCTCGTTACTTCCATTATGCTGCACTTCGGTCCGAAGATCATTTTTATTCAATTGGGTTGTACAACAATTCCAGCCAGGGACGGCTGACTTTGGTGAGCGACTGAAACCCGTCGCCAGGCGATCGCGGGCCACAAAAGGTAAACAAACGTTCACGCCAAGGAACAATTTACAGTCTTCAAGTCAGATAGCGTACATATTTTTGGAATGTGGGAGGAACCAAGCACGAGGATTTGAACCTTGGACTCAGAAAAGTGAGGCGGATGTCCCAGTTAAACACATTATAATTTTCTTTGAAACTGAATCAATATTGAGAAATTGTCAATTTCACATGCGTAGTCGAAATAATTTTTTTTTTTTTTTTAAAAACTGTCAACTTAGTGTCTGTTCCATGTGAAACACTGAAAATAAAAAAATGCGGAGGAATCATTGAGAAACAGCACAGAAGATCCAGTTTCATCAATGAGAAACTGCACAATTTCAAACATTTTTGAATATGAATCTAATTGCACTCTATGATAAATTCAAATCCTAAACCTTGAATGCAGGTCAAAGGTGCCCAATCCTGATTTAATTCTTGGATCAAATTTCACTCTTTACACAAACGGGACAGCAATCAGATTTGTGTCTGTCGAGGCAAGCCGTGTAAATCCTGCCGAAGAAAAATTAAACTTCTCGAACGCTTGATTTGAATTTTCTGCGTATTTGAAACCACAGCTACGACTACCCCGTACGGAAGAATACTTTGCCACAACCGTGCATGCCGTTGAGTCTCCTCTCCCAAAAATGATAGTCAATATTTGCAACCTTTTATTGCTCTCAGCGGCTGTTTATCACAATGTCGTAAAAGTATTCTGTCAGTTAACTGTCTGTAGTTGTAGTAGAGCGGCTCAAACTACTGGAGACATATTGCTTGCGTTTTGACAAAAATAATAATAATGTTTGTGATTTTTTTTTTTGCATTAGATACAATTCGCGTGTGACCGATACGACTTTGAACTGCGCCTTACACAGCGAGAAAACACACACGCAGACACGCACACGCCACGCCAGCGTACCCCTCGGGTGCCATGGAGCAGGCATCTCCATGGAAACCAATGTTTACACCACTTTCCGCCACTTGAGTGCTGGGAAGTGCAGGCCGCAGTTTGACACAAGGAGCCGATTTCGTAAACGTCAGCGCAAGGAGAAGCTGAATGACTGAAAACTGAGCAACAAGAGAAAAGAAGGACCTGACCCACAAATTGAAATTCATAAGCACAACACATGAAGCATTGTTGAGCGTTGACATACAGTCAGTCACACAATTCAGCGCAAGTCTTGAAGCTCATGTTGAAAAGCGGTAAAAATACATCCGACTGTGACGGACCAATGTCCCAAATTCTATCAAGCGTATTATCCTCTACCAATAATAATAATAATAATAAAACATTGGTTGACACGAACATTTCTGCCTTGAAGCAATGAAAAATATCAACAAAGGCATACACGCACTGCCCCGGAACCAAATCGCTGCCTGGAACCATCTGGCCTGTGACTTTGTGTACCGCACGGGCTTTTGTTGCACGGCTGGACCAGTGAAAAGCATGACCAAAAGTGACACTACTAGAAGTGGAGTATACATGTAAGATGATGTATGTATAAATTAGCATATTAGATAGCGGGTTTTTTTCCCCCCACTTGCCATAAAAAATAAATAGAGAAAAATCACACGCTAATGCTAATTGTGAATGCTAACTTGTGGATTCTAAAAAGATTTGATGGAGTCCATACATTTTTGCTGCTGAATTGCAAGTAACCCAACGACATTTGTTTGTTACTTTATGCTTACACGGCATCATCAGTTATTCCATGACTCATGTAATAAAGAGACGATATGCGAACGTGTATTTTGGCCTCCGCCCGCGCCCTATTTGCAAACAGCACGGCTCCATTCATTTCCACTGGCGAAGCACACGTGCGGTCGCTCAGTCCTCCTCTCTGACAAAGCCGCATACTTCGGTGACTCACACGCGACAGCGGGCTTCCGAAAATACACGTCTCGCCCGGAACAGCTGCACGAGATTGTCCGCAATGGATGCTCAACGCTGAGCACAGAAACAAATTCATGTTCTTACCAGGTGACTCGCAGTGTTGTGTTTCACCAGGAATTGGAGGGGAGGGGGCAAGAACAAGCGTTAAGACTCTGAACTTCTTGGATTGTTGTTTTTAGCTAGCATACATGAGGGAAATATTAGACACCAGTAATAACGGTTCCTTATGAAACATCCTGTCCCCCGGAGGGACACGAGACCAGGTTCGGGCATTGGTCTCGTCGGTCACGACTGAATAGTTTCACGTCCAAACTGCTTTTGACAGAACAAACCAACGTGGACACTTCTGAATGAGTCCAGAATAGTCTGGATTAACAAAGTTTACCCGATCATTTTTGTCATTTCTGCTTTCCGAGTTGCATTTCACCCGTTTTTTAAGAGTGTGCATGTACTAGAAGGTGATAGAAGGGGTGGGGGGGGGGGAAAGAACCTGAACTGTCTTTGGCAGGAGTGCTCAGCTCATGGCAAACCACGTGAAGCTCTACCACGGATAATTTTGGAATGTCTTGGGTGGAGACTTTTACTTGCTTCTGTCTCACATTTTCCCATCATTTGACATGCAGGAGGATGCAGAGAAATCATACGGCCTCACTTCTTGGGGCAAATTCTGCACCGACATAAATGCCCTCCCACGACTGCTCGGCCTTTCAGGCATATCCAAATACGAGAGTCGTGTTGTAACTTCAGTGAGTATTATCTTCTACTTGATCAGCAGTTAACAAAGCAGCCAGGAAGTAAGCAAGTCGACAGAAACAGGACGTGGTAGGCAATAATTATGGGTGCGTGTTTGGATTGGAAGACTGAAAGTATAAAATTATGAAGAACTCGCTGCAAAAATCTGTCCACAATTTTTCAGTCTGATTGTTTTTTTTTAAGCTTGCGCAGCGATAAAGTCAGAAATGCCTCCGTCAAAGCGAGGGCGTGGATGGTTACTCGTCATTTTCTGTATCGTTTATCCTCGCTAAACGTCAGAGGTGAACTAAAGTCTACAACAGTGAGGCAAGCTGCATACACCCTCAACGGGTTGCCAGCAAATCGTCGCATGGATGTTCGGGAGCAGTATAAAAAAAAAAAAAAAAAAAAAAAAAGGTGAAACCATGCGGTCAGGGCATGGAAATGTGACGCAACACCGCAGACATTTTTTCCCGTGATGTGGAAGTTTCAAGACTTTACATTTGAGAGCGCTACGAGCTGTACTGAGGAGACACAACATACTTTGAGCCAGCTCATCAGTAGTCCGAGTACCACACCAAGTGACGCAGGGCTCGCTGCTGCTGCTGCTGCTAAGCAATTGACAAACCCCTGCGCTGCACACAGCCTCGATGGGAGGATCAATCTCAGAAATAAAAGTGTGAACGCTCACAAGTGTACAGGGACACAGAGATGACCCAAGTATTAAAATGCTGGGTGCAGATATCAAATCGCAGTGAAGTCCACTTACGACCATCATATCCTGGTTATCCCGGGCCGAGTCACACCGCTTGGTGCGCTGGATTAACGCCATCGTTATCAGTGTGGCCGCGTGACATAATTTGTAATCACAGGGGTGAGAAAAATGAAGCAACCGCAACCATTTCGTAAACACGTGCAGTCCTTGATGAGTTTGGTCAAAACATCAACAACCGTTGGTGCGAAATGGACGCAACTGCCACACGCAATCGCTGCTTCAAATCATTCATTCCGGCTTGCCAACAACACCCTCAATCGAGTGATGCTCCAACAGCACACAAAAAGAGCAACCTTCCCTTTCTCTCCGTGGTTTGGCTCGCAGAGAGAGGGAGAGAGAGAGAGAAAGAGAGAGAAAAGACAGAAGGACCAGAGAAGGGGGACATTGGGGAGGGGGATGGTCGGGTTATCACGCTCATTCTGGAACTCTCTGGTGACAGGAAACCGCTCACTACACATTACCGCACTGGGATGTCATTCAAAAGCAGTACTGTACTACCAATAGTATGACAAGAGCCTAAATCATTCTGAAGTACATTTCTAGTCAGGAAAATAACTACAGAAAAAATGTAAAATGTAATTTTTGCGGGGGTTGGGTGGGGTGGGGAATGCAATTTAAAAAAAAAAAAAAATGGAAGCTCAATCAGAAGCCAGTCAGCACCTGTTCGTGTTCGGTATTCATTCATATCAACGATAACGCACAAACTGTTAACTATCTAATAACTCAACTGGCCAGTTCACATCAATGCTAGGTTAGGACTTGGAGCGACTTACCCGGCCGCCGGTTCCGAAGGTTCGCTCATTGCGGTGAACTTGAGGAGAAGATCGCAGCGCTACTTAAGCCAACTTCGCTGGATTGCCACCGTGCTTGCGCCTAAAAGTAGCATCGTAGCCACGTGTAACCGCCGTGTTTGCACTACAAAAAATAAATAAAATGACATAAAAAAACACAAAACACAAAACAGATTTTCGGTCCCAAAAGGTAACGAGTGTGACGCGTTCCGTCATAGAGTCCAACAAGTGGGTGAGCAAAGATGACGAAGGTCACAGCGCGCAAAATGTCGTAAAGGCAAACTTACGACACAATAGTACAACCATGACGTTTAAAATAGTAATAATTTCAATCATGGAAACTATTTGATTGAAGAGCCACTCACTTGCTCATCGCCACTTTTCGGTAGTCCTGTCAAATCCACTTGATTTAATCTTCACGCTCACTCCAAACATATACGACAAAAACTAAAGGTTAACTTCCGGTATACTACGAAATAAATGTCCAATGCATCCGGTGTTATTTTGTTGTCGTTCGCAAATTGTTGAACATACCGAAGAGTAAGCCGTTTCATGAGTTAATAGTAAAAAAAAATTACACGAGTAAATCGTGTCAGCACTTGTCATTTGATACCAAAAAAATAACTGCACCTCTGCTGATTCTTATTTTGAAGCCGCCGTCAGTTTTGAACGGGCTCTCTTCGGTCGAACTTGACGCGAGGTCCGCGATCCTGCCTCCGTCAGCAGAAGATCCCGGCTCGATCCTCCTCCGTGGGGCGCAGCGCGGATTTACCCAGCCGTCAATTCTTCTGCACCGCCCTCCATCCAACCAGCCGTTTTCTCGTCGGTCTCAGACGGAGCGATGGCGGTGATGATCGATTTCAAATCATAATCAAATCATCCAATGCGTCCAATGAATTAAACTGATGGTCTCCATCGGAGGAGTTAATTGTGGAATGATTTATCCATCCATCCATTTTATTTGCCGCTTATCCTCACGAGGGTCACAGGGAGTGCCGGAGCCTCTCCCAGCCGTCAACGGGCAGGAAGCGGGGGTACACCCTGGACTGGTCGCCAGCCAATCGCAGGGCACATAGAGAAAAACAACCAATCGCACTCACAATCACACTTCGGAGCAATTTAGAGCGTCCGATTAATTAAACTGATGGTCTCCATCGGAGGAGTTAATTGTGGAATGATTTATCCATCCATCCATTTTATTTGCCGCTTATTCTCACGAGGGTCACGGGGAGTGCCGGAGCCTCTCCCAGCCGTCAACGGGCAGGAAGCGGGGGTACACCCTGGACTGGTCGCCAGCCAATCGCAGGGCACATAGAGAAAAACAACCAATCGCACTCACAATCACACTTCGGAGCAATTTAGAGCGTCCGATTAATTAAACTGATGGTCTCCATCGGAGGAGTTAATTGTGGAATGATTTATCCATCCATCCATTTTATTTGCCGCTTATTCTCACGAGGGTCACGGGGAGTGCCGGAGCCTCTCCCAGCCGTCAACGGGCAGGAAGCGGGGGTACACCCTGGACTGGTCGCCAGCCAATCGCAGGGCACATAGAGAAAAACAACCAATCGCACTCACAATCACACTTCGGAGCAATTTAGAGCGTCCGATTAATTAAACTGATGGTCTCCATCGGAGGAGTTAACTTGTGGAATGATTTATCCATCCATCCATTTTATTTGCCGCTTATTCTCACAAGGGTCACGGGGAGTGCCGGAGCCTCTCCCAGCCGTCAACGGGCAGGAAGCGGGGGTACACCCTGGACTGGTCGCCAGCCAATCGCAGGGCACATAGAGAAAAACAACCAATCGCACTCACAATCACACTTAGGGTCAATTTCGAGCGTCCGATTAATTAAACTGATGGTCTCCATCGGAGGAGATAACTTGTGGAATGATTTATCCATCCATCTATTTGCCGCTTATCCTCACAAGGATCGCGGGGAGTGCCGGAGTCTATCCCAGCCGTCAACGGGCAGGAGGCGGGGTACACCCTGGACTGGTCGCCAGCCAATCGCAGGGCACATCGAGACAAACAGCGGCGCTCACAATCACAGCGACGGGGCAATTATTAAGGTGTCCAATTAACGTTGCATGTTTTTTGGGACGTGAGGAGTAAACCGGAGTGCCCGGAGAAAAGCCACTCAGGCACGGGGAGAACATGCAAACTCCACACAGGCGCATCTGGGATTGAACCCGGGACCTCAGAACTGTGAGGCCAACGCTTTCCAGCTGCTCCACCGTGCCACCCCTGTTCAAATACTATTGCAAAAAAACAAACAAAAAAAAGAACATTGATGAAATGACAAGCTGAAATCCAAATTTTTAACAAACTGTACATTCCCAGGCTAAGAATACCAAAATAATTCCTCGTACGCGCTGCCAACAGGAGGCCTAAACTGTTGAATTCACTTTTATAGACGACATTATCAATTCCGCACGAAGAGAAACAGGAAACAATGATTTCCACCACACGCGGAAAACAAACGAAAAAGAACAAACGGCGCCGGATGTAAAAATACACATCAGCACAGTCTTACAAGCAAGTACTGAAAACCCAATCTCACGTGTGGGGGTGTTTCCTGGTTCTGGAAAAAAAAAAAAAAAGGCAATTTTTTTTAAAAAATCGCACCTCTGAAAGAAAAGCGGCGATTGGCTTGTTATTAGCTTTCTGCAGTCGTGTTTTCCACACACGTGGGCCCGTTTTCTGAGAAAACGCATGTCGGAAAAAGCACCTTCACTCGGCGTTTTTTTTTTTTTTTTTTTTTACCAGAAAACTGCTTTGCCGCAGGATCCGCGTGAAGAAAAGGTGAAGTGAGACACGCAAATCTTAACGTTCGCCACAAAGCAGACGACGAGGGAGCAGCGATTTTCCCCAGAGAATATGGCCAATGACTTTTTTTTGTTTGTTTGTTTCATAACACAAAGCGAGGAGCAGCGATTTTGCCGCGGAAGGTGGTAGCACATTTTTTTTCTTTTGGTAAGACTTTCATTTCGGCTTGCGACAGCTCACCCGCAATTGCGACACAAAACTTTTGTCGTTTTGTGCATTTGTGCGCGCGCGACAGGAAGCGGGGGGTCGCACGGGTGTCGATGTTGTGGCCCCGCGACATCTGACAGTCGGGCCTGGAAAGCAGCAAAACTCAAGACCGCAGCGCCGGCGTCAGAGTTTTGCTCATCGCGATCGTATTTCAAATTTGACGGACGGCTTTGCCGCGACGTACTTTTAAAACGAGAACTTTTCAAGGAGCATTTTAGCACATCCGATCGTTATAGTTATGTATAGTTATGGATCGTTTCGGCTTGGCTGAGCCACGACGGCGAGGCGGCGGCTGCCTCGAAGAGTTTACCGTCGGTCATGTAAACTGACATGGTTGAAAAATGATTTTCCTGAAGATTTGATTGTACCAGGATGGACTTGCTGTCCTTCTATTTTTGATGTCATATCTTCAAAAATGGGGATGCTTTTATTTTGCCCAAATAAGGTCTCCCTGTGCTTCCGCAGACTCATGGACGCAACAATGAACGAGACGTTTGTTTACTTGGACATGTATGAGGACGAGTATTCCGACGCAAATTGCAGCCAGGGCTGCGACGAGAGTCCCCGGGTTTCGACAGAATTCGCGGCCATGCGGACCGTCCTCTGCGTCCTGTGCGTTCTCGGTTTGCTCGGTATGTTCACAAAGCAGCGGCGCGTTTGCAAATCCTCCCCGCTTGAATCTTTCAAGAAAAACATTGGAAAAATGTACCTTCCCCAGGCAACGCCAGCGTGCTCTGGATTCTGCAGCGCTACGTCAAGCTGAAGACCTTGACGGACGTTTGCCTCCTCAACCTGGCGCTGTCAGACCTCAGTCTGGCTTTGTCTCTCTTGCTGTGGGCCTACAATTCGCAGAGCCTGGCGGCGTGCAAAGTGGCGACGGGAGTCTACCAGGTGGGGGTAGAACACTTCTCGGTTCATCCAGAATAAAACGTTAAAACCGATTGGAAACGCTCGCGGGGCGCCAAAGCTCAGCGGTTAGAGGACTGGTTTGGGAAATCAGGGGTCGTGAGTTCCTTTCTCACTGGAGGGGATCCGGCGTAAAAAACTGTGGCGAACAAATATGAACGTTCATCTGAGATGACGCGCTGTGGCGACCCCTAACCCTCATGAACTTTAGTCTAACCCACAGGAGGCGGGGAACACCCTGACCTGGTTTCCAGCCGGTCGGAGGGAACGCGATCACACCTTGGGGCAATTTAGATTTCACGTCTTTGGGATGCGGGAGGAAACCGGAGCGCCTGGAGAAAACCCGCACAGGCCCGAGGAGAGCATGCAAACTCCACACAGGGGAGGACTGGGATTGAACCCTGATCCCCAGAACTCTGAGGCCAACGCTTTACAGCTGATCCAGCGTGCCGCCCTTTGGTCTATTTGAAATGTATTTTGTTGCGCTTGCCTCTATCAGCAACGACGCAAAAAGCGACTGTTGTCCTTGCCGTTGTGTGTAGTTGTGACGCCGAATCTCGCGGGCGCCACAGCGAGACTAACCCCAACCCCAACCCCAACCCCAACCCTAACCCTAACGTGTTGTGTTTTCCGTGCCGTCCTCCGCAGTTGGGATTTTACAGCGGCACTCTGTTGGTGACCTTGCTGAGCGCGGACCGCTACCTGGCCATCGTCCACGCCGTGGCCGTCACGCGGACCCGGACGCTCGGCTACGGGCCGGCGGCCGGCGTCGCCGTCTGGCTCGTGTCCGTCGTCATGGCGACCCCCGAGGTCACATTCGCCTCCGTGGTGGCAGACGACGACAGCTCCCTGAGTTGCAAGCCGCTCTATCCGGACCAAAGTCAGCAGTTTTGGAAGATGTTCCGAAACTTCCGTGAGCACACGGTGAGCCTGTTCGTGTGTCTACCGATCCAGATCTTCTGCTATGTGAAGATCCTGCTCGTGGTGTCGAAGACGAGGAACTCCAAGAAGGCTCGAGCTGTGAAATTGATATTAACCGTGGTGGGTGTGTTTGTTGTGTGCTGGGTGCCTTACAACGTTGTCGTTTTCCTTCAAACGCTGCAACTCTTCGCCATGCTCGGCAGCCGCAAAGCCTCGAGAGCGATCGACTCGGCCACGACCTGGTCCGAGATCATCGCGGTCTCGCACTGCTGCGTGAATCCCGTCATTTACGCGTTGGTCGGGGAGAAATTCCGGGAGCCTTTGGGCAATTTGTTGCCCAGGTACTGTTCCAAGCGGAGATCTTCGGTCAACTCGGAGACAGAAACTTCCAACACGGCTCTGAGATCGCAGTAGGATACTCGCAGGATCCCATCTCCGGGAACTCCGGGAACTGACTGATGATCATTTTTCGAAGCAGCGCAGGTACGACTTGGCCGAATCAATCCGCCAGAGGTCGTGTTGAAGTCGCCCTTAAATATTCCTGGGGTCTGCCTTCTTATCAGCTTCCTGTGGACAATTTGTAAGAATTAGCACTTGCTAAGACACTTGAGGCAACGCGTTAGGGTTAGGGTTAGGTTTAAGTTTTTGGGAGGTCCATATGAAATTTTATGGAGCTAAAGCAAAACGACGCGATGAATGGGAAGTTGAGCTACAAGCGGCGGTGCTGATGTGCATGATGTCGCATCCGGTGGTGGTTGAGGCGCGAAACTCACCTCCATCCATCCATTTTCCGTACCGCTTATCCTCACCCGGGGTCGTCCCGCCTTCGGAGCCTGAACTGGTCGCCAGCCAATCGCAGGGCAGACAGAAACAAACGTTTTTTTCGCGCTCACCTTCACACCTGCGGGCAATTTAGGGTCTCCGACCACGTTTTGGGGATGGGGGAGGAAACGGGCGTCCCCGGAGACATGCCGGGCCGCCCGCCAATCAAAAATGCCATCCCTTTTGTATCCATTTTTTTCCACTTGATATTGTGGAAAACGTGCTCATTGTTGCAAAGGCTTGAAAAAACATTTTTTCTCTCAATTTTAGAGATGAACCTGCCGAGTCAGGTCGACGTCCGCATTGGCCAAATGTGCAGCTTTATGATTTATTCTATTTAAAGATGGACAGCCAATGTTTTTCCTTATCCTTAGTCAAAATGTTATCCCTTTTTAAATCTTTTTTTTTTTTTATGCTTTTATATCTGATATTTTTCACATTAGTTGCGCTACTTCTTCGCTCTCACGAGCCTGTTTGTGCTGCGATGCTCGCTGGGCCTTCCATGTACTGTAACCGCTGTAAAAGTTGTTGACTGTGTTTGAAATGCAATTAAAAGTGTTTTGGGACTCAGAGGTTGTGGAATATTTATATAATATGTTAATATTTATCTAGAATACTACTACAATCCCTCGTCAGTTGACTTTGCCATTTTCAATGGACCTTTCCGATGGCGATCTTAAGCTCCGCCCCCTTCGCCATGTCCCACAAGCTTCCAAAATGGCGACTGCGCAGAACACGTTTGAAGTCGATTCTCTATCGCGTATTCCAGATCATATCGCGGTATGTTTTTTGCCAAATGCGTCAGACTTGTCCGAGAGAGTTCCACAGGGAGGTCTCAACCATTTCACGCAGGGATACGTACACGGGATTAACCCATTCATGGTCAGGGACGGGTATGTTATCAGTTCCGTGAGGTGGTGCATACTTGAGATATGTTTATTAATTCATTCTTATTCTACAACGACACTTACGCATTAAGAATACTGATGGATTAGCATTTTGAAGATGTGGTATGTTTTTCGCCAAATGCGTCAGACTCGTCCAAGAGAGTTCTACAGAGAGGTCTCGACTATTCCCCGCAAGGATACGTACGCGGATTTTAAGTATTTTGGACAGAGCGAAACGCAATGTCAGAGTTACAACGAAACGTTGGCGATCGATGCAAAAAAGTTTGAGGCCTCGCAAACTTCATATTGAAGTCCAACTGGATAAAATAGTGGAATCGTACTGCGCATGTGAAGCAGGGTGAGCGCTTTTTACTTGGAAAGATCACGAGTAATATCATTGGAGTCTGCATTGGAGTGAGTGACTTGGCCAGTGCTCCGTCTTAAAAGTCCGATGCGATACAAATCGACCTTTTTTCTTGCGTGACATGGCGCATTTGCGCGTCTTCAGTTATAAAACATGGCACACTTCATTCAGTAGGTCAGTGATACGCCAACAAAGTGAAAGTTGTTCACTTACCAGATTTAGTTGTACGTGCGCTCTTCCGCGAGCCTTAATCCATCGTAGACACTTCGTCAACTGTGTTTTAGGCTTTGGCAAATGAATCAAGTGGGCCCCTTGTAAGCTAGCAGGATATCTTTCATCAGCATTGCACGTTCCCCAAGCGCATCTGGGGATCATTTCCTTCGTAACATTAACTTGTCCGAGCGCCCGCTACTGACAACCAGCTTTTCTTGTGGGACAATACGGCGAGAGGGGCGTGTCAATGCGCGCAATGCGGCTATCTGATTGGCTATTATTGTACGAGTGATTGACAGGTCGGAAAGGTCCATTGCTGAACCCCTGCGAAAGGGTGTGTGTGTGTGTGTATGGGGGGGGGGGGGGGGGGGCGGCTGTGCACTATCAGAGATGGTTGAAATGAAGAGAAAATCTGACCCAACAATGCTTGAGCCGGTCAGAAATCAGATCGGGACGTCGACAATACAGTCGAGGTCCGATTGTCTGCGTGGCCTTCAGTGAAAGGAATCCCCCTCGACATTTGGCCTTTGGAGACTTGTCGGAAAAACCCAAACGCATTTGACCTCAAATGTTGAGCTGTAACATTTAACAGCAGATGCAGTTTGCAACACTTGTGCAAGTGTCACAAAGGCGTTGCACAGCATTTGCAAATCACGTTTTTTTTTTTTGTTTTTTTTTTGAAAGCTCGCAAGCAACAAGTCCCTCATGGTTCTACTGCAAATATGTGAAAGCGCCTGAGGAAGTGTCGCGGTGAGACAACAGAGCGACAACGATCGTCATTTGAAAGTGACAAGCGATTGGCGCGGGGATTATCACCAACAACCACGTCTTGAGCTCACTTGAAGGTAAAATTCCTCTTTTGCTTTCTCTCTATAATGTAGGAATTACGAGCAGGTGAACTCATCAAATTCCACGGTTGGATCAGAAAACAGATGGAACGGTAGTTTCGGTATTGTTTGAGTCTGTCAAGACGCCAAATCTGCACAGGTGCAAAGTGGAAATATTCTACAACTGAAATCGAATTTCCTCACCTCAATGGAAAAAGAGGGTCAACTTTAAAAGTAGTCACGACACTGCAATAAGCAAAACCACTTTGAAATGAACGTACAATTGGAATCAGGAGGAACCTTTCATATCAATATCGAACAAATTTGACATTTTACAGTCAGGAGCGATGGACGAAGATTTTTCATCTTTGGTTCCGAGCGACTTGGGAGGGAACCACAGCGCTGTGGGATTAACAAGGTGAGCAAAAATTTTACGTTGAAGTCGATGAATTGTTGTCATCAAATTTGATCCATCAGCAAAAGATTTTGCTTTTCAACTTGTCCACACGGTCCCTCGGTAGGAATGTTGTATGAGTACTTTGATTATGATTTAGAGAACGCTTAAAATCCCCCCAACCCGGTTCTCGACGGATGAATTCCAGGAGGAATCGAACATTCAGTCCGCTCCATTGTGTGTCGCATGTGTTGCCGTGGTTACGCTCATTCCAAACACCGAATGACCACCTTCGCCCGTGGCCAAAACGAAAACTCGACATTTATTGAGAAGTCAAATGTACATTTAAGTGCAAAAATCCAAAACGCAGACCACGTTTGAGGCGTCGCCGCCACACATTTTCGAAAAATCAGCCGGCGATTGACAGGCCAGTTCAGGTCCGGATGCTAGTTCGAAACCTCCTTTAGGCAAAAGCCACTCGTGCCTCCAGAACTCCAGTCTGGAGTCTGCTGGGAGTCCGCTAAAGGCTCGATTATGGAGGCCCAGTCTCGGCTCTCGCTCTCGCTCTCGGCGCCACTGGCGTCGTCGGCCTTCTCGGGAGGTCGACTCGAATGCACACATTTAAACCGGCCGGACAAAAAACGGGACCCGAATCCCAAAGAAGATGCTGAAATTAATTTGGCAAAAATCCACAAGCAGCAACTAAAATCCTTAAAGTGCCCTGGAGCACCACAAGTGCGTTTCATCGGGAACAAAATAAGAATCGGATCAGACACCCACTCGCCGCCAACTGCAATCATCCCAAAAAAATTTTCAGGCTCGAGCAGCGACGTCGTGAAGGTCACTACGGGGGCGGGGGGTTCCCCATGCGCTTGTCCTCATTCGCATATTCATGAGGTTGAAAAATAGCAGAGCAGTTGGCGGTTCGAGACGGAAAATCCAGAGCCCGAACGGGACTCCTCACGTCCGAGACGAGAGCGACGCCTTGAAAATGTGCTCTCGAGACCCCGAGCGCTCAAAAGTGTGACGGTTTTTGGCATCTGAGGAAATGCAGAACAAAGCGAAACTGGGCCAGGAAAGGAATGAACGGTGGTCCTTCTTTTTGAACTTGTTCTCGTCCGTTAGAATCTCGTAAGAGTTCAAAACGTCGCCACTTGATGTCTTCTTCAGGCCGACTTCAACAGCCACCACGCTGGACTACCTGTACATTTCCCCCGACGACTACGACTACGGTTTGTGCGTTTACGGGCGACAAAGGGCTTCCTTCCTTCCGCCCGTCTACTTCACGTTGTTCCTGGTGGGCCTCGCGGGCAACTCTCTGGTGGTGTGGGTCCTGCTGCGCGGGGTGCAAATTTGCAACACGACGGACGTGTGCCTCCTGAACTTGGCCTTGGCCGACCTCCTGTTGGTGAGCACCCTTCCCTTCCTGGCGTACCAAAACCTGGACCGGTGGATATTTGGGGACGTGATGTGCAAAGCTCTGCTGGGCGTTCACTTCATCGTTTTTTATTCTGGCATTTTTTTCATCACGCTGATGAGCATCGACAGGTACTTAGCAATCGTGCACGCCGTTTACACCCTGAAGCTGCGCGCTCGCTCCTTCGGTGTGGTGGTCGTAGCCGTCACTTGGCTGGCAGGATTTTTGACCTCATTTCCCGAACTGCTCTACCTGAAGGAGCAGCCCAGTCGCGCCGACGTCACCTTCTGCTTCCCGGTGTACCCCTCGCCGCTCGCTCTGGACAACGGCGGCGCTCACTTCTGGCGGGTTTTCGGCCTTTTCAAGATGAACCTGCTGGGCTTGTTGGTTCCCGCCGTCGTCATGACTTTCTGCTACTCGCAAATCGTCAGGCGGCTGCTTTCCGGCCAGTCGCCCAGACGACAGACCGTCCGCGTGGTGGTCACGGCGGTGGCCGTCTTCTTCGTCTGCTGGGTGCCCTACAACGTGGCGTCCTTCTTCAGAGCGCTGGAGCTGCTGCTCGTCTACACCGAGTGCGAAAGCAGCAAAGCCATCGAACAGGCGTTACAGGTCACCGAGGTGGTGGCCTTCACGCACAGCTGCGCCAACCCCGTGCTGTACGTCTTCGTGGGGCAGAAGTTCCGGAGGAACCTCTTCAGGTTGGTTCGGAGGACGCCGTGCGCTCTGTGCCGGCTCGTCAAGGTCCTCGTACCGGAGCAGCACTTCCGCGTGTCCAACATCTCCCAAACCACCAGCGTGGACGAGAGGAGCACGGCGGTGTGAAGTGGCCCCAAGGCCTTTTCTGGGGACCTTTCTCGTCTTTTACCAGCAATAAAGCCGTTAACTGCCACAAGCGAGCAAACCTACGGAAGGAAATGGGCGCCACCGGGATTTGAATTTGAAATGTAAAGTGATCACATTTTCAATCGTTGTATTTCGGTGTAACTTTTCAATGTTAACAATTCACTGGCTGAAATTCACCGCCTGTGCCACCCGGCAGGGTTACTGCAGGTCAGAAGCGAACAGCCAGCCAATCACAGTTACGCTTTCTTAGTCACGTGACGTCACATCCGAAGAAAGTCTAACCGGATTGGCCGGCTGGTTTTGACCTGAAGTAACCCTGCCAGGTGGCACAGACGGTGAATTTCAGACGGCGAATTGTAGCAACTATTGAAAATGTGATGATTTTACATTTCAAAGTAAAATACTGTTTTCCGTGACATTTCAAAATAAAATCCTCGTTGCGCTCATTTCCTTCCATACGAACCAACGCATATTCCGTTTACGCAGACGTACTGCACATTATTCAAAGAAGTACAGCGTCCACATGGGCAATTTTTCACAAAACGACTTCCCGACGTTTTGTTTTTGGAAACTGCCAATCACGATTGCGGTTTTCCTCGGCATAATTAGCATTATAAAGTGGCCATATTTACTCGTGTCATATTCTGTCCATCCGCCTCTAAAATGGCAGCTTCATAAGGCGGAAATTAAAAAAAAAAAAAAGAAAAGAAAAACTCTGCCTTCTTGCTTGCACTTTCAACATCGCTTAGTTCAAGTTTAGATTGCACACTCACATCAACAGCCAAAATTATTCAATCGCTAATTTAATATGCAAAAAAAAAAAAAAAAGAACTAGTATGGTGCCGTTGATGTAAATGCTACAAACAAGCTTCCATGCTATTACCGCCGTGTTGACAACAAAAAAAAAAAATGTTTTTTTTTAAATAAATAAATGGGAAAAGCAAATGCCTGCGTTATCTCATCTTTCCAAACTTTTCCAAAGCCTTGAGCGATGCCATCAAAACAGTGAAATGACTCAAGGTAGAAATTAATCTGCACGCACGCGCGTCAGATTAAAACCAGCAGACATTCAAACATCTTCTTGCATTCCGCTTGCATTCAATTCCTGGATGTTCGGTGATCCACTCGTATTTTTTTTTTTTTTTTACATATTTGTATGTCTCCAAAGTATTTTAGTTAATTTTCGGGGGTCGAAACGGCTGCCTGTTGTCCTACTCGTGCGCTTCCAACTACCACAGACAAACTCCTTGTATGTTATGATCATGTTATTATCATATTGTTATCGTACCAAATGTCGGCGAGACGGCATGTGATTGTATCTCGCCGAAGGCAAGTTTCCAAATGCAATCGTTTTTGGAGGCCTCCGTGCACTGTTCGGTCGTCATCGTAAGTCGACGCAGGAAACAAACGCCGAGACAAAGTGACCCGACATCAAAGCGCAAGCCACGGCAAAACTCAGCACAGCAGTCGGCGGCTTCTCTTGTGCAAGAAGAGCGTCATCACGCCTTCGTCTGCAGCTCCCCGCAAAGAAAACCACATTGATTGTCAAGAGCGTCATTTTTTCCAGCGTTTCGCAACACGCGGTTCCTCAGAAATACATACGAACAAAACACAAGAGAGACATTTTGAGACATGATATTAAAAAACTTTCATAAAAACGACGACGTCTCAGGTTAAGAAATGCCTCCTCGGTCAAATATTGTCTCGTTACGAAGGGAAATTCGGGATACGAAAAGAAAAAATAGGCGCTGGATTCACATCACCCAAATTCCACCAAATGTAAACATGCTTTATCTCGATTTGTGTGGCGGGATAGAGCCGCCCTCCCATTGGCTATCGCCGCAGCAGCTTCCCGGCATCCCATTGGCTGGGAGGGACGTCAGTCTTTACCCATGATGCATTTTAGAGCCCTTGGACACTCGCCTGTCACCGACTCACGCTAGCACACATTTGTAAAGTACAATTTTTTTGGAGTTTTTTGCAAGTTTCTTCATCTTTCATCACGATGGGCCTTAAGAAACTTCAGTGGACTCAAGTTATGTCCGCGTTTTCTCTCGGCTGTCAAACGTTCGCCTCCTCTTCCGTCCCCCATGATGCCTTTTGTTCGTCACCCACCCTTCCCTTCGCATAGTCGCTCTATGCCAAAGGTAAATGAACACAATTGTTCTTATTCTTTACACGATGTACTTTGCTTATCTTTGGCGGTGGTCTTGGAACGGATTAGGCTGTTTACACGTAAAAAAGCGCTTCTACTTACAAAAAAATTCACGTTACGAAATGATTTCCCTAACGAATTAATTTTGATAGCAGAGGTGCCACAGTACTACACATTTACTTGTTTATCTTTTGTTTCGGCATATGATTTTCACGCACGTGTCCTTGACACAACGATGATTCAGCACACGAGGAGGCGGTTGCTCTTTGAACGTTTAATGGCAAAATAACACCACAAACTAAAATATGTACACTTACATGTAAACACGAGTCTTCTGTACAGAGGAATGTACATGCAAAAAGTAAAAATGAAGTCATCATACAACATTCAAATTGACATTGCCGCAGTCGGCGTTTTTCATATTCCAAATATGAAAACAACAGTCACGCTCTCTTGAGGTTTACATCCTGGCTCGGGCAAAATGCCCTCCGGCCTTCCCTGTGCATCTTTACATGGAAAAACCAGGGGGGGGGGGGGGGGGCGCTTCACAAAGGCATTTTATTACTTCCAACATAGTTTGCGCGAAAGAAGCCGTGACAAAATTAGATGATGATTTATTTAGGGACGCACGAAGACGGATGAAAAATGACAACGCTTCCGATGATGAAAGTAGAACGTTTTTTTTTTCTCGAGCCACCAAATGTTAGCAAGCGTTTCTCGACCGCTCACATAAAAGAAAAAAGAAACGTCGTCGTCTCCGAAACGGACGAAGCGGCACACGCTAAGCCGGCGCCGCAACGCTGGAGGATGCAAACACAAAAGCCGGCAAAGTGAAGTCCGGCCGGAAATCGGCCATTTAAAAATCACCAAACGTTCTCCTGAAATAATAAATAAAAAGGTCAGTCATGTAAACTCTTTGAATATCTGGGTTCACTGTGCTCTCTATAAGTTAACACGGAAAAAAAAAATTGGAATACAGGAAAACAAACGGCAAAACTTTGGTATTATTACGGAAGGAAACAATGACAAAAAAAAAAAAAAGCCCAAGTGCCATTTTTGAAAAATAGATACACGTTTTACATTGTTGCCGAAGCTCCTCATTGCGCAGATATTTTAGTGCTGAACTTAATACAAAAAGAGTTAACACAATACAGACGTCTATCGCAGTACCAGTCACGTACATGCCGTTATTTTGTTCTAGCGCTACAACACAAGTCGTCATAAATAGTTGCATAAATGTTCAAGCTGCAACGCCGCACGTGAAAAGTGACGCAAAACGAGCGCATTATCCAAATTTGTTCATACGCTGCGAACGAAATGAGCGACCTTGTTCGGTGGCAACAGATTCTTTCTCAAAAAAAGAAAAGAGACGAATGAAAAAGCGAGACCAATTTATTTACAGATAAGGCGGCCATCTAAGAAGCGTCGCCTTGAAAGTTCATTTTCATTTCGCCACGTCGGCGAGAGGAGCCCAAAGCGGCCGCAGACGGAAGACGCCCTCGGGGCTTCCTTCGCGCGTCGCCGTGACGACGGGGACCACCTCGCTCTCGCATCTTTTTTGCGTCTCCTCCTTCAGACGACGGCAGGAACGCGGCTTTCCCTCAAAAGTTGCAAATGTATTTTGTTGCCCAACTGTACAGTTTCGCTTACAAAAAGGTCATCTCTTTTTACAAAGAAAAAGGCTTCTTCTGTGGTCAACTAAAAGCAGCCCGACACGCAGCGACTATTCGCAGTACTCCGTTTCCTTTTGGTAATACGGTACGACTCTCGCGAGGAGAGGAAGGCTCGCTTCTCTCGTCGCGAAGTCGGGCTTGGAAGTCCGTTTTGTGTGTTGCGCGGGCATAAAAACGCCGTACGCCGAGGTGAGGGAGGGGTGGGTGTGTGTGGGGGGGGGAAGGGGCGGAGTCATCATTCAGTCAAGTCAGCAGCGAGCAGCAGCAGAAGCAGGACACTGGGGGGGGGGGGGGGGGCTATGGATGGGCGGGAGGAGGGCGAGGGGTTTGGACGTGGGGGACGCGGCATCGGTGTGGAAAATTCAGCAGAGAACGGCATAAAACCTCGTCCTTCCCCTCACACGCGGTTGAGCAGCCGGCTGCGCAGAAACGCCTTCAAGGTCCCGACGGGCCGGACGTCGTTCTGGTGCTTGCGCCTCTCGATGAACGAAATGAGCCGGGACGTGTCCAGGCGCGAGGGGCGGCCCTGGCCCGGCGGGAGCCGCGCGGCGTATCGCCCGTCGCCCTCGGCCGCGCCCGGGAGGCGGAGCCAGGGCTCGCGCAGGCAGGCGGTCGCCGAGGGCCGGCGCTCGGGCTCGCCCCGCAGCAGCGGCCGCACGAAGTCGCGGGCGGCCACGCTCACGCCGTCGAAGTAGTCCTCGGGGAAGCTGAAATCCAGCCGGCAGATGTTCAGACACGTCTCCTCCAGGCTCTCGTCCAGGAAGGGCGACGCGCCGCTGAGGACCACGTAGGTCAACACACCTGCGAAGATTTTCATTTCAAAATGCCGTCATTTCTAGGGAAGCGGGGATGACCTTTGCACCGCGTTGCAAAATTCCATTATTTTATTTGCATGTTTTTCTTTAAGGAAA
Organism: Syngnathoides biaculeatus; assembly: GCF_019802595.1. NCBI lineage: Eukaryota > Metazoa > Chordata > Actinopteri > Syngnathiformes > Syngnathidae > Syngnathoides > Syngnathoides biaculeatus. Next base: position 1,685,527 of record NC_084644.1, read on the forward strand.
ATACACACCCCCCCCCTTCCGCATTATCAATTACTATATAATGAGTGAGATTGCGTCCCGATAACCAAAGGAAACAAAACAAATTGGAACGTGTTAATAATCCTTGGAGGCTCCACGATATCGCGTCTTCCAATTTTCCTTTTTCTTACATTTGGTGATGAATAACTTTTGACTTTTCAAGCAAACGTTCTGCCAAATGCAGCAGGTGCACGTACACGTTACTTCGTTTCGGAGGTGGTCTATCTTTGCGAAAAAATGAGTTGATAAAAGTCTTCTTGTCTTGACCCTCATTTGACGGTGTGGGGGAGGGGTGCCCCGACTTTTTTTTTTTACCCCAAGATCTACTTTTGAAGCAGCCAGCCTCTCGCGAGCTACCGACGGGGGGGGACGATGATGATGCTCCCAAACTGTTTTAAGGTTAATGTGATGTTGCCTCCCGTCTTTAAAATACAGAATGAGCTTTTTGTGCAGTGTATTGTCTGCGCTTTCATCCTGGATCAGGCTGTGCCAAGGTGGAATTTTCAAATGACACACCATCTGATCCTGCACTTTCTATTTTGGCTCGAGACCAGACCTTTCCCACTCGGAAAAGACAAAATCTCGTCCAGTTTTATCACTTTTTCTTCGATTATTCACAGACTCCAACAGTCATTGCATCTTAAAACAACAGCATTTCTTTTTGAACTTTCTCCATTAACACAAGCAGCATGTCTAGCTCGTCTTTGGTCTACGTTACCCAGACTGTGTTGCTAACTAAAGAAGCCGTGGTGGACGCTCTCATTATAAAACCCATTGATGGGCATTTGTAAATATGAGTGTACGTCTTTAAGAGCGGGGCGGGGTGAAACGTAAGCTAGTAAAAATAGAGTGGCGGAGCAGCGGCAGTTGTTCGACAAAGTTCCGTGTGCTGCCTAAAAGAAACCAGCGGCTTCTTTGTTTCATTTTTTTACAGTACGTATGTGAATTGTGCCATTGGATGGAACCACCAGTCATCCCTCACTCATTGAATCATATTGCAAATGCCCACAAACTGAATAGTTAAGTATGTTATACTTTAAATTTGCATTGGATTATTGTTTTTTTTTTTTTTGCACATAACGTAGAATATCTGCGAAGAGACTGCATTAGCGTTTTTTTTTTTTTTTTTTTTTTTGAGCACGCCATCCCGGGATCGATCGCGATCGACGATCAAGCACACCCGGTGTGGGGTGTGAAGTTGATCACACGGCAGCTGAGCGTTCCTTTCCCGAGACATCAAACGCCGCGAAGTAAAAATTCTCGGAAACTCACCCAAGCTCCACATGTCGGACATCAGAGAGGCGGGCCGCCCCAGGACGAGCTCGGGGGCCGAGAACTCCGGGCTGCCCAGAAGAGGGTGGATGTAGCAGGACGGGGGGTTGAGCTGAACCGCGTCACCAAAGTCCGTCAGCTTGACCACGGGCTGCGAGGACACCTGCTCCACCACGATGTTCTCAGGCTGCCGAAATCAGCGACACGCGGTCCCGTCAGGACTCCTCCCGCATTCCGCAGCGGTGCGACAAACCCAAACGGCGTTTACTTTCAGGTCCAGGTGCGCGATCCTCCAGCCGTGCAGGTACTGGAGCGCTTCCAGAATGTCTCGGAGGTACAGGGCCACTTTCTCCTCCGTCAGGTTGCCCCAGCTCACGATGTAGTCCAGGAATCGACCTTGGTCTGCCCTGAACACAGCAGCCGGAAACGCGACCGGAGTCAAGTTGCTGACCGTCCGGCAACAATGGGGAGAGTCCCGCATATCCCAAAATGTCATGAGCATCTTCATTTGGAGAAATAATGAACTCTAATAACTGCTTTTCAAAATGGAACTCACTCGGCTGTGTGTTTTTCGTGTATTGGTCGAACTAGAATCGGAGCTTTTTACCGTTTGCCAAATCGCTAGCATACACGGCGTACTTACATCTCTAGAATCAGAACGTAGCTGCTGGCCGTCTCGTACGTGTCCAGGAAGCGGACCAGGTTGGGATGATCCACCGTCTGCAGGAGTTTGACCTCCTGCAGAACCTGCTCCCGACGCAGCAGCTTCTTGTTGACGTGCTTGGCCGCCACGGTCCATTTGCTGCCTCGCTGGTCGCAGCGCTTGGTCACTGAGAAGCGGCCTCTGCCCGCCGCAAATATCGCGATCAATGGATCAAGAACTTGAAGTTCTTACCAACCGTGTGGCTTTCATATGCTCGTAAAATAGAATAAAAGCGTGCGGTCTTACCTTCCAAGTTCAGAAATGTCAGTGTAGTGGGACTCAAAACCGCGTTTCCAAATTGCATTGTTGCTATCATCCGGGCTTCCTGCAAAAATGTTTGGGTTTGGTTTGAAAGCCCAGGTGGACTCGGGACATTTGGAGCAGGCGACGCGACGTCTCACCTGAGACTCTGAGGCCGGCCGAGGAGCTGACGGAACCGGACGGGTTCGCGGCGACGCACGTGTACTCTCCGTTGTCCTCCACGGTCGCCCCGAGGATGCACAGAGTTGCCTCGCCTGTCTCGCTGCGCACAAAAGGAGAACGACATCTCCCCTTTTGGCTCTTCGTCTCTCTTCTGTGATGCGACACGTTCTTGAAAAGCGTAAAAGGCAAGCGGAGGACGCCGAGCAACTTGTTGTCGCTGTATCTCCGAATCCTGTTTTGCGCAACCTCGGCAACCATGCCGATGCTTTTCTGAAGCCGTAACGGGAAGTTTAAAATCTTCCTTTTTTTTGTGGATGTCATTCTACCGCCAACGTGACTTCATCAAACCACAGGATCTTGCGAGCATTTTTCCTCCACGTCGTTACCTGTAGGCGATGCCGTGCCGTCCGCCGTTGCTGAGCGCGTCGCCGTCGGGCCCTCGCCAGGTGACGGCGGCTCGCGGTCGGCCGCTCACTTTGCACCTGAGAGTAACGCTGTCGCCGCTCTCGCACGCCACGTCGCCGAGCGGGACGAGGAACTCCGGGGGAGCTGCGCGACGGAGGGCGACGGCGGGTTTTTGAAAGAACACAAAAGCGTGTCTGTGGCCTGCCGCGTCATTTTATGTGGCCCGGCAGCGCAAACAATGTGTGTTAGCTTCCATGTCGACCCAGTATTGCACTCACCATCACTGATGAAGTTGGGATTCACAAGCTGCAAGACATAAATATCAATTTTCGGGGGAGGCTTTATAAAAGCGAGAAAGAGAACGGCTGTGAGGATTTGCACGCCGCACCTTGCCGGAGACTTTGCCGGCCAGGTTGTCCTGCGATTTGCGGTAGCCGTTCTCCAATTTCCTACCGTCCTTGTCTCTTTTCTCGGACTTGCGGCGGATACGAAGTGCAGTGTGCCACGAGAGGGATTTTCTGCACCGAAGAAGAGAGACGGCGTCAGCTTCGGAGAATATCTGCGCGACGGAGTTGCTTGCGTTCCGGCTGACGAAGACGAGAAACGAAGGGCTTACTTGACGGTTCCGTCTGGGAAATCGGGCGTCGTGGAGGATGAAGTGTGTCCCAATACGAAGCCGGGGATCCACCCCTCGGCCGCCGGGCAGTGCTCGTTGGCGGCCCGGTACACCAGGAACATATTTTGCTGGTTGCTGGCTAGTATTTGGACCACCTCACCCTGAGCCACGCTGATCTCGTCCTCCTTCACCGCCGCGTAGTCTTGGGTCACTAACATGGTGGACACGCTGCTGCTGCTGCTGCTGCTGCTGCTACTGCTTTCACTCTGCCAGGAAAAAAGAAAAGCAGCAGCGCAGAGTTTCAAAATATGAACACGATCATAGCAAAGCCCGGCGCGGAGCTTTCAGTCTCTGCGTTCCATCGGACGGCATTGATTTGATTGACGAGACAAACGTGAGTGAGAGCAAGTTAAAATCGCTTTCGATATTGTAGACATATGGACGCGTTTAGCTTACAGTAACTGAGAAAATGTGATCTGAGAGAAATGTGACCGGGATAAGTCATCACCCACACGTCGTCTGTATTAAAGCAAACAATTCTAGTAGACAAATGATGTTGGTGAAAATTGAAATAGGTCAGAAAGGACAGAAGAGGAAGTCATGAAGATCTCTTCATGCTTTTCTGAAGGTTTCCAATATCGTTGAATTCCTCCCGAGGCGACGTTTACACTCCGATCCTGGCGGCCACGCACTGCAGAAACCGTTTCAGGCATCCACGAAGGCCAAACTAAAAGCCGTGATGCAACAAAATGTGCAAGTGACAGCTCGTTATCGGCGTGGATGAGGTTTAAATTGTCAAAACATTTGCCACGGCGCTCACAGTGCGGATGACAAACATGGTCGGGCAGAGACTCGCCAGCTAATTGCGAATGTCGAAGGGAATCTAACATTATCGACGTGGCCGAAGTTTCATTCGACTTTGCCAGGACTACCGACGTCCTCCAAGCCTTCGTTTGATACGTGGAAGGAAGCCTTGAAAGAAGGTGAGAGACGCAAGGGGCCAGGAGGGAACATCCTCTACCGCCATCCGGCACCTAAACCACACCCTGAAACCTGGACTCAGCAGGCCCACGCAGCTCGGTCTGGTTACGGACCATGAGAAATCTCAACAAGACTTGCGCACGCTCGCAAAAAAAGTTGAAATAACGCCAGACTACATTTCAGGATGACGTGGCCGTCGGGAACGTAGTGCAACTCGCTCAAGTTGCGCTTTACGTTTACAAACATTCCCTTCCATGAGATACGCGCGAGATTAAATCATTAGTAAAGAGAGACAAGATGTTGGCAATCAGCAAAGCTCAAAGAGAAAAATCAAAGCAGTTTCGCGATGACTTGGGAGTTTTCCTGTTAGTACAAGAGCAGCGTGGTCGGTGTCACACGAGACATTCTCGGTGAAGTTAGTGCACTCGGATAGTTGTTAGTTCCCAGCGGAGTAGTCGTTGCAAGCCGTTCTCAGACGCGGCGGCGTGCAGCCGGACTGCGGCCGCTCAGCGAGGGCGAGGTTAGTGGAGATGAAAGGCTTCTGCGAAGCCGTGACCTCGGCCGGGCCTCTTACCCCGTTGCTGTGGGCGGAGTGTACGGACTGCTCGCTGGCGGAGGAGCACGTGCTCACGCGGTCTAAATCCTTACTGTGGGTGGAATGGCGGCGATGAGAGGCCGTCCCGTGGCTTCCCCTGCCCAGCGATTCCCCTCCACCGAGACCGTCGCCGACGCAGGAACTCGGTCGGCTCGTGGGGGAAGGAGGCACTGACGGGACCGTGGCCCAGAAAGGGTTGCCTTTGTGGGACTGGCCGGTGGGGACAAAAGCGTCCTTTACGCCTGCGGGGGACTGCGGTGAAACCAGAGGTGAGACTGTTCTGATTCGAGGGTTCTTGAGGGCCAAATGCAGAGGAGCCACGGCCATTTGCGGGATAGCCGCCGGCCGAGGTTTTGGGCTTTCTTCACGAGCTCCGGGAGCCAGTCTGGCATCTCTTTCTGAGGTGCTCGAGGGTCTGCTGCTGTTGTTACAGTTGCCTCCGTCGCTACAATCCAGCGCTTCCATCTTGTGGACCTCAGAACTGATCAGCTTGCCGTTTGAGGCGGTGTCTGAATACAGGCTAGACGGCTGGGACTGCGGCTGGCAGGGTGACCACGTACCTGCTGATCTGTCAGGCCCTTCGGGACCTGGGTGGTGGTGGTGATGGACAGGCTGGGGTAGGCGTGAGGAAGGCTGGGGAATTCTTGAGGGTCTGGAGCGCGGCCCACAAAGAGAAGAGGAGTTGCCTCCCGATCCTCCGGAGCCACCCCCGCCGCCGCCTCCTAGGCCGGAGGTGCCGGTGGCCGTGCTGCCTCCCGGAAGGCCTCCGGCACTGCTACTATTGGGTGGACCCGCGGGCCCACTGCCGCCCACGTGGTTCCTCTGGTACTCTATGGGGGACGTCAGAGCTGTTGGAGGAAATAAAGGATCAGTGGCGGAATCCTTGTAGCTCCAGTTCGAAGTAAAACAATGGAACATTTTCGATGGACGCAAACCGAGGCAGGCGGAAACTTTTGGGAACCACAACACGAGTCGGTAACGCTGACCTGATCTGAAACAATGACAAAAGCTTCCTTGTGTTTGGTGTTGCCCGCTAGATATACTGTACCACAAAGGCGTCATTATTCCAGCGTAGTACTAAAGAGAAGATATCATGATCGGCTGCTGACGGAGTAGCAACAGCCCAAGAACCAAACCTCCATCGTCAGACTTTTTCTCCGGCTAGCAGGCATCTAGAAGACGTCTGCTTGTGATTCTTTTGAGCAACGCAATATGCTGAGTCCGCCCGCTAGCTTCATTGTAGCATCAAAAGAGAAACAGCTAAAACCGCAGAACCAAAGTCCAACAGCACCCGTCACCAGAAGAAGCGCTCGAGCGGTCGTCTCGGCTCATTTACAAACGACGAGCAAGGCGAAGGGATTTCATTGATTGCCATCTCTCGAGTTAACGGGCCAGTCCCTCAATGCTCGCCAAGGACTTTCCCTCACGTAACTTTTTCCACGACCACTTGGTGGCGCGTTCAGCGTTCAAGCCGTTTGGCCGGTTTTCTGCCTTGATCCATTTGTTCACTGGTGGTGCCCCCCGGGGAACGCTTTGGCCACCCGACCGTGTGACATCACGAATGTAAATTGTCCTGCATTCGGAAGCGTTCGTTACCATTCTCCCCCGAACGCCGAGTGAACGCTCACCATTGAGGAAATTGCGCTGGTTTTCCAGAATCTGGCTGACCTGGTGGAGCCAGATTTGACTGATTCCGGGGCTCGTGGAGTGGAGGGTGTACCTGTCCACGTTGCCGCTGGACGATCTGGAGGTTAGCGTGAATTTGCTGGGGTCCTCGGCGTTTTCTTCCAGACCCAGCCAGCTAACCTGTTTCAGGTGCAACGGGACAGCGACTTTCAGGTTGTTTTTGGACTCGTAAGACTTTGTCTTACAAATATGAATACAAATAGATTTGGTAGCGAGATACCAACCTTAATGCTGTTCTTGAAGAGGTAGCCAGGAGTAGAGAAGCCCTTTTTCTTGTCCAAGGGTTCACTGAATATAACAATCTGCTCAAAAAGGAAGACTCTCCTCTCTTTCATTCTCGACAAAAGGCCCCCATCCTGGTCCGAAACCAGGAACGTGTCTTGCAGGAGCAACCTGCCCTGTGCTACAATTTTACCCTAAAAAGACCAACGTGAGGACAGTCAACACAAGTTGTTGTGGGGACTTCCTTTACATTTTAGGACACACTGCCACCTAGCGGCATTTGTTAACCTGAGAAACTCAATTTCTGTTCTGCAAGTCAATTTCCATACGATTGACCAATTTTAAACACAAGCACCGAGACGAGCGGTCTTACGTCGAAGCCTTGAAGGCGGCCAACATTCATCATGTCGTTGCAGCGCTTTGGGACGATGCACATCGCCTCCACAGCTTTCTGCAACAAAACGGTAAAAAAAAAAAAAACACAACAACTTCAAGATCTGGGCGGGGTGCGGGCCAAGCGATTTTGTGTACGCCGAATCACCTCCAGCTCCGAGGAATCCACTCCAGCTTTCTTTGAAACTTTGAGAAGATCCTAAGAAATGGCAAACAGCGTCGAAAGTGTGAGTGGAATACGCAAGAAAGTCGGCTTTTTTTTTTTTTTACCTTCAGCAGGAGCTGGTACTTCATGATGCGCTGGACAGGTTTGATAAGCAGATCCGTGAGCTGCAACCGGTGGCCCAGTCGCTGCTTGAGTTCCTGATTCAACAGTGAAACGACTGTAGATGGACTGCCCGGTCCAGCCAAACAATGCATCACAATACATATCATAAAGGAAACGCCAATGTCTTACTTCAAAGTAAGTCTCAATGTACTCTGACACAATGTGCTCCGATTTGGGCTTGTTTTGGCAGTACACGATGTACATGTGAAACCGGCGCTCCTGCGGTAAGACCAAGATCAAAGGAGGGGAAAAAAAATGAAACATAATTAATAAGGAAATATTATTCAAGAAATTAGAAGACATTCTTTACATTCAAAAAGTAAACTCAGACTCTATGATTGGCCGATTCCTTCCTGATTTCAATGAAAGATGATCCATCCGTTTTCTCTGCCGCTGATCCTCACGAGGGTCGCGGGGAGTGCCGGAGCCCATCCCAGCTACGGGCAACGGGCAGGAGGCGGGGTATACCCTGAACCGGTCGCCGGCCAATCGCAGGGCACATTCACACAAACGTCCGCACTCACAATCACACCTACGGCCAATTTAAAGCGTCCAATGAATGTGACATGTTTTGGGGATGTGGGAGGAAACCGGAGTGCCCACCCGGAGAAAAGCCACGCAGGAACGGGGAGAACACGCCAACTCCCCACAGGCGGGGTCAGGATCGAACCCGGGTCCTCGGCACTGTGAGGCCAACCCTTTTACCACCGTGTTGCATTAAGGATTATTACAATTTTTAATGCCATTATACACAGCGTTGGCAATGACGTAAGAACAAAACAATTAAGAGAAAATATAACTAGTTTACCTGTTTGACAAATAACGACGCGAGTCTGTCAGGATCCTCCAAACATTTTTCAATCTCTCCCAAGAAAAAGCTGCGACCACACCGGGAGGGAAAAACAAAACAAAATATGATTTTTCACAAGCCCGGCAAACGTTTGTCGCGCGTGTGAGACTGCGGGCCTACTCTTTGTGCCAGTCGTAGATCTGATGGATGTTTCCAAAGACAATCTTGTCTTTTCCCCTCATGTCATCTGGAACGCCTTCCTCTTTCATTCTGCTCATGTAACCCTGGAGAGGTTGAAAATGAGACATTACCAACGCTCAGCTTGACAGAATGCAGTATTTGCATCTACTTAAAGCGCCACTGTCACCAAATGCACGATTTTTAGTATTTTATGAATGTAAAAAAGGCAGCCGGAATGGACCCATTCATTTTTTCCACCACACAAAAATGACTTTGACGGCTTTTTGTTACTCCCGCCATGAAAAGCCTCTCGAGGGATTTGTTTTGGAGAGGACGCAGGAAGCGACGTCAGGAGCAGACGCCCACTCAAGGGGTATCTTATGTTTCTACTAGTTCGACTTGCTGGAAGGTAGCTCGTCGTTCCTTCGTGTTAGCCAAAACGCCGGCTCGTTGCATTGCTGGACGTTGTTCGAACACTCGGGAGGATGGATTCACTCTTCATACTTTTCCAAAAGACCCGCTTCGTCGTGAAAAATGGATTGCACGGGTGCGAAATGACGAGGGCTTCGTGGGCTCCAAATGACAGGTAGGTGTGTATACAGCTACTAAAAAAAAAAAAAAAAATAGTTTTTTGGCGTAATCCTCTCAGAATTAAACAAAAGATCACGCATATAAGTCAGGGGTGCTAAATGTGTGGATGTGCCCGTCGGCGCCGAGCACGGCTTCGGCCGGGCTGGCTCATACATCCTGTCTGGGAGTCTGTTGTTAATTAGAAGCGATCCGCATGTCATCTAAATATGGGTACTATTGCCCCGGTCACTTGACCCGATTGTGAGATGTTCTCTTCTTCGGAAAGAGCTTTGGTAGTCCCATAGCAGGTGGCACGGCGTGTTTTCAGCGGCGAACGTCACGGACAGAAGATGCAGCCAATATGGCGGCCGCTTGGATGTCGAATACAAAGACTTCCAAGACTTCCGCAACTTTGCGCACGGATGACGCGCTCTCTTTTTTTTCGTACGGACATTGAAGTGAATAGTCTTATTAGTCGTATTTTTCCATTACAATACCTATTTTAGAATGTTTATAGGCATGACACTTGACCTTTAAAAAAGAGTTGCTTATTTCAGGTCCTTTTGAATTTCTCATTACCTCGACAACTGATCCCAAGTCTCGCACGTAATCCCGTTCGGTCTCCACCAACTCCAGAAGGACGTAACTGTAAGGCAAATAGAAACGCTCGCTAGACGGAGGAAATGCGCTTTGCATTCGGACTGGAGGAGCATCGGAAATATTCTGTACTAGCAAACATCGGCGTCGAGGCTCGTAACTCACTGCCTTCTCTTGAGGAAGCCGGACTTGCGCTCGTCCAGCTCCTCCATGGGCGACGAGGACGACAGGAGGGAATTGTCGGAGGGGTTGAACGAAGGAGAGCTGCTGTCGCCTTGCTCCACCGACAGAGAACTGGGACGATCCTCGAGTGACTGATGAGCGGGGGGGGGGGGGGGGGGAAATTGTGAGGATTACACAAAACGCTGCCAAAGACAAAAGTGCAACTCGAGAGAGAGCGAGATAAGCGATGGCGAGGGTTCTCTTTTTTTTTTTTTTAGCCCATAGATTCGTTCGTTCAAAACATTTGTTCTCCGGATCGTTCAGCGCGTTTTCATTCGGTTCGCTTCACTTTGTAACAGGTTTATACTCGGTGTGGAGGCTGCATTTGTCAACGCGGGGGAAAAACGGCGAGCTGCAAAAGGAGGACAGCTGGCACGAGTGAGTCACACACACACACACACACACACACACACACACACACACACACACACACCACACACACACACACACACACACACACACACACACACACACACACACACACAAAAAAACGACTGCTCGGGACGCCACGCCTCCGTCAACAAACACCCGCGTGTTTGGATCCGTCGGGAATCGAGCGCCGGGCCGTCCGCGCACTCGCGAGGTTTCGCGCTCACCATCTTGCTTTTGACCAGCTCCTCGATGGCACTGACCAGTTCGGCGGCACTGGGCGTCTCGGAGCTGCCGGGCCGAGCGGACAGTCGGGACGCGGACTGCATCGAAAAGAGGGGGGGGGGGGGGGTAGAAAGCGAAACATTTTTGGATATGATACACAATTTGTCTTGCGAGTCAGCGTGAAGTGACAAATGTAGATATCGTCACGCTGGAGAAGCCATGCGGACTCTCCGGCTACCGCTGTCTGTGTTTGCGATCACGCTCACCGATGGAGAGTTTGGCCCCCGGAACGCCACATGTTCGGCGGGTGTGCCGTTCCTAATAAAAAGGTCAAATCGGGGCCGGGTCGAAGCCAATTACGGGGCTGGTTTTGGGGAAAGACGGGTCGGGTTGCGGTCGAGGACGCGCCCTCGGGTTCAAGCGTGGCGTCGACGCTCCGCAGGGCAGAAAGAATGAGAAAAAAAAAAAAACGCCGTTGCCCGATACTCCATCGCGCCGACAGGCAAACATTTCGAACGATGGAGTCTCGACTTCAGCAACCGCAAACTGCACGCACGCACGCACGCACGACGTCTTCGAGGGAAATCGGAAATCACACAACTGGAAAAGGAGGAACGGAGAAAAACAAAAAAGGTGCGCCGGGGAAGGTGTTTTGATTTTACGGGGGGGGGGGGGGGGGGTAAGGAAACTGGGAGAGGAGAGAGGAAGAAAAGAAATCAACGCAATGCTGACGGACAAAACGTGCGTTCGTCGAAAAATGCGCAAAAAAAAAATAAATGAGACGACAAGAAAGGAAGCATTGTTAGTGAGAAGCAAAAAGTGGTCAACATTTTGTTTTTTTTATTGAGCTGACTACATGGATGAAAAACAAAACTACGACTAGAATCATCTCGGAATGTACCGTTAAAAACTTCATCTTACTCGTATTCATTTCGGCTCCCGCTATAATAAAACAACAACGAAAGAAGGTTTTTTTTTTTGTGAGCCGGCCACTTCCTGGTTCACGAGGGACTGCTAACACCTTCTCGGTGTAATCCTCAAGACTTGATTTTTCTCAGAACTGCTGTAAAAATTCATTTAAACGGAAATAGTCGAAAAGATTAATATCCTTCTATGTTATTCATGTTGCGTATTTGCATGCACAGTGAAGCCTCACATCTGACATTTCGCCGACAGTTTTGGCAGATTTTTGTGTGTGTGGGGGGGGGGGGAATTATCCTCCACTTTTTGCAACTTTTCTGCTCTGGTCAAAGGAGTGAAAATATTGCTTTGGGGCATCTTGCGGAATCTTGGTCGCAAGGATCTACGTAGAAGTAAACTGAGGAATTTCATTGAGACCAAACACGGGTTTTGCCACCCTTCTTGTGGCATCTTTGGCGCTAAGGAACTACGTTAAAGTAGTGCTTTGTCGACCATTTTTTTTCACTGGGCGTCGGCATCCCCCGCGACTGTCGGGCCAACGCGCTCCGAGAACTTAAACCCAAGACGATTTTAGGCGGCGCGATTTCCGTCTCACCTTGTCGTCCTGGGCGTCGGGCTGCAGCAGGCTGTGCTGCTGGATGGGCATCGGCGGGGGCAGAGGGACCGCGTCGGCGCCCTCCTCGCCTTCCTCCTCTCCGCAGCTCTGCATACCCGACGAAGACGACTTGGAGAGCGTGCCGCTGCTCAGTCCCTCGTTACGCATGCGCTGGCGAGCGGACGGACAAAAGCCGGTCAGCGGTCGAGCGGGGCGAACGTCTTCCGTGACGTTCCGTACCTCCTCCAGCGTCTCGTCCTGCGGGGTGGCGGCGCTGTCGTCCGAGTCCTTCTGAGGGCCTTGCATCGCGTCCAGGTTCTTCCGCGGGCCTTCGCGGTTCTTTTTGTGCTTGTGCGCCAACTTCTTGACGTGGCCGTCCGCCTTGCCGGAGCTGAGTCGCCGAACGGGGCTGGTCAGCCACTTCCTTAAGGTGTTCCCCGGCCGCTTGGGGCCCGGCGAGCTGTGGGGCCCCAAAGTTTGGCTGGAACCCGGCTGCAGGCCGTCGTTACTGGATACGGACAAGGTGTCTAAAGAAGACGGGGGGAAAACAAGAGCGCCGTCGCAGCAAAGTCTGCAAAAAGACATTTTTCAGAAGACGGATGAAAAGAACGCCGGATGTGGACCGACTGACGGACGGACACGTGAATCAACGTCTTGCCGATTTCCGAGGCGACGTTGAACTTAATCGCACTTAATCTCTCTCGGCATCGGAAGCTCTCAAGAGAAGAGGCCAAAGTCGAGCGTACACGGACGGGGGCGGACGCTGACTCACTGACGACGCCTCCGTCGTCGTTCAGATACCCGACGTCATTTGTGGCATTTCGAGCTGAACGGCCACCGGCTACGATGCGATTGTCCGAGTAAAGTTATGGACGCTTTGCGGGGACTTCACTTTCCTCTCTGAACTGATGCGCCTGTCAAGGATTTAGCCGTGCGAAAGAGGCTGTCAGGGAGTGGAAATGGAATTACCGTGTTGCCTTCCCTAATTGGAGCCGACTTTAACGCAGCTCGGAGTGTGCCGTAGAAACGGGACTTCGCCTGTAATAAACGCGGCCGTATAGGAAGGTGCAACCGTTCTGCATCCGAGCCGACGTCTCTTTTTTGTTGATATCAAATTCGTGCGCGGGGGAAATGAACAATTAAAAGAAGAGCATCTGTCTTCCCACAAAAGCTTCTCCTCGAAGGCTCCGTCACTCGGACTGAGCCGACGAGTACGTCGGGATGCTCGTCGCGGCATTTCACCAAATCCGCACAACTTAACGGACGTGAGAAGCAAACGTAACCGACGAAGGTGAACAATTTGCTTCCAGCCGGTTTACCTGCCGCAGTGCAGTTTTGGCGTTTCTCCATTTGGGGAACATTTACAAGTAAGTCATCCTAATTCCAATCGCTTCAATCAATGACCTGAGCCAAACTTTCTACACGCTCAAGTTTTCGGCAAGTCGTAATTTTGCTAACTTGTCATCCGTGCTGCTGCTGAAAACAAAAAGCAAGATCCTGTTTGTGTCTGAGAACGGGGGAGGGCACGGCGGGTTGTCGGGACCATCCGCAAAGCGGCCACCCACGGCTTTGCACGAGCGCGCCCGAGATTCCACGGCGGAGCCGTCGGCGCTGCGCTCGCTCCGATCGTCCGCAGGAGTTGCGGCGCAAACGCAGACGTCGGCGGGGCCGCAGTCGCAGAGAACGTGGTGGGGGGGAAGACTTCCACGGGCTTTGTCTGGCTCTGCCTCTCGAAAGGAGGACAAGGCCGAGAAGTTGTGGCCGCAAAAAGCCACATTTAGGAAGGGTGCGGAGTTGGCGTGCACTTGCCTTTCTCAGACAAAAAGTCCAGAATTTATTCTTGGCTTCAGCGATGGCAGCTCAGAAGCAAAGAAATTGATGTACGCGTTTTGCAAAGAAAGTGCACGTAGGACGTGTGCAAGCTTACCCAGGTCCAGCAACCAGAACCTGCACTTATGAGCGTGTCCTCCCCGTGCTGGATCCATGAGGCAAAAAGGCTGCTGGGAAACTCCAGAATGGGGGCCATGGAAGTCCGAAACCGAGCCCAGACCAGGAAGAATTCCTTCTTCTGAGCATCTCCACAGCTGATGACTCAAATCCCTTCCGAAGCGAAGGGGAAAAAAAAGCTTTCCGTCTTTGAATATGCGGCCCGCGGAAGTGTCGAACGCGGCGCGAGCGTTTCTCACGAGCGGGTTGCCGCGCGGAGAGCGGGCGACGTCTGGATGCGCGGCTCCCGCGTTCGCCCTCTGGCTTCGAGGGGGCGGGGGCACATTTTACAGGCATTGGAGGACGGCGTGCCTTGGAACAAATATAGATCGGACCGGCTGACGACCGGCTCAGCGTTGGCTTTGTGCATCGCATCTTCGAAAAGCCTCCGGCGTCACTCCGTTGACTTTCTCGCCGCACAAGTCGTACGACTCCACCGAATTGGCATCCCGCCATTTCATAAACGGAGATCCAATTAGGAGTGACGACCACCAGCTTCCATCTTCCGAGCGTACTACAAGAAGTTCCTTTGTTTTTCCGTCTTGCGCTCAGCTATTCCTGCTTCCGGGAATTTGCCGGCGGTCCTCTGAACCCAAAGCCAAGGAAAGGCAGGCTCAAAATCCAAATAAAGATGCCGACTGCCTACAAGTAAGTCTGGGCTTCCATGACGTCGGGGTCAGCGTTCCATAGCGTTTGGGGAAACGTTGGATAGTCGCCCACGGTCGCCGGTATAGCGCCAGAAGAGCGTTGTTGGAACGCTGGCGAACGTCAACGATCGCTGGGAATCGGCGGAGAAAAAAAAGGTTTGAACACGCACAAAAGTTCTCACCGAGACCAGCGTTCACCAACGTTTCATTTTAAACGCTGCAGAACGTCCGCGGAACGTTTTACTAACGTTCGCCGAGCGTTGCAGGCGTTTGGCTGTCGTCAGTCAGTCGTTACTGTCGCGTTACTTGCTTGTTGCTTAATCGTTTGCTTTGCGGCGAACGACTCACTGGCGACCTTGTCAACGACCGCCGAACAATCCCGTAGCGCACAAAGCGTGTAAACTCAAGTCAAACGAACGTCCTTTGGCGTCCATCGAGAAAAATGACACGCCGGCAAAACGCCATTCTGTCGTTTCGTGGCACGGCCAACACGCTCGTCTAACGCTGACAAATCGATCCGTCGCGCGCCACTGACACGTTAGCGCGCGCTAATGGTTTTCAGGGCTATCTTATTTGGTCGCTGTTACACGCTTCTCGTGCGTTAGGACACACGTTAATCACGCGCCGGGTGTGTCATCCTCATTTGAGAACGCTGAAAAATGGAACGATTGAAATGTTCAGAGAACGTCGGCGTGACGGGGCCTCCGCTAAAACCCGAGCCGTGACTTCCGAGGATATTTCAGCGACACTTGGAAGTGCAAAGACAATATTTGTGTGCCGTATCGCCATGGAAACAAGATGCCTCGCACTCGCCATCTCTCGGAGGATTAAAGAGACGACTTGATCGTTAGATCGGGGAATGTTTAGACATACTCCGACATAAAAGATGATATCCACGAATATTTATGATCAGCTCAGTTTCCATTACGTTTTGGGGAATTATGTCTTTATTTTTACAATTCCATTCTCCGAAATGTGCTGTAGCACAACTTCTTATGATATGACGGTAGTATGGACGGAGCTTGACACTCTGCAGATTGGATGATAAAGTTACTTTCTTACAACGCAATCCAACACCCCCCCCCCCCCCAAAAAAGTGGTTGCCGGGTAGTTTCCTCAAATGTACTCACTGTAACTGCTCTAAAGGCTTGATGACTCCGCAGCTTTGCACAACTCTTACAAGTTAATTGAATGTCTATCTGTAAGAGCCGAAATGTAATTTCTGTTCTTCGCATATTTTCAGTCGGAATCATTTGTGGCTAGTTTCAGTGAAATAATTTCAGCAAAGTTTCAATGATGTGGTATGGAGGACTCACAAATTTTTAAAGTTTATTGTAGCGTATGTATGATGTGGATAATGATTATTTTGCATTCTGTGATATTTTAAATGAGGATTTGAGGTTTGCTACATAGTTGATATGGTGTAATGACATCATGACCAGAAGAAGAAGAAAGGGTACACGGACAAAGATGGACAATGGAAATATGGACAATCGGGCGAAAATAGTTTTTTTTGGGACCATCATTAACGTCATTATCAACACCTACCATCATCCGCAATCCTCATCATTTTCTTTGTAAGTTTGCTCGTTGATCTGGATTTGCTGTGTCCATTCGATGTGGAAAGAATTTTATTGATTTTATTTTTGTTGTTTGAATTTGAGTCCATTACTTTTGTTTAAAGAAGGAATTACGCGTCAAGATTAGCCCGATTACCAGACTACATCTATTGTTCTTATTTTGTTTGTTGTTCTTCTCAGGACTCAACACGAATGTCGTACCAGGGCCAAATCCTCGTGCCTCGTTACATACTTGGCAATCAAATCTGATTCGGATTATTTCTCACGGCGGCTGTGACGTCGGGCCAAGCCAAGCCACGCCGCGCTTTATTCTTCCGAACTGCGCTGACGTCAACGGTGGCAAAACAAATCCAACCGCGAGGAGCTGAGGAAGCAAATGCGGAAATTCGTGCCCGGCAGGGTTTCAACCGACGTGGCGCTACAGATAGAAGCAAAAATGTAAACATAAAAACAACAACAACAACAACAAAATGAACTGCATGACAGCAGCTGGACAAATCTGTCAAATTCTGTTTCTCTTACCAAAGTAAGTAGTTGCTAAGTGATATGGCGTCAAAAATAAAATCTTTCTTCTCCCCACCAAAATATCTTTCATGAAAATCAAATCACAATGACATTATCGAAAACAACACCCTTTCTTCGATTTTACGCAGTTCTCCTGACACCCCAAAATTTTAAGGTTCCTATACAAAGTTCCTGAGTGGGCGTCCAACATGGAGGACTGCTTTGTAACGTTGTCGAATAAAAACTAGACTTCAGGCGGTAATTCGGCTTCAACTTCTGGTCAGGGCAAAACCATGCAGTGGGTACTATTTCACGGGGAAGTTGACATCATTTCAGCTTACAATTGTACATTGTGAAGCACAATGTTGGAATATGCTAGGTTTAGCTTTTTTGTTGTCAATATGGTTAGAAGTAACTTTTCGCCGGTAAGTGTGTTTCAGCTCAACCTTTTTAATTAATTGTTGTAATTATGAATGTGGAAAATATAACAATATTATGAAGGTCTGTACCTCCCATTACATATGTATATGTCTGTATGTATTTTTTTAAACCTTCCCGGCATGCTGCAAATGTTTAGATTCTATTCATGTCTGTAGGGATCCAAAACATCCCAAGTGTATTGATTTATCGCATCGTTTTCCATAACAATGCGTGTATTGTTTGCTATGCTTTTTTTTTTTTTTTTTTTGGCCTGACCGGAAGTCAGAGCCCGTTGACCACGGCGGAACCGATGTCGGATGCAGAGTGCGCAGTCTCGATTTTATTCCACAGGTGAGGTGTGGCAAACTCACCGAAACACACTGCATTAATAACATTTTTAAGAAACATCGAATTTGCTGATTTTGATGGTAATGGAGAGAAACTAAACTCTCAAATTTGTCCATTTTGTTAATTTCGCTATCCTCCGCATCAGCGTGGACCACGTCTTTCTTTCTATCTTTTTTTTTTTTTTTAACTGTCATTTCTGAGCGTCGGGCTTCCAGGTCGCACGAGCAGCTGGCGTGACCGTGACAGCGTGAATTCAACTTTTACCCTCATCGTGTTTATTAGTATCGCAACATCCTGGAAACCAGAACCGACTGGCGCCAAAGTGGCCCAGATGATGCGAGGAAATTGCCGAATGGTCGATGCGTCGCAATCATTCTCCCCGCCGCTTATTTTGGCCTCCGTCAAAGCGGCGCAACCGCCCAGCGTAAAATTCGTCCCGCGTTTGTCGGCACGCGTGTCGCACCTTTGTGGTTGAAGAGCCCCTCCATCTCCATGGACGAGCGGGAGTGGGCGATGCACAGCATGGAGCAGGGGACCACGCCCTCCTGGGCCGGACTGCGGTCCGTGGTCCGGACCAGGCACCAGTCGGGCTTGTCGTGGAGCCGCTCCAGAACCTCGACCGTCTGACCCCGTCGCACCGTCAGCTCCCCGCCGCCGTTGCCGCCGACGAAGTCGTGGATGACCACCGTCAGCTCGCAGCCGCCCGACAGCTGCGAAAGGGAAAACGTTTTTCCATTTCTTTTCCTTGTATTCCGGCATTCGGCTCAAGCTGGAGAGTTACGACGTCAGTTAAAAATATCAAACACAACCGAGGAATTAATTATGGCGCCCGAAGTACAGAGTTGTGGTTTCGCTTGAAAACCAGTTTTCTTTACGACCCGGAATTTCCAGGACCGCTGGAAAGAGTCAGCGTGATGATTGCAATGACATTTGTTTCAAATGTTGATGCCATATTTTGTTATCAACACGTTACTTACATAAATGAAATGCATTTTGTTTTCATTTAAAATACTGGAGAAAATAATCTAATAATGGAAAAGTGGCACATGAACGTGTTAAGTACGGAAAACTGCATTTGATTCCATTTACTTTTGTACTTTTTTTTTTTCAACCCTAGAAGCTCGTGTATTGAATTATTAGGTTTTTTTTTTAAAAAGATGCTTCACCTAAAAAAAATAGACATGCTTATATAAAATAAAAATGCAAACTGAAGCATGAGATGACCTTTTAAACAACTCCAAAGTAACTAAAAACTGACATAATGTTCGATATACATGCATCAAATTTTTATAATGATCCAGCCCCAACCAAAAATGCCCAAATTTGTCAGAGATATGCATTTATAATGCAAGTGTTTATTATTGTGATGAAAGTGGAATGAAACTGCATTGCATCATCATCATCATCATCATACGAAAGAGCACATTTAAAAACAGCTCTTTGAATGGAGGTATTCAATACTTTTCTACAACAGTGCAACAAGCTAATTGTTAAATTGATAACATTCGATAATGTCGTGAAATCATGATCATTACATTTGTGGGAAGAGCAGGTTCATTGTTTTACAATAAAAATTGAATCCATACGATAAGCATCCATCCATCCATCCATCCATTTTCTTAGCCGCTTATCCTCACAAGGGTCACAGGGCATACTGGAGCCTATCCCAGCTGTCAACGGAGCCATGGTACACCCTGAGCTGGTCGCCAGCCAATCGCAGGGCACATCGAGACAAACAGCCGCACTCACAATCACACCTTGAGGCAATTAAGAGTGTTCAAATGAATGCTGAATGTTTTTGGGGATGTGGGAGGAAAGCGGAGTGCCCACCCGGAGAAAACCCACGCAGGCCCGGGCAGAACACGCAAACTCCACACAGGTGGAGCCGGGATTTCAACCTCAGAACTGTGAGGCAAACACTTCACCGTGCAGCCCTATACGATAAGCAACTTAAAAAAAAAACAACAACAACAAAAAAAAAAAACATTATTCCCGTCAGATGCTTGAAAGTGTACGAAATGCATCCCGACTGCCGGCGATTTCCAACGTACCCTTTGGTAGTGCGGCGAAGCCAGCGAGCTGAGGAGCTGAGAAACGGGATGCGCGATTCTTTCCTCCAATTTCTCCATCGTTTTCCACTCCCTCATTGTGACAAAAGCCCCCACCGAGCGTCGGAAGCTCTGCGCAATCGCAGCGAACGACTCGCTAAGACCAACTCGACGCCGGCGAGAGCCTCGCGTGACAAGATGGGGGGGGAAAAAAAAAAAAACAACCCAACTTTTATTTAACTTGAACTCCCACCGGGAAAAATGGAATTATTCTTCATCACACAGCCGTTCACGGCATCAAATCCATCGGCGGCTTCTCGAAAGCCTCGCCGATCGGAGTTGAGCGTCAAAAATTAAGCAGGAACTCGCCGGTCGTCTGCAATCTCTCTCCTTTCCGAGCCAAGCGGTGGAGTGAACGCGACGTGGACTTAAAAGGCTTCTTTCCTGTCTGGCATGGAGGCGAGCATCCTCTGTGAGTGGGAGGCTGCAGCAGCTGACGAGTCAGTCACTGAAGCGGATGCGCGCAGGAACGCACGAGCCCTCGCATGCAAAAAAAAAAAAAAAAAAAATACACAAACACACCAGTGTCGCCCCCTCCTGAATGAGACGTTTCACACGGGAATCTTCACAGAGCGCCCGAGAGATAAAGAAGCATTCAAAGCCGGGAAATTGACCGGGAATACATATTTGCGAGACTTCAACGGATGCTTTCACCGGTCCGCGACGTTCTGATCGCCTCGTGAGAAGAATCTCTCTTGTAAAGTGGGGAAAAATGTCCAAAACGCCAAAAGTGTTCACGTTTGTCGCCCTTCGAATGAGGACAAAACAATTTCTGTGGCTTCAAAGCGGAGGAGAAATGTGAGTTTGCAGTCGTGTGCGTGCGCATGTGAGGTTTTGCTCATACTGAGCGTAGGAGGACGGGCCTTCTGCGGCGCTATGAGCAGATCTCACCGGGCCCCGACTGGCCCCGCTTCCGGTCCGTCTCTCTTTGGAGCCCCCGGCCCCCCTCCCGAAACACACACAAACTCCGCGTTATGGACCGACAGGGAACGCGTCGAAGCGATTGGCTTGCGTGTGCAATGTCGTCACGTGCGACAAAATGGGCATCGCGTCAAATGTTCCCTTTTCTATGCTTGCCCACATACACGAAAATTGCGACATCTCGGACGGGGGCCGCCGACGCGGCCCTCGGGGACAGCGTGCAACTCTCATGGGAGGTTTAATACCAATTATTTCAGTAGTGTTATTCACTTAAAGCTTCACTGTCATGCCTACAAACATTCTAAAATAGATATTGCATTAAAAAAATACGTATAACACGATTCACTTCAATTTCGACGCGGAAGCCGTCGCCGGCGAGCCGACGCGCGAAGTGGGGTTGCCCATACGCCAGTGGGGGGAGAGCCCGGCGAAACCCCCTCCCTGCCCAATTCACCCCCACTCCCAAACTATACACACCGAGCTGTCATTTGGAAGCCACAAAGCTCTCGTCAATCCATTTTTCACGACGAAGCGGGTCTTTTGGAAAAGTACGAAAAGTGAATCCGTCCTCCCGAGTTTTCAGACAATATCCAGCAAGACAACGAGCCGGCATTTTGGCGAACGCGAAGGAACGACGAGCTAGCTTCCCGCAGGTAAAACTAATAGCAACAAAGCGTGTCCGCTGGAGGGCAGGTCTGTCCTCTACGTCACTTCCTGCTTCTTCTCGAAAACAAATCCCTCGAGAGGATTTTCATGGCGGGAGTTACAAAAAGCCATGTACGTCCAAATCGTGTTTTCCATTCCAGCTGCCTCTTTCCCCTCATTCATAACATACTAAAAATCACGCATTTCATGATAGTGGACCTTTAAATCAATGGAGCCATTTTGGCAGTCTCAGCACGTTAGGTCGACAACCCACGAGAGCTGGGAGATTGCAAAACAACCGGTAACACGGAAGTCATGCTTTCGTGAAGGCGTAAATAATACAGGACGTGGACGCCGAAGCGCCACCACAACACGGCTCTCGGCGCAACGTCGGACGCTGCTGGAACACGAGCAATCTGGCGCTTGGACTGCTCAGAAATGGATGAACATTTTGAGCACAAACGAAAGTTCAACCTGTGGAAAAGACTGCAAATTTGTAAAAAAAAAAAAAAATCCCCTTTGGTTGCACAAATCTGAATCCGCAACCGTTGAATCAAAGCATGTGCACTCTCCTCTGTGGAAGAGATCTCAACTCCCATTTCGGGTCAAATGCAAACACGAGAAGAGAAGAGAAGAGAAGAGAAAAGAGAAGAATTCGCAAGTGAGAGCGAGGAGAGATTCCGATCGCGACAAACAAGCGTCGACACTCCCGGAGAGAGGACAGAGGAAATCTTCAATCGACATAAACGGACGTACGTTTCCGGGAGGTGCAAATTAAGACGAGTACCCCGAAAAAATTCCCACACAGGCACGGCAAGTACACGCAAAGGACGAATGGGAAAGGCGGAGCCGGGATTCAAACCCAGAACCTCACAGTTGTGAGGTAGATGAGCTCGACAGATTCACATATTTACGATTCTTCTTCTTCTTCTTATTTGCCTTGCTTTCTCGAGCAAAGGTAATCACGCTTTGAATATTTGCGTTTGTGTGGGCGTGTTTGCGGACCTTGTCGCTGTCCAGCGTGTTCTGGGACGTCCTGGACGCGATGGAGATGGTGTCCGGTTGGCTGCTGGCATCTCCTTGGCTGTCGAGCTCTTCGCCTTCTCTGCAGGTGTACAACGAGTTTGAGCGCTGTTTTTTGGACCGAACAAGCGACGCTGTGTGGGCCTACCGTCTGCCTTTCTGCTTGGCGGCGGTGGCTTTGGGGATGTGAATGGGCTCCTTCAGGGCGCCGCGCAGGTGGACCGTTCGCTCCTGAATGACCTCGCGAATGCGCTTGATCCAGTCCTGCTTGTTTTCGATGCTGGAGGCCTGCAACAGAGCGCCACGTTGACGCGAGCGTCGACTTTTTGGCGCGGGCAGCCGCGAGAGGCGGCCATTGCAACCAGCGAAACGTAACGCGGCCGACGGGCTCGGATTCAGAAAACGCCAAATGCGCTTTGTTGCTGCGACGGAGGTGAAATGACGTGACGATGACGTTCTCGTCTGCTCGATGGCCTTTCATATCTGTCGGCGACGCATGCCGCTCGTTCTCCTTCACTTTGACACCGACGATGCCGTGATGACTCGTTACATAACGAGCGCATTTTGATGCGTAGCACAAATTCCATAAGGAGACACTGACTGACAGACACAAGTCGCACATTTCAAAATGTTTCGACAATTTTCACGCGGGGAAACTCCTCTCTATCAAATACGCTAAATACGCTTGAGGCAAAAGCACTTAAAGAAAAAAAAAAACAATCTGAGTGGTGTGACTGATGAATAGGCAAACATATTAATTTGTAAAAAAAAAAAAAAAAAAATGTGACTTGAAACATTGTGTACCGCGACATTTTTCCACACGCTTTCAACCCTGCGGTTTATGCGGCAATGTGGCTAATTTGTGCACTTTTTCTAACGCGGAAAAAGTCAAAGAGTGAGACCGGTGGAATATATGTGCCGAGGAAGTGGCTTTTACCGGCCCTGTTAGCGCCGTGCTAGCGTGTTGCTGCTGTGTTACTGGCGCGTCTCAGTGATATTTACCGCTAACTTTAATTTTAACCGGCTCTGTTAGCGTTAGGGCGAGCGTTAGTGCGGCGCTAGCGTTAGCACGCCGCTGCCGCTAGCGTTAGCACGCCGCTGGCGCTGTTAAACTCTGTGTACAGTTTTTCTTTGTAAATATCTCGCGTTTCAATGTAGGCACTTGCGGCTTTTACACAGCTGCGGCGTACGTATGTACCAAATGGTATTTCCTTTACAAATGTACTCGGTGAGGCTTGTTTAACTGTTTATTAATTAACAACTGTGCCTTGATGTTTTATTTATTGTTGTTTTTTTTTTTTTTTACCCAAGATGTTCTTTGATTTTTATTCTATTTTATTGCACCTTGTGGAGAAGTCATCATCATTTCATTGTATGCGCAGCAGATAATGACAATAAAGGATTAAAGCTGGAGCTCCTACTGCCTTCATAATCAATATTAAATACATTTAAAAAAAAAATGCATGGTGGTATATGATCTTGAGTTCCAGCTAATTTCAATGTGCAGAACCCGTTTTATTCAGTACTTTATTTAAAATGAATATCAAATAATGGCATGTAAGATTCCAAATCGGCACAGCGCACCTTGAGCACGATCTTGTTGTCCGAGGTCGGGGTTCTGCCCACCCAGAGGGCGAACTTACAAGGATCCCCCTCCACGTGCTCCGTCACCCCCAGCTCCGACGTCTGAGGACCAGAACGCCGCTTAGCACGCGCACAAAATCTTCCGGCAAATAGAACCGACGACGACTCACAAACAACTTGCTCTTGTAAAGGTATTTGCTGCGTCCGTTTGAGTCTTTCACTTCCTTACTGAAAACCAGCGACATCTCGAAGAGGAAAAGGTGGCGGTCACGCCCCTTCCGGATCAACGTCTTGGGATCCCAAACTTGGAAGGAATCCTGAAGAATCAGCTCTCCTTGGGAGTCGATGTTCCCGTCGAAGCCTGAGGTGGTCAAACGGAAGGCGGAGTTTGAATCTACTTGATGCGGAGTCGCACTCGAACAATTTTGTAGCCTTCCATTTTGCGGATGCCGATGGCGGTGGACCGTCAACCGGCCCATTTTTGGGGGCGTTTACCGCCGACGAAACGCGTCCGAACTCAACGGTCAACAGGCTGAATGATTCCCGAGTGACAACAGCGACATGTGGGTGGAGATTTGCGTGCCTTTCAACCTACCGTCCAGCATAGACAAGTGCATGGCGTCATTGGCTCTTTTTGGGACACTCAACATCACCTCGAGACCGTCTTTGAGCTCTCCTTTTCCTTCCTCACAGCATGTCAAGAGCTCCTAAAACAAGCCCACCCAGAAATATGCATATACATGATTATCAGTACACTTTTGGAGGCCTTCAGAGAAAAGTCTTGCTGTGGTACTGCACCTTAAGAAGCAGTTGGTACTTTGTAATTCTTTGGACTGGTTTGATCAAGTAAGACGAGATTGAATTGGCAAGACGATGCCTTTGCTGGATTTCCTGTCGCAACGGATAACGCACATTTGTCAAAAAACAAAACACCCAAAAAAGGTCCGTGAGGAGTTCCTTACATCGAAATATGGTCCGGCGTGCTCCAAGATGAGCTGCGTGGAGTCCGGCTTGTTCTTACAGTAGTTCACGTACATCTGGAATTTGTCGGCCTGAGCGGGAGACCCCAAAAAAAAAAAAAAAAAAAAAAAAGAGGTTGCTACCACGTTATAACGTGATATGTTTCACATTATAACGTGGATGTTTCATGTAAAAATGACATCATTTGTAAAAAAAAAAAAAATAAAAGTTTTGTTAGCCAAATTCATGGATTGGTAACAGCCAATATCAAAAAAAAAAAAATCCAAAAGAGAGTAAAATAACATCATTATTGAACAGTATTCGATTCATCATTTGGCATTTTATAAGCCCTTTATCTTATTGAGCCATCATGAGAAAATTCCGAAAGCAAATCTCAACTCACCCAAGTAACAAAGCAGTGACCAACGTCCTCCGGAAGCTGCTCATATTTCTCCAACTCCTTCAAGAAAATGCTGGGCAGAAACAGACGCGTTGGTCCGGTTACGTCGGACGCGACACCGGTGACTAGAATACGGTCGCCCACGCGACCCCAAAACTGTCAACTGACTTGTGGTGGAACTCGTAGAGGTCCTGCATGTTCCCGAAGATGATGTGCTCCTTGTTGACGATGCCTGGCGGAATCTCCTCCACGCCGCTGGTCATCTCCCAGAGATAAGTCTACGTGTCAAGAGTTGAGCTCGTTAACGTACACCTGTCACTCATAAACATAAAACAACGTACAATGTTCTAAAAGCGCTTTCCACTGATGTACGTACAGCGTGTGCACGTTGTGATCTCTTTGGTGCATTTGAAGCCGCCACTGCGCAGACTTTGTAAAGCAACTTAACTGTATTGTATTAATTAATTACAGCCGGTAAAATAAATCAGTCAAAATAAATAAAACATATTCATTGGTGCTCTTAATGTTGCCGCTTTCTGTTTACGTGTGCCAAAGTTGGACTGAGGCCTTAATTGAGTTGACATCATTAATAAGGTCTGCCTGTGACTAAACTTTTCCCCGTTAGCACAGCAACAATTTGTAACGAAAAGATGAATTTTTCCAACAAGTTTGCCAATTGATGGCCAGAATTGAGCCAGCCGACGTCCTGCAAAAGAACCGCGCTTGACTCCGCCCACAATTTGACAGGTGAGCGCCGACATCATGGAGCACCGGCGCGGAATCGACGCCGTGACTGATTTTCAACCTTCAAATGAAACTTTTGCGAGCATTACCGGTGAACTGCAGATAAGAGGAAGCCCCGTTGCGCACGGTGACAAAGATTCGACGAGGTCTTAAGGTGTGACTTACGTCCATGCACTCACGCAGGTCCCGGACGTAGGCTTTCTCTGTCTGGATCAGCTCGGCCATTATGAATCTACAAAGACAAAGGAACATTTCACGAGGTGGAAATCACAAACAATGGCGATGACGAAGCGGTTTCGCTGCCATATGTGGGACTGACAAAAGCGAAGAGGCCGACACATGAAATGATCGTTACTTTTGACAAAATGACATCGTTTTCTACATTGAAATTCCGCCGGGATTACGCGACGCCTGACAAATCCCGAGCACAATAAAAAATGATGCGACGACGGGCGGTCGTCACTCACTCTTTCCTCCTGGCGGACTTCCTCTTTTCCTCATTGAGCTCATGAGCGGCATCCCTCAACTTGACCTCTGAACCCGGAGCGCTCGCTGGAATGATGTCCAGTTGAAGCTCTTTACTCTGAAAACACAGCAGTCGGCGGCGGCTATTATGCGCTGCACAATGGCCACGCTCGCCTTCCGCCGCTCACCGCGCCGACATTTTGTGCGCCGCGTTTGTCTCCTCTCGCCATCGCTTATTAAAACACATCAAAACACGTAGCGGTGCTCAAAACGCAAGCATGACGTCTGCCGCGTGTCGTCAATCCGCAAGACCGCAAAAAGCGACAAGCGCGACAGCGTCGTCGCTCGACTGAATTGCCGAAGGCCTCCATCCGCCTCCGACATTGGAAAAAAAAAAAGAAGAAAATGAAACATGGAACCTCGACTCGAGGTCTTTATGTACGGTTGACTTATCGATATCGGTGAAGAAGACTCACTGCCTTGTTGGAGTCGGAGGGAATGCCAAGCGCCGATTCCAGGCAGGTCCTGTATTTGTCCATACGGAGAGAAAAGTCCCGGTAGCGCTTGTCCACCGAGGACACCCATTTCTTTATCTCCAGGGCGTGGGCGTGGCCCTTGTCACAAAAACCGTCGGCCAGCTGGATCAACAGCTTTACACGCTCTTTGGTTTGCTGTCAATAGTGGCACACAGAGCGAGAGAAAGGTAGGTGACGCGTCCGGGTGGGGGGAAATCTGCGATTGGCACACCGCACAATGCCAGCCATTCCTAAAATGTGCGACACAAAGAACGGGCCTCCCAATCCGGCGCAGGAGTGCGCAAACGTGCTCGCGGCACATCCCTGCAAGTGGACCATTTTGTCGCAACAGCCACAACAAAAATAAATCGAGCGACGAACAAAAGCGGCTCTCAAGCGGAGGAAAACGTTTGACACCTTGGCCGTGATCTGGAAGTCTTCGTGCTCCTTCAGAAGCTCCTGCGTGTGGTGAATGCTGGAGCCGGTGGACGTGTGCGTGGACAGGTAGAAGTCGCCCGTGTCGTGGATCCACTCCAGGGCCTGCGGGGGGGGGGGGGGCAGAACCTCATTTTTCACAAAATAGACACGCCCGCCATCATCTCAATCTACGACTAGATTTTGGCGACCAGGCCCAGCCGACAGCCATCGGAAGGAAGTTCAGGCCAGCCGAAATGCAGCCCTCCGCTGCGTCACAGGCTACCAACCCGACGTCCTTCACCGACCGCCTGCACGTGGAAACCGAGACCCCGTCCGTCCGTCCGTCGACACATCGAACTGCTCGTCTAGGCAGTATTTGCTTCAGCGCCATCGACCGGGTCACCCAAAAACAGCGAGCCGGTCTCAAAATCTACGACGTCTCTCGTCGGCACCAACGGACGACTCGACGGGCAGCTCCACGGCGACTACGTTTTCTTCAGCCAGTTAAGCAAATGAGAACTTTTGATCAGACCTGATGTTACTTAGTACAAGATGTCCACAACTTCAAAGGGTGTCATCTGTAAAGGCGGCCCAATGCAAGTGCAGCGAGTAAGTACATGACACCAACTGATCAAGTTGTGACACCCGACACCAAAATAGCCAGCTTTAAACGTGCACACAAATTGATTTTAACAAGAAGGAAAGTTTACGGATCTCAGTTACGTACAAAACTCGTGAGGAAAGGCACAACACGTTTCGGACACACCGGCATCCTCGCGACACCGCCGAGGGTAAGCGAGACGGAAAGCTCGGACATAACAAACGCAAACTGTGTTCATGTTCACGACCGAAAACAAAAGTTTCTCGGAGACGCAACTCTTTGGCCTCTGCCCGACTTAAACTTAGAACGTGGCCTTTGTGCACCATGTAATCATCGCTCGTATTTCAGGCTGTCATTGTTAGGGCAAAATGTCTGCCACTTCCTGGACGAGACGCGTATGGTTAGTGCACCGCAAAAACAACCGAAAGGAGGACAAAACAACGGAGGCTGCGCACCCTTCTCCAATAGGTCAACGTATTGATCTGACCGTCGAAGAAGAAGAACCACTTTGCTTCCTTTTAAGAAAAACAAAGCACAATAAAACAACGATTTGAGCTGCGTTAGTCAAAAGATGGGTGGCCTGATATTATTTCCCATATCAGCAATAATGTAGTATGTATGTTTCTTTCGGCTTGTCCCTTTTCGGGGTCGCCACAGCGTGTCATCCCAGATGAACGCACATATATGTTTTGGCACAATTTTTACGCCGGATGCCCTTCTCAGGGAGTGGAGGCCCCAGTGGGATACGAACCCACAACCCCTGGCTTACCAAACCAGTGCTCTAACCACTGAGCTACGGGGCCTAGCAATAATGTGCTGTTGACATCAAATTATACCTTTTGGCCAACCGAAAGCCGTAAAAACTACATTTTTTAAAAAAAATCATCATCATTTACGTGTGTCAATTCCTGATCTAGGGCCAAGGGAGCAATTTCCAGTTTCCAAAAGGCATTTGATCGTTCATTTGGAGGGAGCGGACACCGTTGCAACTTTAAGGAGCAAATAAATATCCTCGGCTCACTAGAAAAATTGCCGACAAAAAGGCCGGAATATATATTGATCGTATCGAACGACATCCTACCAGGTCGCGTGCCGTCACGTGTTGCGTTGAAAGCAAGAAACGTCGCTTATCTTGTAAAATGAGCTCAGCACACCAAGCAGAAGACGGGCGCGCCCAAACGCACCTGCTTGGCGCTGCGTTCGAAGACCACGTATTGCTGGCACTGATCCAGACGGCGCTTCCGCATGGTCCAGAAGTGGAGAACCCTGTTCTCTCTCTGCAGCAACTCGTTCAAGATGTCTAACGGGGGGGAAATCACCAAACAGTATCCGATCTTTGAAAAATGGCGTGAAAACTTTGGTTACTGCTGGACTTGCAAGTATCCCTCCGCTTACTTTTAACCTGAGTCTCGGGAGCTTTGACGTGGGACAACATTCCGGGCATGTTGACGCTGTTCCTGTGCAGGTACTTGAGGAAGACGTCGGCATTGCGTCTGGCCAGCGTGCAGGCCTGCGCGTGAGCCATCCAATCAGCCCAGCGGCCACAAAACCAAGAAATATGAGAACGGCTGGCGGCGGAGCTTGCAGGAAACTTGCGTCTGACCTTAAGGAAAGCCTCTTTCTGCTCCAGGTGTTTGCTGACCATGGGCGTGACGTGATCCGACTCGCTGTTGGGGCCCAGTTTATCGGCGCCGCCGCACCAGTCCTCTTCTCTCTTGTACTCCTGCTCCAGGCTCTCCAAGACGCTGCACACCTGAGACACATCTTCGTCTCAACACCGGAGAAACCGCTTTCTCGCCTGTCCTCCGTCGGCTTTTTAATTCCGTAAGGTGGCATCCGGCCTCCCTCGCGCGCACGCCCACTCACCTGTTCCGAGGTCTTATAGAAGGCCACGGAAGCATTGACCAGCTTGAGTCTGTCCTCCATCTTCAGCATCAGCTGCTGCCAGTGGTCCGCCACCTTCGCGTGAAATGCGCACAAGTCAGCGCGGTGTCGGCGAGCAGGTGACAAACGCGAGCGAGGGGAGAAGTAAAACCTTCTCTGCGCAGTCTCGGATCATGTCCATGTCGTAGTGGTTGGACTGGAGCAGACCCTCGGCCTTCTGCTGCACCTGAAGTGCGCTCTGGTGGGTTTTCTACGCGAGGGAGGAGGAAAACACAAAAACTAACTCCGGCTTCCTCTTTGGCAACTGGCTACAGACCACGAGTGAGTTGAATCACATCATTTTTAGCGTTTATTAACAGGACAGCTGCTGGAAAGCTCGGTCCGCTTACTTCCTGTTGTTTTTTTTAATGCATTTTGACTGTGACAACTTGTTCATCATTCAACGTACCGGCTTGAAATCTGTCCAGCACACACTAAACACAAGTTATTTCATTCATTTGACGCCAAATACGCTAACTGTGAGAATAGAATGAATTCATTTCAGAATCTTGGCGTATTTTCTACTTTTATCTTCTCCGTGCATTACCCGTCGCGATGTTCCCGTCATGACACTTTTTTTTTTTTTTTTAACAATTCACATTGACAACTCGGACACGCTGGCAAGGGGAAAGCCAGTCTAGCGCCTTTCAATAAAAAGGGACCCAAATTAATTCGACCCGAGAGACGTCGCCGGCACGTTATTCATTCATAATTCCATTTCTTGTGACGACGGAGATGACAGGTGGAGGGAGACGGTTCAGAAGGTTGAAGGATGAGAGGCAAGGTAGCAACGAGGACTCTGCAGCGGCGGCGCGACACCGACGTGGCCGAGATCTTGCGGACTCATCGTGAGAAACTCGGATTCATAAAAAAGTTTGTAGCCAACTGACTGGAAAGCTGAGATGATACAGCGGGAGCAAAAATATGTATGGAGGAAACATAACGGGCTTCGCATAAAAGACGAGGACTCAGATTGCAGCACAGGGACACGTTGCTTCTCTTTCGGTTTTGACTTTACCTCAATCGCATGTTGAAACTGTTCGTGTTCCTTCTGCAACTGCTCGGCCTCTTGCAACGAGCTGGCCGTGATCAGCCCGGCGTTCAACATGGACTCGCCGTTCCGGATCCAACCCAGGACCTGAAGGAACCACAGGGCACACAGGGTCTCCGTTTTCTTTTCAGCAGTTACGCTGACGACTCGGCGGATGGCGACCGCTTACAGCGTGACACATTATTGCTCAACATCTTGCGATTAAACGCTTTGTTCCTTTCGCTCTGTGCTTCATTCCCAGTCACAAACCGCGGCCCACAGCTGGGGGTGCCACAAAGAATCAATTTGAAAGTTCTGCTCAAGTCGGGGACGGGGGTCCAAGTGTGTGTCTCAAACGTGCGATCGCCACGCAAAGGCTGCTCTACTTTGTCCGCGTTGGCAGCCGCCTCATCTTCCGCCATCTTCCCTTCGTGCGTTTGGGCCGCTCGAAAACTTGCATCCGAAACTGATCGTGATGTCTGAAAAAAATCTGTTGGTCTTTACCCAACTCAAGCAGGAATTTCAAATGAATTGTTTGCTCCATGTTTGCTATAGAAGTAGATTTGTACCACCAGGATTTGAGACGGTGAATTTTCGACAGCGAATTGTCACCGGTCGAATTGTTAACATTGAAAAACTGTTGAAAACGTGATCACTTCACATTTCAAATTGAAATCCAGTTTTCTGTGGCATTTCCAATTCAGATCCTATTTCACTTTCCATTTCAAATGTAAAACCTGGTGGCACAAATCTACTTCCATATTTGCGCCACCTCAGTTTTTCCGCGAGGAAGCGACGAAGCCTGAAAAAGAGGCGCCGTGATCAACTGCTTTTTAAAAAATAAGTTGTACGCAGTAATTTGACCAGTTGTGCTAACCCTAATCATATAACAGAAAAACACAAATAATTAGGCATGCGCTTAACTCGCACAGGTGCAGTGTGGGAGAACTGCAACTCAAGCGTGTCTGCAAAAACTCGGATGGACCACACTTTAGACGCCTTTTTTCCAGCTAATTTATCAAGTCGGGGTTTCCGCTGCTGCTTCGCGTTAGCTGCTGCACGTCTGAAATATTGATTCACACGCGCTGCAGCGGCTGGTGCGAAACGTCATATTTCATTTGTCATACCGCAGCAAATGGACCGATTCCAAGCCCCCCCCCCCCAAAAAAAAAAAAAAAAAAAAACAACCCACATAAAATGCTAAATAAAGTGAAGCAAACTCTAATGAGGATTTGAGCTCTGAATGAGAATGTGGAAAAAAAAGAAGAAAAATTTGAAAGGATAACATTGAGAATGCTGTTTTTTTTGTTGTTTTGTTTTTTTAATTTTAGACCCGAAATTCTACCAGGGTGGTGCCACCAGTCATCATTAATCACTCGTAGTACACTTACTCCCTCTTGTGGTATGCGGAAGAATCACTTCTTAATTGCAGTTATTTAACTGTTTAGTGCAATATATTTTGTGGCATTACATCAAACATCTGAAAACATTTTATTTTCAACTTTTATCCACAGTCATTACCTAAATCATTTTTTTGAAATTTAAATATACTTTTAAGAATGAAACCACTTTTTGATGAACACTTAAGTTTTCTGTGCTTCTGTATTTGAAGATTGGTCATGATGGTCAGTATGTATTTTTTTTTCCAGCAGTACTTGGTGTAAAAAAGTTTGACCGTCGTTGTTTTAGATGATGAAGTGCTCAAAATCCAACCTTGCAGTATTTGTTAGAGAGAAAGAGTGCGAGAGAGCGAGTGAGAGAGAGTGCGAGAGAGAAAGAGAGAGTGAGAGAGAGAGGGAGTGAGAGAGAGAGAAAGAGAGAGAGCAAGAGAGAGAGAGAGAGAGAGAGAGTGAGAGAGAGAGAGAGAAAGAGCGAGAGAGAGAGGGAGTGAGAGAGAGAGAGCAAGAGAGAGCGAGAGAGAGAGAGAGCGAGAGAGAGGGAGAGAGAGAAAGAGAGAGAGACCGAGAGAAAAGAGAGAGAGACCGAGAGAGACAGAGAAAGAGAGGGAGTGGGAGAGAGAGAGAGAAGAGAGGGAGTGATAGAGAGAGAGAGAGAAAGAGAGCAAGAGAAAGAGAGAGTGAGAGAGAGAGTGAGAGAGCAAGAAAGCAAAGAGCATGAGAGAGAGAGAGAGCAAGAGAGAGAGGGAGAGCAAGAGAGAGAGGGAGAGAAAGAGAGAGTAAGAGAGAGAGAGAGAAAGAGTACAAGAGAAAGAGCGAGAGCGAGAAGAAGATTGAGAGAAAGCGAGAGAGAGAGCACAAGAAAGAGACAGAAAGAGAGAGAGAGAAAGAAAGCAAGAGAGAGCATGAGAGAGACAGACAGAAAGAGAGAGAGAGAGAGAGAGAGAGCAAGAGAGAGCAAGAGAGAGAGCAAGAGAGAGAGAAAGAGAGAGCAAGAGAGAGAGAGAGAGAAGAAAGCAAGAGAGAGCATGAGAGAGACAGACAGAAAGAGAGAGAGAGAGAGAGAGAGAGCAAGAGAGAGCAAGAGAGAGAGCAAGAGAGAGAGAAAGAGAGAGCAAGAGAGAGAGAGAGAGAAAGAAACAAGAGAGAGCACAAGAGAGAGAGAGAGCAAGAGAGAGAGAGAGCGAGAGAGAAAGAAAGCAAGAGAGAGCATGAGAGAGAGAGAGACAGAGAGAGAAAGGGAAAGAGAGAGTGAGTGAGAGAGAGCAAGAGAGAGAGAGAAAGTGAGGAAGAGAGAGCATGAGAGAGAGAGAGAAAGAGAGAGAGTGAACACTTCTCTCTTGTTGTCTCTCGCCCCTTCGAGAGAGAGAGAGAGAGAGCAAGGGCAAAAGGAGCATGGATGCGAGGTGAGTCATCGTTCGATGCCGTGTCGAGACCGAACCTTTTCTGGCGTGCCGCTGTGACGTCATCACCAGCCGCGGCGAGACATTCTTCCCTCCACCTTTTCGATTCTAAACTTTGTCAAGGAGGCGTTAAGAACAACGACGGCGTTTGTTCTTAACTGCGCGCACGAACCTGCTTGACCTCCGCCTGAAGGTGCCTCAACTGGACGCACTGCTCCAAATGGCGCCGGTGCTGCTCGGCCGCCAGGTCCAGCTCCTGCTGCTTCTCGTGGAGAAACTCCAGGAGGTCCTGAACGCGCGTGGCCATGTCCACGTCTCGGTCGCACAGCAGCTCCACGCCTGCGCAAAGCGAGCGCACGTCGAATTGTCCTCACCTCGCAATTGTAAGCAAGAAATGACTGACTGCCGAACATCACAACATAGACACCTTTGCGATTCATATAATATGTAAACACTGTGCAAATTGCATAAATGACCTCAGTAAATGACAAAAGACTCCATCCACCAATCACACACGTGGCAATAACAGATCATTTCGTCTCGTTTGCTATGTACTCAAATATAGTAAAAAAAAAAAAAAAAAAGTACCAGGCTCAACCCATCCATGGGCAGGGTGGCAATTTTTTGCCTTATTGAGATAAAAGTCTCCCAACAGGCCACAATCAAGGAAATAACACGTCTTTTTCGTTGATGCTTAAGTTACATGATAACTTGACTCATTTATAATCTGGTCCCAAAAATGTAACTGCTAATTTTGACCGATGAGTTATCCTCTCCTGATACCAAATCATGGCTTCAGATTAAAACACTTCCATATTTTGATACACCGAAGGATAGAATGCGTGAAAATCGTGACGTCCCAAAAATGGGTTTTTAAAAATGGATTCAATTGAAATGTATCGCGCAAACATTTGGAATAAAAATTACTTTAAAAATGTTGGCAAAGAAAGAGTTGTAAAATATTAAATGCAGAAGCACTGTACGCCGGACTTATTTGCAGCCGATACGGACAAGAGCAGGAATATCCGCAGATAAGTGACACCCGTAATAACTAAATAATAATAATAAAAAAAAGTACACACACACACACACACACCAAAACTCAATAAGTGGCGATGTCGTACCAACCAATAATTTTTGGGGCTTGAAAATAATAGAAACAGAAAATGAAAAACAGATTGGACCCCCACCCCCCAAAAAATCTGCAAATAGGTGAATTTTTTCCACTAAAACATCCAAAAGAAATGAGCTGTATTTAACACGCGCTGCACTGGATTAAAAAACAAAACAAAACAAAACAACAACAACAACAACAAATGTGCCGCTAGAGCGAGTCCACGTACCACCAGTGGCACAACTGCATTCGTGACACACGGTCGCATGTGTTGAGGACCCGGGGGCAGTTCAGCGCTTTGCTCAAGGGCACCCACCTGAGGCCTGGACCTCGGTGACGCACTGCAGCAGCTCCTGGCCTTGGTGGATGACGTCGAAGGTGAGGTTGTTCATGGTGAGGGCCTTGTCGGCGTGATGCTGAAGCCTCTGCTCGGCCAGCGTCAGGTCCTCCGTGTCGAAGTCGCTCATCTGCTGGCTCACTTCCTCGTTCCATGACTCCAGGTCAGAGATGATCTGGAAGGGAGAGCGCACGCTTTCTTCCGTCGGTCTTTCCTTGAGAACGGAACACTGTTTAAAAACTGCGAGGATGCGAAAACCGCGGATGTAGAATTTGAATCATAAGGGCTCAAATGTTACCAATTCTGTCATAAAATCCACTTGTGAGCGTAAGAACATTCTTGAGAAGCCGACTGGGGAATCAGCCCCCATAATTGTCAACATTGGGCATCCAAAATGGAACCTGCATAACTTAGAATACGAAAATATTCTCCAGGAGGCAAAAATATTCATCATTGAAAAAAAAGGAAAGAAAAAACATGACTTACTCGACTGCTGCACTATTTAGTGAGAATTATGGTTGAACAGTCGTTGCGGCAAATCAAAAGGCCCTCGTGTGTCACATGCACTAAATATGATTCCACGTGATATACTGCAAGCAAATCTGAGATCGAAATAACAATCAAATGAAGTCATCCAACAAGCGTAGGACTGTACGCGCTACTTTGTGCATCATGAAACAATCTTACCAAGTACAAATACTAATACTGGCTGCGTACAGTCTAAAGATCAGAAGCTCGAAAACAACTCTGGTGTTAAAACTAACGACATCATTTACACAACAATGGTTCTCCGCATCACTTTCATTTTCTCACAAAAACTTCATTTGGATGCTCAAATTCCCTCCGCCGACCGGCATTAATCTCGTGTCCGAGCACACCAACCACAATTCGTAAACTCGCCAACTGAAGAGCAATTTACCAAACAATCATCTGCGATCTCCACTCGTCTGCGCGTACGCTTGACAAAAAAAATACCCTCAGTGGGCAAAAAGATCAAATCCTTCCGCCGTCGGCGCCGCAAAGTCCGAACGACGGAGCGCAGACGAAGCCCCTTCGCTCCCTTTTCTGCGGCGGCGTGCCGGGATGCAGGGTCAGGAACCACCGAAAGAGAGAAAAAAAAAAAAAAAGATCCGCGGAGCAACGTCAGAGATACACGGGAGGGCCGGCTGGGGGCTAAATCCCTCCGGCAGCCGTCGCCGTGGCCTGGATCTGGATCAGACAATCACCACCTTTCCTTCCCATGTGTGTGTCTCCCCCCCCCGTCATATACCTGTTTTATCAATTAGCCTTTATCTATTAATCGTCCCCACTTTCTGCTCAGTACACCCCACCCCCCCTTTTTTCAGTTCTGTTCATTAAAGTCTAGAATTTTCCTCGCCATCTTGCGATTAGGCATTGGCGCCTCACTGCCACTGTGACAGTTATAAAAACAACACACAGTCGAGATGTGTTTTTCATCACCCTAAACCTGAAGTTTATGACAAAACATCATCATATTGCGTGTCGTCACCTGTGCGGTGTCGTGCGTCACAGGGCCGCGACCGTTCCGAGATTGACCAACATGCTGATTTTCGTTATTAATGTTCACAACGTGGAAGCGTTGAACTTTCCGTGTGCGAGTTCGAATTAGATTTTGCAAGTAGGTTGTGATGTGCAGTTACCCTCCCAACGATGTTCCCTCCAAGCTGCGCAACTGCGCAATTGCGCACTTGAGGCCCGACGTGTTTTTCTTTCTTTTTTAAACACGTCGCCCACAAAGAGCTGCTGCTGCTCGGCACTCTACTTCCTAGTTTACCTGACACCGCCCCGCTCCATTTTTAAGGGGTACACTCATAATTACAAACAACAACCGATGTATGTAAATAATTGAAGAAAAAGTGGTGAAACTGGACGAGATTTTCTCTCTTTTTTTGAGGAAAAAAGGTCTGGTCTGTAGCCAAAGTAGAAAGTACAGGATGAGACGGCGTACAATGTTAAAATTCCACCTTGGCACAGACTGAGTGAAGATGAAACCACGGACGATAGAGTGCACAAAAAGCTAATTCTGTAATTTAAATATAGGAGGCAACATAACATAAATCCTAAAAATGTTTGGGAGCTTCATTCAGCTTTCAACATGCATTGCTAAAGACATTCCGCAGGCAATAATTTAATTTTACACCAAGAAAAAAAGACGGGCATATCATGGTGGGTTAAAAATAAAAAATGAAACAAAGTTGGAAGTGACATTTCAAATTTGTGGTTCATAGTTGGCTTGGTATGGATTTGTATTGTAATGTAATGTATTTTTTTTTTTTTTTGGTTTCTCGACATTTTCAGTGTAAGTTTGCAAAAACACAAAATTGTTCTTGAAAATGTTCTGATGGAAATGTAAGCTTTTAATGAGCCGTGTAAGAGTGCATACGTCTGATGTGGCTCACAGTGGTCAAAGGGGGCGCTCACGGGCTTAGTGTGTTTGCTCAGACATTAAAAAATTAGAGCGAACGTTGCACCAAAAAACAAAAAATAAAATAAAGGAAAAGGAAAGGAAAGGAAAAGACTCTCTCTGCAGGATAGCTGTTATTTATCTTTATGATATAATTAAAAAAAAAAAAAAAAAAAAAAAAAAAAAAAAGAGGCCCTGTAGCTCAGTGGTTAGAGCACTGGTTTGATAAACCAGGGGTTGTGGGTTCGTATCCCACTGGGGCCTCCACTCCCTGAGAAGGGTTGCGTCAGGAAGGGCATCCGGCGTAAAAATTGTGCCAAACACATATGTGCGTTCATCTGAGATGACACGCTGTGGCGACCCCGAAAGGGACAAGCCGAAAGAAACTTACTATATAATTAAAAAAAAAAAAAAAAAACACTGGGATTTGGACGATTCAAGGTGGGCATAATCGCAACGGTGTTGTTCATTTGGTTCTTCCCGTGTTGAGGGTGAAGCGGAATTGTACTCACGTCGATGGCATCCCTCTCAAAGATGCGCAGCTGCAGAAAGAGTTCCAGTTTGATCTTCCTCTCCTGGAAAAGTTCCTCCATCTGGCCCTGGGCCTCGTCCAGCTGCTGCAGGACGCTCTCGATGTGGGCCATGGAGCTGTTGTGCGGGGTCTTGTTGCTCGAGATGGCAGAATCCCTGTCGGCACAAGACCCGCCCAGACGCCGCTGGGCTTCGTGAATGCACCTCGCTGTCCCGTAACAGCGGAAATAAACACGGCTGCTTTTTCGGAGGACGAATTCCTTCAGCCTTGGAAGCCATGTGAATGTTTGGAGTTTTGCTTTAACAGGTTTATTGTCAACGTATCACTCATCAAACCAGTTCACTTACAGGAGTGGGCCAAAATACTAGTTGGCAAACGTTGGACGTTATTCGTGGTAATGGACCTTTCCCACCTGTCAATCGCTTGTCCGATAACAGCCAATCAGAAAGCCGCACTGGCCTGACGCGCCCCTGCCGCCAAGCAAAGCCGGCTGTCAATAGCGTGCGCTTGGAAAAGTTAACGTTACGGAGAAAATGGTCCTCAGATGCGCTCGGGGAAGGTGCAATTCTGATCAAAGATATCCGGCCAGCTTACAAGGGGCCCGCTTGATTCGTTTCCCAAGGCCTAAAACACAGTTGACGAAGAGTCTACGATGGATTGAAGCTCGCCGAAGCCCGCGCGTACAACTAAATGTGGACAATATCAACAAACACAAGGCTGTGTGTTCCAAGTTAAGTGAACAACTTTCATTCATTTCGTGTATCACTGACCTGCTGAACGAAGCGTGTCACGTTTTATGCCGACGAGTCGGGTTAGCGGTGCGGAAATGGGCCACGTCATGCAAGACAAATGTCGATTTGCATATTTGGATCACATCGGACCTTTGAGACAGAGCACTGGGTTCCATTACGAGCCAAGTCAAACTTTTTCACCTGGTGACTACGGTACTGACTGAGTTCGTCACAGTTGTTTAACTCCACTTGTAGAAAATCGAACCTAACTGACTTCTAAAGACTCCAATGATATTATTCGTGATCTTTCCGAGTAAAAAGTACTCACGATGCTTCACGCGCGCAGTACGATTCCACGATTTTATCCAGTTGGATTTCAATATGAAGTTTGCGAGGCGTCAAAACTTTTTTGCATCGCCGTAGCTCTGACATTGCGTCCCGCTCCTTCCAAAACCTTAAAATCCGTCTACGTAATCCTTGCGTGGAATAGTTGAGACCTCTGTGTAGAACTCTCTTGGCGAAAAACGGGCGTCACAAGATCAACTTCAAACCTGTTCTGTTCAGTCGCCATTTCGGAAGCTTGCGGGACACGGCGAACCTAGCTAAGGGGGGCGGAGCTTAAGATCGCCAGTCGGAAAGGTCCATTTGGCACATTCTCCACCAATTCAAACTCCAACAGTATGCGGTGATCCATTACGGTTAGGATTGAGTTCAGATCCATTTCAGATCTACGCCAGGAAAAACGACGAGCGCGTCAAGAGGCAGGCGTGGATCTCATCCCGACGCTCACCTGAGCTGCTGAATGAGGTCTTCGCCTTCCTTGATGACGTTGACGGTCGCCTGCAGGGTGGTCTGCTGCTGCTGACCGAAACGCTTGATCAAATCTTGCACCGCCTCGACGGACTCGGCGTAGACGTCATCCAGCAGTTCCTTCTGAAGCTCCTCCAGCCACGTCCACAGCTGACAAGAAAGCGAAACCGGTCCAGATACATCAAACGATGGGCGGGATGAGACGAGGAGCGCGTCGCGGGGTTCGCGCGTCGACGCGCGGCTGAAGACGTACGGCGGGATAAAAGCGGCGCACAAAAAAAAAAAACGGAAGGAGAGGGGTATGGAAATCCCACCGCAGTTTGGTCAGCGCTCGGTCATCTTTGTAACAGATTAGCCATCTGGGCCGCTTTGGCTCGGGCGCATTCGAGCCGCCACCCGCGATGCCTCCTCAAAAGCGAGTCGACCTTTGCTGCCGCACGCCGACGAACATTCTGGACATCTTGACTTGGCCCTCGGACAAACATTCTCGTGGGCAACTACTGCAAATGCGCTCACTGGCTGCAGTTTTGATTACATATTCATCATCTAAAGGGGCTCTGCGAAAGAGATACAGGTAGGATTGCCCTTTTGTTTTATTTTATCTGCACTAAACTAAAAGAGGACAAGAACAATTTTACTCTTACTTCAAAGTGAAACGTAAAACATACAAATACTCATCAGTATGTACAGCACATCTAAGAAACTGTGAGTCTTGTCTCATTTTCTCCCTTTGCAGAATTACAAAGTAGATTTAAATCAATATCCGTGATATTCTTTCATTTGAAATGATTTTGCTCGTTATAGTCCAACAAGCGGAAATTCACATTCTCGCATTCTGACGTGCGCTTTGCGCTAGTGGTACGCGCTATTGCCTTACACGCAGGTTTGATTCCTGGTCTGTGCCGTTAGCCCTCCAAATGTTAAAAACTGTGTGCCAAAGGAATCGTGCCAGCGCATCGCCGTGCCAAGTCCGGACGGGACAGGCCGAAAGACTCGACAAGGTGGACTTCCGGTTGCGCGCCGACAGACGGGATGAAGGCCGTTCGTCCATTCATAAAGTGCGACCGTGTCGGTTTTGATGGGTTTATTATATGTAAACAAAGTCTAGCGTGAACACGAGTGGAGCGAAAAGATTCATTTTTGAAATTTAAACGTATGCAGTCAGGGAAAAAAAATAACAAATATGAGAGCTTCCTCGTTGTTTCACTTTCATATTTAGTGCCTGACACAATAAGTAAGTAAGTTTCTTTCGGCTTGTCCCGTTCGGTGTCGCCACGCCGGCCGTAACGTTTCAGACGAACGCTCATTCGACAACTTTGATCGTGACGACAAAAAAATAGCTCCGTTTTGCTTATGAGTTATAAAAAGGGAATTTTACTACGGTTTTCTTGTACTAGCGGTTATTGCAGTGGCACCGTGGATCAGCTGGTAAAGCGTTGGCCTCACAGTTCTGGGGTCCCGTGTTCAATCCCGGGCCCGCGTGTGCGGAGTTTGCGTGTTCTCCTCGTGCTTGCCCGTGGCTTTTCTCTGGGTGGGCACTCCGGTTTCCTCCCACATCCCCCCCCAAAAAAACATGCAACGTTAATTGGACACTCAAAATTGCCCCAAGGTGTGATTGGCCGGCGACCAGTTCAGGGTGTAACCCGCCTGCTCCCCCTTGACGTGTTGGGATAGGCTCTTGAGGATAAGCGGTGAAGACAACCAGTCCCGGATAAACCGGGCCCCAAATACAAATGAGGGAAAGCGAAAACGGTTGGACGTAACCGGGAAGACAAGCGAGGCCAGCAGGACGCACCTCTTTGACGTGCGTGTGGAAGGAAACGGACATGTCCAGCAGGACCTTGCGCTGTTCCACACGCCGCACGAAGTCCTGGATGCGATCTTCCAGCTGGTGGGCGGCCTGGTAAATCTCCTCCGGGTCGCATTCTCCCGTCTGAGCCAACTGCTCCGCTGCCTCCAGCAGCTTGTCAGCGTTCGTGTACGTGTTCTGTTACAAACAAAAAACCAAAACAAAAAAAAAAAACTCACATGAACTCGCTCCACCGTCTGGAAAAACCTCAGCAAGAAATATCTGCGATATGACACAGTTGACGAGAAAGCGTTTGAATTGACAAAAAGATTGATAGGAAAACTTCGCACCTGTGCAACCTCTTCAAAGTCCTCGTGTCTCTTCTGCAGCGCTCGCGCTCTGTGCAAGGACTTGCCCACGCCCGTGTGCTTACTGAGGAAAGCCTCGCCGTGGTTTTCGATCCAGTCCAGCACCTTAAAACGCGCGCACAGTCGGCATTTTGCACAAAGGGATTGTTTATATTTGCAAATGCTTTACGAGGTGCGGTTGAACTTTTGATCCTCACCTCAAAGGCTTGCGTCCCCCGCCCCCCCCAAAAAAAGAAAGAAAAGTGCAGTGATTCTTTAACCACTAGGAGGCGCACCTGACTGTGAAGGGCCGCAATCCATTTCAATGACAAGGCTTGATGTCATCGACTGAGCTTTTCTCTTATTCCCACATCCTTGAATCTCTGTTAATATGATTATGCTTCTCTAGAAAGCAGGATACTGCAATACGATATCAATGTTTCCGTTGCGAATGGACG
The DNA here is from genome assembly GCF_019802595.1 of Syngnathoides biaculeatus. Classification (NCBI taxonomy): domain Eukaryota; kingdom Metazoa; phylum Chordata; class Actinopteri; order Syngnathiformes; family Syngnathidae; genus Syngnathoides; species Syngnathoides biaculeatus. The sequence continues at coordinate 1,727,802 of NC_084644.1, forward strand.
TGCGCATTCACCAACATTAAACTTTATACAACGCGTCGCTACGCACGATCCGATGCATATTATAATAGGAATTGTCACGCCTATTTCAAGGTGTCTGGCGATGTTTTAATAAAGAGACTACGAGGCTACGAGGCAGCGGCGAGCCGCATTGCCATGGAAACCACCGCCAAGAGAGATGGGGGATGAGAGAGAGAGAGAGAGAGAGAGAGAGGCAGGAAAGAAGACGTGAACGTCTGAGCCGTTGAGATGCCGCCTTGAAGAGATTGAGGATGAGAGCTGGGAGGGGGCGCGGGGGGGGGGGGGGGTGGGGGGGCAAGGCCACGGAAGAGTTCATGCCCGAAAGGCAGAAAAGAAAGAAAGAAAGGAAGCCGTGGTACACCTCGTGGCGATTCGCTCAGTAGACGGATGAGCTAGCTTAAAGAAGAAAGAAGAAAAAAAAAAAAAAAAACAGGAGGAAGCCGGACGGTCCGTATTTTACACTTTGCACGCTCCTCATCGCTCGAATTGCGGCTTACCTGCTGCACGTCCTGCTGGAAGACGCAGAGCTGCAGACGCTGGTGAAGGCGGACTTTGCGGTGTTGCCAGATGTTCTCCAGCTGCCTCTGATGGTGGAGCACCTCGTGGATGACGTCCAGGACGTGGTGCACCGCCTTGGAGTAGTTCGCCGAGGCCATCAAGGAATCGGCGCTCCCCGGGGTCAGAGGTCGCTGGAGCTTGTCCAAGAGACACTTCCCGTCTTGGCTCACCTGGCAAAAGTGAGCAAATGCATTTGGGGGAAAATTACACGACGGGTTGTTTTCACTGATGTCACATTTTTACACGCACATTTTAGCCACGCACCACCGCGAGCTGCCATTTAACCATTTAAGCCGACAAAATGTTTTGGGTTTTTTTTGTGTCAAGTACACAAGAGAGGACCTGCGACAATCCGCTGAAGCTTTTTCCAGAGTTGCCAGTCGGCGCGCTATTCAAAGCCTCGCGATCCTGTTCTCGAGTCGGGCTGCGCGAGCGGGGACGTCGTCTAACGTTTCCGACGATTGGCCGGTCTCAACCTCCGTCGTGCCGACGTGTCGCCGGGCTAAGCTAACAAGCTTGGTCGACGCTCTTTTCAGAAGGCCAACATTTACAGTTAAGATCGTTTTTTTTTTTGTTAGTCACTTGAAAATATTCGAGAATTTTGTGAAATACTGGATTTGCTCATTCTTTTGTCTTTCTGCATTTGTCATCAAATTTTAAACAAATAATAAACATTTCGCTTTGCTTGGGATGAACTAGTATACAGGTTTTACTTTTTGGAGAAAAAAAATGGAATAAATGGAATTTGCCTCGGTATTAAAAAAAAAAAAATATTCCCCCGCCTTTCGTTTTCCGTGTTAGCATACAGGTAAGTGCTCCTCCTTGGTGATTTCCATCACGTAATAAGGGTCAGTCCGGGCTTGATGCGCTGTCGGTCGCGTCCTCAATAAATGCAGTTAGAAGCATAATGTCGTCCACCTTGTCGACGTATGAGCAACGGCGCTCAGCGATGGAAAATGGCCGCCGTTCGAGGCAGCCCAACGGGTGACGTCACGTGAAAACAACCCGTTGCGATGGCAGTCGGTTGTAATCTTTTGCCGTTGCCTTTATTTTAATGGAGGCCATTCCGGTGACAGCAACAGTGCAATTGTTATCGCTCCCGTTGATCAACTTGATTGCGAGCAGGCATTACCGCCTTTTGCTGAACGAGCAATGTTACCACGGTCGACTGGTTAAAGGTGCGTTTTTTTGCGATCGTGCTGCAATTGGTTGGCAACTAGTTCAGGGCGTACCCCCGCCTCCTGCCTGATGATAGCCGGGACAGGCTCCTGCACTCCTTGTGAGGATAAGCGGCTCACAAAGTCAACATACGGATGGATAGCGGCGGTACTTGGCGTGCTGTGCCGACGTGACTCTCGCGCGCTGACCTCAGAGTAGGCGGTGGTAACGTGCTCGTAAAGGCCCTGATGCCGATGGATTGTGTCTTCCAGGTCTTGCAGTTCCGAGGGCAAATCCCCTTCGCCGCAGGCTTTGCACCACGGCTCCACTTTGCTCATGTACTGAGGAGAGAACAAACGCGACGTTTCATCACATTTGACTGTTTTCCCACGTACGTCTACTGATTCTGCCGCAATCTTCTTCAATCCATCACGTCCTGGAACTTCTCCCCACGTTTCGTTGGTTTGGACATAATTTAGCAACGATCACGCCAATGAAATGAAAAATATAATAAATCGGGAGAAATAAACTAAAATAGAGAGTGGAGCAGATGCAGTAGTTATCTATTGTTCTGATCTAAGATATTCAGATTAGAAAAAAAATGTTCATCCTTCATAAAAATATGGGATGTAGGGACGCTATCAGATTGTGATTGTAAGAGACCCTTGAGCAAAATGATAGCTGTATTGCAATAACATCTTAAAAATGAATCATTTGGGTCAATGACTTTTATCCCCCCCCGTTCACGCCATCTTAATCTTCAACCAAATCATCAATTTCAATTTTTGCGCGCGTACCTGGTCGGCTTTCTGGTGGAAGCCGGCCGACATCTCGAGCAGCGTGCTGCGCTCGTCCAGCGCCGCAGCGAAGGCCTTCCACTCCTGCTCCAACTGGCCCGAGATCTGCTGGATCTGCTGGGAGGCGTAGTGGCCCGATTCCAGGAGCCGGTTCCCGACCGACATGATCCGATTGATGTTCACGTACACGTTCTGTGAAACGTACACGAATTTACGTGCCATTCGACCGTTTTTTTTTTTTGTTTCAATTTTGGCGTTATTTGAGCCCAACTCTATTTTGCCGTCTTCCTTATTTGGACTCCGTGACCTCTAATGACGACGAACAGATGGCGCGACATCGAGCGGATCCCGCTGTTTGATCAAAACTCTGCACAACCGAGACCGCGTAAGTGAAATACAAACAGAAGCTGGTCTCAGCACCTACCGAGTCCCGCCATGTTTGTTTATCTGCTTCCATTAATGATGCCGACCGGCGCTCCTGTTAATTTCGGGCGCCATTTTTGAAGGCACGACTCAAGCGCGTTAGGCTCTTTCGAGATAAAATGTCAAACTTAACCAGCAACGTGAAGCTGTGAATTCAAATATCTGACTATATTTACTCCGTACATGCTCAAAATGATGTTTAAGTGATTGCATTAAAATATACGACACTGGATTTTGATAGAAACGAGACAGCAAATGCACAGGTTCATGCAAATGTTTTATTTTTTTAAAGGGAAATCCCGGTGATTTGGATTAAGAATGCATCCAATAGGTCACAAAGTATGCATTCTATCTTGACAATGTAATGTTAATCTTCTCACATTGAATGGTATTTTGATAAGATTTTTATCGCCAATTACGGATATTCAGGGGCGCCACCATTTGGGCGAGTCACATGACCTAGATGTGATGTATTACGTGCCGTTCCAAAGGCTCGATTACACGGGACAAAGTTTTGCTCAGCGCCGATTTCTCGGATTTCTCCTCATCTGATGAAGAAATCGCAGTATCGATTGATCGGGAAGACGGAGGAATACGCCCGTACAGATTTGAACCTGTGGCTGCAATTAATGTTGACTGTTCGGATGGTTCTTCGGACAGGAATGACGCGGAGTCTGACGAGCGAGCTCCGGCGGCGGTGCCCGGGGAGCTCGCTCGCGGCACTCGCCGGTCGCCTTTCCTGTCCGAAGAACCGTCCGAACAGTCAACATTATTTCATGTTTAATCTGGACGTATTCCTCCGTCTTCCCGATCAACCGATACTGCGATTTCTTCATCAGCTGAGGATAAATCCGAGAAATCAGCGCTGAGCAAAAATTTGTCCATTGTAATCGAGCCTTTGTTGCGGCACGTTAATCCGTCAGATCCGCGCGTGTAGGTCGTGTGACTCGCCAAAATGACGGCGCCCCTGAAAATTTGTAATTGTCACTAAAAATCTTTAAAAAAAAAAAAAAAACAAAACATTAAATGAGAGAGGATTAACATCCCATTTTTAAGATACAGTACATATGACATGACCTATTGGATACATTTTTAACCCAAACCACCGAAGTTCCCCTTTAAAAAACGTTTGCCTTCTCGTTTCTATCAAAATCCAGTGTCATATCTTTTAATGCAATCAAGTAAACATCATTTTGAGCATGTATCAAAACCAAACCATTAAATAAGAGAAGATTAAGATCCCATTTTCAAGAGTAGAGTACACATTACATGACCTATTGGACAAACCACCGGAATTTCCCTTTCAATAGCTTTTTATCATTAAACATTCGAAGATGCAAGCTGGAAATTCAGACATATTCCAGAATGATGCGCACCCAACACAGTGCACGCTAATTAATGTATGTGGCATTTATTTTGCGGGTCATAATTATAATCTCATCGTGCGGGCAATACAAGAGGGAGTAAAAGTCAATACCTGCACTGTACTTCTCCATGCAACTTTTGCGGACATTAGCAAGTAAATCGCATGGGAGCCAAAACCCCCCGTGTGGGGAATAAGAAAAAACGATCTGCCCCTCATATTTTTCTTTCTTTTTTCAAAAGAAGTGGGCTTCAAGCTGTTGTGTGTAGATAGGCACAGATCAGCGAACACTAATTAACACACTGCGCTAACAGCCCGTTATTCTATTCAATTACTGCTCCTGGCGCCCATTAGGCTTCTTACTTTTCTTGTCTTGATCACAATAGGAGGGGAAGATTAGCTAAATACGAACAACAGCCCCAAAACAGAGACAGGGATTGTTTCTGCCTTCCCAAATGAGGAGCTTTCATCAAAATTATCAAGCTATTAAGGGCCGCCGATGTGCCTGCGCTCTTGACCGCGACACATGAAAATGAAAAAGCAGAATTTAAATCCAATCTCCAGTCGAGACAAGTCGTGCAATCGCGCTGCCCTCAGCCCGCTGATGTTGCGAAGCAGCGGTGAGCTTAAAGCTTAAAGCTCACACGAGCACTTGAGGAGTCCGACGGTCCTCAAACGCACAGCGGTCGGTAAAGAACACAACAGAACAGCAAGCGCGGTGAGGAACTTTAATCCCATTATACAATTTTACAACTCCAACATCCCGAGGGGAACGGCGGTTTGAAGGTATTATACTTCAGCCAGCCAGGCACGAAGCGCGCACGCATTCAGACAAGAACGCCAGCTACCGACTTGCAAGCGCTGCACCTCGAAGGCCTTTTCAACCATCTGTAAGACATCACCGAGGACATCAAAAAAAAACAACAGGCCGGACCACCGCAACTCAGGCGGGGGTTGGGGGGGTTTAGGGGCTTAATCCCAAACCGATGGAGCGGGAGGAGAGCCCGCCAGTCCTAATTTAAACCTGATGGGGTCAAGGGTCAAGTCCAAGCGGGAAAAACGCAGGAAGACAAAAAGTCATCCAAAACCTGGTCAATAAAGAACTTTGGAACTGGATATACACATGAAATCGTTTTATATTACGATCATTGGGGGTGTAACCAAGGAAATTATGAATAAAGTGATCCACAAACTGGCTAATTTTTTTCCATTGCAAGTAATATGCTGTTATCAATAGAAAACTGATCAAAAAACTTTGAACGTATCACATCTGCCACGGTGGTGCCGAGTTTGTTGCTGGAGAACTTTTTGGTTCTGTGCGTGTCCAAGGAAACCACAAACGGGGACAGCGTCGCGCTGCCTTGGAGAGTAATACAGTCCGTCATGATATAATGTAATAACAATAATATATATAGTCCTTCACTGTATAATTTTTGGCTAGATTTATCCGGGAATATGTTCTTCAGACAATGAAGTTATCAATCTATTGTAATTCAGTTCCACAGTCAAAGTCTTCCTTCAAAGCCTTGAAAATTCAATTCATGAACAATTTTTGCCACAGGGTGAGTTTTGTTTCTCCGTCGCGAGTTTATAAAAATGTGTCAGAGGTGATCTGTGCGACTGGTTTTAGTTGAAATGAAAATGTGCACAAGTCGAAAGCTATTTGCTGCGTGTCGCCGTTTATGCTTTGACCGTGACACCAACGCGCAACTCTTTCATTTTCGTTGTCCCAACGCAACAACGCAACGTCAATAAGTAATAAGACGGTAAATATCACCAACTGCAAACGATATCACGACGTGTTTTTAAATGGATTTTTGCAGCTGTTAAATCGCTGCATGATCAGGAATTTTGACTTTATTTGGCACAATGGGAATGTACCAACTTCAGTCCTTTGCCGGATGTCCAATCCACCCACAATCACATTATTTGAATTGTGGCATTTTCTGTTTTAACAAATAAACAGCACACTTATTCACTATTTACAGTGTCGCCAATCAATATGCGGCAGACGGGCCGCATCCATCCTGCCGCCTGCCCGTTGGAGGCCCTCAAACTGTTCACGGAAACGAGAACTTTGCTGGTCATGCGAGCAAATATGATAGCCCAAAAGTTCACAAAACTCGTGAAAATAAATGGAATTCCCCAAATTCCAGAGCTCACCTCGCTGCGACCAGCGCGTTCATTGCGTATAGAACACTAAGAAACTGATTCATATGACAAATCTATGTGTGCCATAAAAGGCACATGCTACGTCCTAACTGGAAAATGATCAATTTGATTGTCGCTGTGCCTTCATTCCAACGTAAACGAACCCAATCACACTTGCTTGCTCATTGTTCTCCCCCCGTCCCCCCCCCCCCCCAATGTTTCCATGCACTCATGTAGGCAACAGGAAAGGGAAACGAGGCTTCCTGTGGAAGAATGGGTGGCTCGCTTTGAGCGACGACCCCGTGTGTGTTTTGTATCGACGCGTCGATGCCGCAGTCCCATCTGTCTTTCTTGGACGTACAACCGTTGTCCCACGAGCGACTAGTTGACGATGAGCTGTTGTGTTGACGACTGGCTTTGGGGATCCTCAAGCTGACGTTACTGTCTGGGTTTGGAACTAGGAGAAATCCGTTCGTTCGTTCGTTCGTTCCATCCATCCATCCACCCATCCATCCATCCATCCATCCATCCATCCATCCATCCATCCATCCACCCACCCATCCATCCATCCATCCATCCATCCATCCACCCCCCACCCACCCATCCATCCATCCATCCATCCACCCACCCACCCACCCATCCATCCATCCATCCAACCCACCCACCCACCAACCCATCCATCCATCCATCCATCCACCACCCACCACCCACCCACCCACCCCCATCCATCCATCCACCACCCACCCACCCACCATCCATCCACCCACCCACCCATCCACCCATCCATCCATCCACCCACCCATCCATCCATCCATCCACCCGAACCCATCCACCCACCCATCCATCCACCACCCACCCACCCACCCACCCATCCATCCATCCATCCATCCATCCATCCACCCACCCACCCACCCACCCACCCATCCATCCATCCATCATCCATCCATCCATCCATCCATCCATCCATCCATCCATCCATCCATTTTCTGAAGCGCTTCAACTCACAAGGGTGGCGGGAGTGCTGGAGCCGATCCCAGCTGACATTGGGCAGGAGGCGGGGTACGCCCCGCGCTGGTTGCATGCCAAACAATCATTCTCGCTCACAATCATTAACGTCTTCAAGCCATCGTATGTCACTTTTGGCACCCCCTAAGTTCAGATCCTGCATTACAACAAAATAACACAACTTCCGCTTCAACAGGACGCAAGCAAAGCATGATGTTACTCCCTTTGTGTGTCATTCTACGGCATTTTGACTTCATTGTTTTAAGGTCTTGAGATTCCATCCCTAATCACACCCGCAACTTTCTCTGCGAGCGCGACCGACCACGCCCGTACATTTTTCAAACGCGAGTGACTGCCTAACGCTGCGGCCGAGATGGGCACGGAAAGTCAGAGGTCAGAAGATTCCAGTCGGGTTTCATCGGCTCATTTTTTCCATCGAGAGAGGCCCCATCTGCTCGGAACGTCAAAACGCAGACACGAAACCGTACAACAACGGCATTGATTTGCGACAGTGCGTCGGCGCTGAGGACATCCATTAGGCGCCGACCGAAACGTTTTTGGATGTGAACGAGCGCAGCGGAACGCCGTCGGACCGCAGGGGTCGCTACGGTATTGTGTCCCGTTTGGTTTGGAGAGGAGCTCGGGAGGCATCGGGGAGGGGCAACCACGGGGGGGGGGGGACGGAGCCGCGATAAGATATGACGCAGCGAGGCCGAGTGGCGAACGGATGAATAATAGCGCGGACGCGGCGGCAAGTCGCAGCCGAAGAAGAGAGGGGAAGACTTTGGAAGGAAGAAGAAAAAAATGCAAAAAAAAGAAAGAAAGGCTGAGAAGAACACGCTGTGTGTGTGTGTGTGAGCGCAGAGTGTTACTGGTGACTGTGAATGACAGTAATGATGATCGCTGCCGATTGCAGCTCTTCCGAGGGTGTGTGTACATTTGCACAGCACAGGCAGCGTCTCACCATGCAATTCATTGCAAAGTGGTTGTGCTGGGTCTGCAGTTCCACGGCGTGCTGGTGGTTCCCCCGATTTCTGTGTAGCTGGTCAGGAAAAGACCCTTGTTGTGCATGATCCAGTCGAACATCTGCATGTACAAAAAAAAAAAAAAAAAAGCTGCTAGTTAAGTTGACACCGTAGACCAAAATGTGTCTTGTTTTGAGACCTGGTTAAAAAAAAAAAAGTAGGATGACGACACCAACGGCAAAATTATGAAATCGGACATAATGTTAGCTAAAACTGCACAATCTGGAGTGATTACATGTGGGACAACAACCGTTATTTTTGTATAATTATTTGTACATATATGTGCATCCTGGCGGCACGTTGGATCAGCTGGTAAAGTGTTGGCCTCACAGTTCTTTTGGACCCGGGTTCAATCCCGGCTCCGCCTCTATGGAGTTTGCATGTTCGCCCCGTGCCTGCGTGGGTTTCCTCCCGGACCCCCCAAAAAAACTTGCAACATTAATTGGACACTCTAAATTGCCCCTCGGTGTGATTGTGAGTGGGGCCGTTTGTCTCTACATGCCCTGCGATTGACCGGCGACCAGTTCAGGGTGTACCCCGCCTCCTGCCCGTTGACAGCTGGGATAGGCTCCAGCACTCCCACGACCCTCGTGTGGCTAAGCGGCAGAGAAAATGGATGGATGTGCATCCTCAAAATATGATTCTACGTCAAAACTTAGAAGATGAGAGGACAAATCAATCAAAGTTTGATATGAAATAGCAGGGCTAGACGTTGTACAAGTATCTACTGATGCATTTCGACATTTTTGTAGGAATACAATTATTACTCAGATGGATGGTTGTCACGAGAACTTTTCATGTGTTAAAGCAGTAAAGCATATCACGCGAAATACGCACATTTGCCAAATTTTGCGAAGTTGACGGAACGTGCACCGCGTCCGCCGCGCTTTCAACTTGGCAGTGACGTCAGAGGCACTGCCGACATGTCTGCCGCGTCGCATTACAGGCCGGAGACTTTTGACAGCAGGCCTCGCTCCGCATTGTATTAGCTCCGTTCATCAGCTCCGCACATGCCACTCACAACGCTCGAGGAATACCGACGCGCCCACATTTTCCGCACCTACCCGGAGCCGGAATGTTGGTCGGTATCGGATAAAAAATAACACAGTGTTTTTCTCTCCTATCGGAGAAGCGGGTCAGTACCTTTCCACTATAAACACATGTAGCTTTGCGACTGAGCCTGGCTCAAAACCGTTCTGCCTTGTCACGTCAACATCATGTCGTGTTTCAAACAAACCGAGGATCACTCGGTTCAAGAGGTCCTAAACCTCTTTCGCGAGGTGATTCAACTGATCTCGCTCCTGTTAAACATCAAATAGTCAAGCGGTATCGTCGGATGCCAAAAGCACAGAAAAAGAATTCTGACCTTTTCCGCATCCTGCTCAAAAAGACGCAGCTGGAAACATTGGTCCAGTTTCAGCTTCCTCATGTGCCACAACTGCTGCAGGTTCTGGCGCGTTCCGTGGAGCTTATCCAACAAACCGGTCACTTTGGCGCCGAGGTTGTGAGCGTCGGCGTGCGCGTAGAAGCCGCGGTGGTGATCGTTGGACTCTCCGGCGGCGCCGCCGATCCGGTTCCCGTAGACGCTTTCGACGGCGCCCCCGCTCCCCGCCGTTTGGGACTGCAGCCTCTGCAGCAGCCTGCGACCCTGCGCGTCCAACTCTTCCACGGAGGCCTTCGTGGCCCGTTTCTTCAGCGCCGCGTGTTCCTCCATGAGCCGCCGAGCCCCTTCCAGGTCCCGCGGGAGATCTCGCTGGGAAAGGGTTTCCTGCAGCTCCTCCAGGCGCGCCAAAGCTCGCGCCGCGTCGCTGGCAAAGGTCTCAAACGAGAGCCGCACCTACGGAAAAATTGACCCTTTGCCAGCTGCCAATAAACTGTGTGAACGAAACGCTGGTTTTGGGTTGCGGAGAGCGGCCAAACCTCAATCCAGTCATCGTGGTCGTACTCTAAACTGCCGTCGAAGTCGGCCGTCAGCTGCGACGGGTCCACGATTTTGGACAGCCCCTCTAACGAAACCATGACCGTCTGTTGGTGTCAGGAGGCAGACGGAAGGAGAACAAAGGTCAAAAGGGAGGCCGATCGTCATCGCCGATCGCAATCCGAGCGGTTCCACCGTGTCCAAATATTTCCCACAGTCAGATTTAAATACCGCAAAGAATGTGGAGCTTTGTGCCGATATTCACATCTACTGTTTGGACAGGTGTGAAAACATTCCACTCACTTTATGCAACAGTCGACGTTATCGCTAATTCCAACGGAGGCGAGCAGAGCGACAAACTGAGAATTGCTGATTAATTTCACTTCACAACTAGCAGATAACTTTAAGGCTGATGCCGATTCCGGCAAAACTCTGCCGGATACGTCACAATTTTTGATTTTTTTTTTTTTTCAAAAAGCTCATTTGAATGACATTATCTTTATCTCGTGCGGACGAAAATATGCGTAAAACTGGCCAATTTCTTTGATTTGAAAAGGGTTAATATTGGGCGATTAAATCAGCCGATCGATTAATCGGTCGGGAACCTTAAATGGGCCAACAACCGGAAAATATGTGCATGAATTCATTTCCAGACATTTCAAACAAAGTGGTCCACTTTTGTAAAATAAGCCATCAGAAGCTAATGTTTACAAGAGGCCCAGATGAAGAGGACGCTAATGCTACTTTGTGTTTGATGCACACTTGAAAGTTGCTGCAAGTTGTGCGTCCTCGTCCAACTTGCATCACCGTGTCCTATATATCCAGTTTCCATGGCAACTGGGTCAAGCCTAAATATACCAGCGTCACGTGACCGCAAGGGACGGACGGAACAGTGTCACCGTCACTGAGCAGCGATGCAATTGGCGCTGATCAAACGGGACCGACATCGATACGAAACGAACTTTCCCCATCCCCAAAAAATGAAACTCGAAAAAAGATGGCTAATACAGCCAACGTGGAGAATTGCTAAATGCAGCCCAGTCCAGTCAAGTGGTTGTGGATTTTGCCGAAGGGTCAAAGCGTCACGTGCACGCCCTTACCTCAAACTCAAACTTGGAGCTGCCGAAGTTGGTCCTCTGCTTCTGCCAGAAGTTGTCCGGCTTGATGATGAGGGCCACGTGGATGCAGGACGGGAAAGAGTCCTGCAGGATCTTCAGCAGCGGCTTGATGCTGTCCCATTTGGAGCCGCGCATGTCCACGATGACCGTGAAGCCATGTCGGACCACCTCCTCGCTGCGGGACACATCGCACAGTCACCGAGTCGCGCGACGTCGACACGAAACCGGTTCTGAGGACTTCGGGGAGCGAATAAGAAGCCAGAGCGCGATTGCCAAAGACACCGCAGTGAAAATGCCCAAAGCGCAACTAGTCGCGAGAGCTGAGCGTTCAATTTCCACCGCTGCTTACCACGAGTCCCACCGCCCTACAAGTCCATAAAAGGCAATTTCTCGGCGTTAAAACGGTTTAAATCAGCATCTGTCCGGTCGGGAGAGCAAAACAGACACAGGGCCTCCTGCTCTAACTCGCGCTGACCTCACTATGAAAACAGATCCGCAGCCGCCGAAGGGCTCGACAGACAAAAAAAAAAAAAAAAAAAAAGAGGGGAGGGATCGACGGAGAGAGAGAGAGAGAGAGAGAGAGAGAGAGCGAGAGCAAAAACTGAAACTCGCTCACCAGGACAATGAGTGGGGGGGGGGGGGGAGAGACAAAATGATAGGAGATTAAACTTGGAGTGCGTATGAAAATCTCCACAGAGCAACAGGAAACGTGGCGAAAAGCAATCTTAAATGCTCTCAACACAAAGTCAAAAGACACTCGAGAGTAAATAGAGCGGCCTCCTGCTCACGAGCAGGATTCACCTTGTCCTAGATTTTGGGGTTGGGGGTTTTCTTTTCTTGACGATTCTTTTCTTTTTGGGGGAACCAAAAATGTTTATCTCCACTTCTTCAAGAAAAAAAAAGAAAAGGTTACATTGCTATTATAACAGACGCCTTGCTTAGTGAGAACCTACTAAATAGAGCGCGTGCGCCTACGTCAGAAAATCACGTGACGTTTGTTTACGTCGCCATATTGCCGGTCAAGCCGAGCCTCGCTCAACGCTAAGTCGGTTGGAGACGACGCGGAAAAACGTCTTGTAGCACGACGCCCAGAGTCTTGTCCGATACAACAGTACATGGAAAAATTTGATAAACTTGGCACAGAGGACCCGCAATGCGGAAGTCGATGTTTTCGCCGATAAAGTGGACTGTTAAGCGGGATAAACGCATGGATCTGGTGAGTAAGCCGTTGAGATTTACACAGAAAAATTTGAAAATACTTCGTTGCTGGATCAGGAACAAATCCCACATAGTGACGGGTTGACGGCTCGTGAGCGCGGAAGCGTATTCGGCTACACGTTAACCTTTGCCGGAATCCGTCGATCTTTTCAGCTAGTATTCAATACAAATGCCAATATTTAAAGAATTGACCCCCGGTTTTACACAAACTCGCATTCATTAACGATGATTGGAAAAAAAAAAAAGACGACGGAGTGGTCTCCGCGGAACGTACACGGAAGCGATTGCGGTCACACTTAACCTCGCTAAACCGCTGCGACAGACGTCACGTTCACGAGCTCTAGAGCTAGAATCACTTTTACGGGGACTTTGTACGTAAATGCAAAAGGATTCTTACGTCCAGCTCCTTAAATATACATTTTTACTGTCCACATAAATGCGACCAAACACTTTTTTGAACAAGGACCGCCAAGAGGGGAACGTGTTTGTTTGAAATGCGGCACAATGTATTTATGCTTTATGTATTTCTTGCCTGGGGATGGTGGCCAGGTAGGCGACGAGCCTGCGCAGGTCTTCCGCTCGTATTCTGTCGTGGTTGCTCCGTGCGGGGAAAGTGAGAACCGGACCTCCTCGTCTGTCTCTGCCTCCTGTGTGTACATTTTTTTTTTTTTTTGGGGGGGGGGGGGGGGGGGGATTAAAATGCCAGCACTGCAGATGTAAAATACAAACTGACATTTTACTGGGTTTCCTTGATCGGCTACGGGGAAGATTAACATTATTGTTCATCAGTTAATAGCTTGATTGTTAAATCTACGGGAAATGTTCTGAACTCCTGTTTTGATCCCAGTGTTGTACACAGCAGAATATTTTCGCCCGGGGCACTTGTGCCGTAACCAGCGTCTACGTGGATCTAGATCAAGTTCCCACCGGTGACATCACATTTTCCCTTCTTCTGCCTCAATCGTCTCAACACACAATTAATCCCAAGGAAATTTGAACAATTAATCAATCAATAAATATCAGCATTGGTCACGATTGGTGGCTCATTTTGCACGAGACAGGTCAAAGATACAAATTTTATGCAGCAATTATGCATCTCGGCAGCACTGTTGCAAAGGAACATCTCAATGAATTAGAATATGGTCGAAAAATTAATTTCAGTGCTTAGACACTGTATAGAGTCATTGATCACTTGGAAATTTAGCTTAATTCCTGCCCTTTTTTTCCTGATTAGAAATCATTTCCATTTTTTTTCTGGATTGTCTGTGACTTAATATTGCCGTACACGGAGATGGTGAATTTGGGGTTTTTGTTTGCTACAAGCTCAAATGATCTAAATTATATATATTTAAAAATGAATCCTGAACTATTTCACTTTGAGTGTATGAAGTGCGTCCCTTGAATGAGTTTCACTTTTTTTTTTTTTTTTTTTTAATCAAGCCAGCGAACGCAATGAAGCTTTTTTCATGGCGACGCGCCTGCATTGCTGTCCGGCGTGACGATTTTGACGCACGCGTCCCACCTGAGAGAAAGGCCACTTTCTCCTTGAGGATGGGAAGCACGTCAATGGCCTTCATGTCTTCATTGCGATGAAAGCCTGCAACAAAGAGCACAAAAGGCTGCGTCACAAACGTGACTTTTTCCATTCACACACAAATATGGCCGACGCGATCGTCATCAGTTCATTACTTCCGTTCGTTATGTGAGGTGCTTATCCTCACGAGGGTCGCGGGAGTTTATCCCAGCTATCATCGGGCAGGAGGCGGGGCACGCCCCGAACTGGTTGCCAGCCAATCGCAGGGCGCATGGAAACAAAACAACCATTCGCAATCACAATCGCAGCTAAAAGCAATTTGGAGGCTTCAATGAATGCATATTTTTGGGAGGTGGGACGAAAGCAGAGTTCCCGGGGAAAACCCACACGGACATGCAAAGGCCACACGTGCAGGGGCTGGGATTTGAACCCCAGTCCTCAGAGCTGCGGCTCAGACGCGCTAACTGCCGTCCACCGTGCCGTTAGTTCATTCCAGTTTAGCCTCATTATTTTAAGCTTCTGTCAAATTCCCCGAGTGCCGACTGTTAGGCATGAGGCGAGCGGACACACACGCACGCAAACGCAATGCGGACATTTGCAAACATAACGCTGCATGAAAAGATGACAGCCGCGCACTTTCTCGCGATAAGATTACCGGTATATTAGTCTTTTGTTTCTTTATCGTTCCAAAAGGGACATTTTTCTTTTATTCATCCCTCACTGATTCCCACAGGCAGTATTATATGGTATAATACTATATCGTATATCACGTAAATCATCACTGCTGGGCAGAAACCTTGGGTTAAATTCCCATTTTAATTCAAAGTGTGGTTTTCCATGTTTGACCATGCGATATTAACGGCTCAACAATAGTTATATAATAATAATAACAATGATAACAAACAAACAAATCATTTTCATGTTAAGTTTTGAAGATGCAAGGATTCCGCCTCATGCCAGCGACATGAAAGGTGAAAACAAAATGTTTCATTTTTGAAATGCTTCTATATTTGTACTTGTGACATAAAATTAATTCCGTGACCGAGCACAAAAGTGCTTTTCATGCACAGAACATGATCTCTCTCTACTTTATAATTCGTTACTCTTTTCCAGGTAGTGAGATGTACATGATGGTACATTTTGCATAAACGTTTTCAGAGTAAAGATGCTGGCAATGATACTGTTAAAAAAAATAAAATAAAAAATTGGTGTGCCAACCATGACAAACAGATAGCAGCAAACGTGCCACCCGATATTCAATACAGTATTCATAAATTCATACCCTGGAGACCGCAAAGTTAAAGTTCTCCTGTCAAGGAAACAGTGCATTATAAAGTCACCCTAAAATTTCAATATCTCTAAATATTGTGAGTGGTGTGTAGACGCATACTGACAGAACAAAAATCTGAAAAAAATATCCTGGCACAGATGAAAAAAAAAAAAAAAAAAAAAAAAAATCGGAAGCTTTTTGACGTTATGGGTGCAAAAGAACGGATGGTTATGTTTTGGGGGCTTCTTTTTTCAAACGGGTCTTGGGTGAGTGTTAAAACATTAAAATAGCTCGCCGGGAACGCTTTCTTCATCCTGCGCTGTTCACGTTTGTGTCGCTTCGCCTGGTACTCAAATGGACCAACGACCGACCAGTACTCACCTCGGTTCTATTGCTCAACTTTCTTACAAAGTAAGAACAATTATGGTGGAAAAGTCCAAACGCAGAAACAAAAGTTTGCTTTTCTTTCAGGAGCAAGTTCTGTGGGGGCAATAAAAAAAAAAATCAATCGAAATCAAGCCGTCGTATTTTCTACAAAACAGGAGGAAAAATACAGCAACCGCATCCAATTTCTGGCCTGTTCCAGTGCTCTCCACGCATTACGCGACTTTTTTCAAAGTAAGTCTCACATTTACAGTGAAGCCTCATTTTCATGCTTTTGAAAGTCACCCTTGATGTGCGAACACGTGATATTCGCGGCGCTGGAAGGAAGTGCAGCACGCTCAAATAGAAGCAACTTCAGATTTCCCCTAAACTCCAGACAGGATCAAATCATCGGAACGTTTAGATGTACGTCAAAATAGACTTTTAGGATGAGAATATTCACAGAATATTAGCTATGGCGGTTTGTCATGTTAACTAAGAGTCGAGACTAAGAGTAAACAATGCCCAAAATTGGACCCGCTTGGACAAACCTCCCCAAAAAATTGTATCAAGAGGCCTGGGGGAAATTCCATCTTGAACCGCTGTTGCCAACTTTCATACCTTTCTTATGACTTGAGTTGTAATGTAACCATGGTACCCGAAAATGACTTTTCGGTATCTGCCAAGGCGTGGGAATATCACTTATCCAAAGTACCAAAAAAAAAAAAAAAAAAAAGCCTGATCTTAAGCGTGTCCGTTACTCGGTAACGCACGCCACACAATTTACAGATTGAGGTCATCGACATGAAACGATAACTCAAATATTAGTGTAGTTGAAGCCACATTAAATCAGGAATTTAGCACAGACTTTACATGCATACAAAATCTGTGTAGGCAATTGTGTGTGTGTGTGCATGCGTATGGAAGTAAATTAATGCCACCAGGATCTGAATTTGAAATGTAAAGTGATCACATTTTCAATAGCTGCTACAATCCGCTGTCTAAAATGATTGTTATGCTATTTACACTATGTGACGTCACGTGACAAAGAAAGATTGGCTGGGTGCTCGGTTTTGACCTCAAGTAACCCTGCCTGGTGGCACAGACGGTGAATTTCAGACGTTGAATTGTAGCCAGTTGAATTGTTAACATTGAAAAGTTACATTGAAATACAGCCATTGAAAATGTGATCACTTTATATTTCAAATTCAAATCCTGGTGGCACTAATTTACTTCCATACATGCGTGGACGTCAAGGTGAAAGTGACTCTCTTCGTCTCTCACGCGCACACAAACACACACTTTTCATTGGATGTATTTATGTATCCTTGAGTGAGTTCATAATGCATTGCACATTACACGGCAGAAAGACTGTATTCCTAATGTGTAAATGAACAAGTAACAACAAAAAACTACTTTTTACTCAGGAAAATAACAAAAACAGTGTCGCCGGCAGTGAAATCGCGGCTGCCTTTGCACTTTTATGGGACTTTGGCATCGCTGTGCAAATAAATGTGTACTAATCACTTCCCAATGGCTTTCTTGCATTCTTGGTTAAACGCTTCGACACAGCTGATTTCTCTTTACGAACTACAAATGAGTATTTAACGAGAGACAATCGTGATGCGAAATTAACTCGCGATGGTTGGAAGAGGTAACAGTAGCCGGACTACTTTCCCAGAATACCGGCGTGACTGCCCGTAACGTTGCCTCGCGAAGCGTTCGTCGGACATATTTGCCACTCGATGTATAAAATGAATTTAAAAGAAAAAGCCAGAAGATGAAAACTGTTCAACATTAGTCAGACGCACACTCTCCAAAGTTCTCCACTGCTGTTTCTTTTGCTGTATTACAAACGCGTTGGAGAATCCAGTTTTCTAATTTTAGCCTGGACTCAAAGTGTCTCCGGCTAATGCACAAGCAACATAATCCCCTGATTTGTGTCAGTCGCCGGAAGGCAGCTGCCAAACAAACTGATGAGCGGGAACGCGGCAAAGCACGAAAAACAAAAGTCACTGACAACCGCGACAAAAAAATGTGATGTCATTCATGTCGTCATCACCACCCGATCGACCGTCTTCACGTCAAAGCGTTCATCTCCAAGTCCGCCAAGCAATAATCAAACATTTTCAATCACCGACTGCTCGACAGGCGGGGGAGACCCCGTAATGTAATCCCGCAATTTATGGTCTTGCTCACTTTTCAACTTTTTAATTTGATGGCGATGATAGATGGATGGATGGCACGGTAAGCAGAGAGGAGACAAAGGGTAGCTTTGCAAAAGTCTGCGACGCATCCATCATCTCGTTGACCGGCTAAGCTAATGATCCCTCACTCGGATCATGTGATCCGAAATTCCAAAAAGTACGACTGCATATTTGCATGCAAGCGCTAATTTGTAATCTGCATCATGACGACGATGGGAAAATCCCGGGTCTCCTTCTGACTCTGAAGGCTGCCACAATTAAAGCGAGCTGATTGTCGGCAATATTTACATTTACAATTTAGAATGCTGTCTCCGGTCCACATGCAATCAAGCATTTTCTCAACTTGCAATCAGCCAACCACTAGGGGGCGAAAGCATGCTCAGGGCTTCGTTTAGCTGGCGAAATAACAAGCAGGCGCACCGACGGTGGGACCCTGAAGGTGGAGATGGAAGTGAGACATGTCGAGAAGAAGAAAGTGGAGCAAAAATAGCAAATGAGGAGCAAGTAAGGATCAACATCCGTGGTCGGGACATGTTTCGGATTCAGCGTGATTGACGTTCTACAGAATTATGGCACACTTCACCCGTTTGTCCTGTGTAAATCTTTAAATTTTGGGGACTGTGACGTAAGCAGGGAGCAGGTGGAGGAACAATTAGAAAGATGGAGGCACGCGCTGCAAAGGAGAGGAATGAAGATTAGCTGAAGTGATGTGTGCATGAATGAGAGGGGGGAGGGGGAAGAGTGAAGCTCCAGGGAGAAGAGATGGCGAAGGTGGACGACCTCAAATACTTGGGGTCGACATTACAGAGCAATTGTTAGTGTGGTAAGGAAGTGAAGAAACGGGTCCGAGCAGGGTGGAACAGCAGGCGGAAGGTGTCTGGTGTTCTATGTGACAGGAGAGTCTCCGCTAGGATGAAGGGAAAAGTTTACAAAAACAGCGGTGAGGCCGGCCATGATGTACGGGTGAGAGACGGTGGACAGGAAGCAGAAGTGGAGGTAGCAGAAATGAAGATGCTGAGGTTCTCGAGGTTGGATAGGATTAGAAATGACCTTATTAGAGGGAAGGAGAGCCAAAGTTGGATGTTTTGGAGACAAGGTCCGAGAGAGCAGACGTCGATGGTTTGGACATGTCCAGAGGCCAGAGAGTCTTGAGGATGGAGCTGCCGGGCAAAAGGAGGAGAGGAAGACCAAAGAGAAGGTTGATGGATGTCGTGAGGGAGGACGTGAGGACGGTGGGTGAGAGAGAGGACGATGCACCGGATGCAAAAAGATACACGCGCTGTGGTGACCCCGTACGGGGCAGACCCAAAAGAAAAGAAGAAGAATGTATATTGTAAAATGGGAATCCATTTATTTCATTTTATCTTTTTTTTTGCAACGAAAATTTCATTTTTTGTTGTTGAAAATACAGCTATGTTGAAAGAAACAAAAGCACAAGCGTTTCCCACTGGAGCTCAACAAACTATCGGCTTCGTTCACACCCTCACGCAGATCGGAATCGTTCTTCCTGCATCCATTTTTAAATCTCAAAGTTGTTAGTGACTCGAAGGAGATCATTCAAAGGTCAGCCACCCCTTTTTTATTTTTTTTTTTAGACGTGATGCCGAAGGCAACCCAAAACCACTGAATACGGAGAGGGAGACAAAATTGAAGCTTAGATGTTGAAGGCAGAATGCGCGTCTCACACGGACGAACGTCTTGGCTTGAGCTGATGTCGAAATAAAATGGTGAGTTGTGAAAACATTTCATATGCATCAGGAGCACGGGCCTAAATGATATCACTTCCCCACGTCTTGTTTTTGGAACTGCACAATTGTAGTTGTCAAACGTCAAACATTGGTCAAGTTTTGCTCTCCAAGTCGGAGCAGAGACACACACACACACACACACACACACACACACACACCGGTGGTGTTTCTGCTATTTTTATTGTTTCGCTTTCTCTTAACATTTCGACACGTCACGGATTGAAGACATCATCGAAACCAAAATTATGATGTGTACGAGTTCTTCCGATGAGATGAAACTGGAAGAAATGCGCTAAGTTTGGACTGCAATGGGAAACTTTTACAAGCTCTAACCCCAAATTGCAATATGTGTCGTGACAAAAATATCTCGGCTTACAAGTTTCCCAACTTTTTTCATGACATCTGAATGGAACGTAACCAAATGTCATCTTTGAGTAACAGCCAGCGAGAAAGAAAAATACATATGCTAAACAATTAAACTCAGCATTCTGTCCAACGCGGTTACAATTACTGGGAACGCAGCACTTGCTCCTGTTCAACGGACTGGTCTCATTTTGAGATAAAGACACCTGGACTTACCTGGACTTTATGGTTCTGTCTAGCCTCCTCCGTCATTTTGCTTTGGTTGCCGTCGTTGCAGAAAAGATACGAAAGGCATTTGAAACGGAAGCCAGAAACTGTGCTTTTTTTGGTAATCGTTAGATATTCTATCTTAATTTTAATTTAAAAAATATAAAGTAAGGTGTCTGAGACATAATTTGAAGCAAAATCCAGCACCTGATTTTCTTCTAGCACTGAAAGGGTTATTTCACATTTTCTTTTTTCAAACTTTTTCAAAAGATAAATGGTGCATGGATCCATTCTTTCAAAGTTTGAGGGTCCTTTGTGCTAAGAAAGTGGAGCTCGAAGCCTTTCAGAGCTGGATGCAGCTGTTTTTGCACAAACGGAGGAAATGATGACTCCAGCTCATTTTCTTTCAAAATATTTGAAACGTTAAATTATCTTTCTGCTCCGTCGCTCTTCTCAGATTCCTAGTTTGGCTTTTAATTCAGTGACTTGAACCGCTAAAGTGAAGACAGTTGTCATTTCCCCCCTGAATTCAACTTCTTTTTTCACAAGCTTGTGAAGTTCACATTTTTATACATTATATAACGTGACGGAGAAAAGCGTTTGGTGCGTACAGAGCCACAGGAGGATGCACCTGATTTTCCAAATTCTTTCAGAAGCTGATGATCAAGAAGCAATTTTTTTTTTTTTTTTTTTTTTCTTTCCCGCCTGGCCCGGTACCAAACGCCCCAGTGACAGGGACCGGTCCGTAGCCCGGTGGTGAGGAACCCCTGCTTTAGACCGCAGGCTGGCTTCGACACGATTCATCTGTTCAAGCGAGCATAACACGTGACACCCCTTACCGGTGTCATAACCATCTGACCCCACGCTCAAAGCAATTACAAGGCAAAGCGCACGTGTGTTCAATACAACCGCACATTACTCATAATTCGGTGGGAATATCACACAAAAAGGAGGAGCTCATTAGTCACAATATGAACTCACATTTTTTGCACTACTGGAGTCGCAGTGAGGAGAAAAGATCGACAATTTGGACTGGATCCAACACTCCTGGGTTCTATTTTCAATCCTAGCCGACTGTTGCCCCCCAAAAATTCAACGTCAAGGGAAGAAGTTCTTCTAATATCCATCATCTGATATCTGAACCACTCCCCATCTGATTTTGAAGACAATTTCCAGGTATCTGGTGTGAAAAATCCCAACTGATTCGGTTTGGACTTTCTGTACCGCTACTCATGAGTGACTTTGTTACGACTCCTGACTCCTCCCCAGCTATTCGGATCTCACACCAGTGATTTATTTTTAATCGCAGCTGCACAAAACTCTGATGGAAAGTGTCACACAGTGAGACTGATGAATTTCAGATGGCCCGTCGGGCGGATTTCAGTCCAGTCTGTGAAATTACTGTAGTACATTGTGAAATGCAAAAAAAAAAAAAAAAAAAAAAAGTGAACGTATTTATTACATTGCCGTGCTTGCGCTCACTTTGGCAAACGCCACTGGAATTTCAGGAGACACAAGCTCCTGATGATCATGCTGTTCATAATTAATCGTCAATGAAAGTATACAGGTAAAATTTTAAGATGGAGAAAATTATTGAAGAAATGGTCCGGAAGATCATCTACTGCCTCCCTATGGTGATATTTATTTAGGTAGCCTGCCTCGTCTTCTCCGTGTAGATGTAACCTCGGTCAAATCCAAGTCGCAGACGAAAAACAATGATATGACTGCTGATATGTACAGTTGTACTCCCAGGTCATTTCCATACAGATTTTCGCCACACGTGGTCTGGCCCAGCCCCTATCCTCTGCGCATACATACAAAATGTACATGCGGTACATTTTCTCTTCTTTATTTGCAGTTGAAGACAGGGCCTGGTTCTCCGACATCTACGTCTTTAGACGAGGCTCCGTTTGACCTTCAGCCAGAGCTGGCAGGAGGCCCGGAGACTGTGGTAAGATCAAATTTCATAGGGTTTCTCGTGTTGTTGTTACAGTATGACTTACAGTAAAAATAACACTTCACTCCTAACAAAATCCTTTGACCCGAATATGACCCAAAACAAAGAACAAGGCGAGATTAGTGTGTCACAATAAATGGGGAGCTTTGGAGCGATGGAGGGAATCTCACACTGGCTCTTGGGACAGTAAAATATTTTGATGCAAACTTTGGTGATAGTATTGGACACATCTTATGACACATATTATCCTGTTACAATAAGCCCATGATTGCGCATGGGAGCCTGGAGAACATCTTCACATGCCACAGAAGAAGAAATGCCCAATTATAGTTCTTGTTTACTGATGATTGCAACTTAAAGGTGGCTCCAAGATGCTTCATTGTCGGGAAAACTACTTTACATAACTACTGTAATTGTAAAGATAGTGAAGTGTATCACTGAAGCAGTCGCCCCCCCCCCCCCCCCCCCCCCCCGCGCATTGTCGTCTACTCGCCTTGCTGCGGTTTTACGATGCCGCTCGAGTTCTCTCGCCGTTCATTTCACACCTTGGTGGGCCTGATTAACAACCTTTCCTCCGAGTAGAATGAACAAATATCAAAGTTACTCCCGGTGGCTTTGTTGTCACCGTTCGTGACACTTTGTATCGCCCTCGCTCGCTCGCGCCCTTCCCTGGTTTATGTTCCCCTCGTCTTCGCTGTTGGCAATCCTCTGCATCACTTCCCATATTAGCACTTAACGGTTTCTTATTCAAGAAAACCTCAAGTTCAGGGCCAGTAGTAGCTGAATAAGCAACACGTACTGAGGTGGAAAAAAAGATGCAAAAGCGAAAGGCCCCGTCTCCGAAAGTCAAGCGATACCGCCGACTTTGCTGCTTTGTTCCATTGTCTTTCATGTCCTTCATCTTCACATCTTTATTAGGCCTCGCTGTTAGCCACGATGCTAGTAACCGGCTTGATTTGCTGCACTTGCCAAATGATTTCCCCAAATGGATGTTGCAACGATGCATCATTTAGGCCATCTGCGTCCGTGTTTTCGACTAATGCAAGGCATACGTTCAAGGGCCCGACAAATAGGAGAAAGGCCTGGAAGCGTATACTGTATATTTAGAACTTCACTCTTCCACAGTTTTTCACTATTTTGATCCACTCAGCCAAAAGCAATATGACCGCACAGTGTACCGATCTGGAGCAAATACTGTATGGAGTCTAAACAACCCGAAGATGCTGTCACGGAAGTAAACGTTGCATACGTTGCAGTGTTTTCTAATATACTGAAGTGAGTTTTTAGCCACACATGGACAATTGGAAACACTTCCATAAAAGTTGCCTCGAAGTGCCATCTCGTTAATAAACGAGCAAATAAACAACATCGTGAGTCCGAGACAAGAAATGCATTACCTGAAAGTCTGATCAGGACTTTCCCCGCTTGGGCGTATTGCCAGCTGTGGTTGTCCAGCACCGCCATCGGTAAACAAAACCGTCCTTAAACCCGAGCTGATCAGTCCAAGCGAACGCCGCGCCCTGGTCGGCTCGACCCCGACTACCGGCCGAGCAGTCTCTCGCTCCCCGACCGCGGCATCGTTGCGTGGCAAGAAGGCATCCGGACAAAAGCCCAGCCGTATATCGACAAACGTCCTGTCGCCCATTGAGCGGCAGAAAGGCAAAGGCGCTGCCAGCTCCTTTTTTTTTTTTTTTTTTGTTGCTGACACAACCGGCTTTTCTTTGCCTTGTCCCCCCCGTGTCAGTAACCCCTCCCCGAGAAGAGATTTAGTAACAATGAACGCTTTGCGTAAAACGGTCTCTCCCCTCCCTGAATACCCGAGGAACCATTCCAACCCCCCCCCCCCCCCCCAGCAAAAAAGAGACGTTAAGACGGCCAAATACAGTTGTCACTGCTGGATTTATGAGAGAAATAAGCTTTGACGGTGATGATTGGTTCTAATCCTCCTTGTCCTCTCTACCCGCATCAAAAATTGTAACATAAATAACTATTTGTTTGGACCTTTATTTACTTATCTTGAGATTTTCAGTTCCAATGTGGAATGCAATGAGCCTTAAATTATTAGCCCGATATTAGCAATTATTTTTCAAACCGCAAGGGACATGCATACTGTGGACACAAAGCTGTCCATTATACCATCTTGACATTATTAACCGCTAAGAAAACACTAAAAAGGCTCAAATGTGTCTCAACAGAGACATTTTTATTCCCTGCGTTACAGCCATGGTCATTTTTCCCCACCAATACTAGAAATAAATTCAGAAGACAGTGGATTTACTGTATTTGACTCTTACGAACTGAGATGACTGAACAAACAGCCGATTCACATTTTTTAAAGGGAACGAAGGGCTGAAATTGTCGTCTGTCATGTGAAAATCGTAAACTTATGAGGGTCTGATTTGGTTTAGGTTCTCCAGTGCAAGAAGCGGTGCAAATGTCCGTCCGTCCGCTTTGTCAGCCGCTCATCCTTACCAGGGTTCACGGGAGCGCTAAGGCCAATCCCAGCTATCATCGGGCAGGAAGTGGGGTACGCCCTCAACTGGTCGCCAGTCTGTTCTCTCGACAGTCAGTCAGTCGCGCACTCACAATCCCACCGACGGGGCAATTTAGAGTCTCCGGTGAATGCGTGTTTTTGGGATGCGGGAGGAAACCGGACTGCTCGGAGAAAACCCACGCAGGCACGAGGAGAACGTGGAACCTCCGCACAGGCGGGACCGGGATTTGAACCCTCCTCCCCGGAACTGAGAGGGCCAACGCTCTAACCCAGCTGCGCCACCAAGCCATGAAAATATCAAATCTGATGGGCTAAACAGGAAAACCCAGGACTGCATTCGCAAAATTTCCGATCGTTAATTTTGCACGTTCTGAGAGAAATTCGTGCAAGTCGAATAATAAATCATAAGCAATCGGATTCATCAAACCTGAGATGCTAAATTTTCGTATTTTGACTTTTCAACAAGGACAACAGATTGTTTCCGTTCGTGTAAACATCTTTGGAAATGCTAGAAGCAAAAATTATTGCAACATTTTGTTTGTGAAATTTCTTTGGTGAAAACTATGGCGGTGACCACCACTTTTATTACCGTACAATTTAGTGCTCGCTATTTGGATTCTTAGTAAACGATCACGATCTTAGTAAATCACACAGATCACATCCAGCTAATGTGCACTTGCAGTCTGTTAACGTCAACGAGCAATTTATTGTAGCGCCCGCCATTTAAGATCTCACTCAATCAGGCCCTAAATGTTTAAAACAGATAATACATAAACATGTGCACGGAAATATATGTAGCGAACTTTGGAGCGATGTATACAGATGTATGACATTTCCACTGGAGGGTCTTATCATATAACTGTGGTGACGAATGGACATGGGTCCAAAATTAGCTTCTGAGAACGGCCATTTTGTGCTAAAGGAGACGCGCGGTCACATTGGATATATATATACACAAAAAAAAATTAAAAAACAAAAAAAACACCCCAGAGTCAGTGATCCTAATGGTTAATTCCTGAAAAAGTGCAACTTGAAGGGCTCGTGTAATAAAATATACCCTTGATCTTTCCAACAGTAGCTCAAATAACGCCGCAGATGAAAGGTAAATCTGTTTCGGGAGTTGCGCCGATCACTTGTTTGACTTAGTGATGACAGCCCTTTTCTGATGTACTATTTTAAAATGACGTCCACGTATGTACTGCGGCCCATCGTGTGTGGGTCACGACACTGCGTACTGATCCGACTGGAAGAAATAACTGGGAGTGATTGTTACCTCTTACACACAAAACAGGATGGGAGGGAGGTCAGCTCTACATCTGCTTATGCTTACCAGAACCCCAAGAATGGAATACGATATAAAGCAGAACAATTACTGTATGCTCATTTGTTGTTCGTTTCATTGCCAGACAGAGGTTTGTTTTTGCAATAACAAGAGCGGTTGATTATTTAAAGTCTTAACATTCATTAATAACTATTCTATTTGTCTTAATCTTGACGGATTTATTTTTTTCATGTCGCATTTATGATGCCTATCTCCATTGCACATGTACATACGTCAGTCAGTCACATTTGAAAAATGTACGGGTGTGTTCCACCAGTCATGTCCGTGGATATAAATTTCCAGGTGTGTGTTCTGCTTGTAATTACGAGTGTACCCCTTTAAGAACGGAGGGACAGCAGCTCGTTGTTAAAAAAAAAAAAAGACGTCAGGCTGTAGTGGATTGGTTTTCCTGTGCGACAGGTGCGCAATTGCGCAGTTTAGATGGAACATTGGTCAAGACTCCACAAAATAAGAGACGTCTTTCAATATCTATGTATTTTTACTCGCCCAAAAATTTATGCGCGGGATTTTTTTCGTGCTCGACTGTGCAGATTTGCGAGTGCGACTGCATACGCCTACATTCACGACGCATTCCATCGCACTGCGCGACGTTTGTCCACAACTGAAGAGATTTTGTTGCAACAGCTATCACTGTAGACAGAAATATACTAAAAAGAAAAATCTACTTTCAAAGAGGCGTAATAAAGGGAAATCAATTTCTCGTGATTAACTCAATTCCACAAAGTAAACATTTGACAACCAGAAATATGCTAAAGCTTTACGTGCATTGCACGACGCCCCTTTCATGGCTAGAATCAGCCGGCCCTCGTGGCACACATCAGCGCTACCCAAGAGGAGACGAGGCCTCTTTGGGCATTGAATCTGCATGTGCAACTATCGGCATTGAAGAGCCAGACTGAATACTCTGGAAGATCACAGTGCAGCCAGCTGAGTTGCACAAACACATCAATGAAGGAGACAAAGCGGCACGGGGGCTGCACTTTGTACGGGCTCAAGGGACACGATTCATCAGCACCCTCGATCCAAACCATCCTCAATCCGCCGATTGTTCCGCCGCACAACAAGCCACGGCCGACGAGCCGCAGCGCACCAAATGAGACCGGACGACAGAAAGACGAGAAGCGTCTTTGTGTCGGTTCCCGTGCGTGGACATCTTCAGCGCGAAGAGCTGTCTCAGGGCGCAGAGGAGCAAATGGGAAGTTTAGAGAATGGTTTCCAAACAGCGGCGCATCAGCTGCCCGGGGCCAGATGCCAGGCTGAGCTGATGACACGAGGAAAGAGAATCGGGGACGGCGTGACCGTCTTCTATTGGACACCGCACACCAGTCGCTGCATTGCATCAGGATGTTCTCGCGTAACTTTGGTTCTTTATAGATCTTGCACAAGGATGGTCAAAGGAACCGTTGGCAGATTTGGGGAGAAAGACACGGCCACACTACACACAACCAGTGCAAAAGTCCAATGAGCAGTATCAGACGTGATCGATCGCAGATGTGGGAGTCAAACCGAGACCCTCGTTCGACACGCTCGTCCGTGACTGGCTGCGTTTTCAAAAGAAATTCTAATGGGCAACCGAAACATAAGACTACATCTTAGTATAAAGGAGTTAGGCCAACTCATTATGGTAATTATGCAAATATATTGAATGTTGTGATTGATTTTGCAATAGCGATCGAACACAAACCAGGGTTGAAAAAAAAAAAAAATGCAGTTATTGGAAGATTATTTGACCAAAAGTGTTTACAAGTTTCATTTAAGCATAAAGACGAGAAAACGTCATCAAATCAGATATGAGGAGCTTATAATCAATGAAATCATTTCATATCCGCCGACGCAAGAGTCCTGCCGATCTGAGTCGGAGGTCAGCGAAATACGGCAGGTCGGCAACGCAAGCGCTACATGAAAGGTGATCGTCAAAGACGGTCAGTGCAGCGTCTACACCGAGAAATGCATCAGCAACTACGAGGAAAGATTTTATGTCACTTCTTGAAGTCAGTGGAACGCAAATGGTTGAGAAAGCGCGCAGTCAGCAAAAATGACTCAAGCGCAAATTGCTGCAGAGCAACTGTTTCTGTTTACCTTTTTCCAAAGAGACATTTCGCAATAAACGTCTGCTCTGATGATAAACAGGGAGTCCCTGTGGTCTGTGCTCCAACACACAGAAACAGATCCAATTGTGTGCGCGTTTTGAAGTCAGTAGTCAGTTCTGTACATTAGAAGCAAGACCGACTGTGTTTTCCAACCGCCCCCCCCCCCCCCCCACATTAATTTTCTATTCCTTCCCCTTATTTTTCCACTTTTCTCCCAGTCCCACAATCACCGAAGCGGCATGCGTGCCTCCTGTGTTCCTCTGTGAATAGATTCTCACTAGACTTGCCCTCCACAAAGGCCGCCGTCCCGTTGAGTAAACAGCCGGCAGACGGGCGACGGCGGGCGGGCTCGTCTCCAGCCGGGAGGCGGTCGGTGGATGCGACGGCTCTGGAGCGTTGCTGCAGCTCTGAAAACAACTGGCTTACCGCGGGACGTGGGCAGCCCCGCTTGTTGGGATATCTGCACGCACACACGCACACGCCAAGCCGATGCGGAGGCCGTCGGAGCAAACCGGTTTCATCCACAGATGAAGCCAAAAGACAATTCGTTCGCACGAAACCGCGTAGACCAGCCTCCCCGAAATCCTGACCAACACCGACCAGTCGATGAGTTTAGCGGTGGGTGTTTGCAACTTTGGTTTTCTCAGAATGTACTCGCTTCTTCTTTTCCTTCGGGCTTGTCCCGTGAGAAGTCGCCACAGCGGGTCCGCCATCTTTTTCCACGTGCTGACATCTTCTTGCCTGCAGATGCCAACTGCCCTCGTGTCTTCCCCCACAAGATCCATCAACTTTGCTTTTTGGTCTTCCTCTCTCGCTCTTTTGCCCGGCAGCTCCATCCTCAGACTCTCTCTCTCTCTCTCTCTCTCTCCTCCGGACATGTCCAAACCATCCAAGTCTGTTCTCTCGAATTTTGCCTCCGAAACATCCAACTTTGGCTGTCCCTTCTAATGAGCTCATTTCTCATCCTATCCGACTTGCTCACTCCTAGAGAGAACCTCAATGTACTCTATTGTTTTTTTTTTTGTTTTTTTTTAAACTATAAAGAACGTCCAAATGTGAGCTCATCTGCTTCGAGGCTTTCTTTGAGGTTGTGTCTGCTCTCTGTCGCTTCGGAATCTTACATGCGGTAAATGACAGCTGACGGGTAACGGTTTTGGATCCATCCGCCGTAGAGGTTACTGACATTTTTTAAAAATAACTTTTATATTTTCGACAATTTTAAATAAACTGAAAATAGACAAATTCTTGTTCACATGTTCATTGGAGGTATCGCGATACAAAAAAAAAAAAAAAAAAGTGACCATTTTAAAGATGTTGCCGAGCAGGATATGTGATTTTGCTTTTTAAAATATGTACTGAGAGGACATTTAGAAAAATTATAACAGTAATGTTTTAAAACAATCAACAAGAATATTTAGATTACACTGTTATTCAGCAGACGTAATATTAAAACTATTTACCCATGAAGTGATTTGATTTGCAAAAAAAAAAAGAATTTTATTGATTAATTCAAGTTGGATCGTGCAATTTGCTCATTGATCGTATCATGTGAAACTGTTCAATACTTAAAATGTTACTTTGTGAAGAACCACGTTAACATACACACAAGAGAAAACACGTACTTTATTCTTATCTGAAGAAAAAAAACATGTATTATTGATGGTAGTTATTCCCGCTGGCACTGGTGCAAGCTGATAATTGGTAATAACAAAATTAAAAGCTTATTTGGTATCTGGAGAAATCGAGCAAATCCCAAAAGAAATGAAAAAAACAAAACCGTCATTTCCATCCATCCATTTTCTTTGCCGCTTATCCTCACGAGGGTCGTGGGAACGCTGGAGCCAATCCCGGCTGTCCAACGGGCAGGAGGCAGAGTACACCCCGAACTGGTCACCAGCCAATCGCAAACACAATCACACCTACGGGCAATTTTGAGTCTCCAATTAATGTTGCATGTTTTTGGGATGTGGGGGAAACCGGAGTGCCCGGAGAAAACCCACGCAGACACGGGGAGAACATGCAAACCCCACACAGGTGGGGCCGGGATTTGAACCCCGGTCCTCAGAAATGTGAGGCCAATGCTTTACAGCTGCTCCACCATGCCGCCTCAGTCATTTCCTCATTCCATAATTGCAGAATAAAAGTAAATACAATCAGAAAGCAGATTTTCCCACCTATTAATATCCAACTGAGAGAACCACCAAATATTTATGCTTGTCGATACGTGCGATAAAAGTTACCCAAATAAGCCATAATAAAAATGCCTGTAATATCCTTCATTGACTTGAACAGGCAGGCACGAGTTTCTGTCCCGAGATGCTAAAATACACCCGAATAAAACGCAGGCCGACCATCAAGGGAATCTCGAAGCTGAACTTCAGGATTTGTGGTGAAGGCGACTTCAAGAAGCAAGAAAGACGCATTTTGTCCTTCCAATTGACGACGGCGAACCAGAGAGATTCTTTTCAAACTAATAATAGATCCCTTCAGCTCCTCCGGTAGCAGTTGCGCTCCACCGCCATGTGGGGGGAATAAAAATCTTTCCACGTGAGATGCGAAATCACACGAGTCGTGCGCATTCATAAATGATCAAGTGGACCAAAAATAGCGTCGGGCCGCCGTCGAGAGGAGCCTCCACAATATAAGAGAAGTTCTTGTGACAAATCCCACAATGAGTGCGTCTAACTCCCCCCACCCCCACCCCCCCCCAAAAAAAAAAACAAAAAAAAAAAAAACAGAACTTTGATACTTACAAGTCGCGGCGGAGATGATGTAGATGGACATGACATCTGCTGGTCATCTCCACTTCTAACAGCAGACGACAAATCAGAGCGGCAGCAAAGAAGTGCAGCATTGGCTGCGTCCAGAAAAGGGGGAATCTACTCAAGCACGTATTTCACGTATTTCCCAGCCACAATCCACAGATTCTTTTGCCGTGACAACAATCGACGCAAAAAAAAAAAAAAACAAACGCAGACAATCGCTTCAAATTCCTCGTTTCCCCCCTCACTCACCCGCGTTAAACTTTGCGCGAAATCATTTTTTCAGGGGCCTGCCGAATAGTCTCCACAACCAACGCTGCAAAATTCAGCATCGTGCACTCTCTCCCGCTGTCCGATAATTGCAAAAAAAAAAAAAATAAAAAATAAAAAATAAAATATATATATATATAAAAAAAGAATCAGCATTAATCCTGCTAAGGCAAAGCAAATGTGAAGTGTGAGTAAATCCGAGCGGATCCGGCGACATTCCGACGTTCCTGCGGCCACGCATCCGAGCATCCTCATTTCATATCCCTCACATCAGCGTCCCCCCCCCCCCACCCCCCTTTTTGTACCGAGTCCGTCCCCCATTCGAGGGGCCGTTGCTGATTGGGCAGGGGGGGGGGTGGCGCCCCCCCCCCCCCCGCACTTCTATGCATCAACGCTTTCCAGGAAAAGAGCAGGTCGGAGGGCAAAGATGGAGAGATGTTTCTGGGGGAGGCGGAGGAAGAGGAAAAGAAGGCGAAAGGAAACTAAAACGCGTAAAACGTCTCAACACACAAGAACAATAATTGATTGGAAATGGCTTTAAATTCCGATTACATCAATGGCGTTTTCACAGTGGTGATGATGATGATGATAATGTTGGCGGGGGAGAAGAATACTTCACTTCAGGGGAAATGTGATTCAGAGCAGATGGATCGAATTAAGAAGTATGCAGCATGGTATATATATATATATATGTATCTATCGCGGATGTGTACATGTCGGGAGAAGTGTGTATACGTTTGTGGTTTGTCAAAGTGTTTTTGCGCGAATGATGTGTTCTACCTCAGTTCTGACGCTTGGCTATTGTGCCCCCCCCCCCCCCCCACACACACACACAAAACCAACCATTACATAAGAGTTGACAATGTCAAACGCACAAGAGTCGTTTAGTTTATTGAGGTGATAAAATAAACACTGTATTCAAGCACTGATACTCAGGATTTGCATGACCAGTGATTAATTTGATCTTTGGTGCCGTCTTGATGAAACTTTCAAGAGTGTGCAGTACTCGGTTACAACCAGCAGAGGCACTGTTGATTCAGTTTTGAGTAGAAGAACAAACCACCTGTGCACGCCTTCCTACGGCCTTGCACCTTATTAGGAATCCCACATGCGTTCTCCGCAGGCCACGCCTACGAGTAGGTTCTCACTTATATTCCTTGAACGTGATCACACACACTGAATGAAAACGTCTTCTTGCGCCATGCTGCACTCGTTTTATGCCGCCGCGCGAACCATTCATCATCTCTAAACTTTGTATGTCGGACTTGTGACGGAAGCCCTATCTCAAAAATGAGTTTACTTACTTTACCAAAGTCAATTCTGCACCGTACACACCTGACGGCTTCTTCCACAGGTTACATTCTGCCTGGATCCAGTTCTTCATCACTTGACCAATCCCTTCCTCACTCTTGTTTCTCCCTCCCCCTCTCATTCATACTCATTTATTATTATTGCCAGCACATAGAGAGGTGGAGACCTTTCTAAATCTTCCTCCTTCCTGAAGATGGAAAACTATTCTGCAAAGTCCAAAATCACCACTGGGAACAGGAAGGGGATCAGGGCCTGTTCCTCATGCAGTTCCACCTCCACCTCAAATTCTACAGCACACATCACCACTATTCTCAGCTGCCATGATACATGTCGTGTACTATTCTGCATCATCTGCATTGCATCTCTGCCATTCCCGACCTCCGGATGCAGTATCACAGGTCCCCTCTGAGTACTCTGTAAAAGCCTTGTACGACATCTGTGAAGACACAAAGTAGCTCATTCTGACCTTTTCTGGACTTCTCCAGCAAGATTCATTTGTGGTATTCTTTCCAGGTATGAAAGAATAATGCACAAATCACTCTCCCTTGTTCTTAAAAATGGACACCAGCACACTTTTCTTCCATCTTCACATCCTCTATAATTTTGCTGAACAGCTTTATTCAAAACACCACACCGTCCTCTCCTAATGGTTCCTTAACTCCACAGGTAGCCCATCAGGACCGGCTGCCTTTCCATTTTTCACCCTCTTCTGTGCCTTGAGAACTTCTCCCTGACTAATGACTGCTACTTCCTGGTCCACCACAGCGGCCTCATTTCCCTAATTCAGCAACTCCTCAAAGTATTCTTTCCATCGAATCTGTAGCACACCCGTGGCACCAGCCAACACATTTCCACCTCTATCTTTAATCACCCGAATGTGCTTCACATCATTTCCATCTCCATCCCTCCGTTTGGCCAACCTGTAAGGTTCTTTCTCTCTTTCGTTACGTTTCATAAAGAACAACAAGCCTGGTACTGAAGTAACTCGCATTTTAAAATACTCAAAATCGTGCTGAAATATGAACGAAATAGTCATGCAATGTTTCCAACTACCAATTAGTATTCACACAGAGCTGGCAAAATAAAAATAAGTCACCATAAAACGTTGTGATGTGCACGCAGTGCCTCAACCGCCGCGCAAGTGCACAGCAACTGCTTGCCTCCTCCTCGTATCCCAAAGTGTATTTTTAATACCGCAGTAGTCATGCGTTCTTCCATTTCTTCAATTAGAGAAAAGATCTCCATTCATCCGTTATCTTGACCACTTATGCTCAATATGGTTGCAAGCACGCCCTGAGCTTGTCACCCGCCAAGTACAGGACAGGGCACATGTTAGACCTATGGCCAATTTAGAGCTTTCAACTAACCTACCACGCATGTTTTTGGGAGGTGGGCGGAAACCGCAGCACCCAGAGAAACCCCACCCAGAACATGCAAACTCCAAGCCAGATTTGAACCCGGGTCCTCGGAATTGTGAGGCACATGTGCGGACCAGGCATCCACTACGCTGTCTGAGAAAATATGTGCTGGTTGAAAATACGTTACGACATCCAAGGAACGACGCAGATTTGCGGTGAAGTATTGCCCAAACTGGGCCCACCAGGGAGAACGCAACAACTGAAACTTCAAGGATTCCCACCTCCTCTGACGCTTAAAAAGGGTCCACAGCACGTGCGGTTATGGCGGCGTGTTGGTCCGCCTGCAGCGCACATGTTTAGTATTCAAAACCCAAATTCAATCGGAACCACAGAGTGACGCGCGTGCAGATGAGAAACACAGCTGAAGTTTGCTACCGGACTGGTCGAAATCAACTGAACAGAACCGCGTGGAGGAGGGAGGAAGCGACGGAAGGGGGAAAGAAAAATACTAAGGGAGGGTTGTCGATATTCAATTAAAATGTCGACTTAAAAATACGATTAATGATAAATATTCTGTGGCGATCCGTAACAGGGCAAGCCGAAAGAAAGTCACGTAACTTTGCTTACACTTAACCTCGCAAATGGGTCATTTTACAAATCAGGTATTTATTATGACTTTATTACCGTATCAAGCAACAACCACAGAATGAAAACACTACGATTCAGATGCAAGTCCCTAAAACTGAATAAAATGTTCTAAGTTTAGAGAAGGATTGGCAACATACTGTATCTTGTTGTTAAAGAATTTGACCATGACACCGAACGTCGTACATATCGAGTAGCACGCGCGCACAACGAATGATTGCGGCGGCAATCAATCACACACAGAAAACGAGTGCGACTAAATGCACCGCAGAATCCGTGTGGCGTCCCACTTGGACCCCCCCCCCAACGCTAAATAGGATGACGTTATCAATCCAGAAAGAGATCAGAACAGGCATTTGGCTACCGTTGTAGATAATCTGGGCATGGCAGCCAAACCAGATCTGGGGGAGTGTCTAAATATTTACTCTGCGCACGCTTAGCCTCCAAATCCATATGCGGGCCAGCGGCGTTTCTGGGACACTTGGACACGCTGACCCTAACCCACGAACAGTGCATATGAGTGCGGGCATCACGACTAAAAAAAAAAAAAAAAAAAGACCCACTAAGGAAACATCAACTACACGGTTTACCCTTTGACCAGACACAAAAAGAAAAAAAATACAATCTGGAGGTCAGAAACAAAGAGAAAAATGTAGGGACTGCTTATGCATTAAAAAAGTTCATTCCACTATTGTCATAAAACTGAAAATAGTAAAATAGTTGTGTGTGTGTCTGTGTATACATGTATAGTCCCCCCCCCCTACTTCTGAAGCTAAAAAAATTAAAAAAAAACATCCCATTTTTGAAAAAAAGTGCAACTCAAAATGTCAAGCATGTCAGAATATTAAGCTTTTGATTATATATTACAGTAGGCTTAGCAGTGATCGATTTATGGTGTTAAAAATGTATTTCGTAGCTACTGCTGATTGTATTTAAATCTCTAAACCCGCTTGGCCAAAGAACTAGATTAGGTTGTCAGTGCCAGCATTATTTATGCAGCACTTTTAATGATCCGCAGCCCCAACAGGAAATCCAACATTTAACCAGAGGCCTTCCTTACCATCGCTGAAAACAATAATAAAGTAAACAATCCCAGCTCAAACAATGGAGGATAATATCATGCTTCCGGTTCGTGATCACACCGACGAGTCTCTTCATTAAGCTGAAAGTATTGCTTGCTTAATAACAAACCCACATAAGCGAGGTGCTGCCCCGTGTTTAAAAACCCTCGGTCAAAAATGGTTGAAAACGCCCTTTTTGTGTTTTGAAACGCACAAAAGGGCAAACAAGCCCGACTGGGATCGCAAAACAGGAAGCGTCCAGATGAGGTTATGTCCAATCCTCCGAAAGGAAAGAACAAATGTTCCAAACACGCAGGGCCACAACAAAGTGAGAGAGAGAGAGAGAGAGAGAGGAAAAAAAAAAAAAAAAAAAAAAGAAAAAGAAAAATGAAACCACTTGTAATAATCAGGGCACGGTACACTGAGGCATACTTGAGTTCCCACAGAAAAAGTAACACTCCGGCCACATGCGACTCCGGAACCAAATGCGGCGCAGCTCAGTCTCTGGCTGACGAGTGCTGTGGTTGGCAATGCGCTCTTGGCAAGTACGCTATGTCAAACTTGTTCATTTGTCTGAAATGGAATCAAACATTAATATCAAAAGTAACTCGGTGCCAACACAACTTTCACAATTGGAACCACTATAGTACTCCTCCGCATTCTAATGACCATAAATTCAATGTGAAAAGCTCACAAATTGATGTTTGATCCCACTTCAACGTGGAAATAAACTTAATTTTCATTGCATCTGCAAGTTTGAAATCTGAAAGGTTTTGGGGTAGGGGAGGGGTGAGCACGGGATTTGGCCGGCACGTCCAGTCGCTTCCTATTAACGCGCCTTTCACATCCTGGCGACTGGGAAGAATGGGCCAGACTGTCAGTTGAAACAAGTCTTGTGAAATGTTTTATCCCTGGATGACCCAATTGGAAACATCGGGGGGAAAAATAAATAAATAAATAAATAAAAATCTGTGTAAACCACGTGGTCCTCGCTGGGCTAAAGACAACACACGCTACGGATGTCCGTTCGATAGGCCGAATGCTGCCCGGTGTGCACTGAGGCCACTCGGGCACAGTCAACAAAGTTGAACCAAAGAAAAAAGCTCGTTTTCTTCAAAAAGCACATTTTCTTGAAACAACACCCATGTATAATACATGAAAAAAGTTTCACAATCCTTACTCGTGTCTCGTCCAAGAGATATTGAATTAGTTGCAGTATCTGTGTCGACCCCAACTTGAGGAAATTTTATTTGAACAAAAGAAAAAAGGATTAAAAAAAAAGCTCGTTTTCTTCAAAAAGAACATTTTTCTTGAAACAACACCCATGTATAATACGTGAAAAAAGTTTCACAATCCTTACTCGTGTCTCGTCCAAGAGATATTGAATTAGTTGCAGTATCTGTGTCGACCCCAACTTGAGGAAATTTTATTTGAACAAAAGAAAAAAGGATTAAAAAAAAAAGCTCGTTTTCTTCAAAAAGAACATTTTTCTTGAAACAACACCCATGTATAATACGTGAAAAAAGTTTCACAATCCTTACTCGTGTCTCGTCCAAGAGATATTGAATTAGTTGCAGTATCTGTGTCGACCCCAACTTGAGGAAATTTTATTTGAACAAAAGAAAAAAGGATTAAAAAAAAGCTTGTTTTCTTCAAAAATCACATTTTCTTGAAACAACACCCATGTATAATACATGAAAAAAGTTTCACAATCCTTACTCGTGTCTCGTCCAAGAGATATTGAATTAGTTGCAGTATCTGCGTCGACCCCAACTTGAGGAAATTTTATTTGAACAAGAGAAAAAAGGATTAAAAAAAAAAAGCTCGTTTTCTTCAAAAAGAACATTTTTCTTGAAACAACACCCATGTATAATACGTGAAAAAAGTTTCACAATCCTTACTCGTGTCTCGTCCAAGAGATATTGAATTAGTTGCAGTATCTGTGTCGACCCCAACTTGAGGAAATTTTATTTGAACAAAAGAAAAAAGGATTAAAAAAAAAAAGCTCGTTTTCTTCAAAAAGAACATTTTTCTTGAAACAACACCCATGTATAATACGTGAAAAAAGTTTCACAATCCTTACTCGTGTCTCGTCCAAGAGATATTGAATTAGTTGCAGTATCTGTGTCGACCCCAACTTGAGGAAATTTTATTTGAACAAAAGAAAAAAGGATTAAAAAAAAAAGCTCGTTTTCTTCAAAAAGAACATTTTTCTTGAAACAACACCCATGTATAATACGTGAAAAAAGTTTCACAATCCTTACTCGTGTCTCGTCCAAGAGATATTGAATTAGTTGCAGTATCTGTGTCGACCCCAACTTGAGGAAATTTTATTTGAACAAAAGAAAAAAGGATTAAAAAAAAAAGCTCGTTTTCTTCAAAAAGAACATTTTTCTTGAAACAACACCATGTATAATACGTGAAAAAAGTTTCACAATCCTTACTCGTGTCTCGTCCAAGAGATATTGAATTAGTTGCAGTATCTGTGTCGACCCCAACTTGAGGAAATTTTATTTGAACAAAAGAAAAAAGGATTAAAAAAAAAAGCTCGTTTTCTTCAAAAAGAACATTTTTCTTGAAACAACACCCATGTATAATACGTGAAAAAAGTTTCACAATCCTTACTCGTGTCTCGTCCAAGAGATATTGAATTAGTTGCAGTATCTGCGTCGACCCCAACTTGAGGAAATTTTATTTGAACAAAAGAAAAAAGGATTAAAAAAAAAAGCTCGTTTTCTTCAAAAA
The DNA here is from genome assembly GCF_019802595.1 of Syngnathoides biaculeatus. Classification (NCBI taxonomy): domain Eukaryota; kingdom Metazoa; phylum Chordata; class Actinopteri; order Syngnathiformes; family Syngnathidae; genus Syngnathoides; species Syngnathoides biaculeatus. The sequence continues at coordinate 1,766,281 of NC_084644.1, forward strand.
GAACATTTTTCTTGAAACAACACCCATGTATAATACGTGAAAAAAGTTTCACAATCCTTACTCGTGTCTCGTCCAAGAGATATTGAATAGTTGCAGTATCTGCGTCGACCCCAACTTGAGGAAATTTTATTTGAACAAAAGAAAAAAGGATTAAAAAAAAAGCTCGTTTTCTTCAAAAAGAACATTTTTCTTGAAACAACACCATGTATAATACGTGAAAAAAGTTTCACAATCCTTACTCGTGTCTCGTCCAAGATATATTGAATTAGTTGCAGTATCTGCGTCGACCCCAACTTGAGGAAATTTTATTTGAACAAAAGAAAAAAGGATTAAAAAAAAAAGCTCGTTTTCTTCAAAAAGAACATTTTTCTTGAAACAACACCCATGTATAATACGTGAAAAAAGTTTCACAATCCTTACTCGTGTCTCGTCCAAGAGATATTGAATTAGTTGCAGTATCTGCGTCGACCCCAACTTGAGGAAATTTTATTTGAACAAAAGAAAAAAGATTAAAAAAAAAAGCTCGTTTTCTTCAAAAAGAACATTTTTCTTGAAACAACACCCATGTATAATACGTGAAAAAAGTTTCACAATCCTTACTCGTGTCTCGTCCAAGATATATTGAATTAGTTGCAGTATCTGCGTCGACCCCAACTTGAGGAAATTTTATTTGAACAAAAGAAAAAAGGATTAAAAAAAAAAGCTCGTTTTCTTCAAAAAGAACATTTTTCTTGAAACAACACCCATGTATAATACGTGAAAAAAGTTTCACAATCCTTACTCGTGTCTCGTCCAAGAGATATTGAATTAGTTGCAGTATCTGCGTCGAACCCAACTTGAGGAAATTTTATTTGAACAAAAGAAAAAAGGATTAAAAAAAAAAAGCTCGTTTTCTTCAAAAAGAACATTTTTCTTGAAACAACACCCATGTATAATACGTGAAAAAAGTTTCACAATCCTTACTCGTGTCTCGTCCAAGATATATTGAATTAGTTGCAGTATCTGCGTCGACCCCAACTTGAGGAAATTTTATTTGAACAAAAGAAAAAAGGATTAAAAAAAAAAGCTCGTTTTCTTCAAAAAGAACATTTTTCTTGAAACAACACCCATGTATAATACGTGAAAAAAGTTTCACAATCCTTACTCGTGTCTCGTCCAAGAGATATTGAATTAGTTGCAGTATCTGCGTCGAACCCAACTTGAGGAAATTTTATTTGAACAAAAGAAAAAAGGATTAAAAAAAAAGCTCGTTTTCTTCAAAAAGAACATTTTTCTTGAAACAACACCCATGTATAATACGTGAAAAAAGTTTCACAATCCTTACTCGTGTCTCGTCCAAGAGATATTGAATTAGTTGCAGTATCTGTGTCGACCCCAACTTGAGGAAATTTTATTTGAACAAAAGAAAAAAGGATTAAAAAAAAAGCTTGTTTTCTTCAAAAAGAACATTTTTCTTGAAACAACACCCATGTATAATACGTGAAAAAAGTTTCACAATCCTTACTCGTGTCTCGTCCAAGAGATATTGTCTACCTCGACTCGAGTGTGAGCAAGTGAGAGATCGGTGAGGGTGCTGCGGGAAATTTTCTTTGAAAATGACATTATTATGATTATTTTTCCCAATGCAACTATAATGAGCTTCAATTATTTGCTGATTCTTTTGCACGATATTCAATCAAACAAACGGGGCGCTCTCGGACCTCTTAAGTTTCCGCCGGCACGACAATCTCGGTTTACCTCGTAACGGGTAATGCAGTTTGATGTTAAACCACTAAGCGTAAATGTAATCCTTTTTGTAATTACTCGTACAACTACCGCAAAGGGGGGCCCTGTGGAAACTCGGTTGGAAAAGCCCCCAACACATCTAAACCGCCCGTTGGCTCGCAGAGGCCGGGATGATACCGGTGAATCCTACCTGAGGTCGGACCAGGTCCATCCAGTTTCGAGTCACATTTTGGAAGAGAGAAATCTAGAAAGACAGAAGACAGATTCAAACTTGCGATTCGAGCAAACAAAACTCGAGTCACCGTTATTTTGTATTCTTACGTGAGCAGTCTGAACTTCAACGTTCGAGGTAATGACGACCGCCCATTTTGGAGATAAAGCCGACATTGGAAACATTCTCAATACCTTAAATCAATACCTTGAATCAATCGATATATGATTTTTTTGAGGGGGGATGCTATCGGTAGCTCGAGCATGGTGACTAAACAAAGCTGATTTCTAGAATGCTGTTCAAAGAGGACGCTTGAGTACTACTTTAGCCATGCTTATGTTTTATGAATTGATTTCAAGTGTTGCCACTGTGTCACGTGGCAAAAATGTTTGGTATCAGGCATTCTTAATTCCCCGGTGACTCACTAATGAAATCAGAGGTGCAAATCCACTTTTCTTTCTGACTCACTCGTCCACATTCAATCGTGAACGGCCGCGCACAATCGAAGAGGCAACAAACACAGTTGAACTCTTTTCATAAAGAGAAGAGGCAGTTGATATTTTGCAATCCACCACCTTATGAATAAGCACATTTTTTTCCCCCGACGCTGAGACTTGAAAATACGGGACGCAAGATGCAAAATAATGCAGTACGACTGATGTAAGGCGGCAGAGCTTTCCCAACTTCATCTTCAGCTAAATCTCATCCGAGTCAAATGCCGACGCCGTCCGCGCAAAAGCGCCGCGTTTGAATCCGCAGACCGACAAGGGCGTTTCTGGGTCACGTCGGTCGGACGCCGCCGGTTGTGGCGCGAGATAACGGGAGGAAAAGCCACGGATGCGGCCCAGCTTGGGTCTCCTCTGCCTCGGCTTCGCCCGGCTGTCGCTCCAAAAAAGAACAGCGCGGCATATGCGTCGGGATTACGGCAAGGCACCTGTTCACTTCCGCTTATCTTTCATTTTGTACAGCGAGAAGATTTGGAGAACTTTGGTTTTTCCTTGGCAAAAATAAAAGCAGGGGAAGTGACATCACGCGCGATACTGCTCGGTGCCGGAAACGCGCGTGGGCGATCGCGACGCGCTCGTAATCTACGGCGGCAATTTCTGAAAGCCCAAATGGTCGGATGCCGGGTTCGGTCCCCGATCCGACGGCGGGGGGAGGCCGGGCGGCGGCTTGGCCTCTGAAAACCAAAGGAGCGGCGGGGGGGGGGGGGGCAGCGTTCACGCCACACGGATCAAAGGCCGCTGCTGTCTTCAAAGCTAAAGGGGAATGTTGGGCGCACGCTTGAGAGCGACAACCGGCCAGCGCAAAACCGTGCCGGGCCGGCCTGTCTGGAGACGTGTACGGCATCTTTGACAAAGTCATTTTTGTACGGTTTTGGAAAACAAGGCAAAGAAAAAAAAAACAAAACCGATCCAACATGCACGTCCAGCTGCCGCAATTCAATTTGTGGATTCGCTACAACTGGATGACTGAGATTCTACACAGATAAATTAAATAAAACAATTTTTAGCAAGCGAATTCATATTTTTTTTATTGCTGTTGTGATGGTAAATTAAAAGGACTTACCTCTGCTGTTGAGTGATATTGATTGATAAACTGAATGTTAAACCCAAAAGCCGCTTTTGTTTTGAAATAACTTTGAATCAAACCGAGGAGAGCAAAGATCTCCGCAAAGGTAGAGCGGTCAAAAAATGGATTGCTGATAGAATTTTGGTTTTTCTGTTCACTTTGTTGGATATACGGTAATTATTGAATTACAAACATGTAAAGAAATGAATGTTGTGGTTCCACCCCAATTCAATAGATCATTGACGTCATTAAAAGTCACTTTTGAGGAGTCTTGTGCGCCTGATAATTATCTGCAGTTGCTCCTCTATTCAAAATTAAAAACGATTACATACAAATGTACAATGATATTTTCATTTCAAAACTAAAATGTGTTGGAATGCTTTAAGTGCTTCTGATAGTTCTGTTAGCATTTTTGCTAGCACGGTTACCGTCATACCACCAATCGTGGTCATTTTGCTCATCATAATTGTGATAGGAGACCTTCATACCGTTTCAAACAAATGTAACAAAGCCAAAAGTTAATTTGGACAACTGACACTCACACAGAGACTTGCTGAGGCCACAGCCCACCCTGTCTGGCTCCGCCTCTTAAAGGCACAGATGCTACAATATGTGCAGTAGATAGATAGATAGATAAGGAGCATTTTCTCTGATCAGATGTCGAATTTGCAGGAGCAGCACAGACCATCTTCCGCCTGCATCCTATTTTTACGACCCCCCCCCCCGAACCCCTTTCCATTGCCTCACTCAGGCGTCATCCCCCCCCCCCCACCCCCAGCCTTGCCCTTACTTCAGCTCCCCTGGTGTAAGTGAGGTAATGAGGCCCACGTCGCTATCATGGAGCATCTTCCGCCGTAGACAGACGGCTCACCTCCATTTTGGCATTCCTGAATATTCTCATGCAGGCGCCATCTTTTTTTTTTTTGGTGTGTTTTCAAGAACATCGACGCAACCGGAGTCAAACACAAAGCCGGATTGGCCTGCCGTATACGTCAAGTGATTCATTTGCCATTTCAGACAATCGAGCGCACGTGTCGGCATTCAGAAGAAATTTGGAAAGGGCATTGCCCAAAGTTGGCACATATTGAGCAATATAAAACGTCCGTCTTTATTCGGGTCGTCGAAAGATACCCTAAAATGGACAACATCTGGCAAAATATGAATTTGAATGAATACATATATTGACACAGCATTTTCTTTTCACTGAAAACCATGAAGAGGTTCGGCTGCATCCAAATGAGCCCTCCGGCGGGGGCGCATGGACGATATTTTCGATCAATAATTTGGTGGAGGGTCACGTGTTTGCAGAGTGTGCGACCGCCCGTTCGAAAACATTGCGATCGATGGCCGCCGTTTGAAACAGATCTATAATAAATACAACGCGTGAGAAACATCCAAACATCTGAACGGGGAGCGCGGGAGGCTTCCTGGAACCGAAAGCTCGCGCTCACAAACATCTGCGACCTTCGCCGGTCAATAATTCGAGTTAAATGCCGCCAAACCGCCGCGGGCCACGTACGAATGACAGCTTCCTTCAAAGACGGCTGGACGGCGAGGTCGCCGTAGCAACGACAGACGCCGTCCTCCCCGAAATATAAGGTCATATTCTAGCATTTGTGGAGAAATCTTTTTGCCTTGCTTTCATTAAAATTAAAATGACTTCTTGTTCTGCTTTTTCAAGAAATGAAAAGCTCTGCGATTGCAGAAGTGAAAGAAATATTAATTAATATGATATGTCGACGTTCGGCTATCACTGTAACGTGGTAAGGACACATCACGGGTGTTGGGCAATCGGTGGGTGGTGGTCAGCGTTACGGACCCGGCGCGGGTGAGCGTCCAATTTGCGGGCGTTTAAAGGACAAATCGGATTCGACGGGTCAAAGTCCCGAGCCGGAAAAATGGGCGGCTTGTTTTCATTCCGGTTCATCCGAAAAACATTCCATGGTGCAAAAAAAAAAAAAAAAAAAAAAAAAAGGTTGCACAACATTTGTGCTGAAAAAATATCAATGATGTCATTGATGAAATGAATTCAACTAAGGGAACAACTCCTGTTATGTATTCTTATTATACGTTCATATTTTAAAGTGGGAGATTTCAGTGAAACAACATTTATCTGCCACAGCAGGTTTGACATTTTTTTAATCTAATTTTGTTTCCTGACAATTAAAAAAAAAAACAATCAATACAATAGTGTCTGAGGAAGTCACACACTTGAAAAGACAAAAACCCAAAATAACTTCCTCCGCAGACTGTTGTGGCGCTTTTGTGCCCAGCGTGGTTAGCAAGTCAGAGATGGCCGTTACAAGACATTGCGGTGAATACACGATTTAACAAAAGGTTAAAAATAAAACATTTCTTGGGTTACAAGAAAGCCAAGGCGCAACACAGGGGTCAGCGCTTTTGCGACACGGCCGACGCCGATCTGCGAGTCTGACCAACTGCCAATTAGACTGCCCGTTGATAAAAAAAAAAAAAAAAAAACAAAAGGAGTTCGAGCTCACGGAGAGCCAAGAGGGCCACTTTTGCCAGGCGTGGCCCATCCAAACTTGGACTCTGTAATTTGACGGCCGGAGGCTTCTTTATCCCATTCCGGTTGGCTGCGACCCGTTTTGAATGTGTCCCTCCGCTGTGCTTGAATCCGCATGCGTACGAGAGACAGCATTTGTTCAACGCGGAAGAAAATGAAAATGACAAATATCTGCTCGGCGTACGGCGAGAGAGAGCACAGGAAATCCTAAAACTTGAATGTATGACGTGCTGAAATCCACGATCACGTCGGAAACGTCTCACGCAGTCAAAACGGACTTTAAAGGTCAAGTCTCATCCTTATATAGATATTGTAATGAAAAATACATATAACATTATTCACTTCAATGTCTACACGAAAAAATAAATGTGAGCGGAGAGATGCGCAACGTTGCACAAGTGTCATTCGACGACATCCAGGCGGTCGCCATATTGGCTGCATCTTCTGTCCGTGATGTCAGACCGGGACATTCGCCAATGAAAACACGCAATGCACCCAAACTATGGGAGACGAACACGCCCCTTCTGAGACGGAAGCTCATCTTACAATCGAGTGAAGTTACGCTGTTGTTTCCAGCCATATTCAGATGATACGCGATCACGGCCAAACCGCCTCCCCGTCCGATCCACTTCCGCGGCCGGCCGGTGTGGCTCATTTTCGGCGCCGAGGTGACTCATCACGGAGCCGAGCCGTGCTGCTTCAGGGGGTTGTTCGCAGCCGCCGCAGTACGCAATGAACAACACCGTCGAAACGGGGTGCTTTACGGCGTTGTCGTCGCGCACGGATGAGTGCGGCATTGTCCGACGCGCACATCGACACATTTAGCCTGCGCGGATATTTTGTTACGTGATGAGAGACGGATTACGTGGTCCGCCCCAAACAATTATTTGTTTTTAGTAGCTGTGTGTACACCTACCTGTCATTTGGAACCCACGCAATCCATTTTTTTCACGACAAACGGGGTCTCTTGCAAACTTTTGAAGGGTAAATGCATCCTCCCGAGGGTTCGAGCAATGTCCAGCAATGCGACGAGCCGGCATTTTGGCTAACGCGAAGGGACGACGAGCTGCCTTCCCGCAGGTGAAACTAATGGAAACAAACAAGTCCACTTCAGGGCGGGTCTGTCCTCTAGGTCACTTCCTGCTTCTTCTCGAAAACAAATCCCTCGAGAGGATTTTCGTGGCGGGAGTTACAAAAAGCCGTATACGTCAAAATGGTGTTTTGTGGTGAAAAAACGCATGGGTCCATGTCGGCTGTCGTTTTTTCATTAATAAGATACAAAAAAAAAAAAAAAAAAAATCATCCATTTCATGACAGTGGCCATTTAAACAGACGTTAGTGGCCACTGTCCTGCGGCAGGTCCATTTGGGCATTAACGGGACTCAATAAAGCTTCAGACGCTCTGACATCTTGTTCCAGCGTGCATCCGGGAGCGTCTATGCCAATTCAATTCCGCAATGCAGTTTTGCACAATATCGCTACCGCGAGTGCCCGCTAACTTCGTTATACGTTACTCCACAGACCATTCAATGAATAACACACTGCGATGTATATTTTTAGTTGCACCTTGCGACTCACTCCGCGGCGCTACAAAACATTGGACGGAGGTCGAGGTGAAGCTGGAATTCGGCAACCGGATGGCGGCCGAAGACGGTGAAGGGAAATCGCAAAGATTTTGCGGCGGTTCTCGGGCGCACTTTCGCCAATGAGCGTTCGGGCACTCGCTTTGTGGTCGCCGCTCGCCCCCTCGTCTCAGGGAAATGAGGCGGCTTTCAGATCTTGCTTAATCCCGCAAATTGCTGTCAATTTATATCAATAAAAATGTCAGCCTGAGCTGTTCTGGGATTTTGGTTCTTTGGAGGGTTAGAGAAATTCAGCAGTCTGAGACCGAGATGAAGCTCATTTCCGACCAACGTCACAATTCTTTCGAGGGCCGCTCAGAATTATCCATTCGGATGAGGCGAATTAGAAGCCGTCGCCGCTTGAAAAACGCAAACCACGAACCTTGCTTTGTTCCGCTGAAAATGTCAACCGTCACCCGACGTCGCCTTCGCTTTACCTTGCAGGTGAAAATCTCCATTACTCAACCACTCAACTTTCACTTAAGGTCTGCTTGCTGGAGGAGGCTAAAAAGCTGCCGTGTTGCCTTCACTAACAAAACAAAACAAAAAAAAAAAGCAGCGCCAAAGTGCCCGCAGGTCTCGAGAAAAACACAACACACTTCCACAAATGACAGACTTGGCATCAATGAGGATGAGCAGCTTTGAGACGAGATTTTTGGATGCCACAGCCTGCCAACAATCACGTTGGTTGCGTGCTGGACAAATAATGGGAAGTTGGATAGATATGATCTATCTATCTATCTATCTATCTATCTATGTCTGACCGTCCATCCATCCATCCATCCATGTCCGTCCATCTATGTGCGTCCGTCCGTCCATCTATGTCTGACCGTCTGTCCATCCGTCCATCTATGTCCATCCATGTCCGTCCATGTCCGTCTATCTCTTTCTCTCTCTCTCCGTCCGTCATCCATCTATGTCCATCTGTCCGTCCATCTATGTCCGTCTGTCCATGTCCATCTATCTATCTCTTTCTCTCTCTCCATCCGTCCATGTCCCTCCGTCCGTCCATCTATGTCCGTCCATCCGTCCGTCCGTCGATCTGTCTGTCCATCCATGTCCGTCTATCTATCTCTTTATCTCTCTCCATCTGTCCATCTCCCTCCATCCATCCATCGATGTCCGTCCATCTATCTATCTATCTATCTATCTATCTATCTATCTATCTATCTATCTATCTATCTATCTATCTATCTATCTATCTATCTATCTATCTATCTATCTTTCTCTCCCTCTCCGTCTGTCCATCTCCGTCCATCCCCCTCCGTCCGACCAACTATGTCCGTCCATCTATCTATCTATCTATCTATCTATCTATCTATCTATCTATCTATCTATCTATCTATCTATCTATCTATCTATCTATCTATCTATCTATCTATCTATCTATCTATCTATCTATCTCTCAACTCTTGTAAAACATTCAGAAATCAGTCAAAAGATTGTAACGCAAGTGTCGTGGAATAAATTGTTGGCTTTCACAAAACCGGGGTGGGATCTCTTCTCTCTCACTCTTGACAATCGCAACGTGAATCGAAAATATTGCCAAGTGATGACGCGTCATGACAGAAATGCTCAACGGCTATCTTGTCGGGACATTCACACGTCAAGTAAATGCCAGACGGATTTGACGGCGTGCGCTCAGCTCGGATATGGATCTGGTTGGTATTGTAGTTAAAACAACATACAGTAAGGCGGCACAGTGGAGCAACTGGAAAGCGTTGGCCTCACAGTTCTGAGTCCTGGGTTCGATCCCGGACCCACCTGTGTGGCCTTTGCATGCTCTCCCCGTGCCCGGGCACTCCGGTTTCCTCCCAAATCCCAAAAACTTGCAACCTTGATTGGACACTCGAAATTGCCCTCTAGGTGTGATTGTGAGTGCGGCTGTTTGTCTCTTGTGAGGACAGGCGGCAAATAAAATGGATGGACGGATGGCTGTGGGAAGAAGCCAACCGACTCTGAGTCGAGAGTCGACCCCAACGCCCCTCAACTGCTCTACGATTGGCTGGCAACCAGTTCAGGGTGTACCCCGCCTCCTGCCCGTTGACAGCTGGGATAGGCTCCAGCACTCCCCGCGACACTTGTGTGGATAAGTGGCAAAGATAATGGATGGATGGACATCAAGTCACTCACATTTGAAAAATGTACGGCTGTGGTCAGTCATGCCCGCAGATATAAAATTGTGGGTGTGTGTTCTGTTTGTAATTATATGAGTGTACCCCTTTAAGAGCGGAGGGGGGGCGGTGTCAAGTAGGCTGAGCAGCAGCTTGTTCTGCGTTAAAATTTTTTTAAAAAAGACGTCAGGCTGTAGTTCACTTAGAGGGAACATTGATCAAAACGACACAAAATAAGCGACGCGTTTCAATATCGATGTATTTCTACTCGTAACGAATTTTACGCGTGTGATTTTTCCGTGCTCGGCTGTGCAGATTTGCGAGTGCGACGGCGCAAATCTCAGTGGCTGGGACATACATTTAAGAAGCATGCCGCATATCAATGCAATCCAATAACGTCGATCATTTATCCAAATGAAACTGAAAAAAAAACAGAAATGGCTGGACACGAACTGCAGCGAGCGGAGCGGAGAGCACTTTGCGCGACGATAGAGTTGAATACCGTCTGAGGAGATCGATAGCATGTCTGCATGCATGAACGAAGACTATCAGCTTACAGGACGGAGCAAGAGTTGAATTAAAAGTGTATTCAAGACTTTGACTGAATGAGCGCGCGCGCATTTCATTTTGCGCTTTCCCTCTCGGCCGTCATTATTTGAGCAACGAGCGCGAGCGGCGGACGGAATTGGAACAAGCAACCGCTTTTGGATTTGGTGCTATTTTCTCTTCGACCAAATATGTTTTCCTTGCATTCTCTCCATAATAGTCTTCTTTCAATACACATTCATCCCTCCATTGCCAATCCGTCACTGCTTTTGCCGCTATTCAAACATCCAAACGGCCCAAATTAATTTTTCAGCCATCTTCGCTGTCTGATAAAACACAGATTCAGGAAGAAAAAAGGAAAAATGAGGATGGATGTGAGCACTTTGCAAGCAAAAACCCATTTACCAAATATCCACATATTTTATAATTAATTTGTAAAACAGTGAAACTAAAAAAAAAAAAAAAAAAAAACAATATGGAAAAAAAGAGCTAGATAAGACAATCTAGTTTCAAAATAGCATTTAAGTTGTCCATTACCAAAGTGCGTAAAAAATATTTTGGTCATCACAAATCAACATAAGGAAAAAGTTGTATAAAATTCATATTGCTGGTCTAATGAATTTGTTCATTAGGTTATGGACAGACAGCATCGCATCTCCGCTCTTTGCGGAAGATGTGCTTCTGTTGGCGTCGTCAAGCCGTGACCTTCTGCTCTCACTGGACCCATTCGCAGCCGAGTGCGAAGCGGCCGGGATGAGAATCAGCACCTCCAAATCCGAGACTACGGTCCTCGGTCGGAAAAGGTTGCCGTGGCTTCTCCGGGTCGGGGATGAGATCCTTCCCCAAGTGGAGGAGTTCAAGTATCTTGGGGTCTTGTTCACGAGTGAGGGAAGAATGGAACCGACGGATCGGTGCGGCGGCTGCAGTGATGCGGACTTTGTATCGGTCCGTTGTGGTCGAGTCCTAAGGCGAAGCTCTCAATTTACCAGTCGATCGACGTTCCTACCCTCACCTATGGGCACGAGCTGCGGGTCGTGACCGAAAGAACGAGATCCCGGATGCAAGGGGCCGAAATGAGTTTCCTCCGCAGGGTGTCCGGGTTCTCCCTCAGAGAGAGGGTGAGAAGCTCGGTCATCCGGGAGGGGCTCAGTGTCGAGCCGCTGCTCCTCCGCATTGAGAGGAGCCAGACGAGGCGGCTGGGGCATCTGATCCGGATGCCTAGCGGACGCCTCTCTGGTGAGGTGTTCCGGGCGCGTCCCACCGGAAAGAGACCCCGAGGTCGACCCAGGACACGCCGGAGAGACTACGTCTCTCGGCTGGCCTGGGAACGCCTCGGGATCCCTCCGGAAGAGCTGGAAGAAGTGGCTCGGGAAAGGGAAGTCTGGGTATCCCCGCTGAAGCTACTTCCCCCGCGACCCGACCAGGAAAAGCGACAGATAACGGATGGATGGTATGGAGAGAGCACCTTTTATCAAACGAGAGTTCAATATGCATATTTACTCAAGGAGAAAGTCTCCTGCATGCAAAATATCACATGACGAGCGTGAATGTTCTGCGTTTGTGCAAGTGTGACGATGGCGAGAAGCAGAAATCGGCGGCGCCGGGCAGGCCGGCAGGCTACGTTCTGGTGGTCTTCGTCTTGTGGGGGCAGCGTCCCAAGCCCACGAAAAAAAAAACACCTTTTACAAAACTCCTCTCAATGACAGCGTCAAGTGGAGGTTAAAGGTTAAGATCGCAACGTACGTAGTTAAGCGCAGTTAGTCACATCGCAGCGACCTGCGCAATCTTGGTGTCTTGACATAATGTAAATGAATTGTAATATTGATAAAGTGACCAGCAGAGGGGGCCTGCTTGGACAAGCTATGAAGACGAACAAATGGATGCACACCGCCAGGGTTACTTCAATTTTTAAGAGGGACAAACTTCAGGTGCATACTGTACAACGTGTTCTGTCTGCTTCAACGAATGCTCCCAGATATGGAAATACTAACACACACGTCAAAACAGCTCTATAATAACAAGAAATGAATCGTGTTAGGAATGCGCTAATGTCTTCACAGTTATAACAGGGCACAAAAATGATAACTGCTAACTGCTAGTTCATTAAAATACAGCTAGAAATACAAATAACTGTGTCTTTTTGTGCACTACTAAATGTAATTTTTTTCTAGAGAGGGGAAAATACAATCGTGTGCCATTTTTCACCTTTTTTTTTTTTTAACATACATTATAGATAATTTTTTTTTTCCACCCAATCTCTTGACGACTTTCTTTCGGCTTGTCCCGTTCGGGGTTCGCCACAGCGTGTCGTATTCATTTGGCACCATCAGGGGGAGTCGAGGCCCCGGTCAGAAACAAACTCGCGACCGATCCTCGAACCACCCAGTTGGGAGACGAATGACGAAGTAATCGCGCTTTTGCAGCGCCGCACGATAACGTTCAGACGCCAGTGATGGATTGATGTCAATTAATTATGCATATTTTAATCAGGAAATGTCGGGAGAAGCGATAGATACAGTGCACTTGCTTGCCACTTCATTAGGAACACCTCCACAAACCAGTGAAAATCTTTTTTTTTTTTCAGTGTGTTTGGAAAAGCATTTGAGATCTCGAAATTTCCTGCCTGAAATTTGCGAAAATCAGATTTCATGTCATGGAAACATCTTAATTAGACGGGACCACAATTTGTGAAAATCAGATTTCATGTCATGGAAACATCTTAATTAGACGGGACCACACCATTGGAACGACACCGATGCCTGGTGGATGGCGGTGTCCACGCACGTCTCGTGAGTTCGTGTTTATTATTATCAATGTATCGACGAGCCCTCCAATCACCGTGAGACGTGTTGACACTTTGCTTTCCTCGACGTGAGAATCTCGTGGCGTGACGCATTCAAGTGCAGCGCGACCGACGCTCACAAGCAAAACACTTTTAAGGGGCAATTGCTGCAGTAGCGGTCCGAACAGTGTGAAGAGGCCCGTTTTTGGTGTCGCTTGCATCTTGATTTTCCCAAAGTGTGCCTGATATTGTGGAGGAGCTACTCAAGCGAGAAAAAAAAAAAAAAAAAAAAACAATAATAATAAATAGATGATTCGAGCTGGGCGCGATGATGTCAGGCCCCCATAAAAGGTGTTTACGTTCGGATGCATTGTTGCGGAGGGCCCAGCTATGCAGCTTTTTCGGACGAGGGTGGCATCGCGTCAGAAAGGCCCATTTATGCGCGATACCGAGCCGGGAGGATGAAATCATCCTCCGGGCCGGGATCGAGGACTTCGTCTCGGACGTAGAAAGGTGCAGCCGAGCCTCTGCGTGCACGCCTGATGGCTCTCCGGCTCCAAATGCATAAATTCGTCTTCAATGCTTTTTGCGTGACAATTCATACGTGCAACGCTCAAGCGTTTCGCAGGTGGACGTCGAACGGCAGGTCAGTCGTGCCCCCCTTTTCCTCCCCGCCCGCTCCGAACCGGACTCGCCCCTTCCTGACTTACCGGATTTGAAAAACGCCGCTACGTCTGGAGCGTCCTTCGCAGCCTCGTCCAGCCCCTCCGCCGCGCTCATGGCTGCACCCCCCCCCCCCTCCCCGACACACAAAAATTAAAATATAAAAAATATATATCCACAAAGCGGAGCGAGCGGTTCGGCGTTGGCTCCCGTCGCGCGGGCGAGCTGGAAGCGTTCACGGGAGCAGAAGCGACCGTCGAATCGGCGCTCCCCTCATTGAGCCAGAGACCTCCTCCTCCATTTTGACACGACGAGCGAGAAATCCTCACCACCGAGTGGCGGCGCTCGAGAGCTCGACGGTGGAAAACGATGGAGGGAGGGAGGGAGGGACGGCTGATACTGGAGAGAGAGAGAGAGAGAGAGAGAGAGAGATGGGGTTTAAAAAAAAAAAAAAGATTGGGGGGTGGGATATCCTGGGATTCCGTTTGTGGAGGAGGTGTGGTTGGTGCATTGTGCGCCGCTTTGGATTGACCCCCCCCCCCCCCGCCCACGTCACTGCGGTGCTGATGCGGCCCGCGAGGGGAGCGCCACGGCTGTCGTGGCCTCGCACGGAATCGAACCCACGCGATGAGCTCACTCGCCCCATCCGCCTCTCCGCTTCCTGGCGACTCTTCCTCGGATTTTGAGGGTGCTTCACGGTGCACTGCCCCCACCTAGCGGACAACTACGGCACCCCACCACAAACCAACTCCTGGATTCATCGACAAAATAAAAAGTTTTCCTTGAACACGCTCCTTCCTACAAAATATATTTGCAAATATTATGAAGTGATGAATAATTTCTGCTCTCCCATGAAAGTATTTTTAAGTGAATATTTCAAATAATTTATGACGCATGCGCAGCATAACAAAATAACTCACCCTGATTTGAGTTATATTTAATCAGATCGTGCAGAAAAATTGTCATTTCACTTATCATTACGCAAATCAATTTTCTTGAAGTGAGTGAAGCTGCCCTCCCCCCTTAACTTGCATTACCATGGCAACCACCGCTAACAAACCGGCCGCGCGTCGAAAGAGCGGCCGGTGATTTGAAGAAACCTTCGTCAAATCCGTCCCGCGTCGCCGACGCACGAGGCATGGCGTCCACGTCGCGTCTCGCCAAAGTCAGCCACAGGAACAGAAGCAGCCAGGCAGCCGGCCCTGCGGAGTCCCTCAAGGAACTGCAGGTACGATTACCGCTCATGAACGGAGGCCTTGGAATTCGATTTGGCTCGATTGGAGCACGCCAAGAAGCTCGCATAAGCGTGGAGGGAATAAAAACCTTATGGAATATGATATGAGCCTTCACATGTGTAAATTGCTTATGGATTTCCTCCCTATATGTGTCCACTATTTACACTTGTTCATATTGTATTTTTTTTTTTTTTTTTTTTTTTACGCATATATGCAAACTCCAAATCAAGACGGTCTTGAACCGGTGGACGCATTGTATGTATTTCTTTCGGCTTGTCCCGTTAGGGGTCGCCTCAGCGCGTCATATCGGATCAACGCACACATTTGTTTGGCACAGTTTCCCATGGTTTGTCCTTCGTCATTGTCAGCATTTTTTTTTTAAAGTACAAAAATCATAAAACACAAACAATGATGCTTGAAGGACTTTTGTGTGTGCAAAACACGTCCCGAGTGTGTTCGAAATCATCGCTACTTTCTTTTTCCATCGTAGTTGTCTGCATTATATTATGTATGACTTCCATAAGTTATTTCTTGCCACGGACTAACGAGGAACACGAAACAAATCTTTGTTTTATTTTCTTCATGCTTGGATTGGATATCAATTTAACATGTGGGTACCCGCAAATAAACCAAGCAAAAATCTATCTATCTATCTATCTATATCTATCTATCTATCTATCATCTATCTATCTATCTATCTATCTATCTATCTATCTATCTATCTATCTATCTATCTATCTATCTATCTATCTATCTATCTATCTATCTATCTATCTATCTATCTATCTATCTATCTATCTACTTACCTACCTATCAGGTCACAATTAAGGTCAGAATGGAACCCACAACCTCATAAGTGAGGCGTTTGTGTTTATGCCAGCCAAATGCTTGTCCTCCAATATAAAATGAATTTCGATTCATGTCTAGTTTTCCTGTGAGTTTCGTCCTTGTTTGGGGCAACAACGACAACCTTTTGCCCTTGAGCCTCTTAGCGGCGATAACGAATAGCTGCTGGGTGCACTGCCATTATTTGTCCGCTAGAGGGAAGCATCGTTACAGTGTACTGCAATTGCCAAGTCATAGAAAAATTGAGGAATTCAATGATGAAATAAAAAGAAAAAAGATTATTGGGAAATATGAAAGGGGTCATATTTACTGTTTCAGGGAGTATGACTATGGACAATCATCATTAAAACAAGTATTTTCTCATGAAATTTTACTTGTATGATTGACGTTTCTTCTGATTATTTTTTTTTTGTTTAAAGAATATTCATGTGTTTATGTAATCCATAAGAGTGCAAAAGGCAATTAACTACTGCAGATATGTGTTAGGTTCATCGGATGAAGTCGTCCGTAATGATAATTTCCCACATTTTCATCGAAAACATACGCAACTTTCAATATTTTAGTTCAAAATTAAAATAATTTCAAATAACACTAATATGATATTCAGAATATTTTTACAGAAAATAAATGATTTTTTTTCAAAAGTGTTTTTCTGCGAAATAATAATTTTTTTCTCTTCGACAGCATTTCACTTATTTTAAATGATTGCTGCTTTGATATTCTCCGTGTGGCAAGTTCGGTTTCCGATGCAGAATATTCATTTTCGTCAGACGTCAAATAATCCAATCTGAAATCGTTCAGAGCGGCAACAAACCGGTCGTCATTCCCTATTTTTATTTTTTTTTTTTTTTAATCATTTGCGGCACGAGAATGTCTTTGTGATCGGTTGAACCGGGGAACGACCCGATCAAATCATTCAATTTATTCGTAGTTTCTGAAAAAAAAGTCGGAACCTTGAGTGGAGATTGACGTTGTCCCTCTTTCTCATCCTGAAATCTGAATTGTTATCGTGCATTTCTCGCTTTTATAAAGGCAGTTCTTGAATGGCACCCTTGTCACGGAGCGCATTTCATTTTGCAGGCGGATTGCGAGTTGAACTCCAGGACCTTTTGGGCTCTCTGATTGGCCGCGGAGAGAAGCGTGCCTCGCTCCCCTTTCCCTCCCCTCTCAAGTCTTCCCGCAAGATGCAAAATTCACAGCCAAGTCTCCCGTTTCACGGCAGCTCGCGAGCTGACACGTGCATATTGAAAAATCACTCGTGGCGTATTGAATAATTGATGATATAACTGCTTTTAAATGCAAAACTCGGCAAGGA
This sequence comes from Syngnathoides biaculeatus, assembly GCF_019802595.1. Classification (NCBI taxonomy): domain Eukaryota; kingdom Metazoa; phylum Chordata; class Actinopteri; order Syngnathiformes; family Syngnathidae; genus Syngnathoides; species Syngnathoides biaculeatus. Next base: position 1,783,439 of record NC_084644.1, read on the forward strand.
TAACTATATTCCCCCCCCCCCACTTCAATATACTTAAAAGCCATCAGCTGGATTCACGCCGTGCCGCTCATCTTCTCGATGCCACAAAACAAAAACAAATGCAATTTATTATTCATCGGTGGGAGGTTGACGTGTGTGTGTGCGTTTCTTTGAGGGCATAAATCTTTTTTTTTCTTTTTTTTTTTTTTTTTTTTGCACAATTTACTTTTGGAGGCACTTCCAATTTCCTGGCGCCAGATTTACGGAGAATCGACTTCATGTCGATGCAGGGCTCACGATATGTTGTCAGTCGATTCATGGAAGTTGTCGCCACGATAATATGACGGATGGTGATGTAAATATGACTTTTCACATGCGATGTTCGGGATTCTCACAACTGCAAACGCATCCGTTTTTAAAGCAGACCAAAAAATAAAAAATAAAAGATGGCATTTTGTTGGACTGTTTATATTGCACCGTTAAAGGGAGCAAGACATTTTCAACACTCGATTGGCCACTAATTCGTCAAAATAGGAGCCACACTCGAGCACTGACCCATTGTTTGAGTTATCCATCCGTTTCCTGACCCGCTTATCCTCACAAGCAGGCCCTCATTGGGCGGGAGGTACACCCTGGACTGGTTGCCAGTCGCATTCACACCTTTAGGCCATTTAGAGTCTTCAATAAACCTCCCATGCATGTTTTTTTTTTTTTTTTGGGGGGGGGGGTGAGAGGAAACCGGAATCTTCTCAGGTTTTTGGGTTTAAAACCAAAACATGCAAATTCCATACAGAGATTCGAAACCCCGGTCCTCACTACTGTGAGGCAGACGCTTGAACCACTTGGCCACTGTTCTGCTTCGTCAAGATGGGTGAAAAAATATTAAATGGACCAAATCGAGACGTCGGCGGTTTCTGCCTGACTGACGATGCGATGCAGAATTACTGTACATCAGAATGCACAAAATTATCCATCCGTCCATTTTCTTAGCCGCTTATCCTCACGAGGGTCGCTGGGAGTGCTGAGGACTTGACTGCCAAACCAAAATTTACAACACGTTCATGTGGTATTTGGAGACTTGGATTGCAATTGCATAGATGAATAATGCAATTAATCATACTTATGAGTCAGAATTCACTTCCTAATCCATCCATTTTCCATGCCGATCATCCTCACGAGGGTCGCGGGAGTACTGGAGTCTACCCCAGCTGTCAATGGGCAGGAAGCGGCGTACGACCAACAGCCGCACTCACAATCATACCTCGGGGCAATTTAATGTGGGACGTGGGAGGAAACCGGAGTGCCCACCCGGAGAAAAGCCACACGGGCACGGGGAGAACTTGCAAACTCCGCACAGGCGGGGCCGGAATCGAACCCGGGACCGCAGAACTGTGAGGTTTCCTCCCGCATCCCCGGAAATACGCCTTCACTGCAGGCTCGAAACAGCCCTGTCGGTGTGATTGGTTGTCTGACTCCACGTGCCTCGCGATTGGCTGGCAACCAGTCGAGGGTGTGCCCCGCCTCCTCCCCGATGACAGCTGGGATCGGCTCCGGCTTTCCCGTGAGCCCTTGTGAGGATAAGCGGCTAAGAAAATGGCTGGACGGATCACCCTCTGCAAGACAAGCATCGCTACTCGAGTCCGCCCAGCGGATCGGTCTCCATCTCCGGCGCCACAGCTGCTCATCCTTACAACTTTGTCCTCCGACTCATTTTCTGTTGTGTTCCATGTAAGGCGAGAGCCGGAGCACGATAATTACCCGGCGGACAGCCGGTCACCTTACACCGCATTACGGTGTTCGCAGTGGCTCCATCGGAGCAACACAGATAATTTCAGGGTAGCGAGCGGCAGATAATGAGACAGCTGATTGCCGGCGTCGGCGCTTGTTCGCCGTCTCGTCTTTGTTGGCTGGCCTAATTCTCCGCCGGCCTGAAAAACGAAGCCAATTAAGAGGGTGGGCCGACTGGCAAAGAAATGTCAGTGCGAAAGGGCAACGGCGATGCCGCATCCAGAATATCAAAGCGAGGTAAGTTCCACCCAGGTTGCTCGCGAGGTTTCCGACGGCTTGGCTTCTCGTGTCCGATGCGATCTTTTTGTCTTGTCTACGTCTTGTCTGTAACCACTTGTAACTCCGCAGATTTGCATTATTATTATTATTATTATTATTATTATGGAGTCTCACGCCGGATTTAGACTGCTGGTGCAAGTGCCCGATTCTTTTTTTTTTTGACGTTATTTAGATGTGCGGGACTTTTCAAGTGACGTGAAACACCAAGCACATGCAAATTGTTTGTTTTCCATCCATCCAAACGTTTTCTACCGCTTGTCCGGGTCGGGTCGCGGGGGAAGTAGCGTCAGCGGGGATGCCCGGACTTCCCTTTCCCCAGCCACTTCTTCCAGCTCTTCCGGAGGGATCCCGAGGCGTTCCCAGGCCGGCCGAGAGACGTAGTCTCTCCGGCGTGTCCCGGGTCGTCCTCGGGGTCTCGTGCCCGGAACACCTCACCAGGGATGCCCCAGCCACCTCATCTGGCTCGCCTCAATGCTGAGGAGCAGCGGCTCGACACCGGTTGACCGAGCTTCTCACCCCTCTGTAAGGGAGAGGCCGGACACCCTGCCGAGGAAACTCACTTCGGCCGCTTCCATTTGTTTTCCTCGAGGATAAAACGTCATTCAAAGGAGAGCATCCATCTTTAATCGACTACCCTTATAGAAAGAATCCAGTAGAAGAATTTTAGTATCTTAATCAACTACAGCGTGCCTCATGGGACGCATGGGGGGGGGGGGGGGTCACCGCCAATCACGCGTCTGATTTTATATGGTTAGAATCGGTATGTCGCATCTGTTAATTTGAATTTTAAAGAAAAGATCTCAAGCGGCATAAGTCGACTGGATGTGAAAATTGCCGCTCGTCTGTCTCGTAAACAAAGACGCGAACGCAGGTGACGGTCGGGGGGGGGGGGGGGGGGTGTGCAGGGTTGTGAGGCGCAGACGAGCTCCGTCACGTCTCAGGCGTTGGGGAAACGGCTCTGGAGAGACGGCGTCGCCAAGGTCATCCAGGTAACAAAAGGACAGCTTTGACAGTGCTTCCGTTCCAGGCGTTCATCGCCAAAATTGCGTTTGAAGGGCAAAGCTGTCAGTAAGTAAGACGCATTGACTTTGCCGCTACTTTCTATGCCCTTCACGGATTGCTTGAATGGCAGGTTATTGAAAACATTCCAAAAATGCGTTGAAATATTAGATGAGTTATCTAACTTTCTCGTCCCAAACAGTCACAAAGCCCGCCGTTTTGTTTCGAATCAGGATTGTCAGTCATACCAAAGCTTATCACGGTTTGCATCTGTCTGCATATGAAATGTGCTCTATGATTTATCCTGTAGTTGCTCTTTTCTGGACAGAACACAAGGACACGCAAGCGCAGTTTGTTTGCGCTCGCTGTTTTCGGAACGCGTTGCCGTTGGCGTCCGCAAGGTCGGGCGTTGATTCGGCGACGGCGGGCCGGGCTGTTTGTTTGCATGATCTCGCCTTCTGTTTGCCTTTGGACAAAGCGGACTGTTCACGCGAGTCCAGAGGGAGGCCCGCGAAGCCCGGACGCGCGGCGACTTCAGTCGGCTGTTTGGGTTTTGGTGAACGGCCGGGGTCTCTGAGTGAGCGTGATTCGAGCCACACAAATGTTTGCTGCCATACAAACGCCGGGAAAAATGCCAAACTTGACAGAAGAAAGAGAGGAAGAGTTGCGGAAATTGGGCTTGGCATAGCCACGATTTTCCACTTCAGCGCCAAGTGGTGCTGACACATGAACCAAAAGCCACAAGCAGGATTTTTGTTCTCCGTGCGAGAGTCCGTTGCCAATTTGTCCACGGTTGGCCCAACTTGGGTGGTGTCACTCGTTGTGCGGTAGGATCGACAAAGTTTTTTTGTGAAATATTGATGTATGACGTGATCGTGTGCGTATTTTACCCTGGAGAAGCTTCAAGGGGTCATGAGGTCATGTTGAAATTGGCTGCCCCTGGATTATTTGGTCCAGATGCTTTCATTTAGGATTGAAACGCGATACGTACAGTATGTGTTACACTTGCGGGAACTCTCCCCGAGGTCTTCTATTTAAAACGTGCGTTTAGCTGATCGGGATGTGACAAAGTTTCCGAGATGACCTGGAACAATTTTTGCTATCAAAGAACCTCTGTTCATATTTTGAACTTCTTTTTCGCTGCGGGTGTTGCATCGAGCTAAATCTGTCTACCCCCAGAATTTGCCTGCGGTTCCGAAATATATCTTCAGCTGGAATTGTAACTTTGCAAATCTGCGATCTTGAAACGTCTCCAGACGACCTCCGACTGGTCTCGCGTTCCCAAGTGTGGGCATAGTCCTCAGAAAATGTCCAAAAATCATGACTTGGGAAGTACAGTACAGTAAACTGTTATGTTTTTGCAGCAAAACAGCAGTCACTGTGATTTGACGGCCGCGTAGGCGCACCGCGTGCCGTCGCACTCGCAAATCTGCACAGTTGAGCACGAAAAATCACGCGCGTAAAATTTGTTATGAGTAGAAATACATAGATCTTGAAAGGCATTGCTTATTTTGCGTAGTCTTAACTAGTGTTCCCTCTAAGCTGCGCCACTGCGCAATTGCGTACCTGTCGCACACTCTCAGCGCACATGAAAACTGATCCAGCACATTGGACCACAGCTGCTCAGCTCGGTGTATTTCTACTTCCTAGTTTACCTGACACCGCCCCCGTCTGCCCTTCAAGGGGTACACTCATAATTACAAATAGAAGACACACCTGCGCTTTTATATCTGCGGGCATGACTGGTGGAGCGCATCCGTAACTTTATATCTGCAGGCATGACTGACCACACCCGTACATTTTTCAAATGTGAGTGACTGAAACAGTATTCTAATCTTTGTCCGCCATTTCTGTATTTTGTTGTGATTGCCATTTTGGGGGAGGAGATTTTACAAGTATACAACGCATTTTGGAAAAGCACGGCGCGGGTCATTTGGGAAACATTTTCCATTTATTTACACAACTTCTGCTACTTTGTTTTGCATTTTTGTGTATCGACTAAGATTGCAAAGCCCTGATCGAGGAGGAGAAAATTCTTCTTCTAACGGTCGGTCGCCCTGATATGAAAATATGGCGGTGTGCATCTGTCCATCAGCAAAAGTTAAAAGAGGAGCGAGAAGCCAAGCGAGCGCAGCTCGATGGAAGACACGACTACGTTCTCAGCACGGTGGCCGCGTGCCTGGGACTGGAGAAGGCCGACGTGGAGGACGCGATACTGGAGGGGAAGCAGGTCGGCTTGCGAATAAATCGCGTCGCTTGCTTTCTGTCAACTTTGCGCTCCGTTCAGTCCAGCGTGCTCGAAATAATCTCCAACTAACCGTTGTTTTTCTCTGCTAGCTTGATCGCATGGAACAGTTTTTTGTGGCTGACGGGCTTCCCCACCTGATGTTTTACCATCAAGAAACTGGATCGGTGGATGGAGGTGCATATCATACACCGTATTATGAATTCTGATTGTTAATCTCGACAAGTGAGGCCTGCCTTTTTATTCACTCGTACATTGCAGGAACATCCCCGTCGTTATCCCCGCAACTGCCCGGCCGCGACAAAAAGCTTCGAGTGTTTGTGACCGACGGGAAGGACGTGGCCCTGACCGGGGTCTGCGTCTTTTTCACCAGGGCCGACGCATCCAAGGCCGTCACTTCAGAAAATATCCACAGAGTGAGGACATTTGTGTAACTACATTCATGATTTTTTTTCCCCTTTATTTCATCTTCTCGTTTGTAATCACCTTCCAAATGCTGACCGTGTTTGTCAGAATTATATAAATGTGCACTTTTAGAATAAGATTGCACCAGAGAGCTGTTTTTCGATGAGCAAGACGCAATTAGATTCCTTCCACGTAAGAGAGGATAAATGCTACCAATGATAAACTATCTCTCTGTGGTGATGAAGGATGTCCCCCCCCCCCCCCCCCCCCCCAGGAAGCATTTTCACCATTTATGATGAATGGCTCCCTTTGAGTACGACAGTTTCTTGCCCACATTCACAGTGACGCAACAGGATGTTTTGCGATGTACAGTGAAGAAAATAAGTATTTGAACACCATGATATATTGCAAGTTCTCCCGCTTAGAAATCATGGAGGGGTCTGAAATTTTCATCGTAGGTGCATGTCCGCTGTGAAAGAAATCATCTAAAAAGAAAAATCAACAAATCACAATGTATGATTTGCCAATGATTTATTTGTGTGATACAGCTGCAAAAATACAATGTTAATATTTGGTACAGTCGCCTTTGTTTGCAATTCCAGAGGTCAAACGTTTTCTGTAGTTGTTCACCAGGTTTGCGCACAGTGCAGTTGGGATTTTGGCCCAGTCCTCCACACAGATCTTCTCTAGATCAAACAGGTTTCTGGGAAGTCGCTGAAAAACACGGAGTTTCAGCTCCTTCCAAAGATTTTCTATTGGTTTTAGGTCTGGAGACTGGCTAGGCCACGGCAGAACCTTTGGTTGGTCTTGGTTTTCCCGGCTGTGTTGAAAGACCCAGCCACGACTGAGGGAAAGAATTTGTTCCCCAAAATCTCACAATGCGCGGCCGCGGTCATCCTCTCCTTAATCCACTGCAGTCGTCCTGTCCCATGTGCAGAAAAACACCCCCAAAGCATGATGCAACCACCCCGATGCTTCACAGTGGGGACGCTGTTCTTGGGATGGTCTTCCTCCAAACACGGTTAGTGGAATTGTGACCAAAAAGTTCCATTTTGGTCTCATCCGACCACAAAACCTTCTCCCATGACTCGTCTGTGTCATCCAAATGGCAAACTTGGCAAACTTAAGACGGGGCTTGACGTGCTGGTTTTAACAGGGGAACCTTCCGTGCTATGCATGATTTCAAACCAGGACGTCTTAGTGTATTACCAACAGTCACCTTGGAAACGGTGGTCCCAGCTCTTTTCAGGTCATTGACCAAGTCTTGTCGTGTAGTCGTGGGCTGATTCCTCACCTTCCTGAGGATCATTGAGACCCCACGTGGGGTCCACTCCGATTGAGATTGCCCCTCATGTTTAGCTTCTTCCATTTTCCAACGATCGCTCCAACAGTGGACCTTTTTTCACCAAGCTGCTTGGAAATTTCTCCGTTGCAGTTGTACAGTTTTCTCTCTGGTATCTTTGGGCAGCTCTTTGCTCTTGGCCATGTTACAAGTTTGAGTCTTACTGATTTTATGTGGTGGACAGTTGTCTTTATGCGGCTAACAACCTCACACAGGTCCATCTGATTCAGGATAAGACATGGAGTGGAGGTGGATCTTTAAAGGCCGACTAACAGGTCTTTGAGGGTCAGAATTCTAGCTTTGCAGCTGCATAACACAAACAAATCATTGAAACAATCATACATTGTGATTTCTGGATTTTTCCTTTTAGATTATCTCCCTCACAGCGGACATGTACCTACGATGAAAATTTCAGACCCCTCCATGATTTCTAAGTGGGAGAACTTGCAATATAGCAGGGTGTTCAAATACTTATTTCTTCACCGTATATTTTAGTAATTTTGCAATGTTCATGTAGCTCTGTTGTATAAAGTATATGCGATATGTCATTGTTGTCTAGTACAATTACAGTAACAAATTAGCATTACCAGCAGTCAAATAATAGTGTGTAATGCTTACATATTTAGTTGCAGTCAGTTTCTTATTTCTAGGATGTCAATTTCAATATGTTGGATACCTCGGACGGGGGTCTGCTCAAAAGTGTGGAGCAGCTGCTCGCTGAGGTCTTCATACCGACACTGAGCAAGATGAACCACGGCTGGGGAGAGCTGGCCAGTCCGCAGGCCCAGGCGGTGAAAAAGGACTTCCTATCGTCCCTGGAAAACTTTGTGTCGGTGTTGGCGGGGGCGCAGGAGAGTCTGCAAGAAAAGGTCGGCCACATTCAATATCGCTTGGCGAGTGTCTTCGACGCAGCGGCGCTTAGATTACAGGCCGCGACGTGGTCTCTGTCCAGGTTACCTTGAAAGAATGTGACACGTTTGACGTGCGGGTCCTGAAAGGCCCGTCGGACTACGTGGCGGCAGCCAACAACACCGACGCCGTAGAGAAGATCGAAGGCTGCGTGAAAGGCTGGATTAAACAAATCGAAAAGGTAACAACCCTGCGATGCCGCAAACTCTCTGACGACTGTCCCAAGAATTTCGTATGAATTTCAATTTAAGAATTCAAGTAACTCTTTGTTTTTGTTCATATCCAAGAAGACGACATGCCCTCACCTCGCATTTCAGACTAGTACAAACAACTTGAGTGACGCAGAAGGAGCATATGTAATCAAAACACACAAAAATATTCTGTTGGTCTTTATGGAAAGGCAAATGAGCAAATTGTTCACTGCCATTGACGGCTATGGAAGTCAAATATCCATTTTAACTGCGATGTCTGGCAGTAATTGAGCGATTGGAGTAAAAACCTGCATATCCAAAAATGCAATGAGCGTCTTCAGAAAACTTGTTTCAAAATCATGCAGTGTCATTTGGGACCCATAACAGTGGAGACATTTTGGCATGAAAAGTGTAAATAACAATCCTTGAAAACAATTGTTCCCCCCCCCCCTCTGAGAAACAATTATCGCATTTTGAATGATAAGTGCCAATAATTCAAATACCGACAGGAAATTCCTCCTCTCACCTATGGGCACGAGCTGTGGGCCGTGACTGAAAGATGAAGATCCCGGATACAAGCGGCTGAAATCAGTTTCCTCTGCAGGGTGTCCGGGCTCTCCCTTAGAGAGAGGGTGAGAAGGGAGGGGGTCAGTGTCGAGCCAGATGAGGTGGCTGGGGCATCTGATCCGGATGCCTCCCGGACGCCTTCCTGGTCAGGTGTTCCGGGTGTGTCCGCCCGGAAAGAAACCCCGAGGACGACCCAGGACACCCTGGAGAGACCGTGTCTCTCGGCTGGCCTGGGAACGGCTCGCGATTCCTCCAGAAGAGCTGGATGAAGTGGCTGGGGAAAGGGAAGTCTGGGTATCCCTGCTGAAGCTACTTCCCCCGCGACCCGACCCGGAGAAGTAGTGGAAAATGAATGGATGGATAGGAAATTCACGAGAACATGACTTTCAAATTTGGAAATGAGATGAAGATGACCCAGATGCTCGAAACTATTAAAAACGTGAACATTTGAAAGATGAGCTGCATCACTGATGACGTTGCGCTTTAGGTTTTAGCTGAGAGCGACCAGCTGAGAAAAGAAGCCGAAGACCTCGGCCCCCGGGCCGAGCTGGACCACTGGAAGAAACGAATGTCTCGCTTCAACTACCTTCTGGATCAGCTCAAGAGCGCTGATGTGAAGGCGTTACTGGGGGTGCTCTTGATGGCAAAATCAAAAATCATCAAGGTGAGGAATCCGTTGCACGCAAATGGCATTTTCATACCTTTTTAGGCTCACCGATGATTTGCTCTGCCTAGTTGTGGCGGGAACTGGATGCCAGGATCACCGAGTCAGCCAATGAGGCCAAAGATAACGTCAAGTATCTCTACAGCTTGGAGAAGTTTTGCGATCCTCTTTACAACAGCGATCCTGTACGGCACGCGCTTGATTCACGACAAGTTTTAAAAATACATATTTCTGGCACCCATATTGTGTCTTACTCAGTTTTGCAGTTACATTACAGCATAATTCTTTTGTTCTTGGGTCTAGGTATCGATGGTGGCGGCTATACCGGGTCTTATCAATACCATCAGCATGATTCACAGAATCTCTCATTACTACAATACGTCTGAAAAGATTACGTCGCTCTTTGTCAAGGTAACAACGCAACCGTTACCCCAAATCTATGTCAATGCGAGTGGGAGTGGTTGTGTATCTGTCGGCGGTATCGGAAATGGACCGGCAAAAGAGAAACGGTCATCAAAATAAGCCCAAATCTAAAATGAGGGGTGTCTGCTGGATTGAAAAGCACGTGGTTGATTGCAGACGTTTAATTAAGGTAGATCAAAATCTCAAATGTTTCTATTTCTTTGGAGGTAACAAACCAGATGATAACAGCCTGCAAAGGCTTCATCACGAATAACGGTGAAAATTCCATCTGGGATCAGCCACAACAGATTGTGGAGGAGAAAATCAGAGCAGCGATCCACTTAAATGAGGTAGGAAAAAAAGTTGAGTTGAAAAGTCTTCTTTCGGTTCTGCCCGTACTAGCTCGAGTCCTCCATGTCTGCAGGAGTACCAGCGTTGTTTCCACAAGACCAAGGCAAAGCTCGAAGAGACTCCCGCAGAAAGACAGTTTGACTTCAGCGAGATGTACATTTTCGGGAAGTTTGATACATTCCAGCGACGACTCAACAAGATCCTGGAAATGTTGGCCACCATTTCTACCTACTCGGCCCTGCAGGATGCCAAAATTGAGGGACTTGAGACCATGGCCACCAGGTTTCAAGTAAGATCCGATTGCTACTTGACTGCCAGGCAAACTTTACAAACATGTAGATGAGTTCTGAGAGTCACGCGGATTTATTTCTGTCCCTATGTTAGACAGTTTCTCGATAATAACAATCAAAACATTTTTTGTGTTTATGCCTTTGCTGCCACGGATCAACAAGACGACAGAAATGCAGGCCAAATGGGAGGTAATGTTTCTTTTTTTTTTTTTTTGTCAAATATTGCTCATAAATGGGTCGAATTGAAGATCAGTTGCAGGCCCGTTTTGCTTGCAGTATTTTGATGTGGATGGGCCAGGCAATTTTTCCAGTCGAATTGTTGACGTTGCAGGCAATCAAACTGAACATGAAGACAAAACATTACAGTTTCCTTGACCAGAGAAGAACCGACTTTGATGTGGACTATGAGGAGTTCTGCAAAAGCACCGCTGAACTTCATGTATGTTAAATATACGTACCCGACACAGTTGTTCGGAGTACTTTGACTTAAGAAAAGTGTAAAATTTTTAACTCTGTCTTTTTTTTTTTTTCGGGGGGCGGCTCATTTAGGTGCAGCTGAGAAATTTTATGGACTGCACTTTTGACGAAATTCAAAATACAGAACAAGCTCTTCATGTACTTAAAAGATTTGAAAGGTAGTCGACTGTTTCGGAATGATTTTGCCACTTGTGGTTCTCTGTTGTCATCACGTCCTTTATGAGTAAAGAAGAATAAAATACCCCAAAATGCTACATGTTGCAATGTTTGAAGAACAAAGAGACTACGTGACTAATTCTACGGCCATTTACTTGTCTTATTTCATCTGTTTTCTGTAAATATAATAGGCTGGGTATCCCCAAGCTCGGCATCGACGAGAACTACCGGCATGTTCTGAAGAGCTACGGCCGGGACATCGAAATGGTGTCCAACCTCTACACGATGCAAAAACTCCACCCACCGGTCGGCCGAGACTTGCCCCCGGTCTCTGGCCGGATCATGTGGGCTCGGCAGTTGTACAGTAGAATTCAGGGTCCCATGGATCTGTTTCAACAGGTTGATTCGGCACAGTCGTAATATGATTATTTTTATGAGTGTCGTCACCTGTTGTTCTATTGTATCCGGATAGCACACCGGGGTCCTTTCCACACCGGAGGCTAAAAATATCATCCGGAATTACAACAGGGTGGCAGCAGTTCTCCTCAAATATGAGATACTTCACCATCAAAGCTGGATGGAAAAGGTCAAGAATTGAAAAAACAAAGACCCCCCCCCCAAAAAAAAAAAAAAATCCAGTTTTCTTTCCCTCAGCACACTTACTGTACCATCTTTTGCACCCAGGTTGAGGATGCCAGGCCAGGCCTGCAGGCCTCTTTGCTGGTCCGCTCGACAGAGACAGGAGAGCTGCTCGTGAACTTTGACCCCGAGATTACGACCCAGATCAGAGAGACGAACTGCATGAGCAGGAACAATTTGGAGGTGCCACCTTTTGCCGCTCTGCTTCAGCGAAAGCAGGACACCCTCAAAAAGAGCATCAACGACTTACAGGTTGCTACCAGCTCGCGCGTTTACACAATGAAAACGGAGAGCTCGTAAGACGACTTTGTGTGCTTAAAGGAGCCAAATGTTATGATGATACTGAGTGTAAGAGGATAAAAAGGTCGTACCTTTCCTATTTCAGTTCATGTTGAGTGAGAATTCCAGAGTTCGTGGGAAGATTCAGAGCGCCTTTGAACACTTGGCCACGCCGCACGTAGCTAAGGTGAGGTTGTGTGCGTTAAAAATACGACTTTATTGGTCTGCCTCCTGGGAAATGTACATTCTAGCACTAAGATTGGGACCAGAAACATGTTGCAAGCATGTTCTACGTATCATTTAGAGCTATGATAATCTCGGCAATTCCCATTTTTAAATTCTATGATAGCTTTTCTAAATTTTCAAAGATGGAAGATTACAATGACTTGAGAGGGATTGAAACGCACGAATCGAGCTTGCGAAGGTACGGCACGCGACACAAGCGCAGCGTGTCAAGTCCTTTCATCTAAACGTGACAGGTCGATGAGGCGATACAGCCGGGATTGACGTCCCTCAACTGGACATCAATGAACATCGACGAGTATCTCGGTAGCGTCGACAAATCCTTGGGTAAGGTAAAATAACCCAATCATCCGGTGGCATCAACCTCCGACTTTTTTAACGAACCAGATAGTTTACAAGCCAGCACACGCGGCATCTGATAAAATCAAGTTACGGAGCCACTTTGTGCATTTTCATACATTTCTACCTCTCGACTCATCTTCACTATGTAATGAGTTACTGTTCTTCCCTTTGCATCTGCTTTCTGCTCATTCCCCCGCCACTCCACACGCTTTCCGTACCCTCAATGACTGCGCATCACCGCTTTTCCGTCTGTCTCGTCTGACTGATCCTTGCGGACTGCCAGGGGATCTGGAGCTGTTGATGGACAGAGTGAATGACCTGGCAGAGTTCAGGATCGACGCAGTGCTGCAGGAGATGAGCACCTGCACGCTGTGCACGCTCCCAGAAGATGAACCGTTCACCTGCGAGGAGTTTGTCAAGACCACCAGGGTAAATTCACAAACAGTGGTCGGTAAAACAGTCACGAATGACTCGTTCATCTGAGATGACACGCTGTGGCGACCCTGAAAGGGACAAGCCGAAAGAAAGTAAGCTAAAGGTTGATCATAGTCATCCTGTTCTGATAACAAAACCATTACAAGCACATGTTCTCAGAGAGATGATTGTCAGCAAACATGTTCCACTAATGATGCTGTTAATGACATTTAAAGATTAGCAGGCACAAATAAAGTTTTTAATGCCATACAGTACACTATTGATGCAGTCGTTAAAATAATCATTCACGCTGTCACTTGATACAACGCAAGCATGTACCTTTACTAGCGTCGTTTCCCTCGCTGAGTTCAATGAAAAGATACAACTGCTGAATGAGATCATGAGTGAATGAACGCCGTCGAATTCAGCCTTGAAGATCTGGCCGTGCCTCCTTGTGTGTTGACTCTTGGTGCGTGCAGGACTTGTGCATAAAGCAAGCCCAGAGTCTGCACGCCAAGAGTCTGCAGGTGGAGGAAGCGGCTAATGAACTGATCAACATGCTGCTGGAGTTTGAGCACAATCGAGGGGAGGACGGAGAAAAGATGGAGGAAGAAACCGATCCTCAGAGGAAAACAGAAGACAGTGTCGACAGGGAAGGTATTAGCACTTCATTCTGTGGGGGGGGGGGGGGGGGGGGGGGTTGGGGAACAAAAAAAAAACAAAACAAAACAAAGCACAATATGATGAGCAAAAAAAGATGAAAGACCATTACTTTTAAATTTGTAACAATAGCAAAAATAAAACATCACGTGTCATTGTGCTACTGGTGACCCTGTATAACGAATGTCGAGGGCTCTCAGAAGCCCATCACTTCTCTAGAAACACCTTGCTACCTCCTGCCCGTGCTGGGCCGGCTTCCCCCATGTTGAGGAAGAAGAGGAAGGAGGACCTGGTCCAAGCGATGGAGGTGGAGGCGCGAGAGCTGCTGTCACATTTCAACCAGCGCAACGTAGAGGCTTTGCTCAAACTGACACGCAACACCTTAGAGATGCTACGCAAGCGCATCCAGACCTCTCCGCTTGCACATTTCACATGTGGGCTACAGTCTACAGTACATTCAAATGAGGTCACGGCCTCAAAAACGTCCCATTTCGACGGCGTCAAATTGCACTAGCGAGGAACTCTTCTCCTGTCCTTTAGGTGCGAATGACTCTCCGAGACGAGGGAGGAGCAATAGCCAGCAGGCAATCTTCAGAGTCAACGTGACCCTCTCCATCCCAAACATTGCCGTCGTTCCGACTCTCGAGGACGTACAGCAGGCCTTGAATAGGGCTGTAGAGTTTGCGCTCAGCGTTAGCAAAGGCGTTGGGCAGTGGAACAAAGAAAGAATCTCAAAGGTCCGTTTTGTTTTTACAAGGCAGGTGTGAAGCAGTACAAACACCGCTAGCCAATTTTGCTTCACTTCTCTGAAGGCATAAATGTTCAAGCGCTCCACAAATTGATCGAGACTTGTGAAAAAGGTCATTTATTTTGCAGAAAAAAATGAATGAAAGGCGAATAGAGGCATTGAAACCAGACAGTTCTGAAAGTGAATCAGAAGACGGAACGACAACCTACCGGAGTCTTGCCGGTACAGCACAAGAAACCTTCTTCATTGTTCCATTTGACAACCGCAGCACAATAATCACGAAGTCTTCGACAAAGAAATAAATATCGAGAAAAATTGTCACTCCTACCTTTTAGAAGGCAGCACCTCGGACATATCACCGACTGCGAGCCAAGCCATTCCTTGGCAAGCCAGAAACTACTACAAGAGTGTTTCTGAGAACAAGGAGATTGCCAAACTGGTTTCTGTCCTTGGCACGTCCATTGTCTCCAACAGAAAGGTATCTCTCGTTTCACATCAGCAGGAGTTGAGGAGCTCCGAGTTTTCGACTAAAGCAGCACGAGCTCCATCTGTTACAATAATTGCCGTCATTTGTTCTTATTCCCTCAAAATTCCACGAGTCTCATATTTCCAAGTTACACATTAGATGTATCAAAAACTTGGACGGCAGGATGTGCGTAACTGAAAGGCGCTCAAACCCGTCATGTTACAAGACAGGAATGGGAGAAATGTGTACACGGCGGAGTCTAAATCAAATTCTCTCTTCATAATTAGGATAACTAAAGAAGTAATTGTATTGTGCCGAATGCTTTCAATTTCCACGCGTGGTTGCGCAGGAGGTGACGCAAGCGCTAGATCGTTTCAGAAGATACCATCACATTTGGAAAAAGGACCGCGGTGACACCATGCAAAAGTATGACCATTGGAATGATCAATTTCTGCCTACAACCACTTTACCCATTGGCAAGAGAAGTACTTCATAATGATCACATCATATTAGGATTTTTTTTCTTTCTTCCAGGTTCCTTCAGGATAGTCCATTATTGTCAGAGTTTGAAAGCCAGATTCTCTACTATCGAGACTTGCAGCAGGAAATAAACTCAGAACCCGAGTGCATGACTGTCGGGGCATTGGCTCTATTTATGGGTGAGATTATTTTGAAGTTTATACTGACTGCATTCCATTTAATCAATATCATGAACAGTTTTGTTTTCTGGTCTAAGGTGATCTGAAGATGGCTCTCACTGCTGAAACTAAGAACTGGATGGTGGACTACGGCCAGTACTGTAACAGGAAATATCGTTCTGAGATGGAGCAGATCTTCAACTTCATTGATGAAGCGGGGAAGAAGCTGAACCGGCAGATTAAAGACCTGGATGACATTCGCATCGCAATGGCAGCGTTCAAGGCGATCAGAGAAAGCCAAATAGCGATTGACTTTCAAGTTGCTCCTATTGAGGTAAAACTGATCATGACTGAACTGCAGTTAACTGCCCATCTGTAAGCAAATCACTTCTGCTTAACTTTTGGCTACTTATGTACAATATATCCACTAGATAGTTGAAGAAAATGTGCAGCCCTTTTTTCAAGTTCCACACTTTTGGTGTGGAGGTGTTTTGCCAAGACTGTGTGGGAATTTAGAGCCAACCCCACGGAAGACCATTCACCACGTCAGAGGTCACTCTTGCTGGACAAGGTGGCTTGAGTCCTCTCGAGTGCATCCGAGAGGTGATGGTGCTGAGGTCGAGGCTCTAAGGAGCCCCTTTACTTCATGCACTGGGGAAAGGTCCAGCTGGAATAGAAGATTTCACCCTCACAAACAAATGGTGTCGTAATTTGCTCGAAAAGCCGACTTCTCCAATTGTGTTCTGCAGGAGTCGTACGCCATGCTTCACAAATATGACCTATCGGTGGCCAAAGAAGAAGCAGACAAAGTGGACACACTCCGCTACATGTGGGAGAAGTTGTTGCTGCGCAGCGCAGAGGTGCAGAACGAACTGATTGCCCTGCAGCCCAAATTCAGAGCTGAACTATTCACCAACGTGCGGATTTTCGTGGAAGACTGTCAACAGTTTTACGCAGACTATGACAAGGTAGCGCCACATACATGTAAATATTATTTGAAATTATTCACTTAAGCTAATAGTACTCAACATGGAGTTTCTGTTTCCCTATGCCAGGACGGTCCAATGGTGGTGGGATTAGCTCCTCAGGATGCCAGCGATAGACTTATGATGTACCAGGTACGGCGGTTGACGTTACCCATG
Organism: Syngnathoides biaculeatus; assembly: GCF_019802595.1. Lineage (NCBI taxonomy): Eukaryota > Metazoa > Chordata > Actinopteri > Syngnathiformes > Syngnathidae > Syngnathoides > Syngnathoides biaculeatus. The sequence continues at coordinate 1,800,054 of NC_084644.1, forward strand.
GAAATTACTGCTTAAGTCATCACTTAAATGAACCACTCTCCTTCCTTCCTCCCCTCAGAATCGATTCGATAACTTGTTCAGAAAGTACATCACCTACACGGGCGGTGAGGAGCTTTTCGGCCTTCCTGTAACGCAGCATCCTCAACTCCTAGAAATTAGAAAGCAGCTGTCCTTGCTGCAAAAGCTGTACGGCCTCTACAACAATGTCATAGAAACAGTTAACGGGTACAACGACATCCTTTGGGCTGACTTGCAGATTGAGAAAATCAATAACGATCTGCAGGACTTTCAGACGAGGTGAGAAAAGTAATTTGCAACGGCAAACGCAGTGAGCCGATCAAGATAAGTGTTGAACCTTGTGAACTTACCGTACATCATCATCATTTGATACTTGCTTTCACAGGCTAATGAGATACAATGTATCCAAGATTCGTTGTTGACAAATATAATTATGCTCAGTGTCTGAGTCATTAAAGGGCAGGACCCATGAGCACAAAGTCTCTGGCACCACTTGACATTTCTTTCCAAACGTGATAATTACACAGCAGGAAAGAGTCTCTCGTGAATTTTGGAGTCGGTTGCCACAAACTGATCTCCAACCAGCTCTTTCTTTGGCCTGCGTGGGATTGCTTCCTCTCATCCAGGCAGCCTGAGAGGTAGCAATCAGGCTGATGGATTGAAAGGGGAGAAAGGAAACCTTTGACTCGGGCAAAGGTGAGGACTGAGCATCAGGAAGAACCGAGGTTGGAATCGGGTAGCCAACCCTGAAGCAAACGCTGGAATACTGGGGCATGACATGAAAATGATCCGGCAAAGCTGAAATGGCGCGTAAGGCTGCTTATAGCCCGTCTGGACAAACGAGCCTCAGCTGCGCACTGCAGGTGTGGCGGGCTTGGCTGATGAGCTGAGGCGTGGCCAAGATGGGAGTGGAAAATTCCACCGCAGCTGAATTGATTGTGGTGCGCATCAGCTTTCGCCACAGAAATGAACGGACTGTACGTCTGAAGAAAATCAGACAATTAGAACGACCCGCCTCGGGAAAATAAAAAAAATATTCATCATGGAAAGCGATGAACTGTTTTATAACCTCTGTATATAAATCCGTTTTGTCAAATTCTTCGCTACATTGAGGCCGTGTTATTTAATCAGTGGAAACAATTTCATCTTCAAGTATTAGTCTTTACATATTTACACATGTACACCTGTTGCCAAACCATTGCAATGAACTCATCTTTTCTCAGGCTGGATGCTAATGTGATCTTTCACCTGAAGAATGATTAAATGATGTGCTTTAGATAGGGATATGACCACGGTACTGTACAAAGTATTGGATACTGGTCGACGACGGCGTCCTGAGGCGCACACGTTGCAGTTTCGCTTACGTGGCTTTTTCTTCCTTCAGGTGCCGCAAGCTGCCTCGGGCTCTCAAGGAGTGGCAGGCCTTCTTGGAGCTGAAGAAAATCATCGATGAATTCAATGAGTGCTGCCCCCTACTGGAGCTAATGGCCAACAAGGCCATGATGACGCGGCACTGGAAGAGAATTAGCCAGGTCAGGCAGACAACATGATGCGGTAACCACGTGACACTCTTCTGACGTTCATCACACCTTCTGGTTATCCGAGCAGGTGACGGGACATACATTTGAGATTGAGACTGATACTTTCAAGCTACGTAGTATTTTGGAGGCTCCTCTACTCAGATATAAAGAGGAGATCGAGGTAAGACAGTCTGGTCCAAGATAGCTCAATATGATTTCTTTGTCAAATTGATTGAATATTCAACTGCTGTCGAGAAATTGTGGCTTTTTAATCATGTGGCGTTGCCCGATGCAGGATATTTGCATCAGTGCGGTGAAAGAGCGCGACATTGAGCAGAAGCTGAAGCAAGTTCTCGCCGAGTGGGACGGCAAGACTTTGACATTCGCCAACTTTAAATCCCGTGGGGAGCTCTTGCTGAGAGGAGACAGCACATCAGAAATTATCACCAGTATGGAGGACAGCCTCATGATTTTAGGATCTCTCCTTAGCAACAGGTATTGTTGTTCACGAGGCACGAGTGCGTTAGAAAGTTCCAGATCATCCTTTGTTCCCCCTTCTATTTATCACAACGACAGTATTAACGAAATGTGGATCCAGCGGGATGATGTTCTCACCTTTCCAGGTACAACAGCCCGTTTAAAGCCCAGATACAGAAGTGGGTTCTGAATCTGTCCAACACAACCGACATCGTGGAAAACTGGATGACTGTCCAGAACCTTTGGATCTACCTGGAGGCTGTGTTTGTGGGCGGGGACATTGCTAAACAGCTCCCAAAGGTAGTCCAATAGTTAATAATTCCCAGTCCCTCCTGGACAGAAGGTGAAATGAAAATTCAGTAAATCTAGTGATGGACCTCTAAAGTCCTTAGGCTAAAGTAGCTTTTATGTCATTAGGCTAAGAGCTCTACATGAGAAAATTAGATTTGACAAGCATTTTTGAAATTGTAGAAGCGAAGTCAGCGGCACACCTGTAGAGTGTTGACCTCACAGTTCAGAGGACCAGGGTTCAGATCCCGGCCCTCCTCGTGTGGAGTTTGCATGTTCTCTCCGTGCCTGCGAAGGTTTGCTCCGGGTGGGCACTCCGGTTTCCTCCCACATCCCAACAACATCCGTTAATTGGACGCTCTAAATTGCCCCTAGGTGTGATTGTGTAGAGTGACTGTTGTCCTGCGATTGCCTGCTGACCAGTTCAGGGTGTACCCTGCCTCCTGCCCAATGACAGCTGGGATAGGCTCCAGCACTCCCGCGACCCTCGTGAGGATGATTTGGCTTGGAAAATGGATGGATTGAAGTGAATTCTTTCATTGCATTGACTCATAAATACGATTGTGATTATTCGTCTACGCAATTGCAATCAAAGTCTCCAAATACCACAAGAATGTGTTGTAAACTGAAGTGCCAGTGCTCCTCGAATTGAAAAGAAAACCAAAACAAAGTAATCACTGCCCACTAGGAAGCAAAGCGTTTCTCCAACATTGACAAATCTTGGGTGAAGATCATGACGCGGGCCCACGACATGCCCAACGTGATCCAGTCCTGCGTTGGGGATGAGACAATGGGACAGCTGCTTCCTCACCTCCTGGAGCAGCTCGAGATCTGCCAGAAATCTCTCACAGGGTGAGAAGCATATTAGCAAGTCCATCCTCCCACAGTATTGGCATTTGCACGGGTACAGTACGTGAGCGTGTGCGTGTGTTCCATTTGAGTTCCAATTCATGCTACAAAACAGCTACCTGGAGAAGAAGCGTCTGCTGTTCCCTCGCTTCTTCTTTGTGTCCGACCCGGCCCTGCTCGAGATCCTGGGTCAGGCCTCCGACTCGCACACCATCCAAGCGCACCTTCTTAATGTCTTTGACAACATCAAATCTGTCAGATTCCATGACAAGGTGAACTTTTGTGCATCATTTTGAAGTGAAACAAAATACTGTATACGTCTGTCTCGAAAGGAAGCATTTCCCTTTTCTCAAGGTATGACTCTCTGCAGGCGTATGACCGCATTTTGGCCGTATCATCTCGGGAAGGGGAGACTATGGAACTGGATCGACCGGTCACGGCGGAAGGCAATGTTGAGGTCTGGCTCAACGCCCTCCTGAAGGAATCCCAGAGGTCTTTGCACATGATCATCCGGCAGGCGGTCCTGGCCACCCAGGAATCTGGCTTCCAGCTTATCGATTTTCTAAACTCCTTTCCTGCTCAAGTGAGTCAAAGGCAGTCATAATTGAATGTATTCATCCTGAGATCACAGTTTTATGAGGGAATTACGAAATACTTCAATTTGGTTCCCTTACCGTCTCAGCAATTTGGCGTGACGTGGAATGTGCTTTTCTCACCGCAAGGGTAAATAGAAACGAAAAATAGTAATAGAGTATATTTTGACAACAAATTGAGATAAATTCAGCTATATCTTCATAGTCCAGTTAAAATCATGAAACATCCGCTTAGATTTGAGCAAATGAGGACCCACAATCGGAGTTAGTCGGAAAGGCAAAGTGTAAAAATAAAACTGGTCTGACACATGGCGCAATTTGACAGGCGTAACCACCGTCACCTACAAGTGATAAGAGGAAGTTCAGCATTCGAAAGAAACGGGATTAATCAGTGGCTGAAGAGCAAAAAAATGGAGATCTTGGAAAAGAGAGAAAAAAAAATGAAAGATACCGAGCCATGGCCGCCAAACGTTCTAAACTGTAAATAGGAGAAGAGGTGGAAATTCAGTCAGACACAGATGAGACAAATTCAGGCGTGTAATGACGCAAGGAAAGAACAAAAAGCACAATCAAGAAGTAACGACAAGAATGAGCTAGAAAAACCCCCCCCAAAAAAAGAAATTGTTTTGTTCAGGTGGGCTTGCTGGGCATCCAGATGATTTGGACAAGAGACTCTGAGGACGCTCTGGCCAACGCCCGATACGATCGTCGTATTATGGCCAAAACCAATCAAACGTTTTTGGATATGCTCAATACTTTGATCGACATGACCACGAGAGACCTGAGCGCTATTGATCGGACCAAGTACGAGACGCTCATCACGATCCACGTGCACCAGAGGGACATATTTGATGACCTCGTAAGTATGGATACAATGCAACACGGGAGCGAGCGTTATTTATTTATTTTATTTTTTTTTTTTAAATTTTTCCAAGAAGAAACGAGCCATTCAACAGGCAAGGCTGCGGCTGTCAGAAAAATATGGTCAGAGAAAAACATTCAGCCTTTTTTTGCATTTGTTTTCAGACGTTATGAAAGGCTCCATTTTACTCACAATAAGTGGCTGGCTCATCACCAAGGAGAACAAGAAGTGTTTATTTGATGTACTATTTATTATTTCCCTTAATTGATCGTTTATTTTGACCCCTTTTCTCAAATATTCTCTCTTGTTTGTCCTTGTCGCCGCTCAACTGAGTTGAATTTCCTTTTGTGGCTGTCATCCTTCTTGCCGCTGCCACTTTAATCCATAAACTCATTTGAACGTGCTCGTTGCCTTGCATTTGAGCCGCCGTTCATTTTTAACCTCTTGGCTTTCATTTTCTTCTCACCTTCCACCCGTGTCTCTTTGTCAATTTATTTCAACCACATTTATTTCGACGCCCTCGATTGGTCACTGCCGCCGTCTTCCTTCTTTCTTCCCGTTCATTTTCAAGTGCCGACTGCACGTCAAAAGTCCCGGAGACTTTGAGTGGTTGAAGCAGTGCCGCTTCTACTTCAACGAGGACTCCGACAAAACGATCATCAGCATCACGGACGTCGGCTTTGCTTACCAGAACGAATTTTTGGGTTGCACCGAAAGGCTCGTCATTACGCCCTTGACAGACAGGTAGGTACCACGCACGAGGTTGAATACAAACACAAAAGTTAGATCAACAAAATACTGCATATGCATGGAAATTGTCCTTCTACTATCAGAATCAGAATCGGCTTTAATGGAGAAGTGTGTAAAAACACACAAGGATTTTTTTTCTCCGGTGCTGACCTGGTACAACATTCAGGGCAAAGAACAAGGAACAACATAGCAACGAAGGAAAGAACAAGAGACATTTCTGTTCATAGGAAGTATTCCTTATCAGATGTGCAAGATGGAAAATCTCCCTTCACAAAACCAATCAGGATTTCACCGTGGCCAAAGGAGTACGAAGCTCAGGTCCACACCATGAAAAGAGTGAAGCGATGATTTGGGCCACGATCTTCCGGCCACAGTTCCCACTTTTCTGATTTCCAGCCGTTAATCATAATTGAGAGAGTCAAAACTGTACTCTCATTTCCTTCTTCAAAATAACAAGCATGTAACTGTTTAAAGTGTTTTGAAATGTGACCAAAAGCAGGACATCTTTCCTATGAACGGATCGAGACGATTGGACCGAATGCCTCCTGCTGACCAGCCTATCGTGTCTTGATGTGAACAATGCCTCGTTTACCCAACAGTCAGTCACCGTGAGTGACAGGCGGGGGGGGATGGGGGGGACTCATTTGTTGAGTGCAACACAGGCAGTGCGCCGACAAGCAGATAGACGGACAGACAGAGTAATCAGGCTACAAGCAATTGTTTGAAGTCGGCGCAGCAAAGGCAAAGCGGCAGGAAGTGAGGTGAGCCAGCTTCTTTCAGCAGCCGCTGCTGGCTGGCGGCATTTGCGCAGGAGCCAAAAGAACTCTGATTCTCTCTGACATCTTTGAAACGTTCTGTCCGTTTTCTTCACTGACAACGTCCACTGCTGAGCTCGTCACTCGTTTTTCTCCACTCTCGACTGTCATTGTCTGCCCTTTATTCTCCCTCGGCCACAGCCGCAGCTTTGAAAAGGGGAAACGACAAAAATGGACAGTGATGATTCCAGACAACAACAACAAAAAAAAAAAGGGATTTCTGTGCATGTAACAGCAGTTTTCGGATTTCTTCTCGAGGACATAAAAAATGCGTTGCATATAATTGTAAGGTCTTGCTCTAAAGAAGCCAAAATTTCTCAGGCGCCCCTCGGAGAGTTCAACCCAATTCAGTGAAGCAGCCAGCCCCTTCTTGGTTGTGGTCTTGCTTTGTATTCCAGCATCTGCTGGGAAATTCTGCTGCTCCCCCCGTTGTTACTTTCGATCTCCGATTAACGGCCTCCCGACCCGGTCCCCAAGTTTTAGCGGACTTCCCTCTCCGTCCAGCATAGTGGCATTGCCGTGTGATTTCCATTTGGGGCTTCATCCAAGATTAAGATTTTTTCGTTTTTTATTTTAAACCCAACCCCGACTCGCGCTTGTCCACAGCTTCGTCGCTAGCTTGTTTGGAGAGTTACTTGGTCTTTGTGGCCGTGGTCGGTTAGCGGCACGTCTTGCTTTGGTGTTTCAGAACTTTGTTTGTCCTGAGAGGTGATTTAACCCTCTGTTAACCAAGCAGGGTTCCAGGTTATCTGAAAATGTACAACACTGGTCAATAATGGCAAATGCCAAGTCGGTAAACTGGAAAAGGGGGCCCTAATGTGCCATAATGTCTAAAAATGCAACGTGGGTCAACAGACGGTCAACTGTTTATGAGTTTTCAAGGTGATTTGGTTACATTCGACCTTATTAAGAGGCTTTGTACCAATGTGGGTGAATACGTAGGCACAGTTTGCACCAATGTATATCTATTTTTTTTTTCAATAAAAACATCTTTTATATTTGTATTTCATCATTTCACATGAAAAAAAATTGACTTTTTATACGGATCCCTCAAATTTCTTAGAGCTTGAACTGTAACAAAAAGCCAAGGGGTTGAATACTTTTTCAAGAGAGCACATATTATCGTATCATATTATTTCACCCTGTTAATGTGTCAATGTCTGTTCTATGTCCCTACATACGACGAAGGTGCTACATCACTCTTGCCCAGGCTCTCTTCATGAGCATGGGTGGAGCACCTGCCGGCCCTGCGGGAACAGGTGAGCGAAACACCGCAAACTTATTGTGATTTTCACTGCGACAAACGCTTCAACAAATGGTTGCATGGATGAAGGGGACATGTCAAGAATTGAGCATCTTGTCTTTTGCAAGTTTTCCACAAAATTTACAGCAGTGGCAGCTGGAACATACACACTCGCGCATTTCTTTGGGAAGGATGTCGACTAAAAATCAGTGAATTGTCATTTTTGGTCCGTTGTTTTAGGTAAAACGGAGACCATTAAAGACATGGGTCGCTGTCTGGGGAAGTACGTGGTGGTCTTCAACTGTTCGGACCAGATGGACTTCAGAGGTCTGGGAAGAATATTCAAGGGTGAGTAGGAGCAAGTACGCTCACGCCACCAGTCCTTCAACTACAAAAGATAGCGAGCGGATTGTGTCACGACTGCATTTGAAGCAAACTAATCTGTTGGTGGCCTTTGCACGATTTGCAGGTCTCGCTCAGTCTGGTTCGTGGGGATGTTTTGACGAATTCAACCGCATCGAGCTTCCCGTGCTGTCGGTGGCAGCCCAGCAGATTTCGATTGTGCTGAGCTGCAAGAAAGAGAGACGAAAAAACTTCATCTTCACCGATGGAGAAACTGTAGAGATGAATCCGGAATTCGGCGTCTTTCTAACAATGGTCAGCGTCATCCCGGCCATTTTCTGTATTTCCTTACACAATGGCCTCACATTTGCCGCCCCTGTACCAATGTGGGGGAATTTATTTTTTGACAAACGTGTTGCAGGAGTTTTACAGAGAAGTGGCATAATCTTAATTCACATTTGAGTCTTCTATTCGGCACATTTAACATATCCCAAATAAAGCCATTAAAAAGAGAAGAGTGGGATTATTTTCCTAGGTCAGAGATCGTTTCTTGTGGGGTTTTTTTTTTGCCATCTTGTGTGTGCTCACGTGCAAACAAACTTGTTTTTATGCATGTTCACGTGCACAGAGGCGTTCATTAAAGGCTGTCTTGATAGAAGAAAGATTTCCATAAGGATTTTGTTGGCTGACTTTTTTTTTTTTTTTTCCCAATGAAGTAAAGAACACTGCAAGGCGTGCACATCTATTTGTCCGCATATTTGGCGCATTTGGACCAAATCTGGCACTCACTTAATAATTCTGTCATATCAGAGGTCAACGCTACTCTTTGAAAGTATCGTTCTGTGTATCGCTCATTTGCACAATTGCTGCTGTACACTCAATTCTGATGTCCGAATGTGTAAATACAACAATTGTTATTCAGCATTATAGCACAGAAGTTAAGAAATCAAATATATTTCGTGTCATACACAATTCCAGTGCATTGTATGAATAAGTACCCCCGATAGATTTGTTGGTAACTCGGAATTAATATCTCCTTTGGCATTGTGCACAGCAGTACAGAATACTCCCATTAACGACCACTGATAGCAAATTCGAATCAGATACTGACGCAGTGTTTTCAAAAAGAATCCACGCCGATGAAACTGGAACAAACCAACAGCTTCGAGCCACGGCACGGCCACAGATGACCTTAATCATCATTGAATGGAATTTTTCTTGCATTAGCTGAGAAATAGAGAGCTGACTTTTCAAAGCGGGTCTTCTCATTCATGTCTGTGTCGTACATGTCTTCCCTTGGTACTCAGAACCCGGGCTACGCAGGGCGACAAGAACTCCCAGAAAACCTCAAGATCAACTTTCGCTCTGTGGCCATGATGGTTCCCGACCGCCAAATAATCATCAGAGTGAAGCTGGCCAGCTGCGGCTTCATTGACAACATGGAGCTGGCTCGGAAATTCTTCACTCTCTACAAGCTGTGTGAAGAGCAGCTCTCCAAGCAGGTAAGCAACACCCCACGCAATTAGATTTGTTGTTATCTGGACTTTAATCACATCAGCCGAGGCTATTAATCACAGTGATTGCATTATTATCCGTGAATAAGCGAGATGAATCGCAGCTTTTGTGTGACCTACCATACAATTAGAAAATTCAGTACGGCATCAGCGCGACACGGGAGTGCCTTGCCAATCAGCGTACCTCTTACCCTCATTTTCGCATTGGCTACCGGAACACCTGCGTATCGACTTAATTCAATTGCTGTTAATTTGCGTTTTGAGTTTTGCAATCAACCCTGGAAATGAGGTGTCAAGGTTTCCACTATATTCCCGATTTGGCTATACTGTAACGACGAAAAGAAATTCAGTGCAAGAAATACATGTATTACGCTGTCGACTAAATTCCACAGGTTCACTATGATTTTGGCTTGCGGAACATTCTGTCCGTGTTGCGAACTCTGGGAGCAGCCAAACGCGCCAATCCCAGCGACACAGAGTCTACCATCGTCATGAGGGTCCTCAGGGACATGAATCTCTCAAAGCTGGTCAGTCTGACTGATCAAAAGTGACATTATGTAACCCTCAGAACTTCTGTTTCCTGTGGATTCCAGTAAATCTTCACTCCAATGTGTTTGTTAGATCGACGAAGATGAGCCTCTCTTCCTGAGCTTGATTGACGACCTGTTCCCCGGCATTCAGCTGGATAAAGCGGGCTACCCTGAACTCGAGGCAGCCATTGACAAACAGGTAGCAAAGAGTTTCTGGGTGTGAACAAGACGGTGCTATGCCGCGAAAATAGAGACAAGGATGAGGAAACCAAAAAATGAACGAGAGGGCGTGGAGCTTTGAAAACTCTTGATTCTTGTGTTACTGAATCTGAGGCAGCCTCAACATTATATTCTTTTCAACGGGTTGCAGAATACGATCGGCCTATCCTGTACCGTTTTGTGACCGTTTTAAATTCTTCCCCACTGGCCGAAAGGTTTACGTCCCCATGGGTTAAGACTCCTTGACGGGGAGACATGTTGGATTGTGATGTTCTCCACGGTTCACTATTAGGTCCACCATGTTTTATTTTGAACACGCTGCCACTTGGTGAAGTCATCACGAGAGAATAAGTGTTCACAGTTACGTAGCTGATACTACCACAGACATAAACTTTTTAACAGTATTTTAAAAATTACATTTCCTGGCGCTTCACCAGTACAAAACAGATGGTTCAGTTTTTGATCGTGGAGCTCAGAGAAAGAAACTCGGGTCAAAATGACAAAACGTTTCTTTTCAGGTCGAAGATGCCGGTCTGATCTGTCACCTACCCTGGAAACTGAAAGTCATTCAGCTATTTGAGACTCAGAGGGTCCGGCACGGCATGATGGCCCTCGGCCCCAGTGGGGCAGGAAAAACAACTTGCATCCACACGCTGATGAGAGCGATGACGGGTAGGATGCCAACAACAGCATCAGATTTGCTGATACGTTCTAAAACTAATGAAGAGGAAAACACAATCAAAATGTCAATCAAGTTTGATAATACTTGGACAAAAAAAAAACCGCATTTGTCCAGATCTTCAAACGTTACACATCCTGTTTGGGAAAAGAGCTCTTCAAATGAGCTTGTCTTGCCTCTCCTAGAATGTGGTCAACCTCACAGAGAGATGCGCATGAACCCCAAAGCCATCACCGCACCTCAGATGTTCGGCCGACTCGACGTGGCAACAAACGATTGGACGGACGGCATCTTCTCGACCCTCTGGAGGAAAACGCTGAGGGCGAAGAAAGGTCAGGAAATGTATCATTGCTCGTGACGGCATATAAATGATATTATCCTCGACAAGCAGTTACTCTATCTTTCTACTGACCTGCACAGTACAACGTTATTAAAAATGTAGATGTAGAATTGCAGACACTGACTGGAACAATCAAATATTTGATCGTGTTTTTCACTCAAGTAGAAAAATGATGGGTTTATATCACCAAACATCGTGTGGATTGTAATCTCTTCCCGAAGATGATGTAATTGTTTCTTTCTTACACGTTCATAATAAATTGAAAGAGAATTATCCAATTCTAGGTATTGAGTAAAATCCTGACCGATGGAAGCACAGAAGACTTCTTTATTTTTACTTTTGGAATAGATTACTACAATATCATCGTGTTTTACGGCCCACGTCCTTACTAATATGAACTTTAAAATACTGTTCGACATGGTGGGAGTTGACGATAAACGTATTATAAACTCGAGTACTGTTGCTGTACGAGGCGTGGCAGAATAGTTCCAGGACTTTGAAGGAATTCCCCTGGAGTCAACTTTTCCAGCCTGCTGTGCTGCACTTCATGTTCTCTCGGAAGCCCCAATGTCCCTAACGCGGATTTCTTTGATGACTCCCTTGAGTTTGAAATCGGGGGAAAAAATATCCCACAGAGTGCGTTGGGACGTCGCAGCCAGGAACTGTCCGATGCTCAGGGTATTGTGAGCAGGCTTGTTGGAACTGCGAAGCAGCCACGAGTTGCCTAGCCACAGCTCTCGCCTCATCTCGTCCACCGAACCGAGTAAACGCTGCACGATCTTTTGGTACAAGTCTTGTTTGATCACACTGAAGGGGGAAAACTCGTAGTTTGCATTTTAAATAAATCCTCGTGACACCAGTCTGTTATTGTATAGGAGGATAAGCAGTTAGCCATCATTTTCAACGGAGCACAGAGAGTATGGCGTCAGAACTCCGTCTCCTCTGCTTGGTAACATGAAGGAAAGAGGATGAAAGGGGGTCCCCGGAGAGCTCAGAACTGAATCCTCGCATGGTTCACGATTGGGGTCCTTCCCAACGAAGAGGCGCCTGCTTTTTCTCCGGGATCTGCGTGAAACCTAGCAACGTTGTGTGTCGCAGAAAAGTTTAATTGCCTCTGGACATCCTTGCACTCCGAGCGCGCCACGCTCGAGAGGGATTGTTTTATCTTCCTCGGGCGTTCATTAAAGATGCACACGTACACTGGTGTGTGTGAATTTTACAGCGTTACGCGTTGCCTTTTCATGTGTGCACCTTTTATGTGCCGCTCGATGCTCACCGCACAAGAAGATGCAAGCGGGGCGTGCGCCCGTGCGATAATTGTTGCTGCAGCCACTGATTCTTTTTGTCGCAAACTTCCATGATAATTGTGCTCTCATCCTTTCGATGCACTAAAGATCTCCTAATTCGATCATTTAAAAAAATTCTAAAATCGGGAAATGACACTCAAACTTTAATGTTATTCTGGAACATTTCAGGCGAGCACATTTGGATCGTCCTGGACGGACCAGTCGATGCCATCTGGATCGAGAACCTTAACTCGGTCTTGGATGACAACCGAACTCTGACTTTGGCAAATGGAGACCGTATACCGATGGCACCCAACTGCAAGGTGGTGTTTGAGCCACACAACATCGACAACGCCTCTCCGGCCACCGTGTCGCGCAACGGCATGGTGTTCATGAGCTCTTCCGTGCTCGGCTGGGGCCCGATATTGGAGGCGAGTTAAAAGAAATAAAATGGCTTTTGTTGATTTCAGAACTGAAAATTGACCGTGCTGCTGGGCACTGTATGAAATGCAATGAAATCCCATCTCTACATAACATTTCCACATATTAGGTTTGTCATAAAAGACAGGAGACGCATGCCGTTGAGTGTGAAAACTCACATTCTTACTTGTGTGTCCAGGGGTGGTTGAAAAAACGCTGCCCCCAGGAGGTCTCGGTTCTGAGGGGCCTGTTTTCCTCCTCCTTCACCAAACTCCACCGCTTCTGCGTTCAGTCGCTCGAGTTCAAAATGGAGCTGCTGGAGGCTTTTGTCATCAAGCAGTGCATCGACATCCTGCAGGGGCTCATACCGACAAAGGTGGGCCTGATATTGCTCGAAGGTTCGAAGCAGGGCACCGGTCCTCACGATGCACGTAATCCTTTACACATTCAAACAGTCATCAACAAACAAATGCAGAGAACCAAATTTTTGCTCTTTGAGCAAAACGATGCAAAGGATGCACGAAGCTGCGTTTGATATGTTAGTTAAAATTATGTACAATGTTACCTCGCAGGAACAGTGTGCGGACATATCCCGAGAGCACCTCGAGCGCCTGTACGCATTCGCCATGATGTGGAGCACCGGAGCCGTCCTTGAACTAGAGAACCGCAAGAAAATGGAGACGTGGCTACGAGGAAACGACAGCGTCCATCTGAACTTGCCCGACATCCCTCCTGACAGCGAGGAGACCGTGTTCGACTATCATGTCGCAACGGATGGTAGGTGTGAGCGCAGGAAAGAAATAAAACAAAAGTCTGGCAGACCTGGAAACCTTGTGGGAGTCGTGCAATCCACTAGGGACACAGTGCTGTACATATTTTGTTCTTTCTGTAGGTAACCGCTGTGCGTTGTTGGTTCATTTTTGTCCCAGGTCAGTGGGTCCACTGGCGCACCCGAGTGGAGGAATATGTTTACCCGTCAGAAGTCACCCCGGAGTACAGCTCCATCTTGGTGCCAAACGTGGACAATGTTCGAACGGACTTCCTGATACAGACCATCGCCAAGCAGGGCAAGGTGACGTTTCATAACAAGAAACGATTTGCTTCCTGTTTCCCATTCGTCGGCTCCAAAACGGGTATTTCACACAATCGGAGCAGTCAGAAACGAGCATGTGCCAAAGTGTGTGTTTTTGTACCATTTTGAATGCCTTTGGGACACAAACTCTAAAAGTTTCCTGTCTTTTTGGGAGGTGGCGTGGGGGACAATTTATTTCGTGAGGTTAGAGGTCACTTCCGTGCTGGTTGAAAAGTTCTCCGTCACCTTCAAGTTCTTCCACATGGCCGTGCTGAGCTATACATTTATATTTCGACTTTCCATGACGAGGCCTCTTCGCGTGAGCGTGCGCGCATGAGTCCGTTGCATTTAATAATAAATGCACCATATGCGTGGATCTGCAAACTCAACTGACGAGTGGAAGTTCTCACTGTAATGAAATCGTTTTTTTTTTTGTTGTAAAATTCACATTTGGATTCCAAGCAGCTCTGTTTTTTTGCCGGACTCAGCAGCCGTTCATATGCACGAGACCACCCTCCGAATATAGGTTACGGTCAAACACGTCGTAAGACTCAGCAAACACCGCAACATCTTTTTTTTTTTCCAGGCCGTTTTGCTGATCGGCGAGCAAGGAACGGCCAAGACGGTGATGATTAAGGGCTTCGTGTCAAAGCTCCATCCTGACACGCACGTGGGAAAGACGCTCAACTTTTCCTCCGCCACCACTCCCCTCATATTCCAGGTAAAGTCCAAGCATCCAGATTTTGCCCTCTGCACGTAAAGTAATATTGATCAATGTGTCTGATGGACACTCCGCTGACTGAAGTTGAGACTGCAGTCTCGTGCCTGTCCTTGGCTCAGCATGTATTGATCAGGCTGTCGTGATGGATGACATCCCGCAGCAGCCCGTTTTCATTGATTTATGCATTTATGAAATATCTACAGTGTAATCTGGTGTTTTCTCTCAACCGTTTTCTTTGTTCCGAAGAGAACAATTGAGAGTTATGTGGATAAAAGGATGGGAAGCACGTATGGACCCCCGGCTGGGAAAAAAATGTCAGTCTTCGTCGATGATATCAACATGCCCGTCATCAACGAGTGGGGCGATCAGGTTTGGGATCAAAGTCACATTCTTGCTTTCGAAACCAAAGAAATCCGCGCCAAATCGCCCACTCGTCACTTCTATTTTGGACACAGGTGACAAACGAGATTGTCCGCCAGCTGATGGATCAGAATGGGTTCTTCAATCTGGAAAAACCAGGAGAATTCACCGCCATTGTCGACGTCCAGTTCCTCGCAGCGATGATCCATCCCGGAGGAGGCCGTAATGACATCCCGCAAAGACTGAAGAGACAGTTTTCCATATTTAACTGCACGCTGCCCTCCAATTCCTCCATCGACAAGATCTTTGGTAATCACGCGGCATTGAAACTTTGCAAATATATGGACATCTTTTGACGTGCCGCCACGTGTGGTTGCAGGTGTGATTGGCGAAGGTTACTTCTGCGCACAACGCGGTTTTGCGGATGACGTCGGAAGCACGGTGCCCTTTCTGGTGTCCATGACTCGCCAGCTTTGGCAGCTGACGAAAGTGAAAATGCTTCCAACTCCTGCCAAGTTCCACTACATCTTCAACCTTCGGGATCTGTCCAGGGTCTGGCAAGGCTTGCTTAATACCAGCGCGGAGGTGCTCAACTCCGCCCAGGTGAGAGGACATATTTGTCTCCCAAAAGGCCTCAGGATACATCACTAAACGTATTCCCCCAATAAGAAAATGTGTTTCCCAAGAAACACAAATGAAGCATTTGACCTTTTAAACTTTTGTGTCTGTCTCGTAGTTAAGACAATCAAATAAAAATAAGGAACACTGCAAATACTGTCGACAAAATAGATTTTCTCTGGCATTAAATGTATGCTACAGACTATTCAATGGTCGCTCTAATCAAATATTTACATTCCATTTCGGTGCCAGATTGCCCTAGTTTATCGTCTTAATGAGCAAGGTTGATTTCTGCCGGCATCCCCCGGGTGAGGCTCTTTCTTACTTTCAGTCATGAGCCGCCATCTTTCAGGTGCTGCTGGCTTTGTGGAAGCACGAATGCAAACGCGTCATCGCTGACAGATTCATCCTGCCCGAGGAAGTGGACTGGTTTGACCTGGCACTGGCAAGCCTGGTCGAGGACACACTCGGCGAGAAGCACAAGGCGACGGTGGACCTCGGCGTGGACAGATATTTTGTGGACTTTATGCGAGACGCCCCTGAAGCAACAGCAACAGGTAATGTGACATGACTGCCTTTGACGTTCCATTTTTCCACTTTTGTCATTTCGGTGGTCCCAGCAAGAAACACTGTCATGACAGGAGAGCAACCCCAAGACTCCGACGTGGATTTACCCAAAGTGTACGAGGCTGTTGAGACGTTTGAGAGCTTAAAGGGCAGACTGAACATGTTCCTGGGTCTTTACAACGACAGCGTCAGGGGTACCGGCATGGACATGGTCTTCTTTCAGGACGCAATGATACATTTGGTCAAGGTAACGAAGGCCTCACGCTTAGCTACACGCCACAGACATTCGTCGCAAATACACACGCGCGCCCGTCTGATCCGCAGCGGTCGCCGCCGCCGCGCGTTGCATTTAAAGCTTTTATCGACTTACACGATTGGAGTCCCAAAGTACATGAATTGTGACGATATTTGCACTTTGAGGTAATGCATGCTTTCTTTTTGGTGGGGAAAGGTACCAATTGTGTGTGTGGTTTTTGTTGTTGTTGTTGTTGTTGTTGCTCAAGGTCTCAAGGATAATCCGGACACCTGGAGGGAATGCCTTGTTGGTTGGCGTCGGAGGTTCTGGAAAACAGAGCTTGACCAGACTGGCCTCATTCATCGCCGGATACAAAATTTTCCAGATCACTCTGACGCGGTACTGTTACTACTTTTCCTGTAGATGGAGAACTGTAGTGCGTATTGGACAGGTATAAAAATACACATTTTTAGAACTGCTTTAGATCATACCGTGGGATCCTTTCGTTTTGCAACACTGCTGTACTGTATCGCAAAAGCCGTTCACACCGATGGGGAATCAACCGCGCGATTGCGAGTAGCTTCAGCCCGTGAATTGCGAAGATCGGCGACTTCTTTTGATCGAAGGTGACAATGCAATTGAAGTTTCACCGGCGCAGCGCTAATATGCAAAATTGGATTCCCATTCAGACTCGGATATAAAGAAACTGTGTGAGAGTGAAGTGAGAGATTTGTTGAAAAGACTTCCAAAACCGTGTATTTTCTGTCCCTACGTAAGACGTCCACTGTGCCCTGTGAGCCTTTTTACTTTCGTCGCAGGTTGAGTGCAAATCCATCCTCTTCGACTGCATCATTTGTCTCCGCTTTCTCCCTCTTGGCTCATTGTCGGGTGGCTCTGCTGCCCACTTCTGCCCTGAATGTTTGTCTTCCCTTTTCCCCATTCGCATTTGTCACCGTCACATTTCCTTTGGAGAGTTCAGTTCGGCTTCTCGGTAATATAATGAAGGCCTCTTGTGCTCTTCTTCTTCTTCTTCTTTTTTTTATGGTGTGGAGCAAACCAGAAAGTCAATAGCTTGTCTTCTCTTCATCCTCATCATTCCTTTCAGTCTCTTTTTCTCTCGCTGTGTCATGACAATTGCTTTTGTTCGAGTTATGCTTTGTATGCCAGTTGCTTTTTTTCCCCAATTATTATTTTTTCACCAACTGCTTGTCAGAGTTATTTCAGATAATCTCTGGATGTCATCAAAATTCTCATACAAGCAATTACAAAACAAACAAACGTGCAAGGAGAGACCGAAGCAGCTCCGCCAATGTGGAAATGTTAATTTGTTTTGAACACACTGGTTGCTATTTGATTAAGATGAATACATTCTTTAAAAAAAAAAAAAAAAAAGACATTTTCTCCGGGCACTCCGGTTTGCTCCCACATCCTCAAAACATGCATTCATTAGAGACCCTAAATTGTCCCTAGTTAATGGTGTACCCTGCCTCTTGCCCAATGAGAGCAGGGATTGGCTCCGGCACTCCCGCGACCCTCATGAGGATAAGCAGCTAAGAAAAAGGACGGATGGATGGAAATGACACATACGTATACACTCTGTTTAGAGAAGTATTTTACAATATTGCCTGGTACATTTGTGCTCAGCATCTCAACACAAACATTTACATTTGCGACACACACACAGACAGACAGACATATATATATATATATATATATATAATGAAGAAAATAAGTATTTGAACACCCTGCTATATTGCAAGTTCTCCCACTTAGAAATCATGGAGGAGTCAGAAATTTTCATCATAGGTGCATGTCCACTGTGAAAGAAATCATCTAAAAGAAAAGTCCAGAAATCACAATGTACGATTTTTTAAATGATTTATTTGTGTGATTCATTTTCTCTCATTTTCTTCACTGTATATATATATATATATATATATTACTGAATTCGCCATTTTTGTGGAGGCTACTGAAGCAGCTTTAGAAATTTCATTCAAAGGCTCAGGTCGTAATAAATAGATGATTAGCGTTGTATACAATGACGACCTTTTCCCCCCAATAATCAAATTTGAGATATCAGATTTGGGCTTTTCTTAGCTGCAAGACATCTTCGTGAAAAAATAAACTCAACACGTTTCGTAATGTACCACTTTTGAAATGGAATTATTGAACGAAATGTCACTTTCCACAATGATGTGATGTATTGAGATTCACCCGTATTTATGATTTTAGTAATGTTCTGGTTGTTTTTCCCAGTTCCTACAACACGAGCAACTTGATGGAGGACCTCAAGGGCGTGTACAGGACGGCGGGCCTGCTGGGAAAAGGCCTCAGCTTCCTCTTCACTGACAACGAAATCAAGGAAGAGTCCTTCCTTGAATACATGAACAACGTTTTGTCGTCTGGAGAGGTGAGGAGCGAGATCTTGAAATATGGATCTTATTTTATCCAGTGGGGCATACTTGCGTTCTCGCACAGCCGCAGACATTCTAGCAAGCACATATTATTGAGCGCATGTTGCCTTGAGAAAGTGAGGAAAAGGCCAAATTATCCCACCCCACCCCCCCTCCCTCCACCACCCGGAAGCCAAAGCAGCAGCGAGTTGCGCATCTGTCAACGCATTTGTCCGATTCAGACCCATCAGTCCTCCATGTAATGCGAACGCTTCTTTTCGCGGTTAAACGTTAAAAACAAACAAAATAGCATTTCAAGAGCACTCCTCTGCTCGAATAAAAGAAACAGGTGTGAAATACTGTAACTGTTAATCACTAATTAATGAGCTAAATATGAAACGGTTGAACGTTGACCCATAAGATTCTGTAATCTTGTAAATTTCCGGATTTGCCACGCGGCTTCAAATTTATGTCACAAAACTGTATGGGAATGCATGGAAACGAAACTTGAGCTGAATGCAATTTTTTTTTCAATTTATGGGGGGGGGAATCCATGGATTATTTTGACTCTTCTGTTTCCTTCACACAACATTTACTCATAATCCTCTTTGTCTGCTTGTTTCCTTCCTGCTTGCTTAACTGCTTAAATGGCAGCTGGAGGGACTAAATGGAGACCGGAACCAGGAGATGTTTTGTTTTGCCAGTGTGTTGGCGCAAGTTTTGCACGGAGGCTCGATACTTACCGTGATCGAGAGAAATTGATGAGATGTGACAAAGGTGACGGTGGTGGGCGAGCAATGTTGGTCTGCGTCAGCTCGGTGGCTTCGTTGCCTTTTCAGTCGGTCAGCAGCCGGCACGTGAGATCTGCGACACGCTAAAATTCAGCTCAGTGAGCGTGGACGTAGTCAAAAGATGCAAAAATTCCCGTGTGCTTGGGTGAGGACAAAGACGACACATTCATATTTGAGTCAAGGAGACACTGTTTTTAGGGATTTCCACGAGAAATTTTAGCACACAATGGCCATCTTTAACATTTTGGAACAGGTATGTGCACACATGGGCTCCACGCGGTGCTCAAGCAGCTGTCCTTCTGACGAGGGTGAAAAAAAGGACCTTTTTGCTGCACCCCTTCTTTTCACCCCCATTTATACCATATAGTTAAAAAAAAAATAAAGAAATTACCCTTGTTGTCATCAGTTATTTATGATTTAGAATTGTGCATCAGTCAAGTAAATTTACAAAACGAATTCCAAGTTTATTTTTTTTTTTAAACTGTCCCTTGAATAATGTATCTTGATCTCATTTTCGTATATTCCACAAAACCGTTAATTTGAAGAAAGCTGTGTAGACTTTTTCTATCCACTGTACTTCCACCTCTTTGTCAATAACAAAAGGAACAAAATGAAGTCACTTTTTTGTGACTGTTGATTTTGTTAACAAATCCATAAGGTATATATGTACTGTACATACAATTGTTTTTTTCACGATTGAATGGATAATGTTGAACATTTGGTGCTCTTTTTTGGGAGCTTGAGCACCAGCCCCCTAAAACAACTATGCACACGCCTGCGTTGTACGGTTCACGGACAACCAAATGGTCAACATTTTTTTTTTTTTTTTTTGGTTGACTTTTGAAATTGTTCACTCGAGTTAACGGACGTGTTGCATTTTTAATCCTTATCTCGAGTACAGCTGTAAAGCACTCGTACAATAAGCGCCAAATAACCGAGAATACGTATCCCAATCTAAGTTACCTTGTACGTTTCTGTCCTCAGGTGTCAAACCTGTTCGCTCGGGATGAACTGGATGAGATCCTGAGCGATCTGGTGCCGATCATGAAGCGAGAGTTCCCAAGACGGCCGTCCACCAACGAAAACCTGTACGAGTACTTCATGTCACGGGTCCGACGCAACCTTCACGTTGTTCTGTGCTTTTCACCCGTTGGGGAAAAGTTCCGCAACCGGGCTCTAAAGTTCCCCGCCCTGATATCGGGTTGCACGATGGACTGGTTCAGACGTTGGCCCAAAGATGCGCTAGTTGCAGGTACGTACAAATGCTCGTTTTTAATCTTCTGAACATTTGTTTTCTCTCGCTTCCCAATACGGTGTACATCCTTCACGGAGAAATGATGTGCTCCTCTATTAGGATGAATGCATCTGGTTGTCAATAATCAATAATCCTAAATCATCACCGACTCATTTTTTTTCGGGTTTGCTGTTGCTCCAGCGTGGAGTGTTTCTGTGATGATCAGATGATACTTCTGTACTACTGTGTAGTACCGCTTTCTTGCTGTATATTTGTCCGTTTTCTCAGTTTCAGAGCACTTTGTGTCGACGTTTGATATCGAGTGCTCACCTCAAGTCAAGCGGGAGGTGATTCAATGCATGGGCTCTTTCCAGGATGGCGTCGCTGAGAAATGCGTGGATTACTTCCAGAGGTACGCGTTGTACGATGAGCTGCTATTTCAGACGCGTCGTCACCTAATGGAAGATTAATAAAAAAAAAAAAAAAAAAACACTTATTTTTCTTCCTGGAAACCAATGAAATAAATATAATTGGTAAAGTTTCTGGTCACGTAATTTTTCTGCAGATACCGACGCGCCACCCACGTCACGCCCAAGTCTTACCTGTCCTTCATCCAGAACTACAAGAACATCTATGACGAAAAGAGGTCTGAAGTTAAGACTCTGGCCAACAGGTAAGACAATAACACTGCTGTAGATAAATAGCTTTCCTCTTAAAGGGAAATCCCGGTGGTTTGGAGCAACAATGTATCCAATGGGTCACGAAATATGTACTTTATCTTGACAATGTCATGTTAATCCTCTCTCATTTAAAGGTGTTTTGAGAAGATTTTTATCGACAATTCCAAATTTTCAGGGGAGCCTCCATTTTGGCAAATCACACGACCTACGTGCCGCACCAAAAGGCTCGATTACACGGGACACCGTTTATGGCCAGTGCTGATTTCTCGGATTTATCCTCATCTGATGAAGAAATCGCGGGAAGACGGAGGAATTCTTCCGTACAGATTTGAACCCGTGGCTGGAAATAATGTCGAAGATTCGGATGGTACTTCGGACGGAACGACGCGGAGTCTGACGAGCGAGCTCGGCCGAGCTCGCTCGCCGGGGATACGTCACATGTGACTCTCCAAAATGGCGGCGCCCCTGAAAATTCGTAATTGTCGATAAAAATCTTCTCAAAACACCATTAAATGACAGAGAGGATTAAAATGACATTGTCGTGATACACTACATATTTCATGACCTATTGGATACATTGTGGATCCAAACCACCGTAATTTCCCTTTAAGCTTCAACAGAAAATAACAGTTTATGATTGTTGCATGGAAGCAATTTCTGACACATATTGATTGTCAATGAATTATATATATATATATATACACAACTTTGATCAATAGGCATCAATCTTTTTGAATTTTCAAAATAACTGATTCGCCAAGTAACCTATCCACGACCCCCCCCCCCAAAAAAAACACAATTGGTTTAGCAAATGATGATATTATTATAACACTGTAATTCCAACCAGAACCTTCTCAATTGTGTGATATATATACAAATGTGACTTTTTTTTTTTGTGTGTTTGTGGTAGACTTGCTCAATACGCTGTAAAAATGTGAATATCAAGATTGACCACAGACGTGTCAAAATATTGTAGTTGGTGTTACTGACTATTTCACACTGTATCTAATCCGGCACTTGTATTTAGGATGAACACAGGCCTCCAGAAGCTGAAGGAAGCATCGCAATCGGTAGCGGCACTCAGCAAAGAGCTGGAGTTGAAAGAGAAAGAACTGCAAGTGGCCAATGACAAAGCTGACATGGTGAGTTTTAGATGCCACACCTTTGAACTTTCTTTATTCGTTGCTATGCTAATAGAACACTCCACTCGTATGCTCGCACGTTAGCCCAAGAACATTCCAGTCGGTTGCACGAAGCCAATTCCCAAAACTGTAAATTAATAGCCATCAAAATCAGTTTGGCTGAAGTGACGGGATGTTACATTTT
Source organism: Syngnathoides biaculeatus (assembly GCF_019802595.1). NCBI lineage: Eukaryota > Metazoa > Chordata > Actinopteri > Syngnathiformes > Syngnathidae > Syngnathoides > Syngnathoides biaculeatus. Next base: position 1,822,796 of record NC_084644.1, read on the forward strand.
GTACGGCTTGCCTGAAAAGTTCCACTGAGTCACCGTTTTCGATTTTGTCACTTTCACGGGAGCTCGTACGCCCGATTTGCACAATCAAACGCTTGTCTTGCGCAGGTGCTGAAAGAAGTGACCGTCAAAGCCCAAGCAGCTGAGCGGGTGAAGGTGGAGGTTCAGAAGGTCAAGGACAAGGCCGAGGCCATCTTAGAGCGCATCTCTGCCGACAAGGCCATCGCCGAGCAGAAACTGGAAGCTGCCAAGCCCGCTTTGCAGGAGGCCGAGGAAGCGCTGAAGGTACAGATTTGGACAAACGTCGCGTCATTGTCGTTCCCAATTTCACCTGGGTCGCCTCAGACGAAGCGAGCAGGTTACTCCGTGTATTTCATGAGTCAAAGATCCAAAACGCCAAGTCGGATCACGTGATCTTACACAACGCTAATCACTTTTGCGGGTGCGAAGCGAGAGCTAGCTGGCCGCCACTAAGCCGTGCATCAATAAAAGATAAAGGAAGTAAGTAGTGTGTTACTCTTTTGATTCATTCCGATTGCAATCCGAGTCACCACTGTTTCATACATGGCGATATGTACCAGTGGTTAAAAAGCAAAGTGTGGAGAGTCTCTGTCGCTGAAATGAACATGCTATAGTTGAGAAATTGGGCTTTCATTAACAACAGCATCTTGAATATCTGCACGTTCTTGTCGGTTTCTTCCTTTTGTATTCTAATAATGCAGTTACTGCGGCCAGGTCAAGTGAACCCCCCTCCGAAAATACTGTGCACTATAGGCGGTGCCTCAAAAAGAATATGCCCGCTGACATTTTTTTCCCTTGCGGGCGTCGGTGGCCGCGCCGAGGACGGCGGCCGACCCTAATCGGTCTGCCGTCGTTCGGCTGAGGTCGCGTCGCTCAGCGGGCCCGTGATGACAAATTGAAAACGGATATTTGGTCTGTTAGCAAATTCGAAACAGCGTTCGGGTCAATCAAAAATCATTTGCATTGCAGTTTTCATAACTCGTCAGCAAGGTGACGTTCCTCTAAAACTACTCAAGCTATTGGCTAAAGTGCAATTTGAAAACATTCCCACCTTCTTTTTCCTGTTACACTGCCTGCGAGATTTGCTACTTGGAACGGTCCGTATGGCTCTCCCAATAAATTTACCCTTCAGATAAAGGCTTACAAAGTCAGTAAGTTGCATATTTTCCACGTTTTATTGAGCTTCCGTCGTGCCGCACAAGAGCACTCGGACCGAAGCTGATCCTAGAAGAAGGTTTCGTAAAGGACTTTCCCATTTGATGGCGGTGCAGGTTTTGCCACCCTGGAGTGTTTGTGTGCCACGACGGCGCTTCGGGGTGAGAAGCTGCGTAGTAATTAAAGCGGGCCTCCGGGGTGAATGCTTGCACGCGGATCGACAATGTCAGCTCCCTGATTAGAATTTGGTATCTTTCTGTGCTGGACGGGAAACTGGATACGTCCTCGGAAGGACTTTTTGCCTTTGTTCTTTTCAAGTTTCAGTTTGATGGCACAAAAAAAAAAAAAAAAAAATTGGACTCACAGCGTGACTTGTTATGTCATCAAGTGGCATCTTACAGCCGGGCTGCACATCTGAGCGGGCCCGAAATTGCCCGACGTTACCGTCAAAGCTTTCTTGTCTTTTATCTGCTGCCAATTATTTTGAGCACTTACAGCGAACCCCAAAAGTATTGAAAAAATTTGGCCTTATAAGTCAGTGGATGCTGGTGTGTCCGCTAGTAATTGATCCAGAAGTAACAATAGCACTAGTAGCAGATCTTTTTGCTCGATAATCGATTCTCAAATGACTATTGCGATCTTATCTAAATGAGGTTTTGGGGTTTGAGAAGAACTACTGACCGGTGAAGATGCTTTGCACTGAGGATGATTACCATAAAACTACAGACTGAGAGTTGAGAAGGTCGAATTTCTTTTAAAGTTTTTTTTTTTTTTTTTTCCCCTCAGCGGGTTGCTTGGATTTTAGCTCCTCGCTCCTCTGTTTTATGTCTCAAAGTAATTCTCCGTATTTCTCCACAGTTCTTTTCTTTACTTACATGCTCTGTTTTTATTCCCCTCAACCGGCCCTTAAGTATTCTTCTCGGGCCTCAAGTGTTATGCAGTTGTAGACATTTCTTTACAATTGTGAGCTTCCATCTTGATGGGAAGCTTTTTTTTGTCTTGGCAAAGCAAACGTTATTTTCAATTGCAGCACATTTGTCCAAAGCAAGACCCAACGGGACGCAGTTTGTTGTGGAAGAACTTTGCACGGATCCGTGACCTCAACCGCATCAAACACATTTAGAACAGTTCCAAAACACTCCAAACTCTGCTCCCGTGGCGTTAACTACCGTTCGCGTGTACTTATTTTTTTGCCGGTATCGAGCTTTGGGTTGGAAATTCCGACAAGTTAGAAGCTCTTTTCGGGCGATAGAGGGAATGTGCAGGGATTGGGTTGGCAAGTTCGTCAACGGGAAAGAAAATCATGCGTCAATTGAGGAGTCTTGTCTTCAAGGCTGCAGCGGGTCCATTTGAATTTGGAAGCCAAAAACTATTCTCCTGTCCACTCAGACAATCAAGCCATCTGACATCGCCACGGTGCGGACACTCGGCCGCCCCCCGCACCTCATCATGAGGATTATGGACTGCGTGCTGCTGCTCTTCCACAGGCGACTCAACCCTATCAAATTCGACCCCGAGAAGAACTGCAGCGTTCCGTCGTGGCAGGAGTCTCTCAAACTCATGACGGCAGGAAATTTTCTGGGCAGTCTGCAGGTAAAACGGCCAATTGTTGATTCAGATGTTGTGATGGACAGTATTGAAATAGCCGGAATGTGCTCCACATAGAAGTTTTACGAACGGCTCAGTTTGTACTCTCCCGGCCAAAGTTTGAATGCGCCAGTGTCATGTTTGAAAATGACTACGGTTTTACCAGTTTTTTACTCAACTAAATTAATACAAACGTAATACTTTCCATAGTAGTCCAAAGTTTTTTGACTCGGTAAATGAGAAAATGCTTCCACTCACATTGGTATGGAGGTTCCTCCGTGGATTACGCGTTTGCCATTTGGACTTTTTTTCCCTCCCAAAAGCTGAAGCCTCAAGAGTGTGGCCTCCAAAGGTCATCATCCCATCATCGTAAGCAGAGACACATTTGATATTTACAATCGCACATAACTACGGCGTATTCTTATGACTACGTGTCCTTTACAGGACTGGATGCGTTCTCTCAAGAATATTGCAGGATTTTATCCCAAGTTGGCAAGGCTGTCCACAAACTTGAACCGAGTGTCACCCAGTTTCTTGCTGGACACCGTTGCAACCTCGCTTTTGTTTGGACTTTCCCCCCGCCCCTAAAAATTCTTTTGTTTTGTGCTGCTTATTATCCTGTTCAGGGTCAAGGATGAGCTTGTTCCCTTTGCGGCGTGGACTGTAGACAAACAAGCGCTCGTACTTTGATTCACTCCTTTGGGCAGTTTCCATCCATATGTTTGGAATGTGGGGGCAAACGGAAATACCCGACAACATTCGAACTTGACGGCGACGTATCGTGGGACAATATTTTTGGAATTGTTTGCACAAAAATTGGTTGAATCTCTGGACTGCATATCCGCATGTCAAGCGGGAAATTCGACATCCTAGTAAATATTTTGCGTGCTGAAAATGTCTGCGAGCAAGCTGTTCTGATTGTACGAAATATGCACGAATTACACGAAACATTCCCCCCCACCCCCCACATTGAGTGGCTTTATGCATTAGTTCTTAAACATCTTCCATTTTTGAGCGATGGATAGAAACCAGGCGCCGGATGATACGGGAACGCGATCGAGGTTAACCAGCATTAAAGTTAGCTCAGCAGATTTGCTGATTTTTGAACTTTCCGTCACACTTGACCTTTAAGTTCTTACATGAGTCTTCTTCTTGTTTTCCTTTCGGCTTGTCCTGTACGGGGTGGCCACAGCGCGTCATCTTTTTCCATCTAAGTCCATCTCGTGCATCTTCCTCTCTAACCCCAACTGGTCTCATATCTTCCCTCACGACATCCATCAACCTTTTCTTTGGTCTTCCTCTCTTTTGCTCTCTTCCTTGGCAGCTCCATCCTTACCCTCCTCCTACCAATATACTCACTCTCTCGCCTCTCGACATGTCCAAACCATCGGAGTCTGCTCTCTCAAACCTCGTCTCCAAAACATCCAACTTTGGCTGTCCCTCGAACGAGCTCATTTCTAATCCTATCCAACCTCGAGAACCTCAACATCTTCATTTCTGCTACCTCCAGTTCTGATTCCTGTTGTCTCTTCAGCGCCGCCGTCTCTAATCCGTACACCGTGGCCGGCCTCACCGCCGTTTTTGTAAACTTTGCCCTGCATCCTAGACTGTTGCTCGTTCTTATGTGAGTCTCGGGCACATTTTTCCTCCGAACATACCTTACTCACTTACCACCTCGCGCGTATTGAAATTGGTCGCTATTTTAATACAGAAAAGGGAGATTAAATAGGATGATCCTGCTTTATTCATTCCCAGAGTGGACATTCAGACGTTACGGCAGCACATCAAGACAAAACGCAAGATAAGAATAACACTAAATAGATACATCACGTAAGAATCCACAGCAAGAAAGCTCGAGTTGTGATTTTATGATTTATTGAAACACGGCTAAGATGAGGAGCATTTGCGACACTGAGGTCTGATGTCATTTGGCCTTCTTCTATTGCCTCTTTGGCGATCTCGCCGTCATTGTGGTTACCTTCTCTCTCCTCATTAGCTGCAACCTCGGAGCATCTGCGAGCTCTTCCTTTCTCTTGGGCTTGCTTTTTTTTCCTTCCCTCCCTCCCCATCCGTTTCACTCCCCCTAACCCTGCCGACCTCTCTCTTCCCCTGCAGCAATTCCACAAAGACACCATTAATGAGGAGGTGGTGGAGCTCCTGCAGCCCTACTTTGACATGGCCGACTACAACATCGAAACGGCCAAGCGAGTGTGCGGCAACGTGGCCGGCCTGGCGTCCTGGACCAAAGCCATGGCCTCCTTCTTTTCCATCAACAAGGAAGTCTTGCCTTTAAAGGTAACGAGAGCGACAGGATCGCTGGGGTGTTCAGTTCAAATATTGCAAGAAACAAATCGAGATCCTCTGCCTCCCTCCTCTCCCGCTGACTGATGAGTATGGACAAGAAACTCAAGTGGAGAGCAGCGCCACAGGCTACGACTCAGACCCCCACCACATCGACATGAAAAGATTCATTCGGATCCCCAACATTTTGGCTTGCCGGGTGCAGATTGTGTGCGTGTGTTTCCCGGAAACAGAAAGCAATAATGAAGCAATTCTCCATCCAAGTTTTCATATCCCATCTTGAATTGAATCCCTTTTGCACAGACCTGAAAATGCATCTCCCCCGGGCAAAAACTCTTTGGTCCACAACCCCTCAGTGCCATTCGGGTCACGCACGTTTCGCTAGTGATCTGCTGGGAATATTTTCAGGACAAAATACAATCTGTAAATTCAATATTGCTCTTCAATGAAGTATCTGCAATTTTATTTTTCACCCCTGAACAAAGCAACTCTTTTATACCACCTTGAGGACCTTCAAGGTGTACCCTGCCTCTCACCAAAAATCCTCTTGGCTCGACACAACGCAGATGGGGTACAGAGAATGGAAATGGAGAAAAACTGTACAATGCTGCACACGTATGTCTTTGACGGGGGGTGGGGGTGGGAGGACTGGTCAAGTCATGGTCTTTCATTTGAAATCAAAAGGAATGTAATACTGGATTAGAAGCGCGTCAGACTCACATCCGTAAATTGATTTCCCATCATCCAAAGTTGGCTGTGAGGCATTCATACTGTTTACAGTATAGATATTAAATTACAAAAGCTAACTTGCTAGGCAGTTCGGAACACGTTTGGCATTTTCTAAAAGCAGCCTGAACCACGTCGCTTTGACAATTGTTCAAAACCATTTGGAAATTGTTCAGCGAAGTCGTTCATTCAAAAGTAGCTGTTGCATATTATTTATATGTGAGGGTTTCTTATTTTAGGTCCACTCCAATCCCGTGCAAATATGTGGCAACACGCAGCACTTTGGGGGAGGGGGAACTACATGTTGCAATCTACTGTCATGTAGAACTGATTGAATTTGTTTTATTCAACCACTCCCATACTTGCAATCCTTTCTCTGTTGTCATCTCTCGACAGTTTCTCTCCTCCTGCTTCTGTCGCTCTCTCTCGCATTTTTTTTAATCTCAGTCTGGCAAATTGATTTTCTGATTTCCACCCCGAGGGTGCCGCGCTACCCCTCCCCCCCCCCCAACCCCCAACCGCTGAGCTGCCTGCCAAACAAAAACTGCCGCGAGTGGGACAGGAAAGGTCCCGTCCTCTCTCGGCACTCGGGCTTCCCCGTTCAGCTGCGCCGCAGTCAGATTGGCGCACCGAAAAGCACTTGACACTCTTCTCTAAACGTGTGTTTACGCCAAAGCTCGCTCTGCGGCTCTAATCAGAAAGTATCCCCGCCGCTTCCCCATCGGATCTGTACTATCTTCAGACTCATTTCCCTCCCACCAGGTTCTCCTCATCACCGCTTTTCTTTTGAGCCTTCTCCCTGCTCATTTCCTCTTGGAAATTTCCCTTCCCCGCAGCCCTGATTCAAACTTGTCTCCACCTGAAGTGTACGTAAAAAAAAAAAATTCCTTTAAATCTAACTAAAAGTCCTGTTGTGACACTATATGCAGTGTACTTTTGCACGGCACGCTAACACGTATTGGCATACGACGTGGACGGAGTGAATCATCAACCGGATTTCATGTGAATTTGCACAGGAGCTCGTATCGAAAAGCGCCATTTTGCGCATTCCCAAATAGACGTACCAAATCCCCTGCGGATTCAAATTCATTCCAGCTGTTTTGCCGTGTAGGCAAAAACTTCAAGTTGACAGCACCTCATTTCTCTTTTTCATCACTTGCATTTGTGCTACCTTAGATTATGGTGTGAACAGCATTTGTGCATTTTATTAACCTTGTTGAAAGAAAGATTTCTTGTGAATGAATACGCTTTTGCTTTCATGCAAGTTACTGTAGAATGAGTTTAGGAATATCATTGAAAACTGTTTCTTTGCCTGGGATCATTTGTGTCACTGTAGAAACCAGACAGATGAGCTTTCCACCTCGGCTGAGGTCCGTTTGTACTTTCTCTCACGCTCAGTCTCCCTTTTACGGTTCCCTGAAAGGGGGGCATAACCCTTTTAGCTGTTTTGTATGGAATAAAGCCAGCGCAAATCATTTTGAACATTTCCCTCCTCTCTCTTTCTAGGCTAACTTGGTCGTGCAGAAGAATCGTCTGTCCGCCGCTCGCGCCGACTTTAAGACGGCTCAGGCCGAGCTGGACGCCAAGCAAGCTGAGCTGGATGTGGTGCAGTGCGAGTACGAGAAGGCCATGATGGAGAAACAGGTCAGCGGCGTCGTTAGCATAAAGAAATCAAACGGCCGCAGCTGCAACAAAAAAGATGCGTGAATGTGAGTGCGATTGGTCGGTTCTTTATTTGCGCCCTGCGATTGGCTGGCGACCAGGTCAGGGTGGACCCCGCCTCTCTCCCGAAGATAGCTGCTATATGCTCCAAAATGGATGGCCGGATGCCGTGACATTGTAAATCCAGACTGATGAATTTGACAGAGGTTTTTTTTGACCTTGTACTTTCCTGAAACACGTGGGGGGGGGGGGGGGCGTACCGTTAGCAACCTGCTCTGATGCACATGTCCAGTAACATTCAACCAAGCGTCCTGGTCTTGACTTGAAGAGGGATGCAGTGCACACTGAAGGCAGCAAAGAAACGGGATCGGCATTCATTTCAATCACGTAACAAACATATGAGCTTTGTCAATTGTCCATATGTACTCAAACTGCTTGATTGAAGTGTTCTGAAAATCAAAACAGATCTCCCGACCCTCGTATCTGCCCTCACTCCCGTTCAGACACTGATGGAGGACGCCGAGCGCTGCCGGTACAAAATGCAGACGGCTTCCAGTCTGATCAGCGGCTTAGCCGGCGAGAAGGAGAGATGGACAGAACAGAGCAAAGAGTTTGCTGCTCAAACCAAGCGTCTCGTCGGTGGGTTTCACCCGCAGTGTCTGTTTTCAAATGTTGAAATCTGCATTTGCTTCTGACTGGCGCGGTAGCCCATTGGTACGCATTATTTCCTCACGGCAAGAACGCCTGGGTTGGATTTGGCTATTCCTCCCAGCGTCCCCAAAAGTACTGCAAGTCTTTTTGCGTCAGCCGTGTGGTCGGCAAGTGTCCCTTTGAGACAGACAGAACTGCTGCTTGCCAGTGACGCTGAACAGGAAAAACATGAACAAAAAAAATGGATTCACTCCTCTCTGTGGCTGTTTGCCGCAGGCGACATCCTCCTTGCCACGGCGTTCCTGTCTTACTCGGGTCCCTTCAACCAGGAGTTCCGCAACCTCCTCCTCAGCGATTGGCAAAATGAACTGAGGCAGCGTCAAATCCCGTTTGGCAGCAATCTCAATCTGACTCAGATGCTTATTGATGCGCCCACTGTCAGCGAGTGGAATCTACAGGTTAGAAATCCAACTTTGATCTGTTCATTTGGGTGGAACTGATTTGTTCATTTGTTGCATGATAACAAGGAATGTGACATCTACCTCTTGGGGTGATGATACATTGCTGAAAATGTGCCTGCCACTCACCCTTTCTTCTTGCAGGGGCTACCGAATGATGACTTATCAATTCAGAACGGCATCATTGTCACCAAAGCCGCACGCTTCCCTCTCCTTGTCGACCCTCAAACGCAAGGAAAAATCTGGATTAAGAACAAAGAGGCCGGGAATGAGCTGCAGGTTGTTTTTTTTTAATTGATTTATTTTTTAATATTCTGACTCTACTCCAGTTTCCCAAACTCTATCCACTTTTATTCACAAAGCCAGATTGACAGGGGTTAAACTTTGCGCCCCGCATGTGGTCAAGTAGTATTGCAAAATAGACGAATGCTAACATGCCAACAGTTGTTATGGTAACATTTAGCCGGTTAGCAACCTGAGTGGAGAAAGCACTGAGAAAGAACATCTGGGCCACGTCAGATACTTTTTTGAAAGAGATTCCGCCAAATGCTAACAGTTGGCATGTTTACATGTAGCCTAACCATAAACCAGAATAAAGAAAGTTATGAGCTAAGTTGATCTACTAGTGTACTACTTCTACGGAATGCTTCACGAGACTGAATAAAATTGTTCAAACCGGACTAAATTAAAGCAGGTTACGTAAAATGTCCCGTTTTGATTCTGGCTGAGAATGAGCAAAAAATTACAGTTGATGTCGTTGGAAGAGTTGATCAACTTGCCCTCGTATCGAGGCAAATTAAAAGCTACAGAGTACCGCTAACTAACACACTTACGCAACACATCTGTTGGTTTCTGTACGTCAGAGCTGCAGAGGGAATTTGCGTCGCCATGGTGACACAATTTCGATTTAGCGGGGGTGCTCGCAGGGTTTGTTCTGCTCTCGGCCCATCACAGGAAATTTAGCTCTTTGTTTCTACCTTCATGCATGTTCAAATGCCGCTCTTTTGTTCAGCCTTCTGCTCTCTACTTAAGTGACAATTAGCAGTTCTTTCTCCCTTGGTGCCGCCTCTGGGGTGAATTTATGGAGTGTTTATTTCATTCTGAGAGTCAAAATTGACATTGACGCAGTGGGGACTCATTAAATTGTTATCGATCCCTTTCCCGATGCTTACAAATCGTGACGCATTTCAGAAAGAAAATGCATGTCAAATTTTTTTAAACAAAATCTATTCTCATCTTCCCAGATCACCACATTGAATCATAAGTACTTCAAAAACCACCTTGAAGACAGTTTGTCTCTTGGGCGGCCGCTCTTGATTGAGGACGTAGGGGAGGAGCTGGACCCAGCTCTCGACAATATTCTCGAGAAAAACTTCATCAAGACTGGATCCACTTATAAGGTAACGAGTGAATTCAGCCACTTAGACAGTTATTAGCTCCCGGGCTTTGTGTCTGGACCAGCAAAACTGTGCCCGAGTGCTCAAGTCAGGTCAATGTTGGCTAGCTTTAATGTGAAAGAATTTGAACGCTCACATCCACCCCAGCAAAGACTGTTGAGAAGAACTACAAAAGCGATATTGGGGGGGGGTTGTCCTCTGATTTGAAAAATCCGCTTCTGAATGAATTGAAGTAAATTCCCTCTGACCCTTTTGTATAGATTCTGGGGGAGCAACTACACAGTACATTCCAGATCAAATGTTGTCTGTTGTCTGTCTTTCCTGAAGATTTATGGTATGCCTGTGTTGTACTGCAGTGTGAGCCACTAAAGGAGACTCCAACCGTGTTCTCCTTTTTTAGCCCGAGTAAAATGCTCCAGTGGTAAATGGGCTTCTCCTTTGTAGTGGTTTTCTACCAACCCAGCGCTTAAAGTGCCTTTACGCCGTCACCTCATTCACAGAGTCACACAATGGAATATTATGTCACCTGGGGAAAGGTTTTAGTATCTTGCTCAGTGACACTTTAGCAAGGCCGCGTGGGAGCTGGAGATGGAACTGACAACGCGCGTATTACGCAGTGCAGTAGATGCAGTCCAAGACACTCTTATTTGGCACAGGTCAAAATTGGAGACAAAGAGGTGGACGTCATGAAGGGCTTCAGGCTGTATGTGACCACCAAGCTGCCCAACCCGGCGTACACCCCTGAGATCAGTGCCCGCACCTCCATCATTGACTTCACCGTAACGATGAGAGGGCTGGAGGACCAGCTCCTAGGCCGGGTCATCCTCAAAGAGAAACAGGTGACATTTCTTGATGTACTGTGCACTGCACTGTACTTGTTTACCTTTCAATGTACAGACCAATCCGCCCTCGTTACCACGGAATTTAACTGTGACCTATACAGACGAGTCCGCCCCGTTACACGGAATTTAACTGTACTTCCTACACGTTACCTTGGTGTAGACTGCGATGCACCTTCGCGCAGATTTCCCGTCGACAATCACTCCTTTTGTACCTTGTTCTTACCAAGACGTCTTCTTGTCAGTTGGATTTCCGTCGACCCTCAGATCCCAGTTAGAGAGTTCGAGGACCAGTCCCTTAACGGGTCTGTGTTGCCGTGGCCACGGTCTTCCCGGTTTATCACCTAACTTGCTGGAACAGTTGCACAAATAACGGACAAGAAGTCGTCTTTCTTCTGATCAGGAGGACGTGAGACACAGGCCAGTTACAGTCTCCAAACACGTTCTGAACCAGCCTCTCACGTACTCTGTTTTTTTTTTTTTTTATTATTATTAACCACACAAGGTCAAAAAAAGGGGTGAGCAGATCAAATGAACAGAGGTACAGTTTTTGGTGATGATGTGGCACATTCTTTGGTGATGAGGGCGCTGTCCTTGGCCACTTCTAGGAAGATACTGTCGCATCTGTGTGTAGGAGCTCGTCCTGTGAACAAGACTCTTCGAAGCAAGGATGATACTTGGGCTTTGTTGCAAGTCCATCATAAATATATTAACGATAACTCTGACAGAGGGTCACATTGTAGGTGGCACTCACTTTTTTAGCCTTGCGCCACCTAAAACCATCACGGTCATTGGCCCGCAGTCGACAGAGATTGGCTAAACAGTTACTCATTTGCATGAGAAAAGACCACCCCCTCAATGCGCCCCTTTTTAAAGGGTCAGATATTATTAAAACAGGTGAGAATATTTGCTTTAATGTAACTTAAAATCGGGTGTGCAGATCGTCTACGCATATACAATATGTGATATTTGTGTTTTTTGCCATCAGGAACTGGAAAAGGAGAGGACAGATCTCTTAGAAGATGTTACATCTAACAAGCGGAAGATGAAGGAGCTTGAAGACAACCTCCTCTGCCGACTGACCAGCACACAGGTAAGGACGTTCAACTCCACGGCAACCCGTAGCGGCAGACAGCCGTCCTAGAACAGAAACCAAAACATGAAACGTGCAGTTTTTTTTTTTTAATGCTTATAATACAGCGACATCAATATTGTGAGAAACAGAAACACGATTAACATCAAATGTTGCTTTTTGAAAGTCATATTTTTGAAAGATTGCCGAACGAAAGTCTACCTGTTCCTTGTCCAGTCGTGGTTTGCTAGGATAGCAATTCAGTGTTTAGGCCTTTGTTATTTTCCCGACTCACTTCCTGTCATGAATGGTGTGCTTCTCTTTGTAGGGCTCACTCGTGGATGATGAAAGTCTGATTGCTGTTCTTGCCACCACCAAGTGCACAGCTGAAGAGGTCAATCAGAAACTGCAGATTGCAGCTGACACCCAGGTTCAAATCAGCGCCGCAAGGGAGGAGTATCGACCCGGTAGGTCACAGCGGACCTTATGTCAATCGGGGCAACGTCACTAAATGTGTTCCAGACCATTTTTGCCCATCCATTTTCTTCACCCGTCTTATTATTTTATACCAATGATGGGTCAAATATACCTGCTTGACCTTACCGCCGCTGACTTTAGGCAAGAGACGAGGTCCAGCCTGAAGTGATCAGCACTCAATCACGGGACTGACACAATGTGCAATGTTGCTCACCTTCGGACAATTGTGCATCTTCATCTAAGCCCGCCGTGCAACGTGATAGAATATGTGACTTAACTCATAGTGTGGAAGGCACAGATAATGTACCGTCTTCACAAAATAGAAGCTACAATTGATCCTGTACTGCTAACATAACGGCGATCTGTTTTCAGTGGCCACCAGAGGCAGCATCTTGTATTTCCTGATGACAGAAATGAGCATGGTGAATGTCATGTATCAGACTTCCCTGAGGCAGTTCCTGGGACTTTTCGACCTTTCTCTGGCTCGGTGAGCACCCGCCACAATTCTCAAGCGTGACCCGTCGTTCACTGATTTTTTTTTTTGTAATAACTGTTCCCATCTCCAATCTCAAAACTCTTCATCCTTTTGGGGTTTAGCAGTCTTTGAGCTTCTGTTTTTTTATGGTTTGGGTCCAATCCAACTTTGGTTAGCCCAAATTCTCCAACTCAATAAGGGATTAGTTTGTTCTACTTGCCACTGGCATTTCTGGACGATTTAGAAGGCGCGACAGAAACGATGTAGCGGCCTTTTGAAAATGCGGTTTCCAAAGATAGCATAATGACCTCATAGAGCTCATTCATGATAATTCATGTTTTCTGTTAAACTGACAATTCTAATCTGGGACTAGACTAAAATTCCGAGCTCGCTCACCATCTGTCTTTCTTTCTTCCCAGTGATGACAGTTGGTATAAAACATAGCATTTGAAAGCAAGTTACCATCCACTCCTCAATTCAGAGTGCCATATAAATCATGAACAACTATTATTATTATATTTTACATGATTAGAATCCAGAAGCAGATGTATGTAATCATCCATCGATTTTCTATAGCGCTTGTCCTCATTAGGATCGCTGGTGGTTACTCACCCCCGACTGCTTTCCGGTCAAGCGCTATCGTCCCCACTCAAATCCACACCTGCGGACATTGAAAATTCTCCACTTGAGCCAACGTGCGTGTTTCGGGGATGTGGGAAGCAAATAGAGTACCGGCGGCAGCAAACCCATGCGGGAACCGTGAGGGAGGTGTGCTAACGACAAGGTCACCAATCTGTCCATTATCGTTAGCTGTAATCAGGATAATAATACAGGTCTTAGTGCTGTGCATCAAGGTGCAGGTGAAGAAGTGGCGTGAGTCAGTCAGTTACGCGCAAGAAGGGTTGATTGATTCGGAGATGTAATTTCTCCTCTCATCTTCTGTCAACACGGACAAACGGTGAGGAAATGGAGCCCCCGCTGTGGCCAGTGGCAGGGCCACCACGTCTCGGGCTTCTTTGTGTTCTATTCTGTCGTGATGTGTCTTATTAAGGACCGCTGGAGATCACACGGTTATCGAAACCGGTCCCCTGGGACCCATTGAGAATGTCCTCTGACTTTTCTGGGAAAAGGATAAAAGGAGAGTCTTGCTGATATGAGGAGGACTCCTCCGCGCCTTTTCGATCGCTGTACTGAAGGTTTTGAAAGTTCTTCTGTGGAACCACCCTTCCTTCTTCTTATAATCCATACATCCTCGAGCCTTCAAGTGAAAATGAGCATTTCCCGAGTCTTATCCTAAGAAGCTTGCGTGCTTTCTTCCCCGCGTCACCGTTTTTCATTTCTACAAAAGGGTAGTTCTTTTTAATTCTAATTACATCGAGGAATTATTTGATTTTGTCGGTGGTTTTTGCTCCTTCGGGTACGCGGGTCTTTATCAGGTGTCAAAAACATCATTACCTTTTTTTTTTTTTTTTTTTCCCAATTATTATTCATTTCACCATGATTATTCCGCACAATAATCACATACACTAAACATCTGTGAAACGAAGAGTGAACTGGCCCATCATGGATTTTCAAGTTAATACTATATTGTGGGTGTGGAGTTTGTTTAGCACTTTGTCAAGATGGTCATATCGAATATTCTAATAACATCACCTTCATTGTATGCTAATGTGCAGTATTTTTGTGGAAACAGGTCCCTGAAAAGTCCCATCACCAGCAAGCGTATCGCCAACATCATCGAGTTCATGACCTTCGAGGTGTACACGTACGCGGCCCGAGGCTTGTACGAAAAGCACAAGTTTCTCTTTACTCTGCTCTTGACGCTCAAGATCGACATGCAGTGCGGCAAAGTCAAGCACGAGGAGTTTCTCACGCTCGTTAAAGGTGAGCAAAACACTTGAAAGCCCAGGTATGTTTTGAAAGCCTCGGATTGCTGTTTTGAAGCCAGATGGGTGCTAATCAGATTGGCAGAAAATGTCAGAAAATCCTCAAACACACGTGGAGGTCTCCCACAATTTGAAAGAATAACACTGAACGTTATGGCGTAAAACAGGGGATGGCCGGACTTTTTTTTTTTTACCCCAAGATCTACTTTTCAAGCAGCCAGCTTCTCACGATCGACCGGCGGCGTGGGGCGGGCGGGGCATCGCCGTAAATAGGAGGACAGCTTGCTAGAACGCGCCTTTATGTGCGTGCGCTCGACGTATCGACCACACCAACCGACGCCATCACACAATCGACCAAAACTGCCTCGCGATCGACTGGTCCGAACTGCACATTTCTTTCCTACGTGACAACAACCGAGGGGTGCTGTTTTTCAAGGACTCTGTGATACCTACACACACTTTTTACTTGTACTGTAATATGGGTTCGACTGAAATCATATTTAGTTCCGCAAAATAATTGCTGGGAGTTGCATTTGACGTGGCCTTGCAGCCGAAATATAGATTCTGGCCCTGGCGCGAACCCGTCTCCATGGTGACACTTTGCAACAGGTGACAGAGGCAACTGTGAAAAGAGCCACGAGGCTCCTTAAACTGAAATTATAATTACGTTATTTTGATGTATATGACACATTTAGTGGCTGTCTAGAGAGATTTAAAACATTGGCGCCAAACCCGCCCGCTCCTCGGCGCAGGAAAGAAAAACAAAAAACTACTTAAAAGCTTACACGGCCGGCCACACGCCTGCAGATCCACCCACCATCTAAGACCTGCTCAATGGCGGCTCAGTATGAATTCATTTCTACAATAAGCTATAATTTGATCCACTTTGTCTCGTTAGAGAAAACAGTGGAGTGACAAAAAAAAAAAACAACAACAAAAAAAAAAACAGTGTCAAGCATTGTGATGTTTAGTCAAATCGAGGCGCAATTCCCACTGGTCAGCTCCAACAGGTTTTTGGTTGCTCATTTGGACCGGAAACAAGCCAAGATTTCAAATGAATCTATGACGTTGGAATCCATTTTTGTTTCTTTGTGTCACATCCAGGAGGCGCATCCCTGGACCTGAAGGCGTGCCCGGCAAAAGCAGCAAAATGGATACTCGACATGACTTGGCTCAATCTTGTAGCACTCGGAAAACTCTGGGAGTTCTCTGATGTGCTGGAGCAGGTAACACACCTTCCTGGGTCCTGATGGACATTTGTTAAAGATGTCATTTTGCGGCGGCACGGTGGCTCAGCTGGCAAAGCATTCAATTCAATTCAATCCCGGCCCCGCCTGTGTGGAGTTTGCATGTTCTCCCCTCCCCGTGCCTGCGTGGGTTTTCTCCGGGCACTCCGGTTTCCTCCCACATCCCAAAAACATGCAACATTAATTGGACACTCTCAATTTGCCCCCAAGTGTGATTGTGAGTACGACTGTGCGATTGGCTGGCAACCAGCTCAGGGTGTGCACCGCCTCCTGGTCGTTGATAGCAGGGATAGGCTCCAGCACTCCCCGCGACCCTCGCGAGGATAAGCGGCAAAGAAAATGGACGGATGGATGTTATTTTGCCCCTTGGGAGCACGTCAATGTCACTTTCGCACTCACTCACGCATTGGGTAATGTTCACAAATGCAAAACAAATAAAAAAAAACGGGGTGACTGACAGCCAGGTAAGGAAGCGCCCTTATGGAGTGAGAAAGTCAGTGCTCTGTAAAATTAGCTTAGGTGGAAGAAACTTCAATTACTTTTTTTTTTTTTAATGTCTGCTAAAATACACACACACACACACACACACACACGGATGTGTGTACTCCTTACTTTCAAGATTGTGCTGTCTGCTCTTTCCCTAAAAAGAGAGAAAGGGGAAGGAGACAGCGAAAGAAAGAACAAGAGAACAATCCCGAGCACTGACTGACGCCAGTCGCCAAACTCAACATTTACAAACACACGAGAGCGACTGTAAAACGTGACTTGAATTCACACTTTGAGTCCTCAGCTGTCCTGTTTGAAAAGGCAAATTTGATCTCGCAAGCCAGACCTTGCAAAAAAAAAAAAAAAATGAAATATACAGTTAGTTTCGTTCCCCACAGCCGGGAAAACATAAAGTGATGATCTTTGACCCATAAATCCATTGCTGGCTGTTTCTATTTTACTCAAAGTAAAATAGGAAATGTCCAATAAATCCAAGGTCCGGTTTCCTGCTCGAGCTTGATTTCCCCTTTGAATGTGTTTCCTGTGAGCATCCAAAAGAGAAATTACTGTCCCAGACTTGTTGACATCACAAGGTAGATGCATACGCAGTCCTTTGTAGAACTTCGCGGGAACTCGGGATGTTTACATGGAATAATAAATAGTGCTTTGTGGGAAATGCTCTCCATCGTCACATCTTCATATTTGCCGTGTAACGCGACACCTGGACTCACAAGGACCGAATTCACAAACATCCGCCCAAGCCGCAATCTGGTAAATTTCGGTCTTGCCGGACAAACCCATCATGACACTTACGTCCATATTTACTTCCACGAACAGACTGCGGCTCGTGTTTTTGTGCGCACGCGCAATGTGACGTCGGGTTTCGTGCGCATGCGTGTGATGCAGAGGCGGTTCTGGGTATTTATTTTCAAGACAGCGCAAGTGACATGTGCGCCAACCGTTGCTCACATCCGGCTCCCCATCTTGGCCCATATCAGAAACCGCCAAAAGTGTGTCGTCGCGTTTGTTTATCTAATGTGAACAACTAGATAAAAAGATCAGATTTAACAAACTATCTCAATCGGGCCTCATTTCACTGAACTCACCGGGTGGTAAACGGCCAATCTGAATGGGCCGGATGGCCTGGAACCGATTAAATGGCATTTCAATTTGTTTGACTTGGGAAAACAAAGTTTTCTGAATTGGAATCTTAAAAAAAAAAAAAAAAAGAAGATGTACAAGTAAATTGCACTTTGAGCTTAGTCACGGAACGAATTCAACTCATAAGTCAAGGTACCGTAGTACAAAAATCCCACAAGTGCTATATATTCAAACGGGGGATTCTCCCCCCCCACCCCCCCCCCACTGCATGATTGGAAAATAGAAGCTAACTTGTAGCAAAAACATTTTGAAGATTGGGACAGAAAGGTTCATCATGTTCCCAAAACACATTAGGGCAATTTGGACAATTAGTGACATGTTTTGAGGTGTGCACATGGAATACATATTATATCATTTAATAGAAACTTAAGATCGCTCTTGTCTTTGCTGTTTATGCTAATATTACGCAACCACAACGCTAAAATGTCTTTCTGATGCTCGGCTTAAGATTTGAGATCAAATGATTGCTATTCTTCACGTGTCTAACTTTAAAGGCTTTGTTCGCAGATAAGTCGCAATGAGAAGCAGTGGAAATTGTGGTTTGATAAGGAAGCGCCAGAGGAGGAAAAGATCCCAAACTCCTACGATCAGACACTCGACTGTTTTAGGCGCCTGCTTCTTATTCGCTGCTGGTGTCCCGACCGAACCATTGCACAGGTTAGAAATGACACAGTCGCGATGGTTGCTTTCGTACAATGGCCTTATTGGTTCAGCCCGCTGTCTGGATTGATGATAGTCGAATGTCCCGGACTGTCTAAATTCTGGGCTGCTCTCTTACAAAAATTGAAAGAAAAAAACAACATTATCGATATGAACCATTAACCGTAGAGATGAACAATGGGTAGATACGACGCAAGCCTTCGATTTCCGAGCCAAAGCTGGTGGTTTGCAAAGTCTCGACGCAGTTTATGTTCGTGGATGTCATGAAAATGAAAATAAGGATGCTTGTACGTTCAAAACGAGAAAACTGGGCACAACCTTGCGCAGGTCAAACTATCTTTGGGGCTTTGGTTTTTTTTCCAGTGTTGATAGCACATGCTTTGAGAATGACCGGAAGAGTTATCACCCCCCTACCACAACGTATGATACAAGGTGGGGGCGACATTCCTTTCACGGAAATGTCGCCCCCACCGTCCTGGCTGAAGGCACTTTGTGTAGCCGGAGCGCTACAACTTGCTGTCAGTGTTCGCCAACGCTTTCGGCCCCAGAGGACTGCTGGTCTAAGGGGCAATTTTCGTCGCATTTCCTTGTCAGTCCAGCCCTGAGAGACGGCCAGCTTTCTGTGATAAAAAGACAACAAAGTAATGGCAGATGCTCAAGTGAAAACACTGCCCGTCGCTGAACAATAAATTAAAATGTGTGTGTGTGTGGGTTTTTTTTTAGATGCATCTAAAAATCTCATAATTTACATGAATATCTCCCCTGGTCTAAGCTTTTCAATAAATGAGGACAGATGGACCATTTGTCTTTCAGAGGCTTTCTGAGCCTGAGTAGCTGCAGCGGCTAATGGACATTTACTTTTCTCCTAATAGATTGTTTTGTTGCACGATGCTTTTAAGCCAGATTTTTGTTGTTGTTGCAGTGACAAACAGAAGGTATGGGTGCTTATGTCTGAACTCTGAAAAGCAAGGTTTACTCTTGACTGACTGAAAAGGAAGTAAAGGAAGACCTTGAACCTTTCATTCAGTGATCAGGCTTGAAGAAAGTAAAACATTGCGGTCTGGTTTTTTCCCCCCCCGAACGTGTCATTGTTTCAGTTCTCTCGCGTCACTCTGATTCTCTCCTGCAGGCCCGTAAATACATAATGTCTGCGATGGGGGAGAAGTACGCCGAAGGGGCCGTTCTCGACTTGGAAAAGACTTGGGTGGAATCGGACTCGCGAACTCCTCTGATCTGTTTCTTGTCGATGGGATCCGACCCGACGGACTCCATCATCGCTTTGGGAAAACGGCTGAAGATTGAGACGCGATATGTCTCCATGGGACAAGGACAAGAGGTCCATGCCCGTAAACTTCTGCAGCAGAACATGGCTAATGTGAGTGTGTGATAAGATGTAGAACTTGAGCGTCTGCTCAAAAATGGTTTTCACCTTTAAACTCAATGATACCACTCAGTGATACCATTTCAAATCACGTCTGTTGGATTCCTGGTTACATGTTGCTTGATATTCCTTGTTTTCAGGGTGGCTGGGCCTTACTTCAGAACTGCCACCTGGGTCTGGACTTCATGGACGAGCTAATGGACATAATAACAGAGGCGGAATTTGTCCATGACAGTTTCCGCCTGTGGATGACCACTGAGGTCCACAGGCACTTTCCCATCACCCTCCTCCAAATGTCCATCAAGTTCACAAATGAGCCACCGCAGGGCTTGAAGGCGGGACTTAAAAGGACCTATGGAGGTACACTAGTGTGGTTTGTTTCAGAAACATTATACGAACGCGACTCGTTAAAACCTGTGTGTGGACAGACTCATCGTAACGCGTGGAAATGAGACTAATGGGAACAAAATCCAACACCTAACTCATCCAAGCATACTGTTGTAGACCTTGTATTGTGCACGGGGACAGACAGTCCTGCAGGAATGGAAAAGATCCATCCCCAAAGTGTTTCCACAATGTTGGAAGTCCCAAATGTCTTTCTGCGAGAGGTCTTGAGAGATCCATATTAAAATTATACAATCTGGTTGCCAATTGAGATGCAACCCAAACCCTCATCTGAGCTGGCAAGAAGGAACAACTGGACTGTATTCAAACTGTCATCGTGGCAGCCGGCGCGCTCATGCACTGATGAACCAGCTCTTCAATGTTCAATAAATGCTTCTTTTTGTAAACAGTAACCGTGAAGGTTAGATGAGTTTTGAAGATGGCCGTCTACGCCACTAAACTACCGTTCAAGTAACAGTTTTACCTTGGCTTACAACGATCAAAGAGGACATGACGAGCTCTGATCGTGTTAACTTTGAAGGAACTGAGAGTCACAATTTACAAATCCAGGCAGCAGAAATATGTCTGGGCTCGGACCAACAATTGACACGCACTTGACATAAATCAATTCTCTGCTTCAAATCAGAAATAGTTGCCGAGCGCAAATGCGGAAGGAAGAAATTCAATTAAACAGATCAATCTGTAGGTCATCATCGCAGGTGCCTGACATATTTGTCTCGACGTCTGAAAGGGGAAGGCCATTTTAAACGCTTTTCCATTGAAGTTCTGTGAATGTGTCATCACAAGAAATTGGAGCGAAAATGTGCAGAGAAATTCACTCCGCCACATCCCCGAACACCAATGGCATGCAAGGATCTTGAAAATTTAAAAGAAAAGGTGTGATTGAGTTGTCTGGAGAAGGAGAACATAATAATTAATATGTATAAACCAGCTGTCTCTGACTTTCTCATGCTGGAAGGAATTCACGAGGCACCCAAGGGACGATTGAAAGTTGGGGCGTTGACGCTCATTCAGGTCTTGCTTACCTTTGCTTCAGCGCGTCATTTCAATTCTGGATGACATGTACAATCTGTTGAACTACATATTTTGCCATATGCCTACAAAGCAATTCAGATTTTGTGACTTTCTGATAACTAGCGGACTAAATAATAAAGCACTTTTATTTTCCAGAGACTTTTATGACGACCCACTCTCTCAAATCATTCCACAATCTATGATATCCCTTGAAATCGCTGGCTGGGTCCGCGACATAAGCTTTCTCCGCCTGAAAGGCCTCGTGGCGTTCCTCCAATTTTATACCCGGAGCTCACACATTTATCTTTTGCCCTCACCAGGCATTAACCAGGACCTTTTGGATGTCAGCAGCATGGCCCAGTGGAAGCCAATTTTGTACGGCGTTGCATTCCTCCACAGCACGGTGCAGGAAAGACGAAAGTTTGGCCCTCTGGGATGGAACATTCCCTACGAGTTTAACCAGGCAGACTTTAACGCCACTGTGCAGTTTGTTCAAAACCACCTCGATGACGTGGACGTCAAAAAGGTAAGAAAACTGCGACCGTTAGGAACAATATTTACAAGAGCAGAGATTTACTACTTCCAAAAAAAAAAAAAAAAAACCCCCGCTCTCTTCTCTTCTCTACAATTAATCCCTGGGTACGTCGTCTGTAAATTGCAATCGTTTGTCATCGTACCGCAGAGAAAGTTAAAGAGGTCAGATGGGCGAAAAGAAAAAATGAATAAGCAGTGGTAGACGGACAACTTGGCGAGACAAGACCACGGCTCCTGTGAACATCGCTCGGCGCGCCAACAGCCCAGAATCTTTTCCCCCTCGCCGACTTTGAGTTACATTTTTACTTGATAAGAAAGACAGTGGAACCCAAGTTTATTCTGAGGATTCTGGGGGACCTGCTTCGGCTCCTTTTCCAAAACTCATTGCAAGGTGGCGAAGCTGCACAGCCGTGGAAGCGCTCGTCGCTCCATAAATGCACCACGCGAGCCTAAGGCCAATGGCTTTTTTGTCTCTATTATGATGAAGAGGATAATCAAAAACCCCATCATCGCATCAACTGAACGAATAATGGAGCCTCTTCACTTTGCACTTCGAGAGGGAAGAGGAGGAGATAATGCAAAGATGCACGGCGCGGTCCGTCACGGACACGGCGGACATCGATTGCTTGTGCCGCGGGACTCTACGGGAGAATGCAACCTTTGTCCCTGCGGCTGTTCGGCGCCTCAAGCCACACAGCCTCACAGCCTCCGGCCCCGACAATGAATAACTCACCCACGAGCCACCCGACGTTGACCTTTGCAAAACAAAACAAAACAAAAAAAAAAAATAATAATAATCTTAATCGAATTGAATAGAATTGAAAGTGCTCTCATGCCAGATTTAAAGGTACAGCGTAAAAGTGCTGGATAGAGAGGAACATGGTTGGTAAGGGAAACGTTTTTTTTCCCCATCCAGGTCAAGCTCAACAACACAGTCATATACTGTATTATCGTAAATAATCATAATTGAACTGATTTCATTGTGATAATTAGAATCCTTCAAGTCAATTTACACGGACTGTATATCTTTTTGTTGTAATTCGGAAAACCAAATTCAGCAAGAGGAGATGCCAGAGTGAGAGAGTCGCTGCCTTGCTCAAGGGCACATGTAGACTCGTCAGGAAGCAGAAGCACAAATAGTTGTTTGTTTACATTTTTGTCAACAGTGGCACTCCCAGACCCTCCCCCATCCTGGCCACCAACTCCTTCCCTCGGGTCGGCACTACCCCGCAACGCAAACCAAGACTTGCAGGGATTCCAATGGTCTCTTCCACCTCACAATTAACTCCTGAAACATGCATCCGTCCACCCGTTATCGACCACTTTTCCGGGTCGGGTCGCAGGGGACTCAGCTTTCAGCAGGGATACCCGGACTTCCCATTCCCAAGCCACTTCTTCCAGCTCTTCCGGAAGGATCCCGAGGCGTTCCCAAACCAGCCGAGAGACGTAGTCTCTCCAGCGTGTCCTGGGTCGTCCTCGCGGTCTCTTTTCCGGTGGGACGCGCCCGGAACACCTCACCTGGGAGGCATCTGAATCAGATGGCCCAGCCACCTCATCTGGCTCCTCTCAATGCGGCTTGACGCTGAGCTCCTCCCAGATAACCGAGCTCTCGGGGAGAGCCTGGACAACCTCCGCAAGGGTAACATGGGTCCCCCTTCCCATGGGCTCACCGCCTGTGAGAGGGGTCGGCTGCAAGGTGAGCTGGGCGGCGGGGACTTTGGCGAGCCCATCCCCGGCTACAGAAACTAGCTCTGGGGACATGGAATGTCACGCCTGAAACAGCTAACTTCAAATTCAACTGTAACGTTCTGGCATATTTTTTTTTTTTGGTCACATTCTGCCTGGCCAATTATTAATTGTGTCACCACAGTGGAGCATTTTCACAGTTGTTGTTGTTGCACCAATACGACCGTCGCCTCTCGCACTTGAGTAACATCTGGTCTACTTGCACAAATCGCTTGAGGAATATCTGCAACACTTGCGCAATCAACATTGCACAAATAATCGCGTTAAACCGCATATACAGTATATTTTCCTTGAAGTCCTGGCGGCCTTTGCACAATGGTTACTGCACTGGACTATTACTCTATTGAACACTCTAACCGCTCTAAAGGCTGGAGGATTCCGCATCCTTTGTGCAATTGTCAAAAAATAAAAATAAAAAGATTACCAGAAGGTTTTATTGCTGCATTACTGTTACCGCAATCTCTTTAGGCCTCAATTTACTGCCTATCAGTTGTCGTCGTGCGTGTCGTACTAGAGAAAACTACCGGAGACAAATTCCTCGTTTGTTTCCAACAAAGTTGGTGAATCGAGATGATTCCGAACCGTACGGTTCCAAAACTCGAGTCCTCACAAACAAGCTACCACTGGCCCATCAATTATATTGTGAGGCCTGTACATATTGTATTATGGTATCATAAATAGGTTAAAAAAAACATAACAAAAAAAAAACAAAAAACATCTGGTTGGTCTTGTCCGTTCCAATCACTTTTCCAAATCTTTTCCAGCTCTTAATTGTTGAACATTTTCATAATTTCGTCTTGAGTTTGGTGTTCCTTTGCAGAAAACACACCAAATTACGTTCAAATGAGCTTCTGCAGTTTACAAATGATGATTATAGATGATTTATAGATGCTTCCAGTGACTTTTTTTTTTTTCCCCCTCCTGATAGCTGAAGAGAAGCATATACATTTATTTGTAGAAGCGGTCAACGCATCTGGCAACAAATTGTCACTTTTTTTATTTCCGACTGTTATTGAAAAATAAGCGCTTGCACGTCAATGCTCCGCAGGGTGTGTCGTGGACGACCGTGCGCTACATGATTGGAGAAATTCAGTACGGAGGCCGCGTGACCGACGACTACGACAAGCGCCTTCTCAACACGTTTGCCAAAGTGTGGTTTAGCGAGGAAATGTTTGGACCTGGATTCAACTTCTACAAAGGCTACAACATCCCAAAATGCTCCAGCGTGGACCAGTACCTTACATATATCCAGGTGACTTTATTTCACTCTTTGTTTCATAAATGTTATATATTCAAGAGCGTTGGCTCATGCACATCAGGGTTGTGTGTCCAGACACAGTACAAACACGGGACCTTCTCCCACCAAATATTTGTGACTTGTCAGAGTGTGCCGAAGCGCCGCGGGCACCTCGTGTGCTTGTTTCATTCCGGATGGATGTTTTTGGCTGCCGGGCTGCGGAAGCTCGTTGCGCTCTAATCGAGGATGAAGGAAAGCCACTCAACAGGTGCACTATTGAGCGTAGATATTTCATATCTGTTTCACTTTGCGCGGATACGAGAATGTTGTCGCACAAGCGTTTGCGTATTTAAAGTAATGCCGCAAGACAAGAGCAAAGTCATAATTCCCCACAGAGGCTATAAAGTAACTACAACAAATGGACAAAACGTAATTATGTGCGGAACTCCCTCGTCGGCAGCTCCCGCGACTATATTTTAAGGCACAGCGATTGATTGTCTTTTGTACATGCTTGTATTTTCAAAGCACGTTTTGTTTTGTTTTTTTTTTTTTTTAATTCAATTTTCTGCTTGACAGAGATGACCTCGATCTCCCCCCACGCGACAATTAGAAATGACCCCGAGCTGAAATAAGGGTCGTGTGAAAGCCGTTTCTCAGAATCCACCTTCATTTGTTTGGGATTTGACCCTCGGTCTCCTGTGGCGGCTCGTTAATTTTACTCTGTTACAGAAGGATATTTGGCTTGCCTCGAGCACGTGAAACAAACAAAATACTGCGACGGGATGGAAAACTGCCCATTACAATATTAAAACCTGGGGGGAAAGTTCTCTTTTTTTTTTTTTTTTACTTTTTCCAGGAATAAATGTGACTAGAAATCACTTGAGGTTTAGTTCCTTAAAATGCAGGAAATGGTAAAACTTGGAGCAATATTTGAAAATGAATGCAAGAACCTTTGCACACATTAAGGAGAGAACACAAGGGAACTGGGCCGGAGAAAATGTTAACACGATGAATGCAAACATGCGGCTCGCTTCTGTTGGCTTCCTGGAAAGACTGACGAGAAAGCCATTTTCATTCTTTTCCTCATTAACGAAACCGGCCAAGGTAGCATTTTATTGTCAGTCCTCAATATACGGTTTGTGGAACGTACAGAGGGCTGAAATGACTTTTCCAAGAGGCCACCGTCACGGGGGTTAAAAAAAAAGAACAGGTTTAAAGTCTCCCGTCGCCAGTAATTTGACACAATTCTCACATATTGACCTTATGGGGACCGAATGTCCATGCTCAGCCAGTACACGCCTGATTCCTTATTGCCCTGCAGCTGGGAGGTGCCCGGTCCCGTCTTTAGCCCGGCTGTGTTCACCTAGCTCAGCTTGGATGGGCGCCGGACCCTGCAGTGACCACGTGCGACTGTACAGAAGGGATGCGTGCAGATCCGTCCATCACTTCTCTGAACCACTTTGTTATCCTCTCTGTTTTTGGAAAATATTCATACTCGGAATGCTGGACAAAAATAAATGTTCCGTGCAGTCTGTATCAATGGTACTATTTGTATGAACTATTCACCCGATCATGACGTCAGGGAATTATCAGGAAATGCGACCGAGGTCCCCTTGCTGCGATAAGCCGACGCACGAGTTTTTCCAGATTTATTCACATGCATCTGATCAGGGCAGACGGTTGACGTTTTTTGGTTTTTCTTCAGGGTCTTCCAGCCTACGACACTCCAGAGGTGTTTGGTCTGCACCCGAATGCAGACATCACCCACCAAAGTAAATTGGCAAAGGACGTATCGGACACGATTCTCAGCATTCAGCCTAAAGATAGCTCATCGGGGGGAGGGGAGACGAGAGAGGCTGCGGTGTCCAGGCTGGCTGACGACATGCTGGAGAAACTGCCCGCAGACTACGTCCCTTTCGAAGTAAGCCTTTGTCTCTTTGGTGGCGCGGGTACGAATGAGTGTTGTTAGCCGCGTGTGTAGAACCTTGAGCGGAGTGTTTCAGTTGAGCAAAGCGTCAGGAGTGATTTTCTTCACCTTGCACTGGTAAGGTGCCGAGTGGCAGGGCGGTTCAGCCAGACGAGTGGAAGACACTAGCACAGAAAACATGGCCTCCAAAAAGAAAGAGCGATTGGGGATGGTAGCTCAAGGCTATTTGTTGTCTTTGGTACCAGAAGAGGGCCAGTGGAAGACGAGATCCGTGGATACACTGCAGAAGTACGACAAAGAATTTTCAAAGAATACTGTGGCATGAATACAAGTGACAAATTAAGGAATCTTCCCCGTTAGAGCAGTAACTATAGAAACACATCCTGATCTCAGTTTTCTCTGGCCGTGTTTGAGTTTCATGTTCAACAGTACAAATGCACCAAATACTGAAAAATTTGATGTGCTCTGCAATTGGCCAGCGACCACTTCTGGGTATACCTCCCACCTGAAATTTGCTTGGACAGGTTCCAGCACTCCCGCAACCTTTGTGAGGATAAGCATCTATCATATTATCCAATGGATGGATATAAATGTAGACACCGTGCTCCTCTTTGAAGCAGAAAAGCAGAAATGAGCTTCCGAGCATTCGAGGTGCTCGCGAAGTACATGCTACACAAAGCCAGTTTAGAATTCATAAATACATTTGTACAAATTTGAAAAATCAAATGAATTGCAACCGGGGGGAAACAGGAACTACATTAAACACGGTTAATGTAAAAACTGCAGTTACAGCGGATATTAAAATGCAAATCAACTTGGTGAAGTCAAATCGTGCCCGTTCCAGACCAATCGGATCAACGAGATGGTGTAGCGCGCGCTAACTAGCATTCAGGCTTGTGATTTCCATCGACTGTATGTGGATTATTCTCAATTAGGCTAAACACTCGGAATGACTAATTTTGAGATTTCAATATCCAGTCCCAAAAATTCCCCACAGCATCGATAAATATAGCCCCAATGCTTAATAAATCCCACTGCTCGTTTTTGTCTGGCTAAATAAAATTCACCAGGTGAGAGAACGGCTTCAGAAGATGGGCCCGTTCCAGCCGATGAACATTTTCCTGCGTCAGGAGATAGACCGCATGCAGCGGATCATAGCCCTGGTCCGAAACACCCTAACTGATCTCAAGTTGGCAATCGACGGTACCGTCGTCATGAACGAGAACCTGCGAGATGCCCTGGACTGCATGTACGACGCACGGATTCCTGAACGCTGGAAGAAGGTCAGGTCAAAACAATTCATCGTATGCAGAATGCGATGTTGACGGTTGCGAGTAAAGACGCAGCCACGCGATATCGTGCAGTCGAGACGCAACACTGACAAAAAAATGTCACCGTTCCAGACTTGAACGGCACAACTTAGTAGGAAAATTTTTGGGAAGTAAGATTAAATTGTTTCAGCGGGTCAGCGCTGTGTTTGACAAGTGCTCAGTGTGTATCAAACTGGTATTCTTGCGCATGAATCAGTACCCAGAGATAGCGCTCAGGTTCAAAATGTTGGCGACCCCTGATCTGTACGGTTTTGTGAGCACAAAAAGCAGCTTCACATCCCAAGAACTGAAACCAGGGTTGGGTCTGGATGACAGAACTAAATGGTATCGGAAAATGTAATTTTTCAAGCATGATATAAGTCTTTGAGTGGACGTAGCCGACAAGTCACGTACAAGCAAATCGTTAAAGTAGCACAAACTTCAAGGAACCAATTAGATCTCAACGTCAGCAACTTTTGATCAGAAAACTGAAGCTAAATAACTTGAAATCAACAACGTGTCAACGCTTGCTAATGATTTCTCAGTCAGTTTGATTAGCTTCCTTGCTCGCCCGTAAAATGTAGAGCCGACAAGTCTGTGAAAGAGTAGTTGCAGTAGTTGCTTTCTTGAAGACCAAGTTTGATAGTTTTGGTATTTTGGGATTTGGCTGAGCTGTCCTCATAAGTTTCGGCGATCAACCATGAGGTTCACAAAATGAAAAGTTGCAAACTTCAACATGGAAGGTTAGATTAAATTTAGTTAGATTTTTTCGAGTTGATAGGCCTCCAGGCGGGGACGCAAATGAAATCTGTAGTTTTATTGATTTATTTTAAGAGTGCATGTGGCTTTTAATTCAATGCCACTAAGTTGAATTCTGAATTTTTTTGATCGTCTCCTGCAGTGATTGACACTGCAGTGTTTTTCTGTGGCTCCCTTTCGACTTCTCTGAACTGTCCAGCAGAAGATTTACATTGTTCTATTATAGCTGTGTTTGCCATCTTCTGAAGGAATCGTGGGCCTCCAGCACTCTGGGGTTCTGGTTTACCGAGTTGCTTGAGCGCAACCGGCAGTTTCAGGCTTGGATCTTTGAGGGACGACCAAACTGCTTCTGGATGACCGGCTTCTTCAACCCGCAGGGCTTTCTGACCGCTATGAAACAGGTACATACGCGTGGCATCGGTACCAAATGGTTTGCAGACCGCACGTACAAAGAAACAGTCCTAACCCTATGAGGCAGGTGGCTCGAGTAAATGACACAAATGAGAAAGACGCAAAAAACTTTCCACAATACACCGGAAAGCTTAAAGGCTACGTTGGTCCATGGCGTGCATCAATTCATGCCGCCGCTCTCCGGCGGGCGAGGTTAATGACCTCAGTCTCTCGCCTGCATGTGCTCCCGACTCCTGTCGGCCAGCTGGGTAGACCCTGCTTGGTAGCCTAAAGCTGCTCTGGGATTCTGTAACTGACGGTCCTTCATGAAGGCGATTCTTGTTCATGTGATGTTTACGGACAGCTTTTACAACTGCAACCACTTTTACACAAGATGGTTGAATTTCTTCCTTAATGGGGCGGGGCCTGGAGGGGTGGGGCTGTCAGAGACTGCTCGGTCTGGGTTTTTATTGTCGGTTTTTTTGACACACTTTGTGTTGGATTTGAAGTATAAAAGGTGCTATATAAATAAAGGTTTGAGTGATTTATTAATATTTATTTGCTGCTGTAAATGTTTTTATACAGCAGTTGCAATATTATATTATGTTTCATAAATGGCGATACTTCATGGGAAACGCCGCAGGTGAGATTTTGTTGGACGAATGGCCTCAACTTCTGATGGGCTCTGATACCTGTGGGAGGGGCTATTAAGGGTCGAGTGCAGTGTGAGCTGGGTGGTAGCTGAAGTCAGAGACCTTGGCGATCAACAAAAAGTGGCGTCAGAGATGTGGAATGTCACTTCTCTGGGAGGGAAGGAGCCGGAGCTGGTGTGGGATGCCGAGAATATCTGACGAGATATAGTCGGGCTTGCCTCCACACACGGCTTGGGCTCTGGTACCAGTCTTATTGAGAGGGGTCATCGGAAAAAAGGTGGCTTGGAGCTAAGGCGAAAGGCAAAGCTCTTAATTTACCGGGCGATCGATGTTCCTACCTTTACCTATGATCACGAGCCGTGGGTCTTGACCGAAAGAACAAGAACCCGGATACAAGCGGACGAAATGAGTTTCCTCTACAGGGTGTCCGAGCTCACCCGCCCCTAGAGATAGGGTGAAAAATCCGCAAGGGGGTTAGAGTAGAGCCGTTGCGAGGAGCCAGATGAGGTGGCTGGGGGTTTTGATTTGGATGCCTCCCGGACACGTTCCATTGGGAGGAGACCACGGGGTTTGACCCAGAACATGCCAGAGAGGCTACGTCTCCCACTTGGCCTTGGAGTGTCCTCAGGTTCCCCCTGGAAGAACTGGATGAAGTGGCTGGGGAAAGGGAAGTCTGGGCATCCCTGCTAAAGCTACTTCCCCGCGACTCGACCTCAGATATAGCCGAGAGAAAATGATGGATGGAAGGATAGATGCAGTGGCCTCGAACGAACAGAGGGGCGTGTGGATTTATTTCACGTTTCTTTCCAGTAAACTCGATAAAGATGTTTATGCCATAACAATGACTGAAAAGATCCACCTGACACGTTTCTTTTACTCAATTCGCTCTCGTAGCTTACATGCTGCTCTTTTTCAAGTCATATTTCACTGATTTTTCCTTCCGTTGGCAAGACATCCCGTCAAGAGTTTAGGTGACGGGAGTGTACTTCTTTGCGCCACAGTGGTTTCACCGGACCTCCGTTATGGCCTTGTCCTCCGCAGATTTCACGTCCGCCGTTCAAGCTGTGACATTGCGCTCATTTGTGAACAAAACATTTCTCCGCGGCCTCACGCAGGAGATCACCCGGGCCAATAAAGGTTGGGCTCTGGATCGCATGGTGCTTTGCAACGAGGTGACCAAGTGGATGAAGGACGACGTCACGCAGCCGCCCGCCGAGGGAGTTTACGTCTGCGGCCTCCATCTGGAGGGGGCCGGCTGGGATCGCCGCAACTGCAAACTGGTCGACTCCAAACCCAAAGTCCTTTTTGAGATGATGCCCGTAATTCGGATGTATGCAGGGAATAATGGTGAGATTTTGAAGATTATCTGAAGGCACAAAGTGAATGCAAACCTTTTTGTCCTTCGGCTCATTCCAGGGACGCTATTTTTAACACTCTCTGCTATGTTTGTCATCGAAGCAGACTGCCTGCGTGGACACACGGCTGATCAAAAATGGTCTTCTCACTTTAGTTTATCATCTAATAATAAGTCCGTTTTTTTCCAACCGCGATGCCACGAGAGCTCTTCTGGTGTTGCGCAGGAAATTGGTCAAAATACTATTTACAACAAATAATGTATTTTTGTTCAAAGTGGCATTTAGAGAGACAGAACAATCAAACGCTCGTCTATTAGACGGCAGGAAGTGTCCTGTTGTCTTGTCTCTTTTTGCAACACTTCTTGGGACATTTTTGTCCGGTGGCGTGCGATGAGATTTTTCAAATGTAATAAAAGTGCCTTGGCTCAGTAAAGGTTGGGAATCATAATTGAATTGAATTGTAATAAGTAATAAACAACCTTTGCTGATGGGTGCTTTGAATGACATCAAGACGCACTCGCCTGCAGCCTATTGATTGTCATAAAAATGAACAAGACAATCAATTCCAAGAATGACTGATATAATTGGATTATAAAACAGAAAGCGGCAGTACAATAATCTAAAAACTACCAATCAAAACCCTTTGTCAATTAAAAAAATAAGCACTTTGGCAGAGGTTATCAAGTGCCAGATATTACTTTTTTTTTTTTTTGTAACCACGTTTGTTCCTCATCTCGTGTGCATTACGTCTTTTTTTTTTTTTTTTTTCGCCTCAAACGTTGCAGGAATCAGGGACAGCCGCCTTTATTCCTGTCCCATCTACAAAAAGCCAGTGAGGACGGACATGAACTACATCGCAGCGGTGGACCTCAAGACCTCACACTCTCCCGAGCACTGGATCCTGCGAGGCGTGGCGCTCCTCTGTGATGTCAAATGATCGCCGAGCGACCAAAGGCAACACTTCGTTCGACGTGCGGCACAACGGAGCGCCTTGAACGCTCCAAGGAGAATTAGTGCCACAACACTGCGATCTGCGTAAACACATTTTCAAAAGATGATCAGCTCATTCGGACGATTCTTGGTTTTGTTTTGTAACACGAGCTGATCTTACATCACGCTGAAGCGACATTAAACCTCGTCCGCTTTCAAGTAAGAACACCGGGACTGAAAATACACGGAAATAGAATGACCTTTTTTAGTTTTTATTATTTTTTTTCAAGAAAAATAACAATTGAATCGTGAAAACATCCAAACACCCCCTCTTCCCCCCAGTCATATTTTCTTTTCTTATAAAAGCACCATGACACACCACTTATCTATAGCTACCCTGTACACGGATACAAGCAGACGCCACGCGCATGTTTCCTTTTTCTAATGCGTGACATTAAGCTGCTTTCTAACGTTGTGCAAATAGCCAATTTTGACAAGATGGGTGAAACGCGAAGAGATGGCCCTACACGGATGGATGGTTTACAAAATAATTCATTCGTTCAGACATTCAAGTGCTACGTGATTCTAAAAAAGTAGCTGTAGTTCTATTCGCATATGCGTGTCCGCCTGAAACCGTGTAATGTTTCCGAGCCTTGATTTGAATAAAAGGTCGTCGCGGCCTGCATCTTTCAATTAAAACGCACGTCAGGTCTTGTCATTGTCATTGGTCACGCTGATCTGAAGTTCTTTTCCACGCAAAACACAAGTCTCGCTCGCTGGTCTCCACATAACCTGGCATTACACATCAGATTGAATCCAAATTGTCACGTGTAAAGCCAAAATAATAAAGTCTGTTTTTTTTTTTTTTGAGGGGGGGGGGGGGGTTGGATTGATCAACAGCCGCAGCAATAAGCTCTTTGAAGCCTGCCAGAATGGAGTCGGAGTACTTTTGCGATTGTTTCCAAAGCAGAACACGCTCGGCTGGCTCGATTCGCGCTCCCTTCGGCTTTCCGAATCCAACAATCAAATTATGGCAGATTTCATGGTTTTATTTCTCACTGGCTGTACAGTACATGCTACACTTTACATCAGTGACAAATGAAAACTACAGCTGTGGCAAGGCAACAAGAACTTTTTTTTTTTTTTTTTCCCTCAAAACTGCATTTCCCCCCCCATTTTTACCACCACTGAAAAGTCTGGAACCTGATATCGGTGTCGGCTCTGCAGTCCCCCCCAAAATGAATTCAATTCAAATCTCACGGCATCATATTCCCTTGAGACAGTGAGCGGGTCATTTCCGTGTGCACAAAGTAAGTCTTGAGCTCTCCTTTTCCCTTGACGTTGATGATCCCTCGACAGGAGCACATGTAGCCCAGCGTCAGAAGGATGCGGCTCGTCTCCTCCGTCACCTGGAGATTGGGGGGGGATCATTAAAAAAAAAAAATGGCTTTTTCTCACCATCTCATTCAGTTTTGTGTTTTTCTTTCCCTCAACTGCAAGAATCTCACCAGATAGTTCCTGGATTATCTCAAGGCTTTCATGAGATGATTAAGTGGAGCTTAGCTTTATTTAACGGGGTGTTAGCGAAGCCTTTGGTTGAAATTTGGCAAATTTATGTCAGAAATGTCATTTTGCCGTGTTGTAAAATTCAAAAAATGTTCCAAAAATATGGATTATATGTGGTCGGGCTGGCAGCTCCATCCTCAGCACCCTTCTACCAATATACTCAGTGTCTCGCTTCTGGACATGTCCAAACCATCAAAGTTTTCTCTCTCTAACCTTGTCTCCAAAACATCCCACTTTGTCTGTCCCTCGAATGAGCTCGTTTCTAATCCTATCCAACCTGGTCACTCCGAGCGAGAACCTCAACATCTTCATTTCTGCCACCTCCAGTTCCGCTTCCTGTTGTTTCTTCAGCGCCACAGTCTCTAATCCGTCCATCATGGCCGGCCTCACCGCCGGTTTTGTAAACTTTGCCCTTCATCCTAGCGGAGACTCGTCTTTCACATAACACACCAGCCACCTTGCGCCAACTGTTCCACCCCGCTTGGACCCCTTTCTTCACTTCCTTACCACAGCCGCCATTGCTTGGTTTTGTTGACCCCAAGTATTTGAAGTCGTCCACCCTCGCTATCTCTTCTCCCTGGAGCTTCACTCTTCCTCCTCCGCCCCTCTCATTCACGCACATATATTCTGTATTACTTCGGCTAAGCTTCATTCCTCTCCTTTCCAGTGCGTACCTCCATCTTTCTAACCGTTCCTCTGCCTGTTCCCTGCTTTCACCGCAGATCACAATATCATCTGCGAACACCATGGTACAAGGGTAACCCAGTCTAATCTCATCTGTCAGCCTATCCATTACTACCGCGAACAGGAAGGGGCTCAGCGCGGAACCTTGATGCAGTCCCACCTCCACCTTAAATTCCTCTGTCACACCAACGGCACATCTCACCACCGTTCTGCTGCCCTCGTACATGTCCTGTACTATTCTAACATATTTCTCCACCACACAAGACTTGCGCATGCTGTACCACAGCCAACCCTCTCTTGGTACTCTGTCATAGGCTTTCTCTAGGTCTACAAAGATACAATGTAGCGTCATCTGACATGCTCTGTACTTTTCCACGAGCATCCTCAAGTCAAATAGTGCCTCCTACTCTAATGGAACACAATTCTCCTTTTGAAGTTTTCAGATGGGCACCTCGACTACGTGATTCTCTTCAACATTGAAAAGCAATAAAAGAGCAGAATCCAAAAAAAAAAGGCCTTTAAAATGTTAACAGTGATCAGTTTGGACTGACACTGATAATTACATTAGAAGGATAATTATTATTGTAGCTGCAGTTTGCAGGGCCGAACCTGGTGAATGTACAAATTTCACCAAGAGAAGAAAAACAAAACTCGCACAACAATACGATGGCAGGTTAAGAACTTTTGGACATTTGTTGTACAAAACTATGCACATATCTGGCATTTGCTGTAAAAAAAAAAAAAAAAAAACGAGAGCTTGTGAATAAACCAAGTCCTGGAGGGCTGAGAAATGTGAGTTTATGAACTGCATTTACACAGCGTATGAAATATGACCCAACGCTCCTGAATATTGTTGTAGCGTTGCAAATGTGTGGCGCGCATGCTTGATGTGCAAAGGTTCTGCCGTTACGCTGTGCAGCATGCAAGTTTTTGAGCAATGAACGGAGGGAGGGAGCCTTTACGTCATTTAGGTGGAGGGGGGGAGGGGGGGGGAATCCCAGTTTATCAGTGTTTAGGCAGGGAGCAAAAAAAAAAAAAAAAAAAAACACGGGGGGGGGGGGGGACATCTTGGTCCCGTAAATAGATTGTCTAGCAAGAATAATAGTTTTATCTTTGATGCATCTGTTGTGTCATTTGAAATGTCAACGGTGACAAATGAAATGGAGGAAGCAAAGAATTGAGCAAATACAGTAGGAGAGAAGCACTCGATGGGATTTGCCCTTGAGAGCGGCGCTGATAAGAGTTAAGGATGTTTTTCGTTTCAATACATGAAGTCCCCCCCCCGGATGGATGGTGCATTATTGCTGATCTGATGCAGAAGCCTACTTCAAAGGGACACAACATTTAGCGTTGAAATACTTTTGCCCGTACGCGTCCTTTTGGGGGTTTAAAATTGTAACTCTTATTGCTGGCACACGGCGAGTGACAAACATTTTGGAACGGACAAACGATGAATAGTAAGGAAATACGATTGAAAATTTGGAAGTTGCTTCTGGAAGTACAAAACTGGTTTGTTATTGTTATTTGTCATGAGTTGCAGTAACATTTTCCTCTTATCAGTGTAAAAGTGCGTGACGAAAACATGTCGATTGCTTACCTGTATTTTTCCCAGGATGCCGGTGCTGTCCATCCGGCTGGCTACGTTCACCGTGTTGCCCCAGATATCGTACTGCGGCTTTTGTGCTCCGATGACTCCGGCAATCACCGGACCGTGGTTGATACCTGCGATTCAATCACCGCATCATCGTTTGGATTCAAACGTACGTTACCGTCATTTCTGGACTACAAGCCGCACCCAGTACATTTTTAAAGGGAAAAAAATCATTTTGTACATACATAAGCCGCACCTGTCTATAAGACGCACGTGCCCACGTTGAAACGTGAGATATTTACAAAGACGTTCAGGCCACCTGCTTTTACTACCTCTGAAAGCTTTTTACATTGCTCCAGCGTCTCACCGTCGATTCATTTATGCCAAGTTTACGTGTCGACGTTCATCAGCCAGCTCGGTTGCTTTAAACTCGAAAGCCGCGTCCTACGCATTTCTTCTAGCTTCTTCCATGAGCGTCGGTTCTTGCTAATTTTATTCACGCACAAAGCGCAAAGTTACATTAAACTTGCGTCTTCCTCGACACACCCGTTTCACTCTTACCTTTTCTGCTCGAGCGCCCCTGGCGGGCGTTTAAAAAAAAAAAAAATTAGCCGCATCACTGCATAAACTGCGGGGTTAAAAGCGTGTGACAAAAGTCGCGGCTTATATTGCGGAAATTACGGTATGCTTTGTCGTTATGTTCATTTTTAAGGATGAAAGGACTCGAATGTGCATTGACTTCAATACCAAAAGCCACCGGCACACAGTATTGCGTTTTGGTGGTCCGGTTATGTTTGATTTTGACCTTCCATGCACCTCATAAATAAAGAACATCCCTTTTCACACAAAATTCAATTCTTGTGTGGGTTTCTGCCCGCGTTGTTTCCTTCATCTGTTATTAGTTTGCATTACAGCGCTATCGGTGGTGCCGCCCGCCCGACAGCTCAGCCGAAACAAAGAGGACAAATAATGCACGTGAAAGTGTTTACTTTATTCTCTGTTCCATATTTTACGACGCGACATCTGGCTTGGGCTCAAAATCTAACTATTGAGTCTCATTCGACGTTTGAGGCGCGCAAGACGATCCGCGCACAACAAGAACATATTTTTTTCCATTTGTTTTAATTGATTTCACGTGGAAAGGGAGCTTTCCTTGCAGGATCTCTGGACAGCAGAAGCTGCGAGAAAATAAAACAAAGCCCAATTGTAGGCTAAACATAGCCGCGTTCTGAACAGGTCTGCGTACAACATGCGGCGCACGCAACGGTCGCGGTTCATTTTTAGAGTGGAAATCGATCCGTGGCACACAATGACATTCGTTTATCCTGTCGAAACAGCAGGCGGGGACTTCCACCGCCCTCCCTTGTAAGCCTGCAAACGGCGGGGATGCAGTGTCGCACGCACGCACGCACGCCGCTGAGTAAATGGAGCCTCGCATGCGGCGATCTTTCGACAGGTTGAAGGTATTGAACTCTTGCTCTGCCCGCACGCTGCGAGCTGGGACCTTCCTGCCTGCTTTGCTCTCCTGTTGTCGGGTTGCCGCCGGAATACAGCAGGCATGACGTTTTCGGGATGGGTCGTTGTGGGGTAACGCGGACTCGGCCCTTATTTGAACCAGCAACGATAGTACGCACTTCTAAAGGGAATCTTTTACAGTTTAAGAATGCTTTCTCTCTACAGAAGGATGGTAAACATCAAGTGCATCACAAATCCATCCCATGTTATTATTAAAATGTTACATGTAACCAGGATGCAGTTTTTTTGGAACGCACCAACTCTGAGTTTGAAGTCATTGAAGGAGTGTCTGTTGATAACATCCAGCTTCCCCACTAACGCAAACGCAAACTCCACCATGGTCCCGATGTGCATGAACTGCCTGTCGTGTTCCTGTGAATACAGAACACAACACACGGCGCAATAGTTTTTTTTTTTTTTTTTTTTTTTTATCATCGGGGATCCAAAATGATTTTTAAAGGGCCGATCTTCACCTGTGACGGGTACTCTGGCCCGGGCGAGGCGTTGAGACCGGTAGCGGCCATGTAAGTGCTTCCAATAGTTTTGATCTTTTCCACACCGCTGAATTTAGGCTTGGACAATAGCTGGACACAGAACACGCAACATACTGTATCTACCGCTTATATGTAAAGTCACACGTACACGGAGGAGAATTTAGTTCATGTAGCCTTTTCGCACACGAAAGATAGAAACGGACAAAAACTACGCACGCAGATGTCATTTGATCCTCACTTACCTCATCAAAATCAGCAATGATCTCGTTGAGAAGCCGGAGACACTCTAATCCTTCTTTGTTGACGTCAGATTCCGTGTAAAACTCTTTAAAGTCTGGAATGGAGGCGAACATGACGCACACCAGGTCGTAAGACTGGTGGTACAGATCCTGCCGGATAAAAAGCAGAAGTTAAACGTGGCCGCAGAAGGAACCCGACACAGCCGAGACATCCAACGGGAGTCGCGTGCGGATTTGAAATCTTCAGATTAAAAAAAGACAAATCCCGTTATGGAGATTAAAGCGGCGAATTATGCCAAAAGTGGAATTACGATAAAAAGCACATTAAAAAATCATTTGCGCAGCGGGAAGCACGCGCAGCAGGATGTTGAAGATGAGACTACGCAGGTCAAACGTGTGCCTGTATAAATTTCATATTTTAATCCTTTCAGAAAAAGAGAATTGTTGATTTCTCCATGTACTCCTTTTATCTTTACAACTTTGACATGCTCTTTAAAAAAAATCGTGCTTCAGAAGTAATAACATCATTATTATCCTTTCCTAAAGCAACACATACTTACTGGTTTGACCTGGGCTACGTCAGCCATACAGTCTGGGAATTTAAAATCAACAGTTCTTGCTATAACAGAGGCATCATTCTATTTTTTTCATCTCATCAATAAGGTTGTTGAGAAGCGGCAAGTACCGTCTCAGCCAACACAAATATTTTTCTGATTGCGTAACACAATTATGAAATGGGATCCAACAGACAACCGAAATTGGCCCGTGAGAGGCAGCCATGTTTAAGACCAGTGCCCAAGTGCGTGAAACGGTTCTAAGGAGGCCCAAAAGCCCCCAAATGAGCAACACTAACGGGCCGAACCTCATTTTTCCAGTTGCGGGCCAGGAAGTGCTCGGCGACGTGCGCGGGCAGGACGTTCTCCAGCAAGACGCGGTTGAGGTTTTCCATCGTTTCGATCTCCTCGCACTCCTTCTTGAACTTGTTCTTCCACAGAAAGTCTAACCTACAGTAATATTCATTCTGTTACAAGAGGACACAGAGGTCAAGAGACTGAAGGTACATCGGGACAGTTTGTATCCATCAAGAAAACAGATTCAAAGAATTTGTAAAACAAGCAAAAAAAAGCAATAGAATATAGCAGAATCTTTCAAGCTGAATCTTTCACAGTTGAAAAAAATTCTACATTTTTACCAAACTCTTTGGGGGGTGGGGTGAGGCTCACGGAAAACCCAAAGGATTAAGTTCGTAAATTCTTTCAGAAAAAATCTGGACTCGACCCGTCCCCCCCCAAGCAGAGGGTGACCCGTCAGCCTCAGAGGTCGCACCGGCCCCCATTGGTTTTGTTCAATCACATGCGACTAACTGTACAGCGTCACACCACAGGACCTTTGTCAGGAAGTGTAAAATCCAGTGGGACCCCCAAGGGGGTGCAAAGGGGGCAGGGACCGAGTCAGATCGCAAACAAATCATTTAACGCCCGTTTTAATAGCATTGAGAAGTTTGAAGTAACCTTTGCAACACAAGGTGAGCTCCTTAGAATTTCTATACGAGGTAACTTGATGAAGAGGGTGCAGAAAAACAAGAAGAAACAAACGCACAATTGAAAATTGGAAGATGATTTAATGGGGGGGTGGACCAAAACGTTCTCTTCTAATGGATTCACACGATTCAAAAGTCCTAAAGAGTTCAAACAAATTGAAAGAGGGGCGTGCGATACACAGCCAGCACGAGATTGAGGAGATTTACCCTACTTAAATTACGTGCGCACCCCCCCGCCCCCCCATTAAAATGTCCGAATTTTCACCGGGCTGCGAATAAGATCATCTGTTCTCCGCGCAAACATTCATCACGCAGTCAAAACGCCGTCACGGCTTGGTTTGGCCTCGCAAGCGCGGATTTACCTGCCGGGCAAGCACGAGGAGCGTGACGAAGAAGATGAAGAGCGAGATGGAGCCCATCGTCTTCAGGTCTTTGAGGACGCCCGGCCTTGAAGCGCAGGGGGAAGGACAAGAAGTTTTGCGATGAAATGGAGATCGGAATGTGACAAATGGGAGAAAGTGCGGCGTTGCTGTCGAGTCAATGACAGCAATGCGTCATTTGCAGTGCGGATACTCATCAGTCTGTCACATGATTGCCCAACTGACTGTTTTATTCCAGGCGGTTACTCGATTAAAACCGTCTCATCTATTCTGCTGTGACAAGCGCTTGTTTGCAATTTCCATTCCTCTGGCGCTGGACTTTGTCTAATGTGCCATGTTTTCCTTCCTCAAGACAGATGATAAAAGCCAATTAATATGCAGAGATCGAGGCCTTGTAAGTCAGCGCAAGCTCGTAAACGTGTCTGAGGCGGATTTACTTTTCGTCTTCGTGCGTCGAGAGCGTTTGGCTGATAATTTGGCAGGAAGGAAATGCGCTGCAATTAAACATGTAAAAATCTACAATTAAATGGAAAATGTGAATGTGGAACCACTCAAGCAATCATTTTGCCAAGTGCACGTTGTGTATTTATGAACTTTCAGCCTTATCAAGAGCAGACGAAGGCCTCGATCATTATCGCGTTAGTTCTACGCGCAGAAATCGGGTGGACGACCTTTCGCAAGAAGGCTAAAAATGTTTATGTCTGCGGCGGGGGAGACAAAAATGCACAGCATGTTTATTCTTTGTCGGTTTAAGTTGGACTGGTTGCTGGTTGGTTCGCAGCAAGGACTTTCATTCCTGCCTCAGGGCGCCGATCGACCCATCGACACACTTGGTTTTGATTCGGTTTTACCCCTTCAACCCCTTTTGGATCTACCAACTTTTTTAGCGTTTCGTCTACTGGCCATGCGAGGCTGTGATGTGAACGCAGCAATTCAGCGGGAAACGACAAAAATCACGTTTCATTCCTTCGGTTTCGGGCACGCATTGTTAAAAACGAACCCCGGAGAGACGGGAAAAACTGCCTCATCCGCAATATTTATGGTGCTGTTGCAGTCTAATTTGACAGACTCTTATTTGAACCCGTTTGGAAATTTCAAACCCTCCTATAATGCGCCAGCTGAGCTATTTTGAGACAAACTAGATGTAAGTCGCATCAAAACGACGGCACGGGGAAAATATAGCGCACAGAATGTCTATATTGGTAACGGCGCTTTTCAAATTCGACTGAAGCCGAACATCGTGAGCAACTTAAGTTGGAAAAAAAAATAGATGGAACGTATGTACTGACATTTACGTACTTTCATGATAATGTGTTTGTAGTAGTGCGTTACTTTATTAATTCCTTGAGGGTGTTTGATGAGAAAAGAGTTTTTTTTTCATTTTTTTTTTTTTTTTTTTTTAAACAACGGCAGAAGTGAGTGATGATTGGCTGCACTAGCGTCACATTTCAGATTGTAAGCCAATCAGAGGTGGAGTTGGGCGGGTATCGTTGAGCGAGTGCGCAGGGACGAGTGGACGCCAGCAGGAAGTAGCGAGACTTGAGTTAAGGCCGTGTGTCTACGAGCTGTGGTTTTAAAGTCCAATAAAAAAAATGGATTAACGTAAAGTTCTTGTGCTCGATGGATCAAGCTTGTCAAAACCTCTCAAAAATGGAAATTCTTGAAAGAGCTGAAGGTTTCGTGAAAGTGATGCAATAATGATATTTCCAGGAAAATGATGCCGTTAACCAAGAATTAATTCCGTTACTAACCAAATGAATACTTCTTTGGGGAAAGTTATAATGGTTCCCCCCAAGTAATTTTCGGGACACTGGAAGTTTTCCACTGGTTTTGTGCCGATAAAGTCGCTAGCCAGCATGCAAACTCTCAGCGTAGGAAAGAACGTAAAAGTTTGCGGGAATGTTGACATTGAGGAAAAAAATGGTTACAAGCTTCTAAACAGTAAAGGGAAGACAAAATTGTTGGGTTTTTTTTTTTTGTTTTTTTTTTTTTCAAGCTATTTCAACAGAATGGACTGGAAAGAGACTTCAAGTCCCGCTACACAGCTAAGCTTCAAGTCAGCGTCACGTAGTACTTTTCCATCACCTCGCCCACGTAAATATCCGCCGTCCTTTATTGTTCACCTTTTTAGCACTCTCACTCTGTTTTTGTCATCACAGACATACATACCTGTCCAGGCTTTCAGATTTGTACAGGAATCGGCTATATTCATCCAAGAGCGAAGCGTGCGTTTGGAGAATGATGACGTTGTAAACCACCACGGCTGTCAACATGGTTATCATTTTCAGCTCATAGTTTATCCTCAGGAACACCGAGCAGGAGATCAGGCCCAGGATGCAGCTGTAAATTAAATACTGGGCAAGAAAAGGGACATATTTACACGTGCCAGCAATATCGTGAGCATCGATTGTTAAGCGTTCACTGACGGGAAGGTAGAAGTTGTTTTTGCCCGCGGTCGCAGCCGGCTGCAATCCGTCTGCGTAAAGCTGCGTTTCGTTAGTCGAATTGGAGCCGGCGATCGGAGACAACGCGGTGTCCTCCAAAAAGAACTGCGGCAAAAGGCAAACAGAATACAGGATTAACGTGTTCCTCCAAACAGCAGTTGAGTAATAAAGTATAGAGCTCGTGCACGTCGCGTCACCGTTTTCACGGCGCCATTTTGCCGGTCAAACAGACCAGTTCGACGTTATGGGAGATATTGGACCGCAGGAGAATATTTGCAATACCTGAAACCTGTTGTGCTGTTGGTTGTCACAACAGACGAGATAGATATTCAAAAGAGATCATTCTATGGAATACCAACTGAAAAGACCAGAAAAATATGGATGGATTTCGG
The DNA here is from genome assembly GCF_019802595.1 of Syngnathoides biaculeatus. NCBI lineage: Eukaryota > Metazoa > Chordata > Actinopteri > Syngnathiformes > Syngnathidae > Syngnathoides > Syngnathoides biaculeatus. The sequence goes on from NC_084644.1 coordinate 1,865,540, forward strand.
TAATTCAACATGATGGATGGTGCCCAACCAAAATACGCGCACGCCTGTGTAGCGATCGCTTCATTTCTCGTAGGAATTATTCTTCTCAATCTCAAATTCCCAAAAAGTATTTATAGTGCCAAGTTGGCAACTTGACTGTCGCAGAGTTTTCCAGAGGTTAAGTTTGGCCGCAATCGCTTCCGTGTACGTTCCGTCGAGACGACTGTCCTCTTTTTTATATTTTTAATTTTTTTCAATCATAGTTAATGAATGAGAGTTTGTGTAAAACCAGATGTCATTTATTGAAATGTTGGCATACAATACATTGAATACTAGCGGGAGAGATTGACGGATTCCGGCAAAGGCCAACGCGTCACCGAACACACTTCCGCGTTCACGAGCCGTCAACCCTCGTCTCCCCCCCCCCCCCCCCCAATCATAGTTAATGAATGCCGAGTTTATCTAATTTTTCCACGTACCGTTGTTTATTTTCACCTTCTAAATGTCTGACGGCATCGGACAAGACTCTGGGCGTCGTGCTACAAGACATATTTCCGTGTCGTCTCCAACCGACTTAGCATTGAGCAATCCTTAGCTTGACCGGCAATATGGCGACGTACACAAAAGTCACGTGATTTTCTGACGTAGGTGCACAAGCTCGAGATACAGGACGAGCGCACATTCAAATGCGCGGTGGTTTTCGAGACACACTTCCATTTTCCAAACGGCTGATCGGCGTCAGCGAGCGGCCGCGAGCTACTCGGACGATCGGGACAACAAAATAAGAAAGCGGCTGCGCGAGCAAACAAAGCCGAGTTAATTTGGCTCAGCGAGCGACCCCCAAGACAGGCGCAAAAACGAGATTACCATCTCCGGAAACAATTTGTGGAAAAAGGCCTCATTCACAGTGGGCCTTATCGTCGCTGTGGCAAATCCAGGCTATTATTTCCATTTTATCCGGCACCATCTTAATTGCCCTATTTTGGTCTCTTCACACACATTCACACACACACACACACACACCCACACATGCGCATGCACACAAATGATGAAGTACTATTAAAATGGGGTAATAAGTGAGAACATTACATAAATTAAAGACTACAACTGAATAAAATGTTGAACAGAATTTCAAAAAGAATGAATATAAACAACATTTTCAAGATAGTAATCAATATTTGTACATTAGGCAGAAATGCATTCAGGAGTAACCTTCCAGAATGATCCGTTTTCGCTTCAAACGGAAATCAAGCAAACAAGATGAGCGGAGATGAAACCCCCACGCAATTCTGTTGTGGTCTAGATTGCATTATGTTCCCCCCCAAATAGTATTGATCCTGGATCTGGTATCAGATGTGAATTCCAGTGTTAACTTGCGTGAACAATGCAACACATCTTCACAAATTCATTCATCGGGAACGTACGTGTGTAATGGTGTGATGTTGTGCGCTATAATAGGAACAGGACGTGGAAGGGCACTTTTATTCATTATGAACATTTATTCCTTTTCATGCTCTTCAATGTCATGGATGTTATAAGGAGTTATTTGTTTAAAAATGTTCATGGAAGGAGGGAAAAATGCCCGTTGAATTGTTGGTGGAAGATTTGAGAAACACAGGAAGTAGGCTGCGTGCTTTATTTTGAAGCCACACTCATCGGGTGGTGGGAGGAGGAAATACTTCCTCTTGTTCGTGAAATCTCTGAGTGTAAGGTTTTTGAAAGTAATTGTGAAGAGAAATCTGTGAACGTCCGTGAATGTGTGAACCTTTATAATACAGATTCCCGAGTGTAAGAGAGAGGATTCAACCAAGTTGGTTCCAGCCAACCTGTGTGTCTTCTCATTCATCCGTCATCCCAAAAAAAAGGGAAAAAATACACAACGCAGAGTTAGATCCACTTGCACGTGCATGCAGTCCAAGCAGATGTACGCAAAAACAAGAGCTGACAATTTGCATAACGTCTTCTTCAACTGCGAAACGTACTTAAGCTGGTTTTATTTGTGTTAGTTTGAGTCAGGAGCAGAGCATACGTACCGCAGACCGCAGATTAGTTGCCTTGCAATCTACAACTCAAGCCTTTGTTTCAACAGAATGATTTCTTTTGTTGCTCATTTATTATGCAACATCCCACCTGTCACATTTTGTTTTTCCAAGTCCTTTTTTTTTTTTTTTTTTTTTTTCCTTGCTGCGGTGATATTCACAATACAACCCGTGGATCAATACCTGGAGCGCTTTGTCACCAGTTGCCTAAAACTGGTTGAAGGTGGCGGTCTTGCGTTGCCAATCCGGGTTGTGTCACGTGCGGGTTTGAGAAAAGGAACGGACGTCATTCCCGGGCGTAACGAGTATTTCTCAAGGCCGACCGGAGCAGTACGCGAGCGCTTACCATGTTGAATACCGCCATGGTGAGTATGAGCGCCGTGGTTGTCAAGGTGAGCGCGATCCGGGGCCACGGCTTGTTGGCAATAATGACGGACGACGTCAGCAGCCACGTCCACCACGTGGGCGCGCTTTTGCTGCAGTGCTGCGGGGACGCACAAAATCCACACCTTTGAATTCAAACCATCAGCATTTTTCAATGTGCATTTTGGATCTTTTGGCCATTTTTTCATTACTTTGCATTTTTTTTTTTACGGTGATGTGAAAAGACGAACGAAGGGAAGCGGCACCCCGGTGAACGAATGGCGTTCAGGTCGGCACGATGCCACTGAACGCCCAAATCACTCGCGAGCAACACCGCCGAGTCGACATTTACTGAAGATAGTCGAGGTGTGTACACTGCACGCCGTATGAAGAAGAATTGCGGACAGAATAATGCGGCCGAGGAATTCTTCTTGCGTGTTAATGATTGATTTTTTTTTTTAATGGATATGACGTTGAAAATGTCCAAATTACATGAGTATTACAATACATAACTCCATTTACTTCGTCGCTTATCCTCACGAGGGTGGCAGGGAAGTGCTGGAGCCTATCCCAGCTGTCAAGGGGCAGGAGGTGGGGTACACCCATGAACTGGTCGCCAGCCAATCGCAGGGCACATGAAGACAAACAGTCGGACTCACAATCACACCTAGGGGCAATTTTGAGTGTCCTATTAATGTTGCATGTTTTTTTTTTTTTTTTTTTGGGGATGTGGGAGGAAACCAGAGTGCTCAGAGAAAAGCCACACAGGTACGGGGAGAACATGCAAACTCCACTCAGGCGGGGTCCGGGATTGAACCCGGGACCTCAGAACTGTGAGGCCAACACTTTACCAGCTGATAGACCGTGTCGCCTATTACAATAGAATACATTTTAAATTTATATTACTCTCTTAAAAATTGCATGTTTACTTGCAATGTCCACCAAAAAAAAAAAAAAAATTCCCCCCAGAAATCGTAATTGAATTGGGAAAGGCAATAAAATATGTTTCACATTCTACCTCAATTTGATTCCTTTTCCTGAGATATGAGGAGCTCGATTTGGAAGGCGGCGGACGGCTAATTGTTTGCTTTGACTGACAGTCTGCTAGCTTAATGCTTGTACTGTGATACGGCCTGGATATGTGAACACAAAAGGCGCAGCTAAACATGTAAACAGACAATGATCCATATATTATTCACCGTCTGCGAAAAGCAACTAATATTTTTGCAACTTATTGAGTCATATACGCTAGTTTGTCGACATGACTTTATTCTACTGCCACCTGGTGTCCACGTCATAACCATCAGAGGGCACGGCAACAAATTCTTACTTTACTACCGGGCACCTGTGCTTTTAAGCTCCTTCATGTGGTATTCAGGTGCTAATTAAATACAAGAGTCCAATTTTAGAACATACAAGGGCAGAGACCAACATTTGCCGCGTTGATTTCAAAATGATGTCACTCACCATGATGTGTCCGATGAAACAGATAAAGACAATCAAGGAAAGGAACAAGAAAGCGATCCCAAAAGACATCCCCAAGACTGCGGTCCTGAAAAAAAAAAAAAAAAAAAAAAGAATTACAATCACTCGTCACCCGAGCAATCATCTCGCACGTACGTACTTTGGCAAGACGAGTATTTGCACGACGAAAATGCAGGAAAAGATGAGACAGGCGCAGGTGACGTAGTACTTGAAGGCTGGCAAGATTGTCGTTCTGTACTGAAAGGAGTGCGCGCACAAAATGACCTTGAAAAGGTGCCTTTTCTCCCCAAAAGCAACAATCAGAAAAACTCCATTCTGACAAGCAGAGTTCGTGTTTCGCAGTACGGACAAAGTTACATCACCAATATTATCATATTTTGCATAATTCTCGTTTCACGGGTTCAACTGCTTACCTCCTTTTCCAAGGATTTATTATGAAAGAATAACGATATTCTTTGGATGTCCTCGGATTTGAGCCACTGCCTGGAAGCACAGAGCGCAGGAGTAATATTTGCAAGTCTAAAAACAACAACAACAACAAAAAAAAAATGAAATAGTACCATCACACAATTATGCTTACTTTTGGGAATTTATGCCATCAAAGGTCCTGATCATCCGCTCATTAAGTTCCTCCTCGAAGCGCTTCTTCTGAGATTTGGTTCTGTAACGAGAGACAAAAGAGTGTGAATATTTGAATTTGACACGAGATTAGCCATGCGCGTCCGAGCCGTCGGGCGACGTCGAGAGTTATCAAAACTAAATAAACCGATCTTGTCGTCCGACACTGTACCGCCGAGGGACTTGGATAATGGCGCCAGAGTCAACGAGAGCAAAACGGGCCGCTTGCCTTTCAGATCGGTGGAAGTGATACGGCCCCGTCGGCATGTCCTGGACGGATAAACAAATTCAACAAGTTACGGTCGGCGGCCATGTCGGGCCGTCAGAGGCGTCGTAGGCGGAGGGCGGGGGAAAGGTTACGCACGGCCGTGTTGATCTTCCCGTTCTCGTTGGTCATGCTGTCCCTGTGGTGGAGGTTGGCGAACGGCTTGGCCGCGCCCCAGGACTCCAGGTAGCGGGTCATCCGGACCGAGGCCCTCATCTTGGCGCCGTCCAGGGGGTGTCGGGGCCTGTAGTGATGCTGCGGGCTGCGACGCTCCACCTGAGTAACGGAAGAACTTTCCGGCACTTCGCTAGACATGGCGTTTCCAGGTGCTGGGTTACCTTTGGGTTGACCACCAAATACGTGACGACGCCGTGCTCCCTGAGGTAAGGGTCTCTCTCCTGTCCGTCCCCGTCTTCCACTTTATAGGCCGCGTTCAGGTGCTCCAGTGTCACCGACGTGATGTGGACTCGCCTGCGATGTCCAAGCGCCACAATCGTTGCCCATTACGAATCGGCAGAAAACCGACAACGGGATAAAGCCGAACCTCGCGAGTCGTACAAGTTGGGCAAAATACAGGGAGTCCTCGGGGTTAAGACGGTCTCGACCCGAGACGCTTCGACTTGAAAAACGCCCGTCCGCCATTTTGTCTGGCTCATGCTTGTCCGTGTTTGTGCGCCGGGGGGTAGGTTTGCATTTGTTGCCCTCCTTTTTAGACCTTATCGCCCCAGAAAGAAGAAGAAAGCTGTGTCTTGTAGCAATGCTTCCGCAGCCAAAAGAAAATCCGTTACCATGGAAACGAAGCTCAAGATCACACAAAGATTGGAGACCACCAAGGCTTCAGTCTGTCGACCGTGGTGACAATGATTACAGACTGAGCCCGTATTTTAGCGCATGTCATCGAGGGTTCCGTTCCTCTGTCGGATAAAATGATCACGCAACGAGGTTCTTTGGTACTTGTCGAGATGGAGAGGATGGAGGACCAACCAGGTTCCTTGGCAAAAGCTAAGCACCGCCTCCCCTTCTTCTTCTTCTTCTCCATCCACCTCTCAGCAGGAATGCTACGTACATCATCGTGTTTATTTCCATCTATTTGTTTTGTATACAAAGTATTTGGATGAAAATTCTGACTTTCATGAAGGAACGTAGACCGAGGACTCCCCGTAGGCATTGACGTGAGAAATTAAAGGAATTTTGATTGCTGCCCTCGATGACGTCATCGAGACCTCAGCACACCTTGTCTGAAGTTCTTTTCTTGGAATACTGAATATGAACGTCAAGAATTATGGCCATAAAAACGCCCGCTGAGACGTGCTTTGTAATTGTTTTACCTGATTGTCATTGAAAATGGACTGACGCGTTCGTTGTTCAATTTCCATGACTTCCAATGACTGTATAATAAACGAAAAATAAACAGCTTGAATTGCATTCTCCCCTTGGACGTTCCACTACGCGCTCATCGGAAACGCGTAGCATTGCTTTTTTTTTGACCCGCCGGGGACAAAAATCGCCTGACAAATTCTTCCTGCGTTGGACTCACCCGGGCACGCCTCCCGCTTCCATGTGGTTGGCCAGCGTGACGTCATGTGACCAAACATCATACTGCCATTTCTGAAGTCCGATGACCCCGCACAGAACGTTCCCTGAATGCACGCCAACACGCATATTGATGTCAACCCCTGTGGCATCACGCACTTTCCTGTCATGCATCAAAACCACACTTATAACTGTGGAGGAGGGAACAAAATCAACACATCTTGTTCACTACATTGCGGTACTGCAAATGAGTCATGTCGCGGCAACCGAGAATAATTCATTGAAATTCTTTACTTTTTTTTGGGGGGGGCTAATAACTTAGTGCTCACGCTGTAGAAATCCTAATTGTGAGTGATGATCTCTGGAGTGTGGGAGGGATTTTTAATTAAGGGAACTTATTGAAGTGAGTGTTAAGCTATTATTAATTCTCGGTGTTTGACAAAGCGACTTGAATTAACCGCTTATGAATCACGCTTTTGAAATTATTTTTTAAAAATTAATTTGCGCTTTAATCCATGTGGCTGACTCCATTAATGATCCAGTATGTCGAGTCTTTGCATCTCATATTGTAAAAAGAAGAAAAAAAAAAAAAGTTTTATTGCTTCATCCCACGCTTAGACTGAGAGTTGGGACAGTACAGACGTCGTTTCCTTGTAAATCCTTGCAAAAGGATTCTACTAGTTCTCGCTCTTGTTGAGACAGAACGTGGACTTGTGCAGAGCCCGGCAGAGAGAGATTTTGGACTTACTTGATGGCCTCGCACATGTCCAGGCCCATTTTGACGCAGTTCTTGGCGTGATTCGGTAGAGACTCCGGCAGGCCAGACACGCAATAGTAACAATCTCCAAGAATTTTTATCCGCATACATTCATTTTCCTGTATAAAAAAAAAAAAAATAAGACGGGGCACAGGTTTAGAAGATCCCCACACTCAGCGAAACTTTTTGACATCTACAACTATAATAAACAAATATTACTGTGAGTAGAATGCATTTCTGTAAATGGATGGATAGAAACAGCTCATAATGGGAACAAACTGCACTTTGCAGTCTTCTCTCCAACTATACATTTTTTTTTTTTTTAATTGTATTCCAAGGATAGAAACATTTTGGAAGAGAAATGTATTCTGCAGACATATTAAATGTTGTTCAGTCATAATGATAAGTCAGTGACGAACGGGTTACCTTGGCGATCTGGTCAAATTTGCCAAACAATTCATTGAGCATGTGCACCAGCTCGCCGGGCGAGCAGTCGCTGGCGAGGCGGGTGAATCCGACAATATCGGCATACAGGATGCTACAAAATCCAAACGCAACACAATAGAATATATTAGAAAAGCCCATTTCCGACGGGCGTGAAATAAACGTTACGATTGTACTCCTAAAACTGCGACATGCCTGACATTGGTGTGTCTCTGAACGTAGAGGTTGTGAAAGTTGTTGGTGTTCTCGATCTGACCAAAGTTCGGTCCTTTCAGTCTCTGGATGATCTCGGCTTTCATGACTCGGGCGATGTGCGCCGGCAGCAGCGACAGCAGCAGACGCTCCTGACGACGGCACAGAAGAAAAGTTCAAGCGAACCCGCGAACGGGGTTAAATATTTGGGTTAATGTAAGCCGCGTTTCCCATCAGAAGAAACCGCTTCACCTATTTTGTTCGCAATTCAACTGGTTAGAGCGTTGGCCTCACAGTTCTGAGGACCCGGGTTCGATCCCGGCCCCACCTGTGTGGAGTTTGCATGTTCTCCCCGTGCCTGCCTGGGTTTTCTCTGGGCCCTCCGGTTTCCTCCCACATCCCAAAAAGATGCAACATTAACTCATCACTCTAAATTGTCCCTAGGTGTGATTGTGAGTGAGGCTGTTTGTCTCCATGTGCCCTGCGATTGGCCGGCGACCAGTTCAGGGGGTACACCCTGACTCCTGCCTGGTGACAGCTGGGATTGCCTCCAGGACTCCCGCGACCCTTGTGAGGATAAACGGCTCAGAAAATGCATCCATCCATTTTCTTTGCCGCTTATCCTCATGAGAGTCGCGGGCAGAACCCTGAACTGGTCGCCAGCCAATCGCAGGGGACAAGGAGACAAACAGCCGCACTCACGATCGCACCTTGGGGCAATTTAGAGTGTTCAATGAATGTTGCATGTTTTTGGGATGTGGGAGGGAAGCGGAGTGGCCACCCGGAAGAAAAGCCACTCAGGCACGGGGGGAACATGCAAACTCCACACAGGCGGGTCCGGCATCGAACCCAGTTCTCAGAACTGTGAGGCCAACGCTTTAGCAGCTGAACCACCGTGCCGCCAAGAAAATGCATGGATGGAATTAATAATACCATATTAAGATCAAGATGACATTTTGAGACTAAATATTAATATCAAGAGGAAATAAGCAAATATTAAACCCTTCAAGTTAAAGTTCATTTTCATGACATTTGAGTCGAGTCTTGCTTTGATTCTCTTAACAGAGTCTTAAAAAAAAAAAAAAAAAAAAAAAAAACCCTTCCCACGGTGCCGATTTAAGATTTAATGTTCATCCAATATTGCGTTTCCTGAATGAAACGACGGCAACGTTCATTCATTTCATTGCCAGTTGCACCAAAAAAAGATGAAGCCAATGTTTCATAGTGCAGTTGTTCCGGTGGCTAAAAGTTGCAGCGGGAACGAGAGCCCGGGCGGTGGCCGCCCGGCAAACACGACTTTGGGATGGATGATGGCTCGCACGGCGCCCCCGTTGGACTACCGATTCCGAATGTACACGCTCCCCGTTCGAATGAAACCGCAAAGCAAACGGCATCTATTACGAGCGCACAAAAGAGTGTACGCTGTCTACTTGTAAATTACTTCAGACCCCAGCAGTGGCCCGGTGGGAAAAAAAACAAAAAACAAAAATAGAAAGAGCAAATGTTCCCGGCTCCACACAGCGGCAGTCCAAACTTTAATCAACACCTCGCGCTCTCACGCCGAAACCTCTTTGCACGCCACACTGTGCGTCGTGGAATATGGCGCATTTGTGTGGGCAAAATATCCAGCGAGGAAATTGTCACACTTCATCAATGGAACAGACTATTTATGGAAAAGCAGAAACGTGCTACGAAAGGTTCTGCGTCTGGTCCCTGAAATGTCTCCAAGACGAGCAAGCCGGGTAGTGAAGCAAAAACTGTGACCGGCAGCGGTGAGATTAGCCAGGATTGGACTGGACTGGACTAGAACGGGCGCACAGGATCTGGAAAGACATCTGGGATTGTGACCCCTAAAGCCTGCGCCCCGCGTCAGTCATTTCACGATTGATTTACGACCTGCGGACGCCGTTACCTGCTGTCTCTTTTCAAATTCCAGTTTGATGGGAGACTTGATGCAGTTGCAGGTGTCCTGATACGTCTGCTTGAGCGCCAACTCCATCAGGTGTTTGTGGTACGCCCCCGCCATGTTGCCGCACATGAAAATGATGATATTGGCCAAAATCTGGAAATTCAAGACACGCAAATGTCAGCGTTTGTTCGCAGCTGGCGACGTCAGGAACACGTTATTTGACCATTTCACAGATCATGTCAGTTCTCGCTGACTTACGACCACTGAGAGACTTTCTTTTCGGCTGGTCCCGTGAGGGGTCGCCACAGCGGAACGTCTCAGTTTTTACGCCGGATGCCCTTCCTGACGCAACCCCTCTTGGGGAGTAGAGGCCCCAGTGAGATACGAACTCACGACCCCTTGGTTTACCAAACCATCGCTCTAACCACTGAGCTACGGACCCTTACTTAGGACGACTTCACCTACTTTCAAAAAAAAAAAAGGTTGCGGAACATCCTGTAAGAAAAGAGCACTTTCTGTTGCTCTGTGATTCAGAAAAGTCAAAGTTCCAAGAACGCTTCCCGGGAACTTTGAATCGCAAAATAGCAGCTAATGAGACATGAAAGTCCGAGACAAAAAAGTGGAAGAAAAGGAACTCAATGTATTCATCGAGCCATAGCAACTGCTTCTCCGTTGCGATGAGGTTGTAACCATAGACAAGCGGTCGCATGAATATGTCTTGGTGACATTCGTGACTGGTCGGCTGTCCCCTCGGGACCGTCTTGGGCAGTTTTACCCACATCACAAAGAAATCTTGATTTAGAAGAAACTTTCCCCTTCTCGATTAGGTCAGCAGTGTCTTAGCAACAAAGAGCGCCAAAGCCTCACCTTTGTGTTGCGAGACGACTCGCGTTGAATTTATGTCGAGGTTTCTGTCGACTGGGGGGAACAAAAGCCCAGACACCTTGACGACGTCTGCTTGCTCGGCCAACGGTTTTCTGTTTTTTTTTCCCCCCTCTTTCCTTCCGAATGTGAGCAGGACGCAAAGATTTTGGAGAATCTTTTTGATTATTCATTTAGCAGCCCCTGGGACGTTTTGCGCTGAAGTGCTGAATGAGTTTAAGAGCAGTCCAACCTTGGATTGCGGGTAAAATCTTCTTGGGAAAGAAATTCCACACGTTGTATGCAATAGTGAGAAAAAAAAAAAAAAAATCATCATATTATTATTATTATGCAAGTACCGTATGTATTGTTGGCCCTTCATAAAACATTATCCACATCAAACATTAATATTGTAGCTGCCCCCTTCAAAATAATGATTTAAAAACATAGTGATGCATTTTTTTATAGGTTAGAAATATCTGCGATTTCTACGACATACTTATATATGATTGAAACATTTCAAATTGATTTGAGATTTCATTTCGATGTGTATAACACAGTCGGAGAAAACCAACAAATGTGTTTGCATTTTTTCTTCCATGATCTATTTTTGGCTCCTTCCTCTTCCTCCTCGGTTGGAATGATTGTCAGGTCGTTAGCGAACGTAACAAAGTCACATTATTGTTTCGACAGTGCTTGCAGATATCAGAGATGCTGCACGTCTTGTTTCAACCTGCTAAATTGTGACAAAATTGCAAAACTACTAAACAAGCAGAAATATTCTTTTAGAATATACACTCAGCTTGTTTTCAAGATGAAAGTAATTCCGCCATTATGAGACATGATAAGCAGTGATTGTAATCGGGATGATTGAGGATGTTACAGGGATGAAAGGACGGCCAACGGCGGATCCAAAGATGGCTGCCAAATGTCTCGTGTCGTTATCTTGCCAACAAAATCCCGCATCGACAATTCAAAGAGGATTAGTGCATGTGCACGCAACTCATGTCATCCATTTGGAATTTTTGCATATTGCTGTGCTAAACAATAAATTTCTTAACTTTGAAGGTTCTCCATTCAATGATACTGTAGTAATGGTTATAAAATGGGCCCACTAGCCGTGTATTTAATAAACACGTCCAATGCGCAAAACAGCCGAATCATCATTTTACAAGTGCTAAATGGACTTCAATATGGACCCATTGTATGGAAGTAAATTAGTGCCACCGGGATTTGAATTTGAAATGTAGAGTGATCACATTTTCAATAGTGGCTACAATTCGCTGCCTAAAATTCGCCGTCTGTGCCACCAGGCAGGGTTACTTCAGGTCAGATCCGAACACCCAGCCAATCGCAGTCACGCTTTCTTAGTCACATGACGTCACATACGAAGAAAGAGTACCCGGATTGGCCGGCTGTTTGGTTCTGGCCTGAAGTAACCCTGCCTTGGTGGCACAGATGTTGAATTTCAGACAGCGAATTGTAGCAACTATTGGAAATGTGATCGCTTTACATTTCAAATTCAAATCGCCTTTTCTGTGGCATTTCAAATTCGAATCCTGGTGGCACTAATTTAATTCCATACTATCGTGCGGGTTTCCTGGCTTCAATTAAAAAGAAATACAGTCGCTGAAAGATAGATTTGAATGAAATGGGCCAAAGTCTCATGAGCAGTGCACAATTCCTGCTGTCAAAACACGAGACTCAGCAATGAAAAGGAATTTCACAAACTTCTTTGCTGACGTTTGGCGATTCAGAGCTGCAAGATTGAAACGATCACACTTTCAAGTTTATTCAATTCCCTTAATTATGGACCAGAACTGGGAGTACCAACAAGCGCGTCTGAGCTAGTACTTGTGCACAACGAAGGACCGCCACCAGGCAAAAATCAATCCGAGGGAGGCCTTTCATTTTGTGTTTATCGCACAAGCTGGAGAAAACATTTGATGTTATTGGGACGGATCAAGATGATCTCAATCTGCTTCGGATCCTTTCGCTTATCCTGCAAAATGAAAATGTACCACCAATCACAGGAACTGCACATTGGAAGTTTTGCTCTTCAACCACAGTCAGGAGAAGAGCAATCGATATCAGACAATTGACGGTGAAATAAAATTCTGGCTTGGCCTGTAATTTCATGACATTGCCAAATCTTCCTTTACAACACAGTTTGAAAGTCGTCATGACTTGTTTGTTAGAAAAACAAATAAACCAGACACAACTACAGCGTGTGTGTACAAACTAAAACATTCCATATCTAACATTTCATCCGGAAAAAGAAAACCGGATGCACGTTGTAAAAGTGAAATCATAAAAGTGATAAAAAATAATGGCTATGTAAGCAAAGGTTGAGAATTAAATGACAAGAAAAAGATTTCCTTCCAACTTCAGGAAAAAAAACAAAAAAAAAAAACTGACAGTGGTATGTCAACATATTTCCTTGACGCACCTGCCGCGGTTCTAAAGATGTGTCGTGCAGAGCTCGTGCGAATTCGTCATCAAATCACGTCGATGGCCGGCAGTGTCGGTCAAACAAAGCATTCTTCAATGCTACGATGGTTGGAGACCACGCGAAAATACGTCATATAGCACGACGCCCAGAGTTTTGTCCGATACCGTTAAACATTTAGAAGGTGATGATAATCGAAAGGTACGTGGAAAAATGAGAGACGCTTGGCATAGAGGACCCATATTTAATGCCCAAGTCGATGTTTTGGCCGATAAGAAATAGGACTGTTAACCCGCTTGTCTTGGACAACTGGATCTACACATGGATCGGGCGAGTAAGTTGTCGAGATTTAAAAGCATAGAAAAGTCTGGAAGCATACAAATGAGTCCAATGTGTATTTATAAAAAGAAAATAAACCGGTGGGATAGGCTTCAGCGCCCGTACACGGAAACGTGTTGCGGCCACACGTTAACCTACGTAAACCTCGGCTTATTTTTTCGTTTTTTTTAAATACGCATTGCACTCAATTGAGAACAATGCACATTTTAAAAAAAAAAAAAAAAAAGAAAGAAAAAAAAAAAAGTCTGCCAGGGAGAGGTTTAGCGAAGTTTAACGTGTGGCCGCATCACGCTTCGTGTACGTTTGCCACGGTTACCCGTCTTATTATTATTTTTAATGCATTGTTCTCAAATGAGCCAACTTGGCATTATAAATACTTCTTGGGAATTTGAGATTGTGAAGAATAATTTCCTACCTGAAATGAAATGATCGTTACACAGTCGTGTGTATTTGGTTGGGCACCATCCACCACGTTTAACTGCCGAAATCCATCGATATTTTCCCGTCTTTTCAGCTGGTATTCCATAGAATGATCTCTTTGAATATCTGCCTGGTCTGCCGTGACAACCCACAGCACAACAACTCTCTGCTCCGGTTCGATGTCGAGCAGCTCTATTTCACCGGCAATATGGCCGCCGTGAAAATGGTGCCATCACGTGCACGAGCTCGATACCCACGGCACTATTTGAGCATTTGACCCCGCCCGCTGCCCGTTATCCAACGTCCCTCCGCCTCCACGAGGGCGGTCGAGCCTCACCTGCCACACCACCGGTTCCATTCGCTCAGCCGTGGCGGCCAGGCAGACGCTCAGCACGGCCGTGTGCGAGGCGGACGTGGCCACGCTGGCGACGACGGCCTCCCGCATGGAGAACGGCAGCATCGTGTAAACCACGAAAACGATGAATAAGAAGAAGGACACCTGCGGACGAGGACGACACGCGCTTGTCAAACCTGCAAAGAAATTGTCTTTGCCAAAATATAATTCGCTTGGAGGCATCAAAGACGCTTGATACAATCACAGGGAAAAGTGAATATTAACTGCATAAACAACAATATTTCGTGTCACGAAATAAAAAAGAAATATGACGTTAACTAGAGCAGTGATTTCCAACCTTTATAGAGCCAAGGCACATATTTTACAATTGAAAGACCAACAAAAGTAAATGTCACCAAAAATGGATCCATTAATTACTGTATTTAATGCCATCTAATAGAAGAGGGTTTTTTTTTTTTTTTTTTTTTTTGGCTCTGTCTGTCATTGGCCCTCACTGGCATAAATCGATGAATAAAGATACATTATTTCTAGGAAATAAATGTTTTTTTCTTTTTTTTTTTTTAGCAATTACATAAAATTGGATAACTTCCCAAGGCAGACCTGAAGAGCGCTCACGGCACTGTTTGGGAATCACTGAATTAGACCTTTTTAAATTAGTATTCCAAACGCATTCACCTTTTTATAAAGGGAGGAAAAAAATTCAAATGCATTTTATAGATAAAATGTTCATTTATGGTGGATCTATCATCTGAATAAATCCATGCCCCCCCCCCAGTCTGAGATTATCTCCATGATAAGCAAAAAATATGACCCCAATCTGAACCCAGGCAGCCGTCTGTTGAAGCAGGTATTTATGTCGTTATCGTTTTCTTAACCATATTCACAAATATGAAGGGAAAGATGTTTTTGCGGCTGTTTTTAAGCGCCACATTTCGTCGCATTCTGCGCTGTGGTTTATTGAACTTGAGGCGTTTCACAAGGGTTCTTGTGTGACCGCGACTCCGAACCGTGTTTTCCGCAAACATTCCAGACCGCGTCTCGGCTGTTTGAAGTAGCTCGACGCACACCCGACTCGTCACAAGTGGCTCCCGCCGGCCGACCACGGACAAGACGTTAGCGTTCCAATGTCCGAAGTATCAAAAGCGTCGATGTTGTGATTTGAGAATTGATTTTAGGGCATAAGGATCCGACGTATCACACGTGTTGATGCTTTAGTATTGATCATTCCACCGGTGGACGCTTCGATCGTGAAGGGCTCTGACGTGACGACGTAAAGGAGGCAAAATTTTGCTTGGCGTGCCATCAAAAAGCAAATGAACACATTGGTATGCGGCTATTCATATACCGCGGGCCGCTTCGCATGTTTCAGTGTTGTGCTCAAGTTGACCCAAATAAACAGACCAGTCGCTCTGAAGGCTTACCTAACCTCCCCTGACTGCAGGCTGCAGCGAAAGGGACAGTCAGCACTTTTTCCTCAAAGCTGGCACCTCCAATGTAGCTGTTTGTTTTTTTAACACTCGGGCTCCCGAACACACGCATGCACACGCTTTGCACTGCTCTTTGATATTCCCTCCCGGCGAGTGCGAGAGAAAGAGGTCAGTGTTCTCTCGGGCCGCATCGAGGTGCCAGTTAACCTTTCTTCGGTCAGCGGTTGCCGGACTGACGGTGCAGTGGAGATGAAGCACAAAAAAAAAAAAGGAAACAAATATCACCGTGTCACCTTCCTAACCAAGCCAATTAGACATCTGGCAATCCGAACGGCTATTAGGGTCACGGGTGAGCCGAAGCCCACCTCGGCTTGCTTGACTTTGGGCGAGAGGCGGGCTCCGCTCTGGGAGGGCTCGCCGGCCAATCTCAGGCCGTACAGGCAAACGTTCACGTTTATGTGTTTGTAAACGCGTGCAAACGACACGTAGAAGAGCTTGAGCTGAGATTTGAACACGCCACAACCTCAATGAACATTTCCGACCTGTCAATCACTCGTCCAAAAACAGCCAATCACATAGCCGCATTGTCTTAACCCCTGGCTTGCCACGCCCCTGCCACCATGTTGTCCCACAAGCAATGCTGGTTGTCAGTAGCGTGCGCTTGGAAAAGTTAATGTTATGAAGAAAATGGTCCTCAGATGCGCTTGGGGAAATGTGCAATTCTGATGAAAGGTATCCGGCTAGGTCACAAGGGGGCCCGCTTGATTCCGTTTCCAAAGCCTAAAACACAGTTTGACTACGATGGATTAAGGCTTACGGAAGCGCGGACGTACAAATAAATGTAAAACTAAATATCAACAAACACGAGGCTGTATGTTCCAAGGTAAGTGAGGGAGACATTGCGTCCCGCTCCGTCCAAATTCTTCATTTTTGTGTAGATATCCTTGCGGGAAATAGTTGAGACCTCTCTTGGACAAGGCTGACGCGTTTGGCAAAAAAACAACAAAAAAAAAAAAAAAAAACATACCCCAATATTATCTGGAATATGCGCTAATCGACTTGAAACCTGTTCCGTTCAGTCGCCGTTTTGGAAGCTTGTGGGACACGGCAACTGCAGCTAAGGGGGCGGAGCTTAAGACCGGCAGTTGGAAAGGTCCATTGTGAAGCAAATGACAACACGGAGCAAAAAGTAGAACGTAAGAAAATGCTCCGCGCTTGAACTATATTTCTATTCAAAATGTGACAACATCCACAGACAATAAATGCCCTTCTTTAATGTCACTCCATAATTCCCGTGACATCTACCCACGTGACTTTAATATTTTGCCGGCGCCATCAATCTTCCTTATGCCGTAATCAAGCTAACAAAGACCTTCTAATTATAAACGATGGCTGATTAAAGCTGTAATTAATGAGGTTCACTTCACTAATCAGACTGCACAATGACTTTTACGTATTTATTTCACTTTGACAACGACACCGGCTCTTTAAAGTCAATTTTTTTTTTTTTTTTACCTCTGAGACCACAAACAGGAATGAACGGCAAGCTGGTGAACCTGCAGGATGCTGCTCTTGTCAATTTAAGTATCTGACCACGGCGTGCAGTGCCATGGCGACCGCGACAACAGCAACAAAAACAAGACGAAAAAAAGCTTTCCACACGCTGGAATGAGTGACCAAACGCTGTCTCGATCCGACCCGTTCCCCTTTCGGACAAGATGACAGGTCATCCAGTCAGAATTTCGGCTGAAATTGTGAAATAAACGCGGCTATGTGCAGAATCTCAGAGAGAAAGAAAGAGAGAGAAAATGTACACCTTCCACGAGACTTGAAGGTAGAGGCACAAAATCGTGATTTGTAAGGAAGAGTGAAGCAGGAGGACACCATTTCGTTTGTAGTCCTGATTCCGGGTCGGCGTTGGCTGTGGTGTTTTTTTTTTTTTTTTTGCAGAAAAGCAAATTGCAAAACTGATTTTCCATCAATAATTAATTTTCTTCTTTGATACAGGCAGAAAAGTTTGAAAAATGTTAAAAGGAGCAGAGCAAGTCACTACACTCTTATCCGCCCGTTATCTGTGCTGCTTATCCTCACAAGTGTCGGGGAAGCGCCGTAGCCTATCCCAGCTATCTTCGGGCAGGAGGCGGAGGGGGGGGGGTGGACACCCTGAACGGGTTGCCGGCCAATCGCAGGGCACATGAAGACAAACGGTCAGACTCACAATCACACCTAGGGGCAATTTAGAGTGTCCAAATAATGCTGCATGCTTCTGGTACGTGGGAGGAAACCAGAGACCCAGGAGAAAACCCACGCAGGCACGGAGAAAACATGCAAACTCCACACAGGCGCGCCCGGGATAGAACCCGGAACCTCAGAATGCAAGTCAGAATGAAACAAAGAACCATGTCCAATTAATGTTGCATGTTTTTAGGGGATGTGGGAGGAAACGGGAGTGCCTGGAGAAAAGGCACGCGGGCACGGGGAGAACACGCAAACGCCACACAGGTAGGGTCGGGATTTGAACCCCGGTCCGAGGCAGACGCACTAACCGACATTCCGCCGTGTTGCCTAGTCACTATAATGTAAAAGCAACATTAACATGACCATAAATGAATAAATAAATGCTAACTAGACTGTTCAATCAAAGAGATGCACGAAGCTACTACTTCGCAAAGTGTAAGGCATCGAGCTCCGCGGCAAAATTTGCTTAGTGTGGAATTTTTACTGCCCTAAATGTATATCCGATGCCATTGAGTGGATCACAAAAGCGGCAGATAAGGGAAGGGCCGGCAGGTTCGAGATCCCCGCCTACGTCTCGAGGCTCGACGCGCTAATGAAATTGCGCCAATCTTCTCGCGGTGCGGCTAAAGGCGGGCAAGACGAGGAGCCCCTCGCCGACAAACTATGTTGTCGAGGCTTTTCCGAGATCCGGGCCACGGTGGGCGCTTACGGCCCGTGAATCAAATCCTCCATTATAGCGCGGCGGGTTGATAAAGCAAATTACGGAGATGGAGTGTCCCGTTACATCAGGCTTTCAAGTCCGCCGTCTGGGCGGGATCCGCTGCGAGGCTTCCGTTGACAATGCGAGCGTGCGTGACGTGCCGCAGTCTGAAAGTCAGTCAAAAAAAAAAAAAAAAAGGGGACACTTTAATTGCATGCTACATGCATGACGCTAAAAACCAGACGTTACAAAGGTGCTTCGATTGCACCTCCTTCAACCAATCTGGGCTGTACTGCTAAATGCCGTCCATTTGTGCAGCACGAGCGCCTTCACCAAGCCTGAGGCGGTGAAGCAGACACACACACACACACATACACGTTGACGGCAGAGACGACGGCGTGCCGTGCAAACGAGCTCAGCACAAAAGATTCAAAGAAACACCGCCCTCGTGATTGTTTCTCGATTCCTCCATTACGTGCGTCAGCGCCCCTTTGCTGTTATGTTTTTTTTTTTTCCAATTTCCAGCTTCCACATGAGAAATTTTCATGTTTGCGAGCTCCCCAAATCTCTGAGTTGACTCGTCCTTATTGATACGGCAAATGAAATATTTGTTGCTCGTGAAAGTCAAAGGAGAGGAATGAAGATGTGCCGAGGTCAAACAGAATAAATGAACGTGAACGATTTCATACAGATGACGACAAAATGTATTTGAAGTCACGTCAGTCTCGGTGTTTTAATTTTGTACCCACGTTTTGGACGGATCGTGTTCGCGGGAGATCCAAGCGAAGGGTCTTTTCGCTCCGATTATTAGCCGACGTAGAGGACATTTAGCAAATCAGAACCAAGTAGCACTGAAAGGCTATTCGTGCCTGCTTGTCACTTTCGCGAGGCTCCCAGGCAGTCTGCTGTCCCACTTGTAAAGTGTCGTTTTTTTTTAACGTCTCTCTTGAGCGAAACTGAATTGTCTTCTTGGTGAATGAGAGATGTCGAGGGGGAAGTGTGAGGCTGCAGGGAGAAGAGATAGCGAGGGTGGACGACTTCAAATACTTGGGGTCAACAATCCAGAGCCAGGGTGAGTGTGGTAAGGAAGTGAAGAAACTGGTCCAAGCAGGTTGGAACTGTTGGCGCAAAGTGGATGACTCTCTGCTAGGATGAAGGCTGAGTTTATAAAACAGTGGTGAGGCCGGCCATGATGTAGGATGAGAGACGGTGGCGCGAAAGAGACAAAAGGAAGCAGAACTGAAGGTGGCAGAAATGAAGATGTTGAGGTTCTTGCTCGGAGTCAACAGGTTGGGTAGAATTAGAAATCAGCTCATTAGAGGGACAGCCAAATTTGATGGTTTTGGAGACAAGATTAGAGAGAGCAGACTCAGATGGTTTGGACATGTCCAGAGGCAAGAGTCTGAGGATGGAGCTCCCAGGGTAGGCGACTTCAAATACTTGGGGTCAACAATCCAGAGCCAGGGTGAGTGTGGTAAGGAAGTGAAGAAACTGGTCCAAGCGGGTTGGAAGAGCTGGCGGAAGGTGTCTGGTGTTCTATGTGACAGAAGAGTCCCCGCGAGGATGAAGGGCAAAGTTTAGAAAACAGTGGTGAGGCCGGCCATGGTGTACGGATTAGAGACGGTGGCACTGAAGAAACAACAGGAAGCAGAACTGGAGGTGGCAGAAATGAAGATGTTGAGGTTCTCGCTCGGAGTCACCAGGTTGGAAAGGATTAGAAATGAGCTCATTAGAGGGAGGGACAGACAAAGTTGAATGTTTTGGAGACAAGGTTAGAGAGAGAAGACTTTGATGGTTTGGACATGTCCAGAGGCGAGAGAGTGAGTTTATTGGTAGAAAGATGGTGAGGATGGATGTGGCAGGCAAAAGAGCGAAAGAGAGGAAGACCAAAGAAAAGGTTGATGGATGTGGTGAGGGAGGACATGAGGACAGTTGGTGTTAGAGAGGAGGATGCACGAGACAGGCTTAGGTGGAAAAAGATGACACGCCGTGGCGACCCCTAACGGGACAAGCCGAAAGGAAAAAGAAGAAGCTGTTGTTGTGATTTGTAGATTCTTCTAGAGGCAAAAGAGTGACTAGATTGGTAGAAGGGTGCTGAGGACGGAGCTGCCAAGGAAGAGAGCGAAAGAGATCAAGACCAAAGAAAAGGTTGATGGATCTTGTGAGGAAGGACATGACGACCGTGGACAGTGGTAGAGAGGAAGATGCACGAGATAGGCTTAGATGGAAAAAGATGACACGCTGTGGCGACCCCGTACGGGACAAGCTGAAAGGAGAAGGAGGAGGAGAAGAAGAAGAAGAAGAAGGAGGAGAAGGAGGAGGAGGAGACGTGAAAGTCAAAGGTCAACTACAGTACACAAGTATGGTGTATTGGTGTCCCCCCTCCCCCACCAGGTCACAGTCGGAGTCGGACTCATGCAACATTAGTAACATCTCAGACTTTTTGGAGGGCTTCGGTGTCCTTGAATACTTACGGAGAGCCACATTCTTTTCCGTTGTCTTTGATTGTTTGCAGACAACAAGGGCTTCAAGATGTCGTTTGAAAATGTCAATTGTCTGCTTGAGGCTCCGGTCACCGCTTAGCAGTTTTAATCGCGTCCGAGATTGCAGGTCAAGTGTGAGATCGCGCTGCACTTGTTTCCCGGGTCGATGAACGCTTGCAAACAAAGCGCCAAACACAGACACGCCGATTGAGACTTGTTTTGCCTCGCTTCAGCGCTGCTGAAGTAATATGGTGGCCCTCGTGGCTTTAAAAAGACAAAACAAACAAACCTCACAAGTGTCAACTCGAGACGAGTTGACCAAGGAAGAGGGGGCGGAGCGAGGGCGTGGCCCAGACTGAAGCGTACGTTGGGAATAATCGGGGGGAAGAACTTCGATCAGGCCATTCGTCATTATCTTATAATTCAAAATTGAAAAACAGACGAAATTAAAACGGTTGGATGCATACGCGCACAATTTCCTGCGCGAGTGAAGGATGGGAAGGAGACGAAGGAGGGAGCAGACATTTCTCAGCAGGCGGTAGAAGCTGGACCGCGCCGATAAGCCCGTCTCCCCAGCATTAGCAAAGAGAGGGGCCTTTGTCGCCACTGGATAAGCGTTCAATTGATTTGAGGTCGGGGAATGGAGACCGAGCTGTATACAGACCAGCCCTGGCGGGCTGAGGACAGGAAAAGCAACTTTGAGCCTCTCTGTGCCATTTATCGCAACTGGCAGCTCACCGTGCTCACAGGGCAGTTTGTTATCTATCGCAATAAAATTCTCATTATGACAGAAGACCGGGCGTCTGCCATCAATTGATGCCACGCGACGGGCTTTGAACAAAAAAAAAAATAGACTTTGGGAACTGAAACCGAACCTGAAATGAATCACTGCGCAAGCAAGGTGCATTTCTTCCCTGATTTCAAAGATGCTCAAAAGTAAGTGGAAAAGAAGCAAGTGGAGTAATTAGCCAGCGAGTCAGGAGTGTGAGTCGACAAGGCAACCTCGCCAGATAAACGTTAATAAAGATGCTCGCTGCACTGATGGCATAATGGCCCGATATTCTCTGCGAGTGGAAGAACTGATGAATAGAATGACGTATGAATCAGCGCGCACCTCCGAATGCTGCTTTTTTTTTTTGTTGACAAATTACGTGTATTCATAGCCACTGCTCAATGTGTATTTCTTGTGTCAGCAAAACCATTCAAGGTCCTCGGCGAGCGTCATCAAAATGGATCTCTTTCAGGGAAAGGGGAGAGGCAGGGATCTGATCCAGCAGTGCGATTACATCCCATTGGAGAAAAATCTGTGGTTGGAGCAGAATGCACCCAAAAAGTAACAGTATGTGATGACCTTATTAATATTTGCAACATACTCTATGCAGTCAAATAAAAACAAAACAAAAAAAAACATTCTTCTAACATTTGTACAACGTATGCAACTATTAAACTCCCGCTTCCTTTCTCACAATGCTGAAATAGTCGCAAATTGCCCTCCGAGTGTTTGTTTGTAAATTTACCAATGATCACGTTACAACATGTTGGAGGTCGACGCAACGGTGTTAACTACAAGTTTTGGGATTCGGGAATAAGATTGATAGTCTGCGCCCAAAAATGTTGAATTCGCGTGGCCCGTTTGATCGCAACAGTGCAAGTGGGAGGGAAAACTTATCTGTGTCAGTTTTAAATCACAGCGAGAAGTCCGACCGATCGGTCAACACGTCAGGACGTCGATTTTGCCTTTTGTCGGTCGGCGGAGATTCGGCCGGCTACCCAATCCAAGCAACCGTGTATGTTCAGAACGCTTCCTCGATAGAGTGGCGCAAGGCATAGTGTAGACCAGTGGTTCCCGAAGTCAACCGTGGTCGGACCCCCAGTGAGTCTTTCAAAAAGCTCCCGATCCCCCAACCTCAACTTTCACCAAACGCAGCACAAACCACAATCAAAGTTAGTTTCAAATCACAGCAAGAAGATCGGCTGATTGGTCAACACATCAGGACGTCGATTTTGCCTTCCATTGATCGGCGGAGATTCAGCCAGCTAGCTAATCCAAACAGTCGTGCATGTTCGGAACGCTTCCTCGATAGAGTGACGCAAGGTATACGGTAGACCAGTGGTTCCCGAAGTCAAACTGGGCCCGGACCTCCAGTGAGTCGTTCAAAAAGCTCCCGATCCCCCAACCTCAACTTTCACACAAACGCAGCACAAACCACAATCAAAGTTAGTTTCAAATCACAGCAAGAAGATCGGCTGATTGGTCAACACATCAGGACGTCGATTTTGCCTTCCATTGATCGGCGGAGATTCAGCCAGCTCGCTAATCCAAACAGTCGTGCATGTTCGGAACGCTTCCTCGATAGAGTGACGCAAGGTATACGGTAGACCAGTGGTTCCCGAAGTCAACCGTGGTCGGACCCCCAGTGAGTCTTTCAAAAAGCTCCCGATCCCCCAACCTCAACTTTCAACAAACGCAGCACAAACCACAATCAAAGTTAGTTTCAAATCACAGCAAGAAGATCGGCTGATTGGTCAACACATCAGGACGTCGATTTTGCCTTCCATTGATCGGCGGAGATTCAGCCAGCTCGCTAATCCAAACAGTCGTGCATGTTCGGAACGCTTCCTCGATGGAGTGACGCAAGGTATACGGTAGACCAGTGGTTCCCGAAGTCAAACTGGGCCCGGACCTCCAGTGAGTCGTTCAAAAAGCTCCCGATCCCCCAACCTCAACTTTCACCAAACGCAGCACAAACCACAATCAAAGTTAGTTTCAAATCACAGCAAGAAGATCGGCTGATTGGTCAACACATCAGGACGTCGATTTTGCCTTCCATTGATCGGCGGAGATTCAGCCAGCTCGCTAATCCAAACAGTCGTGCATGTTCGGAACGCTTCCTCGATAGAGTGACGCAAGGTATACGGTAGACCAGTGGTTCCCGAAGTCAACCGTGGTCGGACCCCCAGTGAGTCTTTCAAAAAGCTCCCGATCTCCCAACCTCAACGCAAATCACAATCAAAGTCAGGTCCACTCCCGCCTCTTGTGCCTCTCTGCTAAGCTACCGGCACTGTCGCCGCCTGAATAACTCATCTGGGCTGGGCTCCAAATAGGATAGATGTGAGATATAGCGAGACAGAAGAAAAATTTTTTTTTTTTGTTCTTTTCTTCAGAAAAATATTTTATTATTATTACTTTATCTCAGACATTGTGTCGCGGACCCCCTGGAAAGACGTTTTTCCACCCCCTGGGGGTCCGTGGACCCCACTTTGGGAACCACTGTGGTTGACAGTCCGCCGTTTAAGAAAATGAGGGGTGTTTACCGGCACTTCGAGGTTAAACAATACACCGAGAAGAAGCGAGTTAAGAAGATATGACAGACTTGTGAAGTTACGAATTTAGTATTGGAATAGTGAGCCGGTGTGGATCAATTGCGAGCTATCCTCTCTTCTCTTCCGAAGTTCTTCAGAAGACGGCTTTCGCTAACTGACAATTCTTCCTGCCGGGCGTTCAAAAGAAATCAAGGCTGTTTCACGCTGGCCTCATTTTCAGCTATTTATACCTTCTACGAGTAAATTCCAGAAGCTTTCACATGCTTTGACGCGAGTAAAGTAAACTGACCGCAAAATACTTTTCCCGGGCTTACCTGGTCCCACGGACAGACGATCCCGCCGGAAAACATGAAAAGGTAACCCATGGCAACCAGGCAGGCCCAGATGACGAGGGAGAAAACCCGAAGGAGCTTCTTGAAGATGGATTCGATGCAGACCAAAACAAAAACAGCCAGGAAGATGGCCAACGCTGTGGGCACCGTGATGACAAAGGCCACGTGGTCCTCAACGTTCTGGATAAACAAAAAGACGAGAATCAGAAAACCGGATGGCAAAAAAAAAAAAAAAGTCGTCTCGCTCACAGAAGTTCGACTTCAAATGGTACCAAAATCCGATAAATGCAAACATGGTGGACTTGAAAGACTACTTCAACTAAAATTGTACTTTATAAAAAAAAATATATATATATGTATGTATGTACAGATTTCAGACGCTTGAAAAAACGAATCGCTTTGACACGCAAAATGTCAAGAGAAATGACATTTCGCAGAGTTTGGCCAATTTATCCTTTGCATGGTACTTAGAGCGCACTTTGGGTCGAAACCGTTCCAAGGCTGTCCTCGCATTCACGCAAGCGCTCTTTTGTACAAGCCACAAGTACGACCAATATGATACTGAACATTTTTCCTTATATCTTTAAAAGTAAACAAAATATCTTCATTAATCATTCATCTTAACGAAACAGCAAAGCATTCTTTATGACGTTAAACGATGATACCAGCATCTGATATTTAACAAGTCGGGAATTCAAACCTGTGCGACGCAATCGCGGTTCATACAAAACGATGACGTCGGATTCACGCGATGGCTAAACGACGCATCGGACGCGCGAAGGTGAAGAGAAAAGGGATTGATGGAAGCTTTTGAAGAATCGACAAATCACAACAACGACAACTTCTTTTCCTTTCGGCTTGTCCCGTACAGTGTCGCCCCAGCACATTATCTTTTTCCATCTTTGCCCATCTCGTGCATCTTCCTCTCTGACACTGTCCACTGTCCTCCATGTCCTTCCTCACAACATCCACCAACCTTTTCTTTGGTCTTCCTCTCTTTCGCGCTCTTCCTTGGCAGCTCCATCCTCAGCACCCTTCTCCCAATAGTATATTGGAATTTATTTAGAATTTCGTTATTTACACGAAACATGCCCCCCACTTTGAGTGGCTTTGTGCCTTAGTTCTTAAAGATCTTCCACTTTTGAGCAATGGATAGAAACCAGGCACCGGACGATACGGGAACGCGATCGAGGTTAACCTGCATTAAAGTCAGCTCAACAGACTTGATGACTTTTGAACTTTCCCTCACACTTGACCTTTATGTTCTTACGTGAGTCTTCTTCTTCTTTGTTTCCTTTTGGCTTGTCCCGTTAGGGGTCGCCACGGCACATTATCTTTTTCCATCTTTGCCTATCTCGTGCATCTTCCTCTCTGGCCCCACTGCCGTCCATGTCGTCCCTCACAACATCCATCAACCTTTTCTTTGGTCTTCCTCTCTCTCGCTCTCTTCCTTGGCAGCTCCATCCTTACCCTCCTCCTACCAATATACTCACTCTCTCGCCTCTGGACATGTCCAAACCATCGGAGTCTTCTCTCTCTAACCTTGTCTCCAAAACATTCAACTTTGTCTGTCCCTCCCTCTAATGAGCTCATTTCTAATCCTTTCCAACCTGGTGACTCCGAGCGAGAACCTCAACATCTTCATTTCTGCCACCTCCAGTTCTGCTTCCTGTCGTTTCTTCAGTGCCACCGTCTCTAATCCGTCCACCATGGCCGGCCTCACCACTGTTTTCTAAACTTTGCCCTTCATCCTAGCGGGGACTCTTCTGTCACATAGAACACCAGACACCTTCCGCCAGCTCTTCCAACCCGCTTGGACCAGTTTCTTCACTTCTTTACCACACTCACCCTGGCTCTGGATTGTTGACCCCAAGTATTTGAAGTCGCCTACCCTGGCAGCTCCATCCTCAGACTCTTGCCTCTGGACATGTCCAAACCATCTGAGTCTGCTCTCTCTAATCTTGTCTCCAAAACCATCAAATTTGGCTGTCCCTCTCATGAGCTGATTTCTAATTCTATCCAACCTGTTGACTCCGAGCAAGAACCTCAACATCTTCATTTCTGCCACCTTCAGTTCTGCTTCCTTTTGTCTCTTTCGCGCCACCGTCTCTCATCCTACATCATGGCCGGCCTCACCACTGTTTTATAAACTCAGCCTTCATCCTAGCAGAGAGTCATCCACTTTGCGCCAACAGTTCCAACCCGCTTGGACCAGTTTCTTCACTTCCTTAGCACACTCACCCTGGCTCTGGATTGTTGACACCAAGTATTTGAAGTGGTCCACCCTCGCTATCTCTTCTCCCTCCATCCCTCTCATTCACCAAGAAGACAATTCAGTTCCGCTCAAGAGAGACGTAAAGAAGACGACAGTTTACAAGTGTGGAAAATGGACGCCTCTCAAGGGGGACAGCAGACTGCCTGGGAGCCTCGCTGGAAGCGTCGCTCTTCAATTTCCACGCGAAAGCGACAAGCGGGCATGTGTGAGTCACCGAATAGCTTTTTAATGAAAATAAGTCTTCGCTGCTTGGTTCTGATTTGCTAGATGTCCTCGACGTCAGCTAATAACCGAGGCGAAAAGACCCTCCGCGAGCACGATCCGTCCAAAACTTGGGTACAAAACAAATGCAGGGGCTGACGTAACTTCAAATACATTTTGCCGTCATCTGTACGAAATGAATTCCCTCTCCAAGCGCAGTCACCATCCTGTCGAATGACAAAGGACTTTTGTTGCGTTTTATTAAATTCCCAAAATCGTGACCTTGTCTTTTCACACGAGAGGGTGGACGTGCTTGGCACGTCGCCCACGTTTTAAAAAAGGAGAGCTGCTTCTTGCAACTCAATCAAGACGCACTTGCGGAATACCAAATTTCCTAATATTACCTTCAATTATAAACTCAACATATGACAGAATGATATTGACCTGTGTGAAGACTCTGACCGGTTAATTTCTCAAACATGTATTCACAATCATTTGACAAGGGAGGAGAGGAAAATAGCCATTTATGCTTTATTTCCATTCCCAAGATGGTTACGTTTTTTTAATGATCCCTTCTGGAACATTCCAAGGAAATCACAATGTCCAAACGCCGATGAGCTATTTTTAGAACAGACCTGGGGACGCCTGAAAAGGTCAAAAGAATCCGGATCGGAAGTAAAGTCCAAAGACGGATTAAAAAACAATAAAAAGAACACTTTGACAAATAACTGAACGGTATAAATGTGCGCTGTAAATTAGCCATCTACAGGGACTTTTTTTGGATTGAATGTTTTTTTTTTGAACTGAAGGGAAGCCAAGTAAGACCAGAAGTTAAACATCCATCCATTATGTATTTGGAGCTGCTTTTCTCGAATACACTTAGATCTGAAAGCGCTCATAAAAATTGCACGACTTTATTTCAGGGAGGCGGTGAAAGGACGGCACAGTGGAAAACCAGACGCTAGCCACAGGTGAAAAGCCGCACTGGAAATATACTGTACCCACAGAAATATTACAAAGAAAGAAAAAGCACATTTTTAATGAAACTTTTTTTCATTTTTAACTTGAAATTGTTTTAGTGTCTAAAACAATCCATACACCTAAATAAAGAGAGAGAGAGAGAGAGAGCAATGGATTAAAAAATGGCAAAAATATCAAAAGTTATAGCAGTTCAAATTAAGTTAAATAATAAATTAATTAAATTAATTATTTGCATCCAGGAAAAAAAAAAAAAAATATATATATATATATATATATATATATATATATACACACACACACACTGCACAATAATAGTAATAATAATAATAATAAAAAGAAACAAAACAGCAGGACCCCAAAACATGAACCACAACTTAGCGAGGTGTCTCTTTTGCCAAAGACAACTAATTGTCCGTGAGGAGTGTTAACAGAAAAAGGACAAAACTTGGAAGTGTTGTGTCTTTTTGATGTTTTATTAACAATAGGCCATTTACCATCTCAGCTAAATTGGTAAAAAAAACAACTCTTACATGAGTTAAAAAATATTAACACAAACGTTTTTCACGTATTTTTACATATGTATGACAGCCGGGAAAGTGGAAGTGTTACTTGGAGGTTTTACGGTGGCAAAAATGAAATCGCGGCAAGATTACAATCTCTTCACGGAACAGATTGCGTTCGACCCGAGAGGTTCCGCCGCATCGTTAATATTTTAAATGTCGTCGGCACATATATTTTCATCCTGCTTCTTTCCATCTGTTGCAAGACATGCAGCGTTTTCTTCCCCTCCGTCTTTCCCCCCTTTGTATGGAGCCAATGCAGCGGGACAGGAGGGAGGCTGCGTGCGGTTGCAGAGAGACTCGGTCTCGCCCAGAGCTGAGCTCCCAAAAAAAGAAAAAAAAAAAAAAAAAAAAAGGCAGGATTTAGGTCAGCCAGCTCGCAGGAAGGGGGTTGGCATTCAGATACAAATGAAAGAGAGAGACAGAAATAGGAGGAGGTGCAAGATGACAGCGGCCCAGAATGGAGAGTGGAAAAAAAAAATGGAGAATGAAACGAGGCTGGAGCAAAAGGTCGCGCCGACCCCCCCCCCCCAAAAAAAAAGGCAGGATGTCAAGCAGGAAGACTCGCCAGGCTCGGGTCTCCTCGGCCCACCGACCCATTGTGAGCGCTATTTATTTGACCTGCATTTATGAAAACACAATACAATGATGCAACGTCCTTGTTGGCGTTGGACCTTCGGCCTCGACAAGGGCCAAAGCGTTTCGCCGGCCGATTCTGTCGGGGCAATCTTGAAGCGACGCCAAAAAAAAAAAAGTTGCGAGGAGTTAACTCGTGGAATGATTTATCCAGCCATTTTCTCAGCCGCTTATCCTCACAAGGGTCGGAGGCTACCCCAGCTGTCAACGGGCAGGAGGCGGGGTACACCCTGGATTGGTCGGCAACCAATCAATCGCGCACTCACAATCACACCTTGGGGCAATTTTGAAGGTGTCCAATTAACGTTGCGTGTTTTTGGGATGTGCGAGGAAACTGGAGAAAAGCCACGCAGGCAACGGGGAGGACATGCAAACTCCACACAGGCAGAGTACGGGATCGAACCCGGGACCTTGGAACTTTCCCTGGAATGATTATAAAACTGAAATCAAAACATCTAGCTCCTTTACTCCACTTCAAAAAACGAGAAGGATATCAAAAGAATGACACGAATCAGAGCGGCGCGGTGGAGCCAGCTGGGAAAAGCGTTGGCCTCACAGTTCTGAGGTCCCGGGTTCAATCCCGGACCCGCCTGTGTGGAGTTTCCACGTTCTCCCCGTTGCCTGCGTGGCTTTTCTCCGGGTGCTCTGCGTTCCTCCCACATTCCATTCATTGAACACTCTAAATTGCCCCTAAGTGTGATTGTGAGTGCGATTGGTTGTTTTTCCTCTATGTGCCCTGTGATTGGCCGGCGACCAGTTCAGGGTGTACCCCGCCTCCTGCCCCTTGACAGCTGGGATTGGCTTTGGCACTCCCCGCGATCCCTCGTGAGGATAAGCAGCAAAGAAAATGGATGGATGGATGAATGATACAAATCAGGTATCAACCAAAACTTTGATGAGGTCCTCACATGGACCCGTTATTAAGTACATATAGTATATTATGTATGAATAGCCATTTATATCATCAAAGTCAAATGGGTACTCCGATTAGTGTTTTTTCAACTTCTTTGCAATCCTACTAAACTTGTATATTCATCTATCAAAAGGACAAATACTACTGCTGCTTTCTGTTTTTGTTTTGTTTTCTTATTTATTACCAGTTTTGTGCTGAATTGTTCAATCGTGCACAGGAAAAGGAAAAAAAAGATTCGAGTGCAACGCAAGCAGCGCGAGGAGACAAGACAAAATGGCTGTCGCGGCCAAAGCGCTGAGTCAGACGCACGGAGATGCCCACAAATCGATTTCGCACCAACTTGAAAGCCTCGGAAGAAATTTCCCGCCCATCTCTCCAGAATGTAATTGAAAATATTGAGTTCGATTGTTGCCGCTTGGTGAACCAGACGAGGCGGCGGGCGACGACGTTAATCCCAAGTCGCTGATGTCGACCTTCGTTTGCATTTGCCGAACGGCGCGCGAAGCATTTCCCCGTATTTGATTTCCACGTCGGCCGATATTTGGATATCGTGCCAATCTGCGGCGTTCAGTGACAGACGTGTGAGGCTCTTTCACGGTGCATGAAAAATAATCCGTCCATCGGAGCCGATTCGTCAGGGAGAGACCGGAAGAGGCTCTCGATTGCTAAAATATGTCCAAGCATGAGATTGCGTTAAAAGCATTCTGGTGCACGTAAGCAGATATATTATTCAGCAGCTGAATATAATATCTCAAAATGGCGTTTTCTTTCTTTAAAAAAAAAAAAAAAAAAAATTGTTTACAAACCCAGTTCCAATGAAGTTGCGGAATTATGTTGAACGAAACAGAACGCAATGATTTGCTAACCCATAGTTACATGAAATCCCTACAATGACAAAATATTTCATGTCTAAACTAATAAACAATCATTAACTTTTTAACCAATTTTATGGCTGCAACACGTTCCAAAAAAGCTGAGACAGGTGTGGAAAAAAAGTCCGAGAATCTTGAGGAAAGCTCATCAAAGACCCCGTTTGGAACATCCTACAAGTGAACTAGGAATAGGCAGCTGCCGTGATTGGCTATAAAAGGAGTTGTTTCGTTCACAAGCAAAAAAAAAAAAAAAAAAAAAAAAAGGGCGAGGTTCACCGCTTTGTAGACGAGTGCGTGGAGAAACTAGCTCAAGAGTTTAAGGGCAATGTTCTGCAGCGCACAATTGCAAGGAATTTAGGGACTTCATCCTCTACGGTCCATCATATCAACAAATGGTCCAGAGAATCCGGAGAAATACTGTAACTCCATGGCTTACGGCCACGCTACCCTGAGAACGCCCGATCTCATCAGATCTCGGAAGCTAAGCGGGTTCGGCCCTGGTTAGTACTTGGATGGGAGGCCGCCTGGGAATACACCAGGTGCTGCAGAAGGGTTGTGTCAGGAAGGGCATCTGGTGAAAAACTGTGCCAAACAAATATGCCTTCATCCAAGTTTGACACGCTGCGGCGACCCCTCACGGGACAAGCTGAAAGGAAAAGATTTTGTAAGCGGTGTGGCTGAAAATCAGGAGTGAATTGCCATGACCTTCGATTTCTCACGCGACTCTGCATCCAAAACCGACGTTCAATGTGTCAAGGATATCACCACACGGGCTCAGGAACGCGTCACAAAACCAATGTCCGTAAATACAGTTCGGCACTACATCCGTGAGAGCAACATAAAACTCAAAAGTGTTCTGCAGTCTCACGAGTCTGATGGTTTTGGGAAATTGTGGCGATCGTGGAAAAGAACCCAGCTGGACTGTTATGAAGCCAAAGTTCAAAAGCCAGGATCTGTGATGGTACGGGGGGCTCACTTAGTTCCAACGGTCTGGGTAAGACATAAGGTTTGGAGAAAGATACGCTGCCATCCAAGCAACGTCTTTTTCATGTGGACAACAATGCCAAAGCACTCTCTCCATGTGTTACAACAGAGTGGCTTCGGACTAAAACAGTGCAGGTACTGGACTGGCCTTCCTGCAGTCCAGACCAGTCTCCCTTTGAAAATGTGTGGCACGTTTGGGAGCGTCAAATATGATGACAGAGACCCCGGACTGTTGAACAACGGAAGCTGTACATCAAGCAAGAATGGGAAAGAATCCCTCCTACAAAGCTTCAACAATGAGTGTCCTCAGTTCCCAAACATTTATTGAATATTGTGGAAGGAAATGGTGATGTCAAAAAAAATGGTGGTAAACACGACCCTGTCCCAGCCACAAGATTCAAAGTTAAGGATTATTTGCTAAAACGATAAAGTTTATCAGTTTGAACGTCAAATATCTTGTTGAATGTGTTTGCAAATCATTGTATTCATTTTTTATGTCATTGGAATTGGGTTTGTTTGTTTTGTTTTACAGCCTTATCTTGCAAAAGCCAAATTGGTTATTTGTTGAATTGAATTTTCACGCGATTTCACGTCACTTCAGCGAATATCAGAACGAGGGAAAAATGCCCCAAAAAGTAGTCTCGTGATTTAGAAAGCGGCCTTCTCCGTGTTGGTCTTTTTGCATCGGCGGAACGATCCTGCAACGAGACAAAACGGAGGTGAGAAGTCTGAAAACTTCTCAATGATGACGAACACGGCCGAAGTTCACGTTCAGTGAGAACGGACCCGGCTTTCGGCTTTCGACGAGACCCCGAGACCGCCTTTTTTTTTCAATTTCCCTGAGGGTCTTTTGCTTCTTCACTGCATTGAATTTGTCAGCCTTTCCAAGCGTGTCAAAATATCGAGAGCTCGGAATCGCCTCCTCGTTCTGGAGTTTGCTCAAGCGTGAGCTCAAACAATAACTCAGCCCCTTATTCCCCCCCCCACCCACTTTTATCGAACCCGCTCTTCACATTAGTGCTGCCACGTAGACCACATGCTATAGATGTGTGTTGTAAACTTCTTGACGTTTGTGTGGCTATACATTATGTGAGCAATTGGGCGTGCGCGTCACATACTTCTTGTGTGTCCCTACTGCTAACCGTTGTCTTCAAGTTTTTTTTGTTTTTTTTTTTGTCTGCGCAACCACGTGTGAAAATTCTCTCATCCACACAGTTTAAACTTGGGTAAAATAGCTAAAATATGATACATATTTGCAGTGCTGGAGAGTAAGCAATTACACAAAATGAGTTTATGCAATTGAATTACAAATTCCGAAATGTAAATAATTGCAATTCATTGCCTGTGCAACCACGTGTGAAAATACACTCATCCACACACTTTAAACTTGAGTAAAATAGCCAAAATATGATACATATTTGCATTGGTAGGCAGTTGAGCAACTACACAAAGTGAGTTTATGCAATTGAATTACAAATCCCGAAATGTAAATAATTGCAATTCATTGCCTCTGCAACCACGTGTGAAAGTTCTCTCATCCACACACTTTAAACTTGAGTAAAATAGCTAAAATATGATACATATTTGCAGTCCTGGAGAGTAAGCAGTTACACAAAACGAGTTTATGCAATTGAATTACAAATTCCGAAATGTAAATAATTGCAATTCATTCCCTGTGCAACCACGTGTGAAAGTTCTCTCATCCACACACTTTAAACTTGAGTAAAATAGCTAAAATATGATACATATTTGCAGTCCTGGAGAGTAAGCAATTACACAAAACGAGTTTATGCAATTGAATTACAAATTCCGAAATGTAAATAATTGCAATTCATTGCCTGTGCAACCACGTGTGAAAGTTCTCTCATCCACACACTTTAAACTTGAGTAAAATAGCTAAAATATGATACATATTTGCAGTCCTGGAGAGTAAGCAGTTACACAAAACGAGTTTATGCAATTGAATTACAAATTCCGAAATGTAAATAATTGCAATTCATTCCCTGTGCAACCACGTGTGAAAGTTCTCTCATCCACACACTTTAAACTTGAGTAAAATAGCTAAAATATGATACATATTTGCAGTCCTGGAGAGTAAGCAATTACACAAAACGAGTTTATGCAATTGAATTACAAATTCCGAAATGTAAATAATTGCAATTCATTGCCTGTGCAACCACGTGTGAAAGTTCTCTCATCCACACACTTTAAACTTGAGTAAAATAGCTAAAATATGATACATATTTGCAGTCCTGGAGAGTAAGCAGTTACACAAAACGAGTTTATGCAATTGAATTACAAATTCCGAAATGTAAATAATTGCAATTCATTCCCTGTGCAACCACGTGTGAAAGTTCTCTCATCCACACACTTTAAACTTGAGTAAAATAGCTAAAATATGATACATATTTGCAGTCCTGGAGAGTAAGCAATTACACAAAACGAGTTTATGCAATTGAATTACAAATTCCGAAATGTAAATAATTGCAATTCATTGCCTGTGCAACCACGTGTGAAAGTTCTCTCATCCACACACTTTAAACTTGAGTAAAATAGCTAAAATATGATACATATTTGCAGTCCTGGAGAGTAAGCAGTTACACAAAACGAGTTTATGCAATTGAATTACAAATTCCGAAATGTAAATAATTGCAATTCATTGCCTGTGCAACCACGTGTGAAAGTTCTCTCATCCACACACTTTAAACTTGAGTAAAATAGCTAAAATATGATACATATTTGCAGTCCTGGAGAGTAAGCAATTACACAAAACGAGTTTATGCAATTGAATTACAAATTCCGAAATGTAAATAATTGCAATTCATTGCCTGTGCAACCACGTGTGAAAGTTCTCTCATCCACACACTTTAAACTTGAGTAAAATAGCTAAAATATGATACATATTTGCAGTCCTGGAGAGTAAGCAATTACACAAAATGAGTTTATGCAATTGAATTACAAATTCCGAAATGTGAATAATTGCAATTCATTGCCTGTGCAACCGCGTGTGAAAATTCTCTCATCCACGCACTTTAAACTTGAGTAAAATAGCCAAAATATGATACATATTTGCATTGGTAGGCAGTTGAGCAATTACACAAAGTGAGTTTATGCAATTGAATTACAAATTCCGAAATGTAAATAATTGTAATTCATTGCATCATTGTGAAAAATATGTCATGAAATTCCAGTTGATTGGAATTTTCATCATTACAATTTCAGCTCTATTTAGAAAAACGACCATTTTTTTCATTTCATCATTTCCGCCTTCAAAAGCCAACACTCGTGATTGGCTCTCTTTGGTCATGTGCCACGCCGCTGTAGTTTCTAATTAGTTTGTAGTTTTTTTTCCAAAATAAGACCTGGACGTTTTTGAGATTTTGGAAACGGAGGCCAATTTTTGTGGAACATTCACTTATGGGTTGTCTTCGCATGAAGCCATATTGCCGAAATTGTTAACACATGTGTTGATGTTTTCCCACATGTGGTACAAATTTCACGCGGCACCTTTTTTGTCTCGGGTTTTCACATTTAATCATCTTTGCTCGGACTTTGTCATGCGAGTAAAGAACAAATATGTGATTCGAAACCACAACAACGTACTACGGTGTTAGTCCCGTTGATGCATTCATTCAAACATTACGAAAAATAATGAAAATGTAATCGGAGACAATACTTAGAGAAGAAGTGAAAATTGTTTGGCTGCTATTACGAGGTACTAACTCGTAAATGTAACCAACCGCATCCCAAAAGTCGTCTTCCCGGCACCGCGTATGTTTTGAAGACATTTGCACGGATGCGGAACTTACCAGTCCGGACGCAAAGAAGACCGTGAGCAGAGCCAAGCACGCTCCCATCACTATGAGCAGCAGGAACACGATGAGCGGATGCTGCTGGCTCATGCGGTAGTACGACTCGTACAACCAGTCCCGGGATCCGCTCCTCCGACGCTGACCTCCCTTGTCCCCGGGCCGGTCCAGGAGGTAGCGCTTCCTCCGTATTGCCTCCTGCCACATGGATCTCGGCGCGTAAAAGGGAGAAGTGTCGGGCAGAGCGCAGGAGGCGGCGGCCGGGGCGGTCGGTTCCGCTCCGGGCGAGGGGCAGTTGCTGTGTTCGACTCTCCTCCTGCTGCTGCTCCTCCTGGGGATCCCGGCGCGAGCGCTCCTGGTGTCCTGCGGAACCCGGGGGGCCCGGCAGCCCCCTTCCCTTCTTAGTTCCTTCAGGCGGATACAAGTGAAAGGTGGCTCCGAGTCAGGGGCGCCGCGCGCCGGCCGGCGAGCTGGCAAGAACGCACCGAGGTTTGAGCGCAGCATCCTCCTCCGCCTCCTCCTCCTCCTGCCAACATGTTGGAGCGGGAAGTGAAAGGAGAGCCGAGACCGAGCGCTCTTTAGAGTCGCTCGGAGAAAGAGGGAGGGGAAGGGGTGGAGGGGGGAACGGGGAGGGGAAGGGAAGGGAAGGGAAGGGGGCTATCGTGGTCGAGGGGAGGAAGCGGAATAAGGTGCAACAGCAGAAATGGGAGCAAAAGAAAACGGCATCGGGACTACCTCGGCTAAACTTCCTCGTTTGGCACATTGCAATGACATTTTTTCGCCATTTCTCAGCCATGCGTACGAGTTCCCATTTTGCAATCATCGGTATATAAGTAGATGCATATATTCTTGGAAATTCTACCCGTTTTGATAGCGCCGCAAGAAAATATTGCACACATCCACGCCCGGAATTCATCGTGCATATGTAAATCTCCAGCTTCATGCAAGGGGGAACTGAAGTTGGACAATTTGGGGAGGATTTTTTCCAACACTCAACTGAAGGATTGAAGGCTTCGCTGAACTAGGCTACGACACATTTACGCACGTATTCTGCGGGTTTAGAGAATAGACAATACAAGAACGAGCGCATTCCATTTTGCTCAAGTGTGCTTTTTTTTTGGGGGGGGGGGGGTAGGAATATGACATAGTCCGACATTTTCTCGGTGAGCGGTGCAAGAAATTTTGTCACAAGATTCAGTCCAAGCGCGTTTGATTGTGAACCGGTTAAGTGAAAAAGTAGAAATCGGACCAGAAATAATCAAAAATGAAGCTTCAGATGTTTTGGTTTTTTTTTGCACTTGTGTCAAAATTGTGATTCAACGTAATTATGATTGAAATAGTTACAATTTCCGATTATTGCTTCGTGGCATTGAGAAGCATGGCCCTCAAACATGATGAGAAGCAAGTGAACTGCTCATGAGCGACCACCTCCAACGGACCCGAGTGAAGGTTCACCAGTCTCTCAACCGGTTAAGATGAGAAAGTGATGGAGCAGAGGGAAAGTAGCAAAGGAGAGATAAAGAAAAAGAGAGAAAGCGGTCGGCTTGCAGCCGGGAAACTGAACCAACGCCTGCTCGATTATGTAGAAATACAAAAAAAAAAAAAAAAAAAAAAATGCCGGCGTAGCAAAGAGCAAGCCAGAAACAAGGATGAAAAAAAAAACAAAAAAAAGAAAAAAAAAAAAAATCGACTTTCTGATTTAACAGAATTTTGCTATTGGTGCTCTGTGATTGATTGCAGACTCGTTTCAAAATGCCACATTTCAGCAAAACAACTTTTTCAGATCTAATATTGGCTCTACGGTGCCTCAGTAAACGCGAAATAAAAATCATCCACGCACTCAATTCCAGACATTTTTCTGTCGACTCGAATCAGGACATAAAAATTTCTCAAGCTTATCTATGTCACTAGGGAAGAGCGTCGCCTACCTCTTTGCCAGCGCTGCCACCAGAACAAACGAGTGGTTCTTCAACATGAAGGCGACCAATCAGAGGAAAGGGTGCGGTCTTAGCTAAATATGAACACGACAGATACAAAACTGGGTCAAACAGTAGTAACTGTCAGAGGGGGCTTTTCTAGACACTCGTATGACAAAATGATGGGCTTTTGTTCGTTTTTTTTTTTTTTTTTTAAATGAAATTGAGACTTTGATATGAAATCCATGTCAGAGAGGTCGAAATAGCCAAAATATGGGACCTTGAAGGTGTTACAAGGCTTCTGCTTAAAGTAAGCTGAGATAGACTCCAGGCCTTAACAACCATGGAGAAAATGGTATTATGACCATTTAAAAAAAAAAAAAAAAGTAATGGCTGAAAAAATCCCAATATGAGCAAAGTCCAGTTAAAGTACAGTATATGAGACTTTTTTTTAATAACCCCAAACCAAAAAAGGGGCGAATAAGGCCAGCAGAAGCAAGGTAAAAATATATTTTTTTTTCAAAAACTGTCTCGAGATGAAAAGCGATGCAGAAAATTGATGCGAGCATGATTGATTAAATATTTGCTGGAAATTTCTATTTAAGAAAAAAAAAGCAGTTTCCTGACTCCTTACCACAATATAAACAATGTTTATTTTTATTTCAGATTTACCAAACAAATTAAGTGTATTTGCACAAAGTATCGGTATCAGCTCAGTATCGCCGATACCGATATCAGCGTTCCTCGGATTGGAAAGGAAGCGGGTGGCATCAAACATTACGGCAGAGAACGGCGCCAAGCACCAATCGGAGAGAAGTCGACCTGAAATCTGATCAAAGTCCGATAAAAGCCAGAAAAGAACTCAACTTTGAGTCTTGTTCAGTCGGCAAGGGCATTGATTTCTCTAACTATGTTTGCTCCTCGTTTACAACTTAATACAACTTTAATTGAAGGGCTTCACAAAGCATATTGATTCCCCTCCGTTTTTTTTTTTTCCATTTTTTTTGTCCCCTTCGCGCTTGCTCACAACTGCGAATAACAAATTCTACGTCCAACTTAAGCCTAAACAAAATATCCAAAGGTCTGACTTTGTGTGAATAATTATTGTATAGTTGCATTTGAGCTCGTCAACGAGAGGACGACTGTTTTATGAAAAACATATGAATCATCACTGAATACTTTGGCGGTGTGTGGGGGTGCTGAAAACAAATCCGAAATCACAACACTGCCGGCTGCTCGGAATATACGTCTCACGGTACGATTGCTGACTGCAGAGTTGAATTCATTTTTTTTTTTAAATAATAACGGGGCGTCGTTTCCCCTTCAGTTGTCAGCTGACGGGGAAGACGGAAGGCAGAAAGTCGACGGCGAAGGCAAAGCGGAAGATATTGACCCGTCCGGGGTCGGCTAAAGGTGAAGACAACAAACGCGGCTTCTCCCGGCGGGTCGCTTTAAGTGCACACACCCGATATGCATATGCTCCCCTTCACGATGGCACGCACCGATATTGATTTATTGCGAGGCAGCAGTAAATGGGGACATTTCTTGAAGGTCCAGGAGATCGGGATGTCTAACGTTTGAATTATTGCGATATTGCGCTGACCCGCGAAAAGGGGGACATTCGCCAGGTGTGTGCGAGCATCTTCGAGGGAGGGCCAAAGGGAGTTGCTGGCTTCAAAGGGAGTGGTTGGCTATCTCGTGTAAAAAAAAAAAAAAAATGACTATTGAGGGGTAAAGTGGTCTCATTTTCTTATTAAGTGCATTTCCAAAATGTAGTTGCCTAGATGAAGCCATAGCCGCATATTATCATTACGTCAATCAAGGTAATGCCACAGTTACCTCAATACTTCAAAAGGGAGAAAGTGTAATTTGCTTCATCTCCATTATATACACACACACACACGTATATATATATATATATATATATAATATATATATATATATACACACACACACACACACACACACACATTCACACATGCATTGTGCACTTTTCTCATGTAGAATTGCTGGCATTATTTTTCCTCACTTTGAAAATGACTTCAGTGGAGAAAATCGGTTTCATCAGAACATCAGAAGGAATTTTGACAATTCATACATAAATCATGCATGAGCCACGGTCATCTAAATTATGTGCTCTATCTGGGGGTCGGGGGGGATCTTCAGTGATACCCATCCATTCAGTATTGGCTACTTATGTTTGGATAATAATACAGTCCAGTAAAATATTAATTCACAGTATTATTTGGCAGCCATGAAACTAGAGCAAAAAGAATAAATGGGGGGGGGGGGGCGTATTGGCTGGAACAAGCCATTTTCCAGGCAAGGTCGGGTGCTGAAGTTTGTTCGTTCAAATGTTACGTTTCAACCAACTGCTTTAGAGTCTTTATTCGCCTTTCTAGCTTGTTTGAAAGGAACAC
The DNA here is from genome assembly GCF_019802595.1 of Syngnathoides biaculeatus. Lineage (NCBI taxonomy): Eukaryota > Metazoa > Chordata > Actinopteri > Syngnathiformes > Syngnathidae > Syngnathoides > Syngnathoides biaculeatus. The sequence continues at coordinate 1,905,619 of NC_084644.1, forward strand.
CACTTAAAAAAAAAAAAAAAAAAAAAAAAAAAAACAAACCTCAAAATGCCTTGAAAATGGGCTGGAAGCGCCCGTGTTGAAGTTTTCATGTGTTTGGATTGTCTCAGCCAAAGAGACAAATTGCACTCTGGCAGCGACTCGAGCGTTGCGACCTTGTGGAAGTGCAACCGGAAGGTAAAGGTCACCCAACCAGTGGAGGCGGAGTCACTTCCGCAAGCGCACAACCGAAGTCCGATGCCGCCGCTGTGACGGTCTGAACGGTGCTGAAAAATCTCCTCGCGATTGATGCGCATGCGTTACTAAACAGGGGGAACTCTGGGGACGTAGTGGAGTCGTGCTGGGAAATCCCCCGGTCTCGCTGTTCCCCTTCTTCTACATCGAGGGAGCTAACATACGCTATATGCTAACCTTAAAACAAAAAGTTGATAAAAAGATATACGCATACATGTACGCTCGCTGTGCTGGTCATTCCGAGACGTCCAGAGGGAACATGAACAGTCGGCGACAAGGATGTTTCAGACTGGCTGGAACTTCACAAAATATAATTTTTCAGCACGGGGGGGGGGGGGGGGGGGGGGGGGGATCGTTCAGACCGTCACAGCGGTCTTTAAAATTGACGTTTCCGACGTCGTTCAATGAAAAGAGATGAAGTTCAGCGCTGTTCTCGGCTGAATTTGGTTGTCCTCGTCATTCTGTCGAAATGTCTAATCTCTTCATTTTTTTTCCCCCCCATAAACATCGAAAGAATAAAATGCAGACAAACATTCCGGTCATTCAATTCAAATGTTCGCGCGCCAGGTTGGCGTCCCGAATAACGGTCGGCCTCCACGTTTTCAAAATGTTTCAGGCCATCGAGGCATTCGTTCCGTCGTTTCTATATTGCGTCGGCTTTCCTCCCGAGTTGTTTGCCGAACACGTCGTTCAAAAGATGATTGTTCCGTGGCCGCTTCCTGTTCATTACATCGGAGACGTTAAGCGCGATGGCGTGACGATATGCACTTCAAAAGGTCTCGCGTGCGAGTTTCCTTGGAAACATGTTTATGTTGCTTCTACAGAAACCCGCCTACATGGAAAGGAAACGGGAGTCGGGCTAATACAGTAAGAACCGAAGGCCAACAATATATATATATATATATATATATATTTTTTTTTTTAACATATCCTATTAATGTCCAACCTTTTATGTTTGCGAAGCGCCAAAGGGCATAGCCAGCAATGGTCCATTTATACAAGATTAACTTGAAAAATGGCCGCGGGGGGGCAAGCATATTGTTCCGTTGTGGACCTAAAGGAGCACGCCGCTATTTTTTCCTGCTTGATTATAAAAACTGTATTTTCTGCACTTGACACATTTTCGCCGCTGCGCTTTGATCTACCGCGCAACTCGATTAGAAAGTCTTATCGAGAATTCCCACCCGCATTGCCGCCCTTGTAAAAAAAAAAAAAAAAAAAACACAAACAAATTCAACAAGAATGCCGGAGAACAACAAATTTTCTCCCAAATCAATATGATTATGACAAAGGAGCCAAGCTAGTTTATCACGGCGATCCAACCTCATCGGCTTCTGGAATGAGATTAAATGCGCGATAGTGTGAAATAAAGGCGGCTCGGGGACTGCATCTCACTTTGACAAGTGGGCTGAGCGCAGCCTGGAGCGATGGGCCGCTGGGACGGGGCGACAAGTTAATTGACGCTAGCGTGATTCATTTTTCCGGGAGAGGATTCACATCAAAACAACGCTGCAAAGTTTTCAGGACAGCGGCGCTAACTTTTAATTGTATAATTTTCCTTCTGCGCTTCTGTGCATGACCGGGAAACAGATGCAAAGACGAAGAAAAAGAATTAGAACAGAGCATCAAAAGGTTTTGTTTTTTTTTTTAACGCGGAAAGAACCGTTGCGGCGGAGTCATTAGCGATGTCAGCAGCTGATGTCGCTGCGCATTAGTTGTGATGCAATGAGGACAATCTGCAGGAATTTTACAAGCGACGCAGTGGCGTCTGCTTGTTGTGCGCAGAGACAAAGCCTGACAACGAAGACGAACGGAAAGACTCGTAAAACGTTCAACATTGTTATGAATGGATTTACTGACTGTGTTACCGTGACAGCCCAAAGAGATCCCACAATGCCTTTCTTCTTGGTTTTGTGACCCTTGGGGTCACCGTACCGCAAAGCTCTTGTTCAGCGGGCGTGGGCCCGGATGACAAGTGCGGAAAGGTGGCCATAGTTCCATTTCCCCCGTTTCTGAAAGATTTTTACCGAAAGTTATTCATTCCAACTGAGTTCAGCGCGCGTGAAGAACTCAGCGACGACGAACCCACTTGACGAGTCTCTTTTTTTTATAAACGGTGTCTCGTGGCTTCAGACAGGTTTGGTTGTTGATCGTTCTGGCCCAATCCATTCCACTGTCGTTGTGCCTTTACAAAATATCTACTTTCTCGGTTTCCTGTTAGCTGTGCACGGGTGTGTCACTTTTTATGATAAGTGTAAAAGGGCAAGTGCTGGAGCACCACACGCCGTCTATCTATGCCCATGCCTGATGAAAACCGTGAGCGCTAACTGAGACAAGAATGCTAACGAGTGCTAACAGAGGAGTGACAGACAACTGCAGACTGCACCCAGCGACCTTGTATGAGTAATATAATAAGTGGCCATTGAAAATGGCAATATTGAATATTTTTGGGTCAAAATAGGCAAAAATGTATCAGTTTTTTTTTTTTTGTCCGTCTTTGAGAATGGAAAGCCCAGCTCGTTCCGCTCGAGAGTCCATATCCTCGTCTGCAGCACAGGGAGCTCGGTTGGTTATCTGAGGGCAGAATGCAACGATAGCTTGAGCTCGGCGCTAATCGACTTTGTCCCTGTCGCTCGGCGATGAGGGAACACGGACTGCCGCGCTCTCACTTGACTTTGCAGAATCCGCTACCGCTTAGTCCCACTCCAACTTTGAGTGTCTCGAAAATTGCTCCAAATACTCGTGTCATTTTCTTATACACGGGTCCAACATTAAACCACTACACGCCCCGGGATCCACGTTGTCATGACTGCAAAGGATTAGCAGCAGAGTGCTGTATCAAAAAGTGAACATAAGATTTATGATTTTTAATTTGGGCGGCACGGTGGCTCGGCTGGAAAGCGCTGGCCTCACAGTTCTGAGGTCCTGGGTTCAATCCCGGACCTGCATGTGTGGAGTTTGCATGCTCTTCCTGTGCCTGTGTGGGTTTTCTCCGGGCACTCCGGTTTCCTCCAACATCCCAAAAACATGCAACATTCATTGGACACTCTAAATTGCCCATAGGTGTGATTTGTGAACGCGATTTGTTATCTGGCTCCATGTGCCCTGTGATTGGCTGGCGACCAGTTCAGGGCGTACCCCACCTACTGCCTGCTGACAGCTCGGACAGGCTCCAGCACTCCCCGCGACCCTTGTGAGGATAAGTGGCACAAGAAAAAGGATGGATGGATGGATGGATAATTTATTAATTTCTCCGCTTAGTGCTCTCAAATTACATCACAAAATCTCCAGTTGAAGGCATAAATCTTTTGAGTGGCGTTCAAATCCATTGCAGTGTTTACAGGCCCAAAAATGAGAATTGAGTCAATTTCCCAATACTTGTAGATATGACTGTTGTACATATACACGTATATTACACGGACAGTACATAGATCTTGTTTATAGTGCACAAATGATCACCTTGCACCCCCCACCCCCCCCCACACACACACACACGTCATTTTAAAAAGGCTTACATAACAAATACAATATAAGCTTCTGCTAGCACGGTTGTGTCTGTTCATGCTAATGCAATGTTTAATCAATTACTTTTTTTTTAAAGGAAACGAAAAAAAAAAAAAAGCCATCAGAGGACATACTGTGCGGAGTCGTCAGACGCAATCACGCAGCAGCGAGCAGATTTATTGTGTTGTTAGTCGAAGGCGAAGCCTCAAAAGTGTCACATTCACGCGCTGTTTGTCAACACACTTATTTCATTCATTATCTCTGATTGGCAGATGGATTTGCTCTACTGAGCCACTCCAGGCAAAAAAAAAAAAAAAAAAAAAAAAAAAGCAAAAGGCGGAAGCAATTACAGATGGTTTGCGCCACTCAATTTTAATGGTTTCGAGTTAAACGCTTAAGAAGAAAAAGGTTTTACAAAGCATTCGATTCCACCGCTGCTTATGGCTCATTAGCGACGTTATTACACGAGATGGGCAGAGACGGCACTTTTCCAAGATGCAATATACAGTAAGACGCATCAACAGATGGAGTATTCATGGAGCATTTTGCCTCAATGCAAATGCAACCAGTACATGTACGAAAGCACACGTATACATCATATTCTCACCTTTCAGGAATACCAATTTTCATTTCAGGGATTCAATTCATTCGTTATTTTCAGAAGCTCAAATGATGCAACACGATAGAAAGTCCATCCATCCATCCATCCAGCTTGTTTGCCGCTTATCCTCACAAAGGTCACGGGAGCCTATCCCAGCTGTCAACGGGCAGGAGGCGGGGTACACCCTGGACCGGTCGCCAGCCAATCGCAGGGCACATACAGACAAACAGTCGGACTCGCAATCACACCTAGGGGCAATTTAGAGCGTCCAATTCATGTTCCGTGTTTTGGGGATGTGGGAGGAAACCGGAGTGCCCAGCCGGAGAAAAGCCACGCAGCCACGGGGAGAACATGCAAACTCCACACAGGCGGGGCTGGGATCGAACCCTGGACCTCTGAACTGTGAGGCCAACACTTTACCGGCTGATACACTCTGCCGCCTATTACAATATAATACATTTTACATTTATATTATTCTCTTGAATATTCCGTGTTTACTTGCAACATCCACCGAAAAAAAATGCCCCCCCCCCCCGGAATTGTAACTGAAGTGGGAAAGGCAATAAAATATGTTTTACATTCTACCTCAATTTTATTCCTTTTACCGAGATATGAGGAGCTCGACTTGGAAGGCGGCGGACAGCCGGGGCCGGGATCGAACCCGCGCCCCCAGAACTGTGAGGACACCGTGCCGCCCCAATAGAAAGTCACTCCGGAATTTTACAGCTGAAGTTATTGAGTCATTTTGCAACCGGTTAGCAATAATCGACTTTATTTTGAGCTGTGCAGAGTGACATTGTGGGGGTTTAATCAACACCGTCAAGTCATTTTCTCCAGCAGGTGCATTTTTTTTTTTTTTTTTTTTAATATAAATCGGCACATGTCACATTGCAGCTTCCAACAAAAACTCCTGCTAAAGGAGTTACGTGGGAGGCGCACGCTGCGGAATCCCTCATCGCATTTGAAACGGTTCCAAAACGTGGAATTTTCCCACAGTATTTACCGATATTCGCTGGACTGTGACGTCAAAGAAAACGGGAACAAGGACGGCGTCTTTAAGAGCGATTTGCGTACGACGCATCGTTGCGGGTGGCCCGACGACAGAAATATGTCGTGAAAGCACAACAAGCACAGCCCGTCCATCGTTTCCACCGCGGGGCTTTTTGATCACGACACTCGTCGGGAGGACAAAATCGTCGGCGCAACACAGGAAAACGTCGGTCGGTATTTCTTGTTGAAGCAAAACAGAATTAGGCCAGAGATACTCGCTCATGACGTTGCCGTAACAACGCAGCGTACACGATAAACGAAACGAACCCTACAAAACAGTCCAGTGCTCTCCGTCCTCCCGTCTCGACGCCATTCAAAACCTTTTTGCTCGGCGTCAAAGTGAGGAGGCTGTCGGCCATTCCTTCTTGAATCCAATTTCTTAAGTATCGATTATGTATCATAATTGCGTGGCCGAGTGGCGGGCCTTGCTTTAAATGTACGCTATTGTACCCTCGTCGAAGTGGAAAGAACCATTTAAGGTGAGCAGTTCACGGCTGCGCAGAACAAACCAACTTGCAGCGAGGTACTCGCTACTTGCTCTTGACAAGAGCAGCCATGATTGAAGTCTCCTTTGGAAACATTAATTACATGCACAGAATGATTCATGCCACAAATATCCAAAGTTAGACTGCGCACCAAATTTGCAAAAAGTTGTGTCGCAGCCAAATGTCGGGCGTTACTCAAAACAAAGCGTTGCCGACGGCGCGTGACCTTTTGTCGGGTTCCACCAAGTCGTTCGGGCCTTAAGATGCAAAATGTTTTTCGGCTTCCCGTGTTTATTTGAAGTGCCAGTACACGGATCTACAATTGCGAAACCTTTTCAACGCAAAGTCCGCCCCCCCCCATGGCCTCGGCTGAGGAGCTTTCTTGGGTGAAACCAGTCACACTTTCCCCAATCGGGAATTTGTATCAGGAGAACAAAATGGGACCACCGTGTACGAAATTCTTCATCGGGCTCAAACACAATGAAATGAGGCCAATCTTTCGGAGACATTTAAGCGTCAGAAGTTAGATTTAATTGAAGGTCACGTTGACATTTTTCTTTCCTGATTCAGTGGGACAATGTGGAAAAGCAAACCAAAACGGTCCAACAGCTCCCTCTTCTGTGTGACGCGGGAATTGCAACGTTATAGATAGAATTGCCGTGATCGTGCAGATATTTTATGAATTTACACGTGAATATACGGAGTCATATATTTTTTTTTCCAACTTTAGTGAGTATTCACTGTTTGACATTGTAATGTCAAAGCAAGTTTATCCAATGAGATGCAGATTGCACATTAACACTGCCAAATTAAACATGCGCTGCATGTATCTATCTATATATATATATATATATATATATATATATATATATATATACACACACACACACACACACACACACACACACACACATACATATGGCTTGACAGGACTTATGCACTGCCATTAAATATACATATGTCAATAGTTGATGTGAAAAAAATGTTCTCCTCGTGATTGTATTTGAAATTCCTTCAAGCAGAATGAGGAGATGCTCGAGAGGGAATTTTATGCTAGATGAGCATAAAAGGTACACCTCAATCCATTAGAATGCCGTTTAGTTTGGTAAGGTCGTCCACCACGGGGGGGGGGGGGGGGGGGGAAGAAGGAAGGAAGGGGGGGGGAGAATTCATGAAAGAGATGAACTACACGCTCACAGTGAAATATTTTTTTCTTCTTTCAATATATACAGATCATTTCAATTATGGATGACAGTGCAGTCAATGAAAATCCAAGTCATCGATAGAAACTAGAATACAATACAAACTGGAAATTTTAAATTGTTAAAATTGAAAGCAGGCTGGAATTTCCCCCGATGAAAAGATGAATTGGAGTCGTGAAATAAACGTGTCTACAATATGGTAAAGTGTTGAGCCGTACCTGTAAGTTCTGTTGGGTTTTGGTGAGCAGCCAAACATCTCAATGAGCCAGTTTACGTTCAGCCAAGGACTTGGATTGGCAACGGAAAGGACGAGGACCATGATACATACAGGAAATTCCTCAACCGGGTGTCTTGGGGCAGCACGGTGGAGCACCTGGTCAAACGTTGGCCTCACTGTCCTGAGCACCCGGGACCGATCCCGGCCCCGCCTGCGTGGCTTTCCTGCCACGTCCCAAAAACATGCAACATTGACTAGACACTTTAAATTGCTCCGAGGCGTGATTGTGAGTGCCGCCGTTTGTCTCTACGTACCTGCGATTGGCTGGCAACCAGTCCAGGGTGTACCCTGCCTCCTGCCCGTTGACAGCTGGCATAGGCTCCAGCACGCCCCGCGGCCCTCGTGAGGATAAGCGGCAAAGAAAATGGATGGGTGTCTTGGACTCAAGACCTTTTTCAAGCGACCTGGAGGTAGATCTCGAAAGTTCTGCTGGGACGAGCGTCTCTCAGCTGCCCGGGTGGAGCTGGAAAAAGTATTTGGAGATGAGGGAAACTGTGGGGAAAAGTTGAGGAAAACAAAATAGCACAATACTTGCGCTATTCTGAACAAACTGAGCACTTTTCATTCTCTTGCTGCTGTTCCTTGTGTCACATTATGGTCCAATGTAGACTGGATTAGTGCTGTAGATTACAACCTTTTTTTGGAGTACCTAAATGCAAAAGATACTAAAACACAATCACAAACGTGGTGTTTAAAATGTTTATTTAAAAAAATAGAAAACTTAAGACTTAAAAAAAAAAAAAAAAAAAAAAAAAAAAAAACATCTATACTTCATTTACACATCCTTAATTACAGATATAAGATGGGGGATTGGTTTTGGCGTATAAAGACGTAAACGCTCGCTGATTATCTTGGATAGCTTAACGAAAAGCTGCACTGAAAAGAAAAACAAAAAAATATATATTTATATATATATATTTTCAGTATATCACATCAGTTTGGTACTCAGGATGCTGAAAACAACTTGGCTGGATTTTAAAGGTTTCACCAAACTTCCGCGAGTCACATCGCATACCCGACCCATCATATGGATTCCTTTTCAATTTTTTAGGTTCGAACGTGCAGAAAAGGGAGACGATAAATTGATGGGAGTCGAGCAACGTGTGATGCTTCGTGACGACGTCTTAATGAATACGCAGCACGTCTCGCGCGACTCTGAACGAAAGTTCTGGCTATGTATGCGGGGGAATTGGGTCTTTCGAGTAAGCAGCAGCGGACCTTTTGCTTTCACAGACTTAAAGCAGATAAAGGCAGGGGGCGGGGGGCGGGGGGGGGGGGCACTTTGCTGGTTAGAAGTAGCACCAAATACTTAATACAATTTTTGAAAATGGCAAAAAAAAAAAATATTCCCAAAGTATCCCGTTCAAGGAAAAGACTCCAAAATAAAACAAATAGTGACAGCTTTAAAATTAGAACTAGGGGTTTGATACACTATTTGCAAAATTCCAAGCGGTTTGAATGTCACGTGGATAAAACCGCAACTGTCGTGAGCTTTGTTTTGCACATCTCATGTCGACATACCACAGCATCCCGCATTCATTCAAGGCCCTCAAAAATCAGGATATTGCACAGGCCAATGAGGACTTGAGGGGGGGAAAAAAAAAAAAAAAAAAAAAAAAAAAAAAAGGTCAGTGTTGGGGGGAGATCAAAATGCTAAAATGAAAACTAAAACGTGAATAAATTAAATTAAAAAAAATGTACTATTGCACATGAATGCAACGAAATTAAAGTGCCAATGTGAACGAAAAAAAAAAAAAAAAAAAAAAAAAAAAAAAAAAAAGAAATCCCTCAGTGACAAACACGAGCGAACGTCAGTTCCAACACACACAAACACCACTCGGTACATTCAAACGAGTCATCACAGTTTAAGCACTTGAGAAGGTCAGTTTTTTTTTTTTTTGTGCCGTCACACCCGAAACGTTGAGTCAGCGTTGTGCTGCATAGCTCGAAAGGAAGGTAGTGCGTCGCTTCAGTCCAAAGAGACTCAAAAGTCCGAGATGTGAGAACGACGCGCGTTGAGAGTAAGAAATTAGTCAAGAGCAAAACAACCGAAGAACAGATCCAAAAGGTCCCAGCGGGAGTTAAAAGTGAGAAGGACCGAGGGTAAGGCTTAACGAACCCGTTGGCTACTTATGGCACATGACTTTGCTTTCACGGAAGGGACGCTGGTGAGGACCGCGTCAGGGCTCTCGACTCAACTCTGGCGCCCTTCCGGTCCGGAGGGAGTCTTTCCAAAAGGCCAAACGTTTTTTTTGAGGCTCTTCAAGTACAGTTAAGACCGCCGTCCTTCACCTGCCAGAGTCGGGGGGGTCAGTGCTTCGCGCCGGCAGAACGTTAGCAGAAATTGAGTACTGCTCACTTGAAACAATTGAAGACGATCGGAATTGACGTCCAGTGCAAGTTCCTGGGGGGGGGGGGGGGGGGAAGAAAAAAAAAAAAAAGTGTCTCGCTTATCCAACTGACAGTTTGTAGTGATAAGAGGAAGAAGGGCTTTAAAAGCAATACGTCAATTAATCAGTGCTTCTTCGGTCCTTCATCTGCTCTGATTCAGAGCTGGGAGATTTTCCCTCTTCCTGCGTCGCCAGGTGTTGCAGTTGTACTGCTGCTGCTGCTGCTGCTGCTGCTGCTGCTGGTTCCTCAAACCCGGTTCCGCGTTGTGGCCCTGAGGAACAAACCGCCGTTGGGGACTGAAACTACCTTGGGAGCGACTTTGGCCACGGAGGCTGCTGCTTTGGCTGTGCTTGAAGCCGAAATTGTGGGCCTCGAAGGAGCCCTGGGACTCGAGCGGAACGGCGTAGGTGTGCTGGTGCTGCCCCCCCATCCGGGGTTGGTGGAGTTGGTGGAGGGGGCTGGGGAGAGGGCTTGTGGAGTTGGACTGCAGGGAGACTGCGGCTTGCGCCATGTGCCGGTGCACCAGGCTGACTGACGGCAGGTTCTTATGGTAGAACTGGCAAACAGGGAGGGATGGAGACAACGTGGTTAGTTTTGTTTTTGAAACTGTCACCACAGAGCCCATAACGATGACAATGTTTAGGCTATGTTTGCTTTAACATTAAATTTGCACAAATGAATGATATGCTCTAGCTCAGGGGTGCCCAGACTTTTTTTTTTTTTTTTTTACCCCAAGATCTACTTCTCAAGCATCCAGCCTCTTTTGCGATCGACGTGTGGGTAGGGATTTTTTTTTTTTTTCTTTTTTAAGAATGACCAATGATGAAATAGATTGACCAGAATGACAACGATCTACCCGCTACAAAAATGCAAAACATATTTATTTTAAAGTATATTGAGGATTCTTTGTTGCATAACCGCATGAGTCAATATTACACAACATAACTAAACATTTTTTGCATCTATCTGAGTTCAGGATGATCACTAGACACCGTACGGATGAAAATGCACACCTGGGCAGCGCCACTCGCGTCGGTGGAACCGTCCAAACTGCAGCGAGAAACACTCACAATCTCCGATGTGTGCGGCCAATATGGATTTTAGTTTGTTCATTTTTCTCATTCTCAGCTTGCTTTTCGGCGGAATGTCGGCGTCGTATTTTCCATAAACTGTTCGAAAAATACCGCGACACATTTCACTCCACTGGTAGATGAGGCTTTGAAAACGACATCGTTAAAAACTTGTCCGCCTTCCATTCCGTATGGAAGTGATATGTTTTTGTCGTCTTTACTGCAGCATCCATACTCGTGTTTGTTAAGATTTCATAAGAGAGCTTAAAATAGGGGGGGGGAACTCACTGACAGGGTGTTTTCCTGTACTGTCGTCGTTTGCACATGTGCGGTGAGCTAAAGTTAAAATAAAAATAAAAATAAAAAAAAAAAAAAAAAAAAAAAAAAAAAAAACACACGGCTGATGTCTTTTTATTTTTTTTCCCTCTGCGCGCCATCGCGATCGACCGAAACTGCCTGACGCACTGAGCAACCCTGCTCTAGACGCATCGAAATTTTGTCTGACGACGACAGCCATAAAAGGAATTTTTTTTCAACAAGTTTGGTTTAGCAGAGCATACACAGGAAGTACGATGGGCTGTTTGACACTGTCGGTTTGGTCACGTGATGTTCCGAATACAACGGATTCCTTCACACCGCAACCGTTTCTAACCAAAGTTTGTGCGATTTTATGATATCGTCACGGTGTGGTGAAACCAACCTGCGGTGCGGTGTGGATAAAGCCTGCTGGATGTGCAGCCATTTGCATTATCGAATGGACCGAGGCCAGGTTGAGGGACTGGAGATGGACTCCGTTAGTGCTGAGAGGAGGATCCGATTCCTAAAAGAAACAGTGAAATGTTCACTTTTGAGAGTTGGGAGCGCAAAAAAAAAAAAAAAAAAAAAAAAAAAAAATGGCCACAAAATATTGGCCGTGGCAGCTGTGCTCTGACATTTTCTAAACTCCTGCACAGTAATGATTAACCGATGTAGTCAATGTTTCAGAAAACTATGGTTTGGCCTTACGATGTCACTCCCGGAGGAGGAGGAGGAGGAGGAGGAGGAGTTTGATCTGGGGGAGGACGACGAAGAATGGTGCTCGGGGCTGTTGAGGAAGACCGGGGAGGGCGAGGACGAATCGGCGCTGAGGGGCGAGGCCGTGTCTCGCTGATCCTCCAACGACACCAACATCAGTCTGGCGAGGTCCTGCTCACACGTCTCGACATCTGGAAGCCGACAAAACAACACCGGCTAGGATTACGTTAGACTCGGAATTCAAATGTAAATTGCTCAGGAATTGAAATCCTCAGCAGAACTTTTTTGGGGTGGCCATCACGGGGACCGTACAACTCACAGCAGAAGCCAAATAAAACCATTTTTCAAGTATGTTGTAAAAAAAAAAAACGTTTGCATTGCAAAGACCACACAAACTTCATTCAAAGGTTTTTTTCTTCCATACGAGACCAATCATGAATTCTTCAAATGAACAAAAACACACCATGAGTCCCCTGGTTGGAATAATGCTTGACTCCCCATGTCTTAATAGTCCAGTCTCTGTACGCAAGAACCTCTGGGCAAACTTTGATGATACGACCCAAAGTACTGAAAGACAAAAAAAAAGCGATTATATTAATCATTGGCAAAACTGCGTCATTGGCCACGTACTAAATATGCGCATGCGGGTATTCCTACCTTTCATACTCTTTGTTGGGGTAAGCCCGAGCGAGTGGAGACACACCGTGACTCAACACCATGTAAGCAAAGTCAAACACTTGCTTCACTTGCAAGACTCCGTACGAGCTTCGGCCGACATCGTTACCTATCAACAATAAGTAATCATATTAACTCTCGAGGGGAGAAGGAAAAAAATGCCACTTAACAGGTGACCAAAGTTCAGAGTACTTTGGAACGTGTGAAACGTGAATATAAGGGCGGGCGAGTCCTGACCTGGCTGTATTGGATCCTCTATGCAGAGCATAGACGGCCTGTTCCCGTTCCCCATAGCTTTGAGCATCTCCTCTTTGGACAGGTAAGCGCCCCCGTTCACACGGATGCCCATCTTCATGTAGTTGAAGTCGCGTCCGTACAGCTCGAAAAACTCAATCAGGAGGATGCCCAAGTTGATGTTCGCGCGCCGCGTGTCAATGCGGGGGTGCAGCTGACCAGCAATACAGAAAATGGACTCAATGACTACAACTACGAGACTAAACAAATCCCATGGCGGGCAAAATAAAAGAAGAGTCACTCAAAGAGATGATGATGTCTTTAAAAATAACTGCAGAATTTATTCCCAACGGTCATGTGCACTTAGATATGGATCCCACTTGTACCCGTCAAATGACACGCCGATGAAAAGCCACCCAATCATAGCTAATGTGGTCCTTTTTCGTGTGTGAATGTACCGTATTTTCCGGACTATAAGCCGTGTTTTTTTTTTTTTTTTTTCCATAGTTTGGCCGGGTGTGTGACTTATTCTCCAGAGCGACTTGTATGTGAAATCATGAACACATTATTACATCCATCCACCCATTTTTTGAGTCGCTTATCTATTATTTTCACACTGACAACCATAAGAGGGCGGATGGAGAGCACAGCTTGCGGGTGAATCTGCCATTGCAACTTTCCGGAAAAATCATTGGATGGCTCGACAAAGTCTGGGCTTCCGTGACACCAAAACCATCCTGTCAGGATTCAGAAAGCCTGGAATAGGCTCCGACGATGAGTTTGACGCAAGCGACGTAGAAGAGGAAGCGGCGCGTCGTCTGTCGCTGGTTTTGGCGGACTTGTTTGGAACTGACACCGATGATGAAGATTTCACTGGATTTTAGTTACCGTACATTTGGAGTGACGGATAGTTTTGGCAAACTTCTTCATATGTTATTTACGCCTTAGCTATCAGAATAACTCTTAATGTTATGTTAACATACCAAGCACGTTCTCAGTTGCGTCACGTAACGCAAGCATACCGTCCAGCCTGTCGTTGCCTCTATTTCGATTTTAAATTGTTTGTCATTTAAATTTTAAATGACATGTCTGTTCTTGGTGTTGGATTTTATCCAAAAATTTCCTCCAAAATTCGATTGATAGGCCAGTGAGACTTATATATATTTGTTTTATCTTCGTTTTTATGGATTTTATGGGTGTTGCGACTTGTACTCTGGAGCGATGTGTAGTCCGGAAAATACAGTAAATATATTTGTATTAACCTGCTGTCATAACTACTCCTTTAAAAAAAAAAAAAAAAAAAAAGTTATCTGGACATGTTTGACCCCCAAAAGAGACAGATACATGTCAGCACTCTGTTTAGGGAGGGTAAGTTGTTGAACAGCCACGCATGTTTGGAACACTAGCATAAAAAGAAAAAGTGTTTGACTCGTCACTCAAGTTGAGGCAACAATGAAATTAGGTCACGGGTAACTGCGTGGCCTCAAGGACAGGACGTGGGGAAACTTATGGCCACTGGATGAACATGTTGGCATACTGTACACTACCATGCGGGTAATTGTTACTAATAGGAGACGCGCAACTTCATATTTTTTCTCAAGTAGACACCGATGAAAGTGGAGTCACTTGGGCACTTTTTTTTTGGTCCAGTGATATTCTGTCAAAAACCTCTTTGCGAGCTAGACTCACGCTCTCAAGGTCAAACGTTCCAATGTCACCCACTCCAGAGAAAACCCGTTTGCGATGGAGCACTTTGGGATCGAGAGGCACTGTGAGCTTTCGCTTCGTGCTGCTGTCATGTTTGGTAAGCTTCTGCATGCTCTTAACGTGACGTTGCACCGCCAGAAGTGGTCCGATAAAAAGTGACACGCCGTGACTTGGAAAATAAAACGACACGTAGTGTAGTAACACGCGCTACACTGGTGAATAAATTCACATGGATCGGTTATAAGACAGCTCTCTGCGCTTGTGTAAGTTTCAGATGAGTGACTTTTTTTTTTTTTTTTTTTAAACATGCTTTGCAGCAGACTGCTTGCTGAAGAAATTACAAGTTACTGACAAAACTGTGGATCTTCAATGAACGAGCCCCTCTTGCTGGTCGCCAATGTAAACAGTCCGTAAAAGCAACTCATTTGTCCACGTTTTTATTTTTTATGCGTTTTTATTGGCCGTACAGACACGAGTAGATGAAAAATGTACTCAGACTGTTTCACATTTATATTTTAGGGTGAAAGTGCAACAATTCGGGGGCAGGTTAAAGCCCTGTAACGGGCAATGAAGTGGATTTAACCGATCCCACTTCTATTCTCGTTCTCTAGACTTCTATACTTCACTCAGTCAGTCCCACCACATTTAAGTTGGATAGCAAAGTTCATGATCCTCGTCTTGTAAGCTTCTTCTCCTGTCCATAGTTCACAGGGTGTAGCGCTACGCTTGCAACATCCATATTTCGTTTCTTTGCTGTAGATACGGAATCATTTACTTTTCTCATTCTCTCTACAGCGAGTGCTTTGTTGTCGTCTTTCTCGCCCCTCTAGAAATTATTTTCTGTACGACAGATCAACTTTGATCATCAATGAACTTCAGCTAAGAAGGGCGAAAAAAAATGTCGCAGAGAAAACTAAAAAAAACTGCACTGTAACACAGTAAAACTGTTCTGGCATAAAGGAGATGCAGATTCTGCATTTTGTTTATTAATAGAAAACAAAAACTCCAACCAAATCACACTAGCCCCTCCCCCCCCCCAAAAAAAAAAAAAAAAAAACGGTGATTAAGCATCTCCACGCCAATCTTCAGAATCTCCATGCCTGCTCTGAAAAGTAGAAAGTCCACTGCCCACATTTTTCTTTTTACACTTTGCAAAGGAATTCAGTTTGTCAGACTTTATCGATTCCACCGAAAAGCCGGAGAATTTTTAACCGTGATACCAAGGGGCTGAAAAGTCTAAGAGGAAACGTGTTGTTCTTTTAGATAGAGCGAGACTCTGCATCAAGCTGGCCCTTCACTGGGTTATGCCTGCCTTATTGAGATCCAAATCACGATGGATAATTTTTGAGAATTCCGCTCGTCTTGCATGCCTGACTTTCGGAATGCGAAAAGAAGCAAGCCAAGTAATTCAATCACAAGGACAACAAAACTTCACAGTGATATTCAAACCATCCGTCCACATTTGTTTTTTTTTTTTCCTTTTTTTTCCCGTTTTTGCACTTTGAAGAACTGCTGTGCTCTTGTGTACCAAAGTGTACCTGTAGGAAACTGATCGCCATCAGTATAAGACTGTACGAGCTGATGCCTCCAGTAAAAACTTCATTCAGATCCCTCTGGAGTAGGAACTGCTTCAGGACGAAGATGAGAGGTGGCAGAACAGTGTATTTCTGAAAGACATGCATCGAGAAAAAAAAAAAAAAAAAAGACAAATTGGAATGGACATTGCTCATCCAGCCATGATCTGAGCCGCTTATGCTCACAAGGGCTACAAGAGTGCTGGAGCCTATCCTGTCAGGCAGAAAGTGGGGTACACACTGAATGGGTTGCCCGCCGATGACGGGGCACGTAGAAACAAACAACAGTCGCAATTTAGAGTCTCCAATTAATGCAGGTCTTTGGGATAGGCGAGGAAATTGGAGTACCCGGAGAAAACCCTCGCAGGGACCGGGAGAACATGCAAACTCCACACAGGCGGGGCCGGGATTTGAAGCAGACCATCTAACCAGTCACCCACTGTTCTGCCCGACATCGTTAGGCGGTATGAAATCTTACCTTCAGGTAGCTCTTAATGAACTGCGCTGCTTTGACGGCAGTCTCCACATTAAAGCTGATGTCAATTTTGACCTCGGTTTCGTGGTCCGTGAGCTTGATGATGGGCACCTGGGGGACAAACAGACAGCAGGAATCATTGACAAGCATACATTGCAATGAAAACAAATGAAGCACCCGACGACCAAACAAAATGCCAGCGAGATGAGAGCGACGCACGGAAGCTTTGTCGAGGACTTTAATGGGGTACGGCCCCGACACGTTGTGTCTCTTCAGTGCTTGCTCCAGTTCCTGCAGCGGGGGGTGGTCCCACTTCCCGAACACCACCAGGTCGATGTCACTTAAAAAAAAATAAATAAATAAATAAAAGCATGACCCATTTGAACTTGTTTAACAATAGAAAAGTTGCACCGCCAAGCCAAAAACCTTCATCTGTTGCTCTGTGTTTATTGTTCAGTTTGAATTAGCTGACTTGGGAATGAACAAGCGGGTGCAAATTGTATCCCAACTATTCTTTGACACATTTTAAATACCAAAACCTTTGGTAACAGATTGAATGGCAAGCGGTCACTGAGCTTGAGTCAAAACAAAAAGTCTTAGTTGAAACGATATCATCCCAGACAGGGAGGTGATACTTTGCCGATCGTCAATAATACCCAAATTCTGTCCTTACTTTCAAAACACGAGCATTGCAGACAGAAAATGAATGATTTAAAAAAATGAAAACTACCTGGTTGGAAGATAGAGACCCGTGCTGAAGCTGCCAAATATCTCCACCTAGAGAACACAAAAATCCTTATTCGATTTGAACATGACAAAACCAACCAATGTGAACGTGGGGGGAAATAAAACACGTAAGCAACGCATTTATTGATAATTGCAAGCCAAAGAAGCAAAAGATATTTCTATTATCAGCACTGACAGCGTGCGGGTTGCCTTATTAAATGGAGTAGCAAGACGCAGAGTGAGACATTTGGGCACCAAAGCGATCTGGTGGGGTTCACCATGCTCATGAGCACAATATCAGCTGGGTTGCACTGAACCCTGTCGTTATTTTCTGTCCCTACCATAACTTGAAACTGGTTGATATTGGTATGAAAACAGACTTCAAGAGGTGCAGATCAAATGTAACAAATTCAGAGATCTGTTTCTAAACACACATTCGGAGTTCATTGCTGAAAACATGCAAAGACCGAGCTCGAGCTCGAACCGTTTTTCTGTGTGGCATCACTGCGTGTCGCAATTGGCATAACAGCTCGGAGTCACCATTTAAATTTCCCCAAAATTAAGAACGCGCGATGGAATTTGCGAGGAGCAGCAGAAAAATCCGCCTCGGCAGTGACCGTATTACCAACGGATATCTTTGTCAACTTGTACAAGTGCCAACAGGGATTCGTGGATAATCTGTGACTAGTGAAGCCAAGCATCAGCCTCCCTGGACTTCATCCTCCCGTCTCACGGTCATCATCATCATCGGCCACTGTGGTTGGTCGTCACAAATGAGTCCAAGTTGGCTTGTGTGCTTTGACTCCAATTCACAAGAACGGTTCAATTTTCAACGTCAATCGTGTGAGCTACAATCGTTCTCATAAAGCACGTATAGCGACGCGAACCTCACCCGACGAGTTTTGTTTACGACGCTGTTGAATGGCGCAAGAGTCAGCTTCAAGCCTTCTGAATATACGGCACATTTTAAATCACGTTGATATTGAGCGATAACGCATAAAACGAATGCTGGGGCGTGTGATGTCATCTGCCAGAGCGTAATATTATTTCACTGACAGCTTAGTGGTGAGTAGTTTCTCCGCATTCAGCAGACACACCCACAGCATCTGACAACTGAAGGAATAGCTTCATTTTTCACATTTTATCAACTTGACTGGACAGTGAACGAAACTCATTTCTGCGGTATGTCAAATTTCCAATAAATTTTTAGTTTACAGGGGCTTTGAGGAAAATACTCTTCTAAAACAGAAGGATTTGAAACAAAGTTTCTGTGAAACAAACACTAGAATGTAATTCAAAGAAGTTAAAAAAAAAAAAAAAAAAAAAAATTGGGATCTTGAACAGGCTTGACAGCGGAGCATCAAAGTCTCAATAAACCGTGCATGAATTAAACAATGAAAAGTAATTCAAATTGAATTAATTATTTCCCATTTAAAAAA
The DNA here is from genome assembly GCF_019802595.1 of Syngnathoides biaculeatus. Taxonomy (NCBI): domain Eukaryota; kingdom Metazoa; phylum Chordata; class Actinopteri; order Syngnathiformes; family Syngnathidae; genus Syngnathoides; species Syngnathoides biaculeatus. The sequence goes on from NC_084644.1 coordinate 1,924,274, forward strand.
AAAAAAAAAAAAAAAGGTGTCTTGCGTATGAAGCATTACCATCTCAGTTTTGTTATAACGTTACATTATTAAATTTTTAACGGACAATTTAACTTCAGGGCATTGATCAAGGCCCTTAAAACATGAGCTTTTCAGAACACGTATCGTTATAAAGAATCAAACGTGCTCAACTGACTTGGTTGTGAAAACAAGGTCAATAATCATTTTTCAACATATACAGAGGTCCGACGTCGGCGCAAGTTTGCATTTGAGTCGCCCGGGCAACGTCGTCCTCCACTCACCCGAGCCGTGGGCCAGAGTTCCTTGATGACGCTTTCGATTCTGTTCACGACGTTTCTTCTCATGGCCTCCTCCTCCGGTCGCGGTGACATGAAGTTGAAAAAGTCAACTATCTCTTCGTGGAGACTAAAAAGGTCGCAAAGAAACAAGCTCATTACGCAGCCCACCTAACTAATTAAAATTGCTCTAACTTGTTTGAAATAAAATACTACGACATTGACTTTACGGCAGATTGAAGATTTCAATTAATCGCTGCACACAGGACTGTAGAATCAAATACTTTGTCAAAAATGTAGCCAAAATATATGCAACAGTCAGTACAATACAATACATCAGATGGGTAAAAATTTTGGGGCCACTGTAACGATTTCCAACTCTAGATGATATCCATTCCTGCATTAAATTCAAGCAAGAGCGCAGTGGAGTAAGATGACAACCTTGAAAGTTGTGTTCACATCTTCAATGTCACAGGTTGACAAATAAGATCTCGACATTGAGAACAATGTGGACGAAACAAGTTTCCATAAATCCATTTTCTTAGTCGCTTATCCTCAAAAGGGTTGCAGGGAGTGCTGGAGGCTATCCCAGCTGTCAATGGGCAGGAGGCGGGGTACACCTGAACTGGTTGCTATCCAATTGCAGGGCATAGAGACAAAAAGGTCACACGCACACACACACACGCACACACACACACACACACACACACTCACACCCACGGGGCGATTTCGAGTGTCCAATTAATCTTGCATGTTTTGGGGATTTGGGAGGAACATGCAAACGCCACACAGGCGGGTCCGGGATCGAACCCGGGACCTCAGAACTGTGGGGCCGACGCTTTACCACCAGAGACCCCGTGCCGCCTGAAACTATTTTGACTTCTGAAACTGAAGCATGTTTAATCACCGGAGTTGTAGAAATGTAGACAAAATGTTACCATTTTATTATTCTTTACATTTTTTTGCACATCAAGGAAACAATTTATACACAATTAATGTATCAGTAGTGGTAGTTGTTATCATGGGCAACGGGAGGTCGGTGTCACGTTTTCAACAGTCACATAACACAATTTTGACATGACCATGTCAAATGTTATTTTGATTGTGGGCCAATCAAAATTAGACAGAGGCCCACAAATGGTGCCAGGTTGTAGTTTGGACACCTGTGTCATACTAAATTAATACATTTGACAGTGAAAATCATGTGAGATTCATAAACTATAACAAACTTCAACTACGCTCAGATTTGACTGAGATGGATATGAGACATTTGGGCCATATAAAACAAAAATAAACAAAGTACTGACAGGGACGATTATTGGCTCAGCCACTTATCAGAACTGATCTCTGCCATTTTGATCAATAACGGACTCATTAAAAAAAAAAAAAAACAGGTGATAAGCAATCTAGTGCGTTTAAAATCTTGAAATTTTGGGGAACTATTTATGCAAATATTCAGTCGTGACTTAAAAGAAGATTTTCCCCTTGGCAACTCACAACACTTTGAACTTGATAGAAAAAAAAAATAAGTAGAAGATTAACGTTACAGTTAAATTGAAACTTTGAAAAACTACTGTAGAATATTTATTTGTTAAAGTTTTCATTGACCTTTGTAAGAGATTGTGCTGAACCTTGGAGCTCCCTGCAGGTGGAATTTTAAAACAAAAATCTGATCCAAACGATGATCAGTTAATAGCCTCCTAGACTAGTGTGAACGGTCTTAAAATCAACTTTAAAAAACACAAAAAACAAAATTTATGGGTCTAATTGTGAAAGAAAGCAAGTCAGTTACTCAAGTGCATGTCGACTTTGAGGGCCCCTTCGGCGACCTTACCCGTTGACCCCCGGGCTGTAGCGCCTCGTCTTCCACAGACTGCAGGAGTCGCCGCAGCTGTGGGCCGGCTGCGGGAGGCCGCCGTGGAACGAGTTGGCTCGGTTCAGGTACCGCCTGCGGGCCGACGTGGAATAATGGTGCTGCTTGCTCGCGTGTTGGTTCTTCATCCTGGCGGGGGTGTGGCCGACGGATTGCTGCGTGCCGCCGCCGCCGCCGCTGCGACAATGTCGGGGAGCAGCGTGGAGAGGCAGAGGCGGAGGATCCGGAGCGGCAGCGGGAGCGGGAGCAAGAGGAGCAGGGGGCGGAGGCGGAGGCGGCGGCGCCGGCCGCTGGCTCGCGTCGCTGTCGTCCAGCTCGTGTTCGCCGTAGTGTAAAAACCTGCTCGCCTCCTCCGACACGTTTAAATTGTCTATCTGGAGAGAAGAGCCGGACGGAGACGAGCTCTCGGCCTCCGAGTCGAGCGAGGAGGACGACGGCGACAAGGAGCCCTTCCTCCGAGCGCTCCCCCTCTCTCCGCCGCCGTCTCGCTTCGACACTTTCCCGAACACGGCACCGAGCGGCGGCGCTGCGCTTTTACGGTATTCGCCGCGGGACTCCGCGGAGACGGCCTTGAACCCCGGAGCGTGGCTTTCGGCGGCGGAATTCGGGGCAAAACCCTGAGACGTTTCCCAAATGTGCATCCATAACGAATTGGCAGGTCCCTTCTGCTCAGGCTGGATCCAAGCGCTCCTGGGATCCATTAAGACTCGGGACTTGGGAGCGACCGCCGCCACCTCTCGACGGCAAAATTGCGAAACGGAACACTTGGCGCTCAAGCAAACAAATGCGTGTCCTACCGCTCGGCGTTACTCGTTATCCTTGTGGTGCTTCATGTCCGGAGACTGGCGTGCTTTTCCCCAAAATCGGCTGCCCGACTCCGCTCCCTCCATGGAAGCCAGCGGAAAAAAAAATGGCGCACCCAGCAAGCACTCTCGGCCGTCGGCGCATGCGTGGGGATTTAAATCTTCGAACACGCCTCCTTGACGCCGCCATGCGCCTTCACCGGAAGTCAAAATAAATCACCGGAAAATCCCCACCGGTGGAGAATTTTCGTTTTTTAAAGCAACACCTCGATGACGGCAGTTGTTTACATTTACCCTAAAATATTCCACTTAATCTAATTGTATTTAATATCAAGCAAACATTTGGAATTTTGATCCAGAAAAGGTGTCGAGTACATTTTTCAGGATCGCTGTAGTCCATCAGAAACATTTTACGTGTACGCTCCAAACCTTTAAACTCTATAATGCAATACCCCAGAAACTGTCTACCATCAAAAATTTACACTTAAAACTTTTTCTTTTTTTTTTAGTCGTTAATACATCCCATATCTAAGGATTTTTTTTTTTTTTAAATTGATGGCACGCAAGCTTCCAGAAAAAAAAGGCTATCACAATAATTACTTACATAGCCCAATATGAATAAAAAGCCACTTTATTCATTTGAAAATGAATAAATCAATTTCAATAAATGGAACTCAATTGTGGAATCAACTAACACACTTTTTATCATCCATGCATTCATCTCCCACCTATTCCCGCTGTATTTGGGCGAGAGGTGGCGTACACCCAAGAAATCTCAGGGCACATATACAGTCTATAACCAAGCATTGGCTCTTGAATTCACACCTACGTGCAATTTAAACTCTTCAGTTCACCTACCCTGCATATTTTTGGGATATGAGAGGAAACTGGAGTACCTGGAACAAAGTGAGCGCATCAAAACTCCACACAAGGCGGGCCGGGATTTGAACCACGGTCCACCGGAAGCGTGAGGCCGATGTGCTCAGCGGTTGTCCAGCGATCCACTTAAAACATTTTATGTTCGGTAAAAGCCACATAAATGAATTATACGTCACATCATCCTCACTAGAACCTATGAAGGTGTTTATTCAAAAGCCCCAAAAATTTGATTGCATTTTTTGGGGGATTATAGGATAAATAGGATACATTTGTCCGCAACACTTTTATTTTTAATCAGAATTTTTAAATTTATTTTCCAACTTATAAATCTCCCTTCTCTAATTGGTTGATAAATGATGGGAAGTTGATTTATTTTCTTGGAAAACCAGATTAGGTTATGGTTAAATTTCTCTGCAGCAACTAGTACAAGAGAAAGTAGCGTGACTACACAGTGTAAGGCTAAAAACTGCATTTTTTGTCGGGTGGTGGTGGTGGTGGTGGTGGGGGGGGGGTCAATTAGTGTTACATATAGTAATTACAATCCTACTGTAAACACTGAGCACTAAACAATGTCCTTATACATGAGTCTTAGGACATCAAAACACGTTGCATAGAACTTTTAATTGTAAAAATAAATAATCTCTGAAACTGTACAGGCTTTACTGTGGTGGGCTTTTTCAGAGAGACAATTTACAAGTACGTGACACATTTCCAAGCCCACCACAGACACACATAAATCTAAAATATTATCTTAGCAAAACTTAATGGCTGTGAACAGTTAAGATTATTCCATCAGAAAAAAAATACAAAGTTTCTCTCACTTCACTTTCTTGTCTGAGTGGAAACCTGAAATCAACAGAACACGCGTGGGATGGAGAGGGGAGTAAAACGTCTTGAAACTGCTCTTACAGGTTTTAAGTTAGTCAACCTGCAGAGCAGGCTCAAGTCCGAACATCATCTGAAGTTCGGGCTCTTTTCAAACTCCTCCAGCAAGAGCATTACAGAGTCTGTTGGTGCCTTAAACGGCCTCCTTCCCTCCCTCCCTCCGTCCCTCCATCCATCCATCCATCCATCCATCCATCCTTCCTTCCTTCCTTCCTTCCTTCCTTCCTTCCTTCCATCCATCCATCCCTCCTTTATCATGCGCTAATGAAAGATTCAACATTATAATGCGTACACTGGAGAAGTGTAAGATGATTGATTACGCTCCCTTAATCATTTGAAATCAATCTTGCCGATCTGGAGTTGTAAGTAATCAGAAATCATTTCTTGACCTGTCTGCAAATAGAGGCCAGCTGAAAAATGCAGCTTGTGACCCCCGAGGGGACACTTTGTGACGCCTCCCCTCGCCATCCCGCAAGTGCGTCCAGGGCTTCTTTGGGGTCGCACGGTGACAGGTCAAACATGCAGTTCACGGCCGCTAACTGCACCCCCCACGGTACACCTGAACAAGAATGAACATTTTGAAATTAGGATCACGATATGATTTATTTGCTCGTTGGGATCTTTGGTAAGAATCTGGATCCTTTTGGTTTTTGCTCTCATGTTTCGTACCTTCACTCTGGCTCTGTCGAACAAAGGCGCCGATCACTTTGGCCACAGTTAACACAGAAGAAATGTTCTTCTCTTTGATTCCCATCTGACCAAGGAGCCCTGTTTCAAAATGAAGAAGAAGAAAATACAACACTTAATTGCCCTTTTGTTGATGGTGGAAAAAAATGGTAAATTTTTTTTTTTTTAGAAACCCCAAAAACTAACCAATTAGGCGGAGGACGCTTGCCACCGTCACATCGGCGATGGGAACTTGCTGGTCTCGGGGCTGACACACCCACGTGTTCATCAGTGGCCACAACTCTTTACTGGTACCCCAAACAAACACACGCACATTATTTAAAACATATTGCTCCATTCTGAATAATAATAAAGAAATAACATTTAAAAAAGGGTCCTAAATATTTCACAGCATTAAAGGAAAACAAATTCCAAGCTGGAAAGCGTTGGCCTCACAGTTCTGAGGTCAAGGGTTCAATCCCGGTCCCGCCTGTGTGGAGTATGCATGCTCTCCCCGTGCCTGTGAGTGTTTTCTCCAGTTTCCTCCCATATCCCAAAAACATGCAACATTAATTTGACACTCTAAAATTGTCCCTAGGTGTGATTGTGAGTGCGGCTGTTTGTCTCTAAGTGCCCTGCGATTGGCCGGCAACCGGTTCAGGGTGTGCCCCGCCTCCTGCCCGTCGAGAGCTGGGATAGGCTCCAGCACTCCCGCGACCCTCGTGAGGATGAGCGTCTAAGAAAATGGATGGGTGGATGGTAATATGGCCCTCGGAGAACATTATACACACTAAAATGGATAAGTAATCATTATAGACTGATTTACTTTAGTTATGACCACATTTTCCACACTATAGAGCGCACTGCATTATAAGGCTCACCTACAATGAATGGCCCAATTAAAAAAAAACAATTTTTTTTCATATATAAGGCGCACCGCATTATAAGGCGCATAGAATAGATGCTACAGTAGAGGCTGGGGTTGCGTATACATCCATTAAGCTCAGTATTGATTCATATCTAAGGCGCACCGTCGCGTTTTGAGAAAATGAAAGGCTTTTAGTGCGGAAAATACGGTACGTTTTGTGTCAATAATCTCCCCACACCGCAACTGTCAATGAGGCCACATTGAGATTCTCATGTGATTGAATGGAAATTTCGAATTTAATTCATTTCTGAAACAAAGTGCAAATATCCTCGTTTCAAATCTTTCACTAGAAATACAGTTGATGCAGTACAACTTGAAAATGGTGAATTTACGTGTTGCATACCTCAAGATATGGTCATAGCTCCACTTCCAGGACTTTTGTGCACAGAGGAGATGCATAGCGAAGACCTGCTCCCAAGCCGCCGTCCCCAGGTCATCGCCATAGCGACTGTGTTTCAAGAAAGAAACCTCCGGGCCCGAGTGCATCGCTGATAAAGTCCTTGAGAGCAGACGGTCAATATCGCAGGGCGGGCTCTGAAAGGACACAAGACGGATTCGGCCTCATCAATTTGACGTGAAACAAGTTCAAATGTATTTACAAAACTCCCTCAATAGCCAATACAGAACTACACAACAATGCTTTGACGATCGAAAACAAGTATGTATTACAGCACGGTGTCAGTTTTTTTTTTTTTTTTTAAATACATCTCAGCAATTCTGCCTTAATTTCTCCCGCTACCTTCTCCCATCCAAGGAATGCCGAGAGGCACTTTGAGATATCGTGCGGTGCTTTAAGTTTAGCGACCGCGTGGATGGCCTGGCACAGAAGGCCGCCGTGAGACAAAAGACTCCGCCATGTTGTCACCATAAACAAAATCAGCTTGGCAGCGTTGGGAAAATCTGCGACGGGAAAGAAAGGACGTTAAAATGCATGGATCCAATTGTTCCGTTGGTGCCAAACATGCCCAAATGTTTGTCATTTATTTTTTATAGTTACAATGTACAATTACAATTGTGCACAAAATGAAAGTACGACCAACCTTCAATGAGCAAGCTGTACGCCAGGATGCGAGCCTTTTCAAAGTCTCTTTTCTGTCGACAAATGGCCGTGTAAACTCTGCAGAGGGCCTGCGCATATTTTCCACACATGTCCCTCGTTTCGCTTTTGAGTTGGTGCAAGATGGCCAACGTCATTTCATCTGCCTTCAGGTGAAAAAAAAAAAAACAAAAACAAAACACCAGTTCACAGCCACACAATACTGGGGGGAAAAAAATACACTTTTCTTCTTTTTTTGTACGTAAAAAAAAAAAAGACATTTGCCCATGAAATAAATGGGGAAAAAACTGCCCTATGGAACTATTATGAATTGACTTGATAAGATTCTTAAAATAAGACATTTATCATGCTGAAACTTTTGAAACAAGTCAAAACTTTCTCTAAAATGTCACAATTTGACTTCACATCATATCGAATGCTGTACCTTGAATATGTGAAAAACATCTTCAATAATGACTTCTAATAAAAAGCGGTTAAAAATAGCAGGAAAAATGTATGCAGTTTTGAGAAAAATCACATTTACAATTGAAGGATTGTTACTGGTGACGGTAGCAGTAAGCATATGAATCAAAGTTTTAAAAATATACAATTTCAAGAGTCCAGTGAATGAAATAGATCCAACCCAAGAGCAATAATAGAATAAATATACTTACTAAGCTGCTGTGAAAAACCTTTGAAATGACTTCTTTCTCCTCGTCCCTCAGCACAGGCTCTTTGGGCAGGTTCCCAACATGGATGTGGCTCTGGATCACAGGCAACACGTCGAAGGCCTGGTGCTCGATCCTCTCCAAAAGGCGGCCCACGTCGTTTTCCTCCACAGGTCCTTCCGTCTCCGTTGAGACAACCATGTCCTCGCTTTCCATCGGTTTGACCTCCGGCGTCTGAAGCCATGCTGAATCCTTGTCACTGTTTGTCAAGGACCCAGGGCACGTTTGGCTGACACCTGCGGAGCGCTCCTCTAATCTGAGATGTTTGCTGTTTTTAGGCGGAGGAGACTCCGGGGCGGGTCGTTTTTCTCCTCTCGTCTCGGTCGTCTTGGCGAAGGCGGTTCCGGTGGAAGTGACTGTCGTAAAGCTGGACACCTGACTGTCAGTCCTTGGGGGCGAGGCTCCGTTTTCTGAAGAACTGATGCTAAGGTTCCCTCTAAGAATGCTCAAAGTGCGGGCGCGTGCGGACAGTTCTGGGTACATGTCGTCCAGAATCTTCATTGAGTTTTCCTGAGATGGACAAGAGGCTGTGGCCGGCGAGGAGTTTACGGCAGTGGGCAGGCGACCTGGGACGGGCACGGCGTGTTTTGGGGTGGCGGAGCCAAATTGAAGAGGTGACGACGGGACTCCGTTTGGAGTTGAAGACGAACAAACGGTCTGACTGTTGGGAGTCACGGGGGTCTGGACTTGAGTGCAAGGAGAGGCCAGTCTATCCATTGGGGAGGGAAAGGAGAGCTTTCCGATGGCGTGCCTTGGATTGATGGCTTTTCCGGATTTCGGAGGCGTCTTCACAGGAGTGATGAGCGGAGGGAGCGGCGAACCCATTTCAGTGCGAACTTTGCTTATGGACTCCAACGGTTGAATGGGTCCTGCAGTTTCACTTGTCGCCGGGATAGCTGTGGATACGCCGCTCATGATGAGATCAGGGTTCTGGTCCTCGAGTACTTCAACAGAAGTCTCCGATTGACCTTGCCCACTCCCGTGTAGAACACGTTCGACAGCGGTGACTGTCGGCACGTCACAAGCTTTGTCATGAGCCAAGTCTTTGATAAGACTACCTTCTACAAGACCTTTGTTCTGAAGAACCTTCTGTGTTTTGTTCATTAAAAGGTGTTTGCTGTTCCTTCCAAGATACCTTTCTTCTTCTTTTGTTTGGTTTTCTGATACATTTGTGCTCACATTGGGTAATGAGCAAGAATGACTCAAATGACTGGATAGCAAACAGCTATTTTCTTTCAAAGATTTACATTTGTCCGAAGGAGATTTTTCTTCGTTCAACGTGTCATTCTGAAGATCGTTCTGTGGAGCTGTTGTAACACAAGCGATCTGGTCAGCAACGGTTTCATCTGCAACATTAATCGTAGACACGGGAGGTAGAATTCTACTCGGGTCTGATCGGGGAGGTGTTCTTTCAGCTTCTACAGTTTCCTGGGCTTGCAATCCCTTATTTTCTTTCAAGTCTTCACTTTCTGGAGTGGTGGTGCTACGATTAAAGTCATAGCTTGATGTTTCCACGTCACCATCTTGCATTTCTGAGTCCGCTGCATTATTTGGGAGATTTAGGGCTGCAAAATCTGGAGCTTCTTGCACCAAACAACTCGAGTCTTGATCGTCGGTTTTCTTTTTGGAGACGTGTGGCCCATTTAAATTGTCTTTGCCCAGTACAGAGTTGATGCAAGTTGAGGACGTAAATGAGTGTGCATCCAATACCTCCTCACTGACCTTAGCTTTGGGAGATTTCCCACAAAGAGTGTCTCGGATTTTGCCAGAGGACATTTTGTTCAAATCTCTCTCTGGACACGCAGACTCGTCTTTGATCGGCTCTCCTTGAGCTCGTTCCTGTGAATCTGTAAGATTACAGCTGTCGGTTTCTTGTACGTTTGTGGCAGCGCAACTGGAACGAGGTTGTGTACAGCACAGCTCCGTTTCAACAGTACTTGCTGGAGATTCCTCAGCTGAAACGGAAAATGATACTAACGGCTCCAGAGTTTTCTCCTCAATCTGCATTTCGTCAGCATTCGGGCTGGGTCTTTCATTCTCTAGCTCTGTGGTGACACTTGATCCGTGTATGTTCGTGGTGCATTCCATTTCATGAGTTGCGACGTTATACAATCCATCACTTTCCGCAAACGTCGTCGACAAAGGTTTTGGAGAAAGGGGTGACTTTGTTCTAGTGTCCTGAAACTCCTTTTCACCAGGACCGGGATTACCAGGAGCACCAACTCGCACTGCTTCTCTGTCCCCGGTCTCCACAGACTCCGTTTCGTTCTCCTGAATGAAGGACAAAACACGTGAATGATTGATGACCAAGAAAGCGTAACCTGCCTTTTTTTGTGCAATTGTTATGATTTAATAATTGTATAAACTCTTACAGACTCCAATAGTGGTGATAGACAGGGAGGCAGCGGCTTGAACAATTTCAATATTTCGTCCATGTTGGGAGTGTCAGGGACAAACTCCTTTGGTTTGACGTCTTTGGTCACGTGATTATTGTTCGTTGGACGGGATTTTTCCTCTTTCTGTATTAGCTGAGATGCTTGTTTCTTAATTTTGTGTGCACGTGGGGACGTTTTCAACTGTGCATTTATCTGGGTGGGGGATCTTTGAATATCACCATTCTGATGGAAAGGAGTCCGGGATTTAGCACCCTGTGGAATGCAGTTCCTTTGTGGAGATTTGGGATCTGAAATGACAAGAAAACAGAATTGTGACAATCGCCGGAAGCTCGATACGCGAGTGTCCCGACGAGCCCTCACCCTGTAAAAGCAAGGCGTTGGTTCCCTGCTGGTCTTTCGGTTCCACGCAAGCCCACAACTGCTCCAAAAGTATCCGAACCTTTTCTGTAAAAACGGTGCCGACAGGAAGCTTTTAAATCTTGTGTCAGGTTAATGTGAGTTCCAACCATTTGGACAGCAATTGATATCATCAGCGCACCTTTGTCAACTTTATGTTCTCCAGATGGTCTTGCCTGAATTGCTATACTCTTATATTCTGCGGGGAGAAAAATCAGGCTAGTTTGCAGTGGCTCTGCATCGTTCACTCCTTCTACATGCATTTAAATTGCAGCGTTCAAGATTATAGAGTATTTTTACCTTTGTTTCTTTCTCTCTCCAGTTTTATCAGTCTTCCCTGTGCATACAAAAAAAAAAAAAAACATTTCAGTGAATGAGGTCGGTTACATTCCACCTGTATAACTCACTTGTTGTACCTCACCTGGAGGTCAAAAATGTTTTTCTCCAGCACCATCTTCTCCTTACTTAGCAGTGAAATTTGATTATTCCTTTCAGAAACGGATTCTGAAAGTGGAAAAAAAAAAAAAACATATTGATACATCAAATTTATTGAATATTAATCATTTTGTCTTTATACATGGTTACTTGGAAGTATTTTAGATACCTTCCATCAGTGTCACTTTATTTGCCAATTTTTCTTTCCTGTTGATGGACAAAAATGTGTTAGCTCAAGCAACATAAAGGCAAATAAAAAATATTGATTTCGTAAAAGTTCCAACTCCTTACATGCTCGATATTCTTTCTTGTTCCTCCATCAATTTTTCTACTTTATCTGCATTTTCTTGAGATTTCTTTAAAGATATCTGCGGCGGAAATTTCACGTTATGTGCAGGTCGACAGCAGAGGGCAGCAAAAGTTTTCAGAGCGCACTTCTACTTACTTGTGCGGTCAGCAAATCATTTTCGAACGCAGCCCTTTCCCGTTTCAGTTGCGCATTCTCAAGGGACAGAGCTTCCATGAGTTCTAAACGTTTTAAAGACACGCAAAAAAAGTTTGAAATGGAACATATTTACACACTGTTCATCATAAAGAGGTGAAATTTCAAATGACCTTTGATGCCCTTTAGTTGTTGTTCCAGCTTCCCATTCCTAAGGGTAATAAGCAAAGGAAAATTATCATTAAAACATAATCATATAAATGGCACGGTTGTTGTTAGAAGGACAACTTACTCAGCCAGCGTAACACCGTTTTCATGCTTCAACTTTTCAAACTCTTCAGTGATCTGACCGTAATCCCGGAGAATCCGCTGCAATCGTTCAAGTTGGAAAATATAGTCGGACATTTCGGGCAAGGGCAAGACATCTTGCAACCAAAGTAAAATTAATTCTAATATATATGTCAAAGTGAATTTGTATGACACACACACAGATGTTAACTGACACAAGTGTCACAGTAAAACCAGCGTTTCCCAAGACTGATTGCGCCAAGGCACTACTTTACAATAGAAAAAGCTCACTGCACACCACCAAACAAAAATGTCACAAAAAGAATAAATAAATAAATAATAATAAATATGATGAAATAGTGATGTTATAGTCTCAACTTCTTCAGTATAAAATGCAGCCCTGTTTTGTCAAAGACAGGGCAGTCAGTTGTATGAATACAACTAGTAGAAGCACAGCTTTATTACACCTCCTGCCATTTAAACGTTTTACCTATCAATATATGTCACACACATAGATGAAAATAAGTGTACTTTTCCATTCGTCAACTTCTAGTTTTCAGATATGTCAGTTGTGTGCGCTGTGGTTGGGAATCATTAAAGTACACAAGTGCTGTTACCACTGCCAATTCAAATAATTTTCTTTTTAATCAGACCCTTTGCGAGAAGAATTAAAATGAGCAAATAATCATGTTGACATGCGGCTACTTGAGTAGCGACACTTTATTTATGAACAAAACTGTCAAAATAAATAATGTAATACCAGTGACTGGTTGCCGTCAGCTAAAAGTCAACATTTCTGTCTTTCTAAGTTTCAAACAGTTGGATTATTAAGGGAAGCCAATATTGTGGAAAGTGACTATTTGTCATTGATTACATCAACACATTTTTTTTAGCATTACAGTAATATCAGAATCAAGAGTATAAAAACGTTTATCCTACACGACTTCTACCTTTTTTTCTTCCAACTCTGCTTGCACAGCCTCGTGATTCTCAGTCCTTTTCTCCAAAGCAAACAATCGACTCTGAAGCTCTTCATGTTGCTGTCGCAAAGTGATCGTGTCACTGAAAAAGATAAGAGAACATTTGCGATTAATTAATAGGGAACGTACAACTAACACACAGCAGCTCGTTATTGTGACCTTGTGTTTATATTGTTTTCGATGCAACTTTGCATTTGGGAAGATTTTTTTTTGACATGAATCAAATGATCAATACTCACTCTGCAACTGTAATCTTCTGTTTCAGTGCCAAAAACGATGACACGTATTCCGTTAAGCTCTGTGTAAAGTGACAAAAGATTCACGCACAGGCATAATTATTTGGATGAATCCTAATTTGCTTTGTTACCAAAATTGAGCCTATGAAGGTTGTGGCTTTTATGTGTGTCAGACCTGGTGTAAAACGGAGCAATTCTGACAGTTCCCAGGGGTCGCGTCCGAGGCAATTGGCACAGTTTTGGGCTGGTTGTCCCCCGGCATCATGGTATTAACAAACAAACAATGAGCCTAAAAACTAAAGCCCGTTCTCCACGTAGGGGTGGTCATGCCGTGGGAGCTCGAAAAACGATACACGCGCACGTTCAAAACAAACACATTTCGCATCTTCCACGTTGTCAAGGACCCTAGTCAGGACCTATCTGGGGACACTTCCGGGAATGCCTGCATAATAATATCATCACTTCTTTCAAGTATAAACCATGAATAAATTTGATTCTAATGCAAATATCGTAATAAATTTAAATCAAACTTGGGTCATTTGTTTTTGTTTTCTTACGTCCTTTCTTAGATTTTATGGGAAAAATAATGTTTTTTTTTTCTCAGGCAATTCTTATGACCTACAACAACAGAAGAAGCGTTCATTTTTTTAATACAAAGCTGCTGATTATTACAGCATTGGCAAAGTATTATGATTTCTCTTGATTTGGTAAATTCTATTGACTTAAATGTATTTGTGACATAAATATGCATAACCCATTTACAAAAAAAAAATGTGAGCGCGCCTCCGATTGGAGATGGTTTGGCGTCGTCAACAAGCTTCCGGACCCTCCCATTTCCAAATAAAATAGAAAAAAAAAAAAACTTTTGCGGTTCATAAGAGAAAATCCTGAGCTTTCAATAAAATATTATATTTCATAACATGTTAGAGATACGGCACAACATCACAAACACGGGTTTGAGCAAAGCAGATTCTTTTTTACTTACTTTTCTCTCGCGTTGCGTTTTGTGATATAACCAGCAGATGATGATGTTGCACCCTCAACCGCTCATCTAAATAAAAAATTTAAAAAAGACTGGTAAATTGGAAAGATTTACTTTGACGCCGTTAAAGTTTGTTTGCAAAGTTATTTTTTTCTCCATTTTCTGATGAGCTTAATTCACTTGAAGTAAGTTTTGTTTACGGTGTAAATATTTTCCCAAACATCATCAGTGGAAAAGCAAAGAAAAAAAAATCTGTGAAATTTTTGATGAATTTCATAATACAGAACTCTGCAAAATGAATTTGATTTTCAAATGCGAGGAAACAAGTTTACATTTTCTGTCTGAAATAGGACGTCGCAGAGACAACAAATGAACAATGCGTTTCGCATGTATTTCCCCATTGCGAGTCCTTATTTCCAAAAATATATCGAACTGATTGACTTTCAATTTTATGTTTTTATGACGAAAAAATCTTTTTTTATATGTTATGATGATAGTGCTTCACATCATATATTGGGAAAAGTTAAGATCTCACGAAATAGGGCCCACAGTAAAATGCAAGGTCACGGTGTTCTATGTCTTTCCTTTGCACTTCGCCTTTTTTGGCTTACCAAGTCGAATTAAAAATCCTTCATGTTGGCAGAAGTGAGAAAATGTCAAGCTCACACGAGCAGTTTTAATTCTACATGCCAAATTTTGAGGAAATCCCCCCCCCCCCCCCCACCATAATCCAACCTGTAAACCATGTCCGCCACACTTTTTGGGAGTACCAGGATGGCGGCCAACTAGCTTCAACCAATCGACACACTACTAGATATGTATGCGCTATCCATTTATATATATATATATATAGAGAGAGAGAGAGAGGAGAGAGAAGAGAGAGAGAGAGAGAGAGAGAGAGAGAAGAGAGAGAGAGAGAGAGAGAGAGAGAGAGAGAGAGAGAGAGAGAGAGAGAGAGAGAGAGAGAGAGAGAGAGAGAGAGCAGTGCCACTCTCAATAATCGCGAGATTTTGCTTTTCAATTCAAACCTGTCAGCCAATATTTTCATCAAAAACGAGGCAGAGGTTTTATTTAATATTACTGTTTGCCCCTGGAGCGTTATGTCAACAGTGTCAACATGAGCATTGCCCTTGAATATAGGAATAATAATGATGATAATAAAAAAAGACAATATTAAGGATTCAGTTAAATGTTTTGCACATAAAAAGTTAATTGAAACGCTACCTAAAAATGAATCTTTGCTAAGACAGTACAGTACGACAACGAGGCCACATTAAGATTGTCATGCGATTGCTGCAAACCTGTCGTGTGCCGTGATTCTACGATTTGTCTTTGAATGACTCTTCTTCTCGCTGCATCCAATTTCTTTGTCGTTGTATCAACCAGGGATTAATCATGAGAACACAGCACGTTCGTTCAAAAATCAGAATTTCTCTTTGATAGCGCCTCGAGTAGGTTTTCTGGCACCTTTCGCCAGTGTGGGTGGTTGCCATCCAGCTCAAGTAGCTGTGGTGGTTGTAGGTGCACCCAGTTGGAAAGATAACTGTGTCTTTAAGTGGAGCATCTGAGTGTGTTTTGGTGGGGGGGGGGGGGGGGAAGCTCATCTACCCAAACAGATGCAGTCAAAGATAGCAAAGTCTTGAGCAGGGCGAAGCAAGACACGCTTGAAGTAATGCTTTGCCTTTTACCGGATTTATCTTGATCACATTTCCAGGAAGTTGCTGTCTGAAAGCCATCGTTGCGTTGACAAAACACTTTACCTTGATCCCCCTTGTAATTTTACATTGCTTTTTTCTTTTTTTTTTTTTTAAGTTACAACTTTGAAATTTGTTCTCTTCTCTTGCCACAAACAATCAAATGAAGTTTTGGCTAAGCTGTTGTGCTGGGAGAACATTCCACAAACTTCACTTTGACTGTGTGTGTTTTGTGTGGCTTATTTCTCAGCAGATGGCATCAATTAATAATGCGTTATTCTGTCTGTGAGCATCATAAAACTCATTTCACAGCTCCCACAGATGTTTAATTAGAAGGAAGCGTCTCCCGCAGTAACGCTGGTTGTAAGTCATGACGTGAGAAAAACAGAAACGTACATTCAGTATTTTAGTCAGGCTGAGTGTGAACAGTACATAAAAGAATATCCGGACACCGGAAAGAACAGAAATGAATATAGAGCACACATTTTCATTTTTATTTTTACATTGACATTGTAAACATTACTGTAACATTGCACAAGTCAGTTTTTCCACAGCCAAAATATAGGAGAGTATCGAACGTTGAATATCGTATTGAACGTTCACGTTCTCCTCACACTTTCTCAATCATTGAGAGATTGGAAGTAAAAATTGGAAGAATTTAAAAAGATGACCATCCATCTCAAAACTTCCACATATGCCATCTTTTTTTGAGCAGTTGCCATTCCGTGAAGTGTTGGTTAACAATCCTCTTTCTAAATTGAAATGTAACTTATTTTCATGTAAATGGCACCGTGTGTAAGCTTCTTATGAAATAGAACAGACACTATAAATGGACTACGAGTAGAGTAATCAAAGGTCACAGTTATACCGCTTCTGAGTACAGTCTTCCGGCAAAGCTGTATCGTAAAACCAATAAATAATAAACATATCGTACCTGTGTCGGCAATTATTTTGTTCATTCATGAAACTTGACAATGTCACATTGCAGTGGTGACAAACGACAACACCACCGTAGCACCGCTGACTATACTATACAACTAGTATAACGAGTAACCTCAGAGATTCAAGTTTTTTGTTTATTTTTATTAACCTTTTCAATACGGAGGATCATAATTGTATATAACCAGCTAATACAAAATCCACATTGTACTTTTTCTTCAAGTTTTACAGTAAAAGGATTCCGGTATGTCCCTTTTCGCAAACTTTGATTCCTCAAGAATTGCAGTATTCTCCTTCTGATGTGAGTCGTGACGAGGATGTTTGCTGGGATTCCTTTTCTATTAGCGGGGAGTTGACCAAAGCGCTCAGTTCTTTCTCCTTTCCTTTTCTTTTTTTGTTTTTGTTTTTGTTTTTGTACTGTCCTGATCACATTCCTGTGCGGCACTATCGGCGAGAATTTCTCGTTTTCTGATGTCCGGCATCGCTAGGAGTGACTCAAGTCATCACGGCTCGCCGGAGCTTCCATCGAAATGTCTTGAGCGTTTCAGTGCTTCGAGCGAGCACGCGACAACGCAACTTTTCAAGCATGGGCATCGAGTTGAGTCTTTATAACTTCCAACTGCAGGACCTTCCCGTCTGCGTCGCAGACAAACCCACTCTGGCGTGATTATAGGTTTGAATTTGAACAGGACCGACAGCACTGCTTGCCGTAAAACTTGTGGTTGCACACGCCGTGCTGCGGCACCAGATAACACCAGTTGAAGTAATCCCGACATGCCAGATCTGCGGAGAGGAAGCGCAAAATTAGTGCACTCAGAAATGATTTTGATTTTCAAAGTAATACTCGCAATATGTACAACAATCAAACCCTTCATTTGGCTCACTTGCAGAATGGATTGAGAACCAATATAAGAACAAATCCGTAAATTTTTTCGAGTTGTTTTCTTAACCTTATTTATCTATTTACAGTAAATGTGAGGCTAGCAATATGCTCCAAAGGACTTGGTTGCGAGTTGTACACTTTTGCAGGTTAATGTTAGACTAACCACCTCTCTGACTGTAAAATCAAAAGTGAACTTTATTAAATGGTGAATCCATGGTTGCAGGTGACATTTTGAATCTCATCAGACCGTGCCAGTGTAGCAAATGTTGTTGCCGTACCCTTTTTGTCAGGTTGAGGGCAGTAGTTGGTATTGCAAGCCTGGGACATGGATGGTTTTAGATGGAGGGCGCAGCCAGAATGCGGTTTCCTCTGTGCCAGGCATTGGACCGTCCTCGCCTGCACCCCACCGCCGCAGGTCACTGTACACTGTCGACACAACCGCAATCGGTGACATGCAGTAAACCTGATCCGGCCACATTTAGGACAAGGTGTTCCCTTTTTTTGAGAAGCTGTAATTTGTGTTCCTTACCTGGGACCACGGAGATGCGTGCCATTCAGGTCTCGGGAGCGGTACCGGTGGATGGTGATGATGATGATGACGCGGGTTCCACCGCTGCACCGGCGGGGTTGGACGGACGAGACACTCGGCTAAGATGCACGGCTGCTGGAGATCCACTTTGGGCCTGGGGAGGTGGTGGCACTTTTTGCCAGCAAGCTCTCGGTACTTTCCGGCCGCGTTCTTGAAATAGGAGAGCAGAAAATGGGAATTGAGCTAAAAAAGTTGTTTCGAGTGACGGCGATTCTTCATTTTGTGTCACAAACATGTATAAAATTAACACCTTTTCAGCGCACTTGATGAATCGCGCTTGATACCCGCGGCCACAGGTTACTGAGCACTGAAAAGCCACAACAAGGAACGGAAAATACATAAATGCATTCCAAATGAATGGAATTCTTGTGCATTTTAGTGTTAGATCCAACCTCGGCTCCAAAAATGTACTACCTGTTGCCACGTTGAGACAAACCATTGGACTTTGCGTTGCTTCTGACAGCGTTTGATGAAGCAGGATTCTTGACTGACAGGTTTCAGCAAGCCTGCGCACAAACTGTCTTGCACAGTCTGCGACTGACTGCCTGCCTCAGGCCTTGCACACAAAACTGTCCTCTTCCTCGAGCCGTTGCCGCACTTACGAGAGCACTGAAAAGAAAACGAGATTGGCCGTCACGCATGTTAAAATTAGCAAACGGCATGTGTGTGTGGTCCAGTTTTCTGCAAGGATTCCAACAAAAATATACATCGCCGTTTAAACCGAATACCCCCTTGAGTCATTGAAGCCAGATAAATCATAATGAATTTAAAAATGATTCTTTGGCTCTGTTGGTTGGTTATTTGTTTTGCTATTGTTCAAGTCAAACTGTGCAAATGTTTTAAAGTTTAAAGTCCGTACGGTTCTTGCATAACGGTATGACCAAAAAAAAAAAAAAAAAAAAAAAAAAAAACACATCAGTTGAACATTTGCTGATTTTAAACTTAGTCAAATTTGAACACCATCCAAAATAAATAGGTTATGCTCTAGCAGCCCAGTGCCAAAACGTGGTGTCATCGCTTTGTACGATGAGTGCAACAAGCGAGATAATGAAACTTCGCAACGCTGGCATGCAAATTTAAGCACAGCCAGGAACATTTCGTGCTCCCACCAGGGCCTGAAAAGACCTCACAAACTTTTAGTTCCTCAATATCTATCCATCCATCCGTTATCTATCGCTTTTCCTGGTCGGGTCGCGGGGGAAGTAGCTTCAGCAGCGATACCCAGACTTCCCTTTCCCCAGCCACTTCTTACAGCTCTTCCGGAGGGGATCCCGAGGCGTTCCCAAGCCAGCCGTGAGACTTGGTCTCTCCGGCGTGTCCTGGGTCGTCCTCGGGGTCTCTTTCCTGCGGGACACGCCCGGAACACCTGACCAGGAAGGCGTCCGGGAGGCATCCGGATCAGATGCCCCAGCCGCCTCGTCTGGCTCCTCTCAATGCGGAGGAGCAGCGGCTCGACACTGAGCTCATCCCGGATGACCGAGCTTCTCACCGTCTCTCTAAGGGAGAGCCCCGGACACCCTGCGGAGGAAACTAATTTCGTCCGCTTGTATCCGGGATCCACAGCTCATGCCCATAAGTGAGGGTAGGAACGTAGATCGACTGGTATATTGAGAGCTTGGCCTTTCGACTTAGCTCCCTCCTTACCACAACGGACCGATACAAAGTCCGCATCACTGCAGACGCCGCACCGATCCGTCGCTTCCATTCTTACCTCACTCGTGAACAAGACCCCAAGATACTTGAACTCCTACTCCTTGAAATAGTACTGCAATCCCCGTAATATCCGCTAGAATGCCAAGTAAATGTTATGTGAGACAAGCATTATCAATGTCTTGAATGGGTTTTTTTTTCATCTTCAAGTGGATGAGTCATAAGAGTGGCACAAAGTATCAGAGGAGAAGAAGAAGACCACTTTTGGTACGCAGTGCAGATATTTAGGATCACTGAGTTTTGTGCAGAGTTTGGGATGGAACCCATCTCAACGGGGCCCATTTGGAGTTTCAAGATCTTTAGTTCCTAGTCATAGAACGCAGTGACGTCCTGGCATGTGCAGAGCTAGTACGGGAAGAGTTGTGCTTCTGAATTGAAAAGAAGTTTTGTCCTTGACTTGTCACAGATCCGCGTATGCAGAGTGACAGCAGCTGACCTTGAAATATCCTTTCGTGTCACGACACGTGCTCACCTGCGACCACGGGCCGGTGGTCCAAACCGGCGGACAAGCGCGGGCGCCGCAGGCCCGCCTCCCGGCCGGGCCCGGCTGGGGACAGTGAGAATCGGCGAGGGTGTCGTCTCTGCCGTGACTTCTCCGGACGCACCGGACCTGCCGGGTCTGCTCCCCTCCTCCGCAGCTCTGACTGCACGCCCCCCAGTCCCCCGCAGACCAGCTGGGAAAACACAACACAGCCCCCGCTGAGTCAACAGGGCCAGCCTCCCGATCCCCGATTCACATGGCTGGAATTCACCAAATGACAATTTTTGCCCCGGTGACGAGGGCACCCCTCGCAAACCCCGAGAGAAAACACAACATACGCGCGTCCTCAGAAAGGGACGTTTGAGGAATTTGTTGGCTTCGTGCAACAAGAATGTTTTGGGCTAATACTCAAAATGAATGGAAACTCATTTGGAGCCCTTGATTGTGCAGTGTGATCGGCATTTCAGAAATTGAAAATGAAATGTTTTGAAAATGTTTCCCACAGGGGACGTTTTTCAAAAATTGAGCTGATGGCATGCATGCACGCAATACTCCTCTTATCTGCAATTTACAGTTGACTAGTTTCTGCAGCTCTGTGTGAATAGTTGCCGGTGTGACGGTCTGAGCGCTCCCCCATGCTGAAAAGTCTCCTCGTGGTTAATGCCAATGCGTTACCAACAGGGGAACTCTGGGTACGTAGCAGACGCTTACCGGGAAATCCCCCGGTCTCATTCTTCCCCTTCTTCTACATCGAGGGAGCTAACGTACGTTTTATCCTCACCCTAACCTTAAAACAAAAGTTGATCAAAAGAGATCCGCGTATATGTACGTCCGCTGTGTTCGTCTTTCCGAGACGTCCGTCGCGAACGCGAACGCTCGGCGACAAGTTGTCGAATGGCACATGTTGAAGAAGCACAGACGGGGATGTTTCAGACTGCCTGGAACTTTACAAAACATACGTGCATGTGCGTTAATCATAAGGAGACTTTTCAGCACCGGGAGCGCTCAGACCGTCACACCGGTTATATCTACTGTACATAAAATATAAAAGACACTTTTTATTGGATTTCACAAGCCCATTGAACTATGAATCAGAGAAGAATAAAAAAGGCTTCCCCTTTTCCAATAAGCTACCTTGGTCATCTTGTGTCAGTAACAGTTCCGAATCCATCCATCCATTATTTTGTATACCGCTTAACAAAACACGGAAAGGCCTGAGCCAAAATTCCAACCTGCACCTTGTTACCACAACAGTGTACAATAATCCTGTGAAAGTTTGACCAAAAAAAAAAAAAAAAAAAAAAACTGCTCGAGCGCTGACACGAAAGATTATCCACTACTGTAACCATTATTATTACTATTATTATTATTTTTCCAAGCCCTTATATCTTTGACACCTGACACACCGCATGCAATATGGCCCCCAGGCTTAACTCACCAAGGTGTTAGAGATTTATTCATGGCTGACTGCTTCGGAGCAAGTCAAAACAATCCAAGCTCAAAGCTTTTTGACTGGAACCGAAAGCCACGGTTTTTTTTTTTTTTTTTTCGTTTTGTAAAACTCTATTTGTCTTATCTCTGCGCTCATCCCTGCCAGAAGTAAACATCACCACATGTGGCTTACATCGCTCATATCTACATTCATTGAAGCTACCAAACAAACGTCCTGCAAAGTTTAGAGGATTTCGTCCCAACTCTTAAAATGCGGCGTTTGCTTATTGTGAGCCCGTCGTGTGCATCGTTTCTACTTTTCGCCGCGTGAGCACTTCATCTTCGCTCAGAGACTCAATAAAAGTCAGCCGGCGCTGCACCTCGTGACCTCCAAAGAGCAAATATCTTAATCCTTCATCACACGTGTTGTCATCGTTCCCACCGTCCGTTGCCTGTTAAAAATCCACCCAAAATGTTGTCATCGCTACGTGTTATCATTAGGTGTGCCTGCACAACCTAAAAGGCAAACAAAAGAGCTGGTCTTTTTTTTTTTTTTTTGGGAAGCATTTTCACAAATACAATGAGGCACAATTTGGCTGATTTTATAAGAGAGATATGAATTCATTACGATGATTGATTGCCACCTCACAGGAATAATGTATGAAGAGGAAAAAAAAAGGAGAGCTGCGAATATGCAGGCCGACTGTGGATTGATTTACAAAGTCTGCATTCGCACTAAGCGGCATTCAGTCACTACGTACTGGATACAGTATGTGCACTGTACTTGTGAGTATTTGAATCCCCATTCTTTTCCTGTACAGTGCGCTCCAAGTAGCTTATAAAACTCAAGAGTGCTCATGTTACATTATATATTTCACACTGTAAAAAAAAAACAAAACCAAAAAAAAAAACCAGAATGATATCATTGTCTAAAAATGAACAGATGCCAGAAACGCTTTTCCGTGACGTAAACCAGCAAACTGCATCCCAAACAGGAGAAAACTCTCACGGCACAGATCCAAACAAAAAATGTCACAGGAAGTATGGAAACTGTTCTCATCCCAATTTAACCGACAAACTTCCTTTCTCAGTGTCGAACGCGGGCCCGTTTAATTGAATAAAAAGATGATATAAATACATAATCGCAGGACGAATGTACAAGTTTTTTATTCCGCCTGCAATCTGGTTGAAGCGCATTTATGTTATGTCTTCATTACCAAAAAAAAAAAAAACAAAACAAAGAAACAATTTCCTTGTTCTGTCAGTCCAAACACATATTTGCTTTTTATTTTCAGACAAATTCAGTAATAATCTCTCACAGCACACCGAGAATCACTGACGTACTTCCGCCTCGATCCAGTTTTACGGCCTGTAGACCGAGCTAAATTCTAAAGCTTTAGGCTGCCGGTTTGGCCGATCCTGTCAGGACCGAATCGGCCGGCTGCTCCTTTTTGAAGGCGCGCATTTAGGTCAACGCGACGCATGCTTTGTCTCAGCTGACAGCTGACGAAGACTAGTTTGAAAAGTTCTCAGACGCTCAGGCAAAACACAGAAACATATGTGCGCACACTGCGGGATTTGTTCCAGTTTGCTTCCCGTGCCAGAAATCCAACATCTGATGCTGATACAAATCAGTAGGAAGTGTAAGAGCCGTCCGGACGTTTTAAGTGCAGAAAATGCAAACACATATCACGTTTTGGAGTGTCAATAAGTATTATTCTTATGCAACTGATAAGTGAAGTGTAGAGTAGAATCACAAATGCAAAAACACTTCATTGTCAAATATCACAATAAATTATGACTATTGTGTGTTTTTCATCTATTGATCTATTGGAAACACAGAAGTATGTTTATACATTTGCATTTTCACCCCCAGAAGGAAAAAAAAAAAAAACCTTGGAAAAGGATGAAAGAAGTCATACTTTGACATATATGCTGTTTTTTTTTTTTTTTTTTTGTCACGGGAGATGATTTATGTTTGACCTCATTCATTTTGATACTGTTCATACACACCTGACATTCAGTTCTTCTGATCCGTGAAAAGCGTTTTGGGTGTGCACTCTTCATACGCTCACGATGAGATGACGGAATGAAAATTTCCAAAAGCGTGAGCGCAAAAGTTCTTTTGTGGTGAAGACTGGCAGGAAACATTCCCAAGAAATGTGAGCAATGCCTAAAATGCCCCATCCCACAACAACAAGGAGCTGGGACGATTAATCTTCACCAGTGCCTACAAGAATAATTAAAAACAGATTCAAAGATTTCATGGGATCTTATTGTGAGAGTGGGACTATAAGTCATCAAGTAGCTTTGCAAAATCTCAAGTCGGGGTCGCCCCACAATCCTTGCATGGAAAAAGCTATGACGTCAACTCGTACCATTGACGTTGGGAAAAATGGGATTGCCCATCAGAATCAGAATCAGATGGAATGGCCAAGTATGTAACAACACACAAGGAATTGGTCCCGGGCACTCGTTGGCGCCCTGGAACGACGGACTGAGAAGAAGAACAGCATCAGACAAAACATGGCAGAGGTCGCAGAAAAAGATTTTGGGTGGAGTCATGGATGCCACCCTATCAAATTGTCTTGCCATGCCCCATTAATCTTGAGGATTCAGCCCAAAATGTGCCCAAGGACATACCTGGGGATAAAAGTGGCCCTCGGACAGTCGGACAAGTGGTGGTGGTCAATGTGTACCTTAGCAGAATCACTAATCAACACAAGAACTGTATGGATGGAAAGAATCCACATCTCCAGATTCCAGATCATGACGTTTGAAGAACTGCGTGTATGGAAAGAATCCATATCTCCAGATCCCAGATCATGACGTTTGAACAACTATATGGATGGAAAGAGCCCATATCTCCAGATCCCAGATCATGACGTTTGAAGAACTGCATGGATGGAAAGAACCCATATCTCCAGATCCCAGATCATGACGTTTGAACAACTATAAGGATGGAAAGAATCCACATCTCCAGATACCAGATCATGACGTTTGAAGAACTGCATGGATGGAAAGAACCCATATCTCCAGATCCCAGATCATGACGTTTGAACAACTATATGGATGGAAACAATCCACTTCTCCAGATACCAGATCATGACGTTTGAACAACTGTATGGATGGAAAGAATCCACTTCTCCAGATACCAGATCATGACGTTTGAACAACTATATGGATGGAAACAATCCACTTCTCCAGATACCAGATCATGACGTTTGAAGAACTGTATGGATGGAAAGAATCCATATCTCCAGATCGCAGATCATGACGTTTGAACAACTATATGGATGGAAAAAATTCATATCTCCAGATTCCAGATCATGACGTTTGAAGAACTGCGTGTATGGAAAGAATCCATATCTCCAGATCCCAGATCATGACGTTTGAACAACTATATGGATGGAAAGAATCCATATCCCCAGATTCCAGATCATGACGTTTGAACTAAGTCTTCTGATTTCTCCTTATCATGGCTCATCATGACCACCAAAAAAAGTATTTCCTCCCTGCTTCTGAAAAAGAATTCCAGCTGGAATCACGGCATATTAAAACTGAATCAAATGAAATCAAAATTATGACCACCGCTACCTGTAAACCTGTTGAGAATAGATTTGAGCTCTCATTGACATGACAGTAGGTCAGCCGTGAAGATTGCTGTGCTTCAAAAGTTGGATTTTCCAAGGATGCATCTTTCGATCTATGAGATGATATTTTTACTCTTCAATGTTTAAATGTCGAATATGTCGCTGGACAGTTCGTAAATGTCGTCCAGTTTCTCATCACGTTGTCACGAGAAGCTATCCTTGCCACATCAGAGTCCCGTTGTTTAGTCCCGGTCATGTTCTCGATCAAGATTTTCTCACGAACTATCTTGACCACAGTATGGCAAAAAAAACGAGTCCGAGAACCACAGGCGAGATGAGCTCAGCGTTCCAGTTCAATGTTGTGACTTTTCCAGCAGCGTCCACTTTATTGGCAAGTTCTGGGCTAAATGTGCAGACCACAGCTAAGCTAAATACATCAAGAGGACCCCCAAAGGAATTGGGGAGCCGTCAAAGATCGAGAAATGATGTTGTTATTCTTTAGAGATGCACGTCTAAAATATCTGCGTTGAATTCGCTCATTGGAGTGCCTTGAAAAATAACAAAAAGAAAAATTCCTGGAAGTCACACATTCACCGTTTCTGCACCAGTAAACCTGCAATAGTATTTTTGTAATACCGTATCAATCTCTTTTAATGTCTCGTACATCTGGATTGAAAAATGCATTCCCCAAACATGTTCATCATCAGCAAATTGTTCATTAGCACGGATTTTCTCCCTCCTCTGCCTCTAACGGCAGTTGACAGACGCGGGACGTTTTCCGCCGACGGCCTTTTTTTTTTTTTTTTTTTTTTAACATGTGCATGCGTGAGACGCGCATAATTTCACTCACACCCCTTCAATGAAGCACATATTTGTATATTTTTTTTTTTTCTGGTTTCATGACAAATAAAAATAGTGTTTGTAGAAAAACAAAAATAATTGCAGAAAATCCTCCAAAACAACAAACATGTTGGAATCTGGGTCACTTTTTTTACAACAGATCACGCGCTGCATGCGCGAAAGCCCTCTTCTTCTTCTTCTTCTTTTCCTTTCGGCTTGTCCCTCAGGACATGAAAAACTTCCCACGGTGTGTATAAGGCAGACATATTGGACAAAATTCTGCAACATTTTGCTGTTAAAATTGTTCTGTGACCATATCAAGCCGGTCAAAGCTTTCATATTTGGTAGTTTACATTCATACAATGCTTAAAAATCAAAATGGGTCAAAAATAATATGTTCATTTTCCAATTAAAACTTAGTGCTTCACTTTTAATGCCGCTAATACTGTAATACTACGGCATATAATAAATACGAAAAATACAAGAAATGATTAAGTGTAATTTTACTCCTTTATCCATCCATTTATCCATTTTCTGAGACGGTTACCCTCACAACAGTTTCAAAGTGGCAACACGTTGACTGGAATTGAACTGATGACAACGATTTCCATTATTTTCTATGGTGAAAGGTAATTTATGAACGCAATAAACACCGGAGGTCAACCGGTGGAACGGGACAAAAATCATTTTTTCTCTTTAATTAGTTCATAAAGCGAGTAGTGAATTAGTCAAATATCACGAGCAACGTTGAAACGGAATGTCTTTTGGGCTCTTGCTACATGCACACATTTGGGCCAAAATACTAATTATTTGTCTGTCATATGAAAGGAAATGGCGGCACGGTGGAGCAGCTGGTAAAGCGTTGGCCTCACAGTTCTGGGGACCCGAGTTCGATCCCGGCCCCGCCTGTGTGGACTTTTCATGTTCTCCCCCTGTCTGCGTGCGTTTCTTCCGGGTGGGAAATCCTGTTTCCTCCCACATCCCAAAAACATGCAACATTAATTGGACACTAAATTGCCCATAGGTGTGATTGTGAGTGGGGCTGTTTGTCTCGATGTTCCCTCCAATTGGCTGGCAACCAGTTCAGGTTGTACCCCGCCTCCTGCCCGTTGACAGCTGGGATAGGCTCCAGCACTCCCCGTGGCCCTCGTGAGGATAAGCGGAAAAAAAATGGATGGATGGATGGATGGATGGATGGATGGATGGATGAAAGGAACGATGGCGTCATTAAACAGGTGTTTTACTGAATTAGGGAAGGGTGGAGAAAGCATCTCTGCTTGGCATCAACTCTTTCTTAGGAGGTTTGAAAGAAATCACTCGACCAATAAACACCTTTTTTCTTGTCTTTTTTAACTTTGGACGACCTATAGAGCAGATGTGAGGCAATTGTAGAGGCCAAAAACACAAAGCGTTTAAGAGGTGTGAGCGATGAATAAGGAAAAAAATGGACAAAAACAAAAAAAATTGTCGACTGAAGTCCAAAATACATGTACGACTGTGCCCTGCAACTGACTGGCGACCAGTTCAGGGTCTAGTTGGGTGGGATAGGCTCAGAGACTCCCAGGACCCTTGCGAGGATAAGCGGCTTGGAAAATGGGCTGGTAGATGTATTAAGGCTTTTTCACACAGCATTTATTGCCCATCAGATTCATTGTCTATGTGCCACGCAACAGCAAGAGATTTTGCCGGCGTTTACCATTTGAAACGGTGACGAAAGTGGAGGAAAACATTTTGAGCTCTGGGGATGAAGCCAGAAATTGAAGATGCGGTGATGGACGGAGATGGCCACAAACGTACACAGGAGCTTGGGAACTAGTATCGCAGGTGGACACTAGTTCCTTTCATCCTACACATTGAAAATCAAGTGCGATGTGTAAAGCGATTTATCGGTAAACATAAAGAAAAAAAAAAAAAAAGTATTGGTGACTGATGTCATTGTGGGAAAGGGAGAGACTGATCAATGCTAGCGTGGCGCGCCTGTCGAGTTTAAATGCTAAAATGCAAAATGGAGTTCACTTATATGATAGCCTCGTCCTGCAACAACCAAGTTTGGCTAATCAGCACACTTGTGATGGCCAAAATATTATTATTTTTTTCTTACTCATACAAATAAGTCCTGGTTCTGCTGTTACATCTCTGATGCTCCAATTTACCGGGAAGCAAAAGCATCTTATGGCTAAAGGAAGGCGCATTTGTTGCTGGGCCGAACGGCGCTCGGTCGTGGTGCTGCAAAACACGTTTGCGTGTGTTTGCCCAAATTATCGGGACTCACCTGGCAGGGCACGGCTGGGTGTTACACGGCATGGTTCCACTAGCTGGCCTCGATCTGGGATTACAGTGCGATGCATTCACTTGCACTCGCATGTCTTTGTAACATGCTGGCTTGGTGTTCATTTGCCCTGTGTGGGGAAGTAATTGTCGTTCAAAGTTCCATAAATGAAGAGAAAACAGTTAAAAAAGACAGTCGAAAAATACTCCCTTAGACGCTATCACTTTAAGAATATTTGATCACATGCCAGATTTTCCGCATGCGTGTACGCAAACATAATTGGCCACTAACGCTCAAAACAAAATCTGCCAATCAAGAGATTGTCGAACATGTCCTGCTACTCCAGCCACAGATCTGACAGTTTTCAGGTTGATGCAATAGATTTTGTTTGGAAGTACCCTCGTTTGTTTTTGGCGTGAAGTCACGTCGACCCATAAAGGTCGGCTACTCTTTAGTAAGCCAAAGAACCCCAAACCAGTGGTCTACAATTCGAACCCAAAGAGGTGCAGGTGGCCCAGGGTGAGGAACCTTAACCTGCAGGATCAATCGACAGTCACACGCCACTCGTGCAGGCTTCGATCGCATTCGTCAAAGCAAGCAACTACGCAACGTCGGGCGCCGACCCCCGACCTCAAATCATCAGGCAACGGCTCGCAATTAGTGGGCCGCTGTGGGATGAAAGCCAAAACTCGTGCGTAGGCGCAAAAAGGAAGCGCAGTGGCCCATCAAGGCGCAACTAATGTCTCTCGGGCAGGGACGGGAACGCCGGCCTGCAAAGACCTTATTAGAGGTCACGGGGGTGCGAGCCTTGAGACTTTGTTGTTTTCATCTTTGGCTCGGCCCACATTATTGGCGGTGGTGCATTCATTCGTGCGATGGGCAGAATTGTTTTACTGTATTTTTGAGCACAAACAAAGGGAACTAGTTGGCGAGAACTTTCAAGTTTTCCTTCCAAATGTCTTTTTGGTCGGTCAAGATTTGTGGCAGTGGCTGTGTGTCAATGCTAAGCAGAGGTTACACTCACAGAGAGCACAAAAAAAGGAGAAACACAGCATATTTTTTCAAATATAGCTGGGATAATGGAGCACTTTTGGTTCCCCCACAAGAAGAGAAAAGGAACTGGAAACAAATTCGAAAAAAAAAACCAGACAAGCAATTTGCAAATAGTCGAATCTGAATGTGCAGAGCTGCAAGAATTCAGGAGGGTCCACCGTGTTTCGATTTTTGACGTTTGTCATGTGAAAAAGCAAGTTGCAGTACCTCCGGCACATGATGCCGAGCACTTGGAGCGTATGATGGCCCACGCGTAGTTGTGTTCGATCTGAGTCCTTGCTCCACCAGTGTCCTCCAGAGTGTATTCCCAGTGTACGCCTGGGTTCGAACCTTGCAACAGAATCTGAAAAAAAATTTCGTGAAATAAAAACAAAACAAAACAAGACATTTGCTGCACAGAAAGTCATATGCAAGCCATGCATGCGTTAAAATGAATTTGAGAAATCCAATACCTCGATAACCAGCGTCTCATTAGTGGGTCCGGCCGACACGAGGCTCTCGGCTCTGTTGTAAGGTCTTTTATATTCAAAAATGGCTCCCGCGATGTGACGTCTGCCCGGCCGGTCCACCGACCAACGCCCGTTCAGGTGATAGCGCCGCCGGGCGTCCCTGATGGCCAAGTAGGAGCTCGACGTATTCAGTTCGACGACGCGAATGCTCCGAGCGCCGGCTGGAATGGTGGCCACGCTGTAGTACTCTGTCAGAAAGACCGGGAACATTCAAGTCCAGGTGGGAAAACAGACATTGACTACGTCTGTGCACAGGTAAAGAGCAAATCATTTGCACTGCAAGTCCCACTTCAAATTATGGATCTTATGTTTTCAAATTATACACACACTGTATTATCTTAAAACGCGTGAGAACATTCATTGAAGCCTTTTTAAATCAACATAAAAAAGATTTTTTTTCAGATTTGGTTTTCAATTTACACAATGAAACAATCGTGGAAGATTAATAAAGGAAGATTTTTGAAAATCAAAATTTTTCACGTTGCATTATAGTTTTACAAATATGCTCCGACTGAATGTCATCAAGGCAGCACGGTGGGTCAGCTATAAAGCGGTGGCCTTACAGTTCCGAGGACCTGGGTTCAATCCCGGCCCCGCCTGTGTGAAGTTTACATGTTCTCCCCCGGGCCTGCCTGGGTTTTCTCCGAGTATTCCGGTTTCCTCCCACATCCCCAAAACATGGATTGATTTGACACTCTAAATTGCCCCAAGGTGCGATTTTGTGTGTGACTGTTGTCTGTCTCCATGTGCCCTGCGATTGGCTGGCAACCAGGTCAGGATGTACCCTGCCTCCTGTCCGACGACGGCTGGGATTGGCTCCATCACTCCTGTGAACCCTTGTGAGGATAAGAGGCTAAGAAAATGGATGGATGTCATCTACCGCAGGATATAAATCCTGATCACTTAGATATGAGTCAAACAAGAAGAAGGTAAGATGAAATCCTTCCGGACTAAAAAGCATCAAATTGCACCAAAACTACATCATGCAAATTGCTTTTGTGTATGAGCTACCAAAACGATAAAACATCGATTACGCTTGAATAAGAGTTTACATCTTCACATAACAATAATCAGGCAGATCCACAAATGACCTACGGTTAGTGGGATGCTGCTGTGTGTACTGTCCTTTGAAGGTCTTACAGGTGGAGTTGTCGCCTTGACACACTCCGCAAGCGTCAAGCCCAGCTGAAGACCCCAACACACGGTCGCAGCCCACTCTCTGCGGAGCAAAAGCGTCATCGCTCATCAGGTCCTCTATTTACCTCGTCAACGCGTTTCGCTGAATGCGTCAAATCGGACAACTGCCTTCGCTTCCTTGCTGGAATTCAAAACGCGGCGACACTCGACAGTTACAATTCAAACACTCCCTGCTGAAGGTTTACCTCGCACAGGCCATCAATGCAGACATTAGGACCGTCCTGTGAGCAACGGGTTCCATCCTTGACTTTGCTGGCCAGGGCAAAGAAGAAGTCATAACCTTCAGCGAAGCAGTAAAGCTTGCATGCGTCCTGATCTGGTGGGAAGACAGAAATTTGACTTTTTGCTTTTCCGCAGGTGAAGGTTGAGAAAAAAAAAAAAAAGCTGACGAATGACTCGATGTCGAGGTGTGTCCCAAGACTTTCGTCCCAAGTGGTTGGGCCTGGGTCTTACCGTCCACTTTGGTGTACGGCCTCCAGGTGTAGCGCCACCCTCGGAACTGCTTGCTGTTGAAGTGGGCGCATTGCTGCGCTCGGTAATCGACGGCGTTTTGGGGGCAATCCTGCGTGTTGCACAGCTCGTACGACCGAGGCGAGCCTTCGCAGAACTTTCCCCCGTGAGACGGCCTGCAACGGGAAGCCGATCTCACGTCAAGAACAGCGCTGCAATACTTGAGGAGCATCTGATTGCGAGTTTGAACGTCTAAGTCGGTGTTTGAGTACTCTGTGTATCCCCTCCAGGTGCATGCGTAATCCTTCCGTTACATCGTACGGTATACGCAGTCAGATCACTGTCACTTATCTCGGCTTTACTTTCAAACTCCCTTCTTATGTTTCTTGCTTTCATCTCCTTGAAACATTCTTCCCTCATCATCTTTTCACCCGCTAAGCCTCTCTATCTGTGCCGATCTCCGTCTTCTCTTCAACCTTCCCGTCCCCTCCTCCCCACGCCTCTGTCTACACTCAAAGCCGTCATTTGTCAGAATCTTGGCGAGACCCGATAAAGAGGAGGCTCCGCTAAGCAAATCTTCCCAAGTGATTCACGAGCGAGGGAGTGAGCGAACAGATAAGAGCGTGCGAGGTGTCATGTGACCCACACGGTAGCAAACAGCACGCAGGCATACTGCAACCTTCAACTGTGCTTAAAAAGCCAGAAAAGTGGAAAGCTTGCAGCACCGCACACATTCTTATATTAAAATCCGCAGTCAAAGCAATCACTGGGTTGATGATTCGAAGTTTTCTAAGCGGACACGGCTTCTCCCGTCCAACATCTTGAAGGTAAACTTTCTCGAAGCATTCCAATTTGTTTTACTGTCAATACCAATTCCAAACCTATAACTCCCAGATCATCAGGGCGGTGCAACAACAATCGATTTTCACTTCAATCGCCCCAAAATGTTCATTTATTCAATGTAAATATACATTGGTTCCTCATCGTATGTCTACCACATACGGGGAAAGGCAGAACGATTGCTTTGTCTTCAATTTGACATGCTCGGATTTCACATCAAGTACATTAATGAGTGAATTTCGACGACAATTTAACATTCAGGCTAAACGGGACGTTTTTGTCTGTGGGATTTTTCTCATCGAAAATGAAAGCCTTGGTCCAGTAAATGTTGGCAAACACTGCACCAAGGTTAGCTAAGCTACCTCACTCGATACGTCACAGTGGTTTCCATTTAAACGCAATCTCATTGGACCTGCAACAAGTTTTAGGTGATTCTTTTTGTGAGACTCCTGCCCACTGCCGTCCAGGACCGCCAAACCGCGTTGCGTCTCGCGTCGCTACTACCTGGGGTTATCGCACTGCCTGTCCCGATGGGCGACTCCACTCTGGCAGGTTCGCGAACAGGCAGACCAAGCCGACCACTCCGACCACTGGCCGTGCAGCGGCCCGGGTCCCTCGTCGCCGTGTTTCACGCAGTGACCCCTTCGACACCACTGGAGAAGATGATTTGTGCGTTATGACCGGGGGTCACACCGTCAGAAACATACACACCTTTTAAAAAAAAAAAAAAAATACTTCAATGTCCTGGAAGTCCACGAAATCTGAAAGGCGGTCAAAACGAAAAGTTCCGATGCACAGTTTGTAATTAGAGGAAAATCTCGTGCGACTTACTGACTACCGCAACCAGCAGTTGAAAGAACTTATAACCCAAGTACGGGAACTGGTCTTGGAATATAATTTCCCATTAGTGTTTGATTCAGTAGATATCAATTCAAAGGGGTGAAAGTAGAAACCGTGCTGGACAGCATGCATGAATAAATCAAAGCAAACGCTACACTTTGCTTCTAGAATAAACATACAAGATGGAGTGCTACTTTATTTTTTTTTTTTTTTTTTGGGGGGGGGGGTCTTTTCTGTCTCCAAAATTGAAAGGAAAGAGCCCTGTTTTATTTCAACGCTTGTCACAGATGCATTTGGTCTCGCGCTTAAAATGATCAAGTAGACATCAGCTCAGGCCTGACGGAGGTTCACAATCGGCAGCACTTTGCGTTGTCACGTGGAATCCAATCACCCAGTCAAGGCACAGATTGCAGATTAGATGTCAAGGGAAAACTTTGTCTGTGACTGATGGAAGTGTGCAGAATTTCATACGTTACAAAATATAACAACTCCGGAGCCAATTCATATTTTCAAAGGAGTGCGACCTTGCTCCAAATCCCCGAATATAATGTGAGAGCACATTTTGAAATTCAGACCGGCGTCACAGGCGGTTTCCATCATGAACTGTGTCGAGATGACATCAGACGTTGCAGGAAACTGCCTTTTGGGATGATGCGTGTTGCCGTAGCTCGGGCACAAGGGCACAAGTGCAGCTGTTCCCGTTCCCACTCACAGATGTTTGATACACCGGCGACAAAACAGCTGCTCCCCCAACGATATCAGAAAAAAACATATTGTTTGGACATTGTGCATATAATAAAGCAGATTCAAATGTTCCACTTTGCTTCGAACTGAAATCTTCGATCCGGGTAGCAGTCCGCAAAAGTGCAGTGTCAGTGAAAGATTTGAGTTTATTATTATTATGTTTATTATTTGCACGTCATGTGCAGCGCTCAGTGAGAATGTTTTGCCGAAATGGTTGTGGTGGCGTGGCTCTCGAGTTCCTCCACACCAAAATCATCCAGCCGAACTTCAACCTTCCCACAAAATTATGCACACTTTGAGGGACGTGCAATGAATAATTTAAATCCTTCGGGAACCACGGGGCGGAGTTCAACTCCAATTATTTCATTATTTCTCAATTATTTTGAGCATATAATCTAATTCCACTGTTAGGGTCTGACTGTGTTCACACTTTTTCTTTTATGACACTGAATCCCTTCAAGTGGGACGGTATGCTTGACACAACTACTTCCTCGAAGGCAAAATTCCAAACTGAAAAAGTAAATCCCACGCATACCAGTGTGGAATGTCCACTTGTCTTTTGTTTTGTTTTTGTTTACTTGTTCAAATGTTGCCACGGAGCCACGTGCATATACGACCGAAGCAGATCTGTACACTTCGTCTTAACTCATCGTGGCTTGACTGGCCATAATTGTACTGCATTTCCCCTCCAAAACATGATCATAGACGTGAAACACGGCAAACATTTGTGCATGCGATTGCTGAAAAGAATGAGCTTAAAAACAGACGTAAATGGGACCCTCTGCCAACAATGCGCTGATGCGCCGTAGGTGACTTCATATTCTTAGCATGTTGTAGGGATCACCAACAAGCATTCAACTCTCCCACGCGCACAAAAATGAATATCAAGTCACCATTTCAGGCCCACAGGCAGAGCCTTCTGCTGCCGGCATGAACTTGGTCTCACACTTCCTCCCAATGCGGTGGCACCAGAGAGCCTTGCAGATATCCTGGAAAAGAAACCAAAAAAAAAAAAAAGGCATTTCTGTTGTGTTTTAGTTTCATCTTCAAACGCTTAGCGGCGTGACGACGAGCACCCCGACATAATAACGGTATTTGGCATCCGCAGTGGGAGGGAAACACCTCCTGCAGGTCCTCTACTTTGTCTGAAGAAAGATGCGAAAACCAGCAGCTTGACGGGCAATCAAAGAAAAGTATTGTGCAAAGGTCTTTGGCCTCAAAAGGACTGTTGTTGTATTGACCTTTTTGCACAAAAGTCATTCTAGCATACGGCATAAGCAGAACAATAGCCATCCATTTTCTTCCACGGGCGGTGCAGTTTACGAAGGCATCTCCAGACTTCCCGCCGCTTCGTCCTGCTCTTCCGGGAGATTCCGAGATGTTCCCAGGCCAGCCGTGAGACTCTTTGGTGCCTCCTGGGTCGTGACCGGCCCTTCGGCGGAACCCTCAACACCCCCCTCCCCCTGTCATCATTAATGGCACTGTCCGTCTGCTCATCATCATTCACGAACCAGGAAGTAGCCTGCCAACCAGCAAATGGATGTAAAAACACGAACGCAATCCTGGTTTTGGTAAAAATTGGCGGAAGTCTGCGCTCGACTGATGACTGACAACCGAGTCATCCGGCGGGGGGCGAATTCTTTCGCACACTGCTGTACGTGGCACATGAGTTGGCAGAAATAGAACGACTGATTTCGGGGGGGTTAATTTTTGTGTATTTTCATTTGAACCGATGCGTGGAGATAGCGAGTGGAAAAAAAAAAAGAAGAAGAGAAATAATAATCTGCAGTCACAAGAAAAATAGGGCACAACTGCCAAACTCAATTCACATGATCTAGCGGCTGTGTTTCTCAGCAGTGGTCTGAAAGATTCGGATGGGAGCACTGTGTGCTTTCCCAGATCGTGTTGCCAGAAAAACACAGCCTGCTACTTTTCAGCAACTCCACTTTCTTACTATCTGAAGGGGAGCCCTTGACTTTGACAAGGCAGCGCAGATGCTGACGGCCACTTTGGAGTCAGCGCCTTGCCCCAAAGGAGTCACCCCGGAGTCCGTCGTAAGGTCTATTTCACAAGCTCTTTTTGTGTTTCTTTAGATGAGAAAACGTAAAATTGGCAAAGAGTGAACGCGAGACATACGGGGAGATGAATGGAAGGAAATTCAAATACACATTCTGCAATATCTGATTAAATTGTGCTTTCCATCAGTCATTTTTTTCAAGCTCCACATTCTCAGAATTTTGAATTGCCTTCCAATTACGGTGACACATGTTCCCCACAGGGCAATAAATTGCAGCTGAGAGGCCGATTCTTGTCACGTTTGGTTATTGAGGGACAAGCATCGAGAAAGGCCAAGACTGCGAGTGCAGTTAAGGGACTCGGGGCTCCAGCACCTCAATGCTACCAGGTGGACGTGAGGAGAGAAGACCGATTTCGTCCCTGCTGACCATAAAAATCGCAAAACCGTGAGAGAACACAAATAGTTCAATGCTGAAATAAGGCCGTTAAATGTTCACAGGGATGACATTTGCGTATGTAATAAGGAAGGCGCAAAACCTGCTCTAAAACTTTTCAACATGCTCTGCAAATTCTGCATGTTAAACTTCATTTCGTAGCTTACATTGAGATTGAACCCCTTGTAGAGAAAAGTTTGGAAATGAATCATCTCCGAGGCATAACTGTTACATTTACTTTTGCAAAAAATTAAAATAAAAATACAACTCCTCTGACCCAAACCCTGCCACACGCACGAACATACACACAAAGATCTCGCCAATCTCACTCATTTCCTGTTGATTAAAAAAGCCTAGACAATACAGTTTTTAATAACTTTTTAAGAATTTTTTTCAAGTTTGCCTTCATTACTGACATCCTTTTTAGGCCGGGATGTTTGATTTATTGCTGTGCCTTGCGGTTGCGCCCACGACGACACCCAAACGGCGCATTCACACCCTGGCCACCTCATTAGGTACACCTGCACGCTCAACAAAATCGATTTCGTCAACTCGGACATAAACGAATGTGAACCCTGATGGATGTCAAACGGCAAGATCAGCTGCAATCAGACAATGGAGGGTAACTAAAAGAAATTCCCATTGGTATTGCTCCAGTCTGAGTAGCCCGTGGCCAAAATGTTCAAATTCTGTTTGTTTTGTTTTGAGTGTGCGCGCGCGAGTGTGCAAAAGAGACGTGTGCAAATGTGACTGACAAGTGCAAGCAAGCCTGAGATTCCCAATCAGTTTCACCCATCTTTTCCACCGTTCTCTTTTTTTTTTCTTTGACCTCATTCCCTCAATCATACTTGCGTACCTTTAAGTACAGCAGGGCCTTGCTCGAGTTATCCATCCATTTTCTATACCGCTTGTCGTCATTATTGCCATGGGGGTGGGGGGGGGGGTGAGCGGGAGCCTACCCCGGCCCGACAAGTACACTCTTGCCACCGGTTGAAGGACGGACACTCGTCAATTGCAGGGTCAATATGCAGTTGCCAAACAAAATGTCGCACTAGCCGGGTTTGGATGCTAACTCGTTTTTGCATTCTGATTGAAATCATTCAGGGTGAGGATGTGAGGTCAAGTATAAACATACTTGACGTGATCTCGTCTGATCTGGTGTTCAGAAAAGACTACAGGTAAGCCCGGATTCATGTAACCATCACGTGATTTATCAAGATGGAAGTCAGTCTTCTATTTAGCACAGTACTTGCGATTGATTGCTACACGAAGCAACACTTCTTGATACTGAAGAAAGCCTCTTTGTTAATACTTTGCGATGTTTGCCTGTTTTGCCCAAGACCACAAGAACCTCATTGTTGAAGACCAGTTCTGTGTGCTCTGTTTGGAAGCCGTCGTCTTTCTAAGCGGGCAAACGAACACTTGACTGTGCATTCGAAACAGAATACCAGACCCCATGGAAACCAGGCTACTAGCATTCACAAATAAGGACAACTTAGAATCCACTTAGGTTTTACAAGGAGTTTTTACACGTCCATCCATCCATCCATTTTCCGTTCATTCCATTCATTTCATTCTCCGCCGCATGGGTGAGTTGAAGCCCGTTACAGCTTACTTTGAGAAAGAGGCGAGATAAACTTTGGACTGGTCACAAACCAGTCACGGAGTATATATATATAAATACACACAAAAAAAAAAAAACAAACCTCACGCTTACATTCAGAGCGAAGAACTGCGAGTCAGCCAGGGATCCGGGAATAACCCACACAGGTAAAATTAGAGAACATGCAAAGTCCACATGGGAAGGCCCGACCCGAGATTCAAACCCAGAACATCTCGACCGCGGGTAAGATGTTCTAACTGCTACGTCAAGGATTACATATAGGTTGGAAAAAATGACGAAAAACAACAAGTACCTTCTTCAAATCAAGAGTGCAGAGCTTGGCCTTCTCACCAAACTGCCATTTGCACTGCGTGTCGGCGTCATACAGCTCGCCCGGCAGCTTCTCGGGATAGCGATACTCCTTCACTCCGCTGGGTTCATCCGAGAGGCACAGCGCCTGGGACGAGCTGGGGAAAACGGAGAGGACGGCCCAACGGATCAGCGTCTTTCAAGTTGGGATTTTACGTGGAGGACAGAAGACTGATTTTGATTGTAAAGTTCGTAGGCAAGGAAGCAGCTTTTGCGAATGTTACTAATGTATTGCATATTTTTACCAATTTTGGCAAGAAGAATGAAGATGTGGAGTACTTCCCGAAACTATGCTTCCTGCTCCACAAGTACAAATTTGTGCCACAAAAACACACTTGAAAAGATTTATATTACCCTTGTTCCCCACTTTAGCGAATGCAGCAACTGTGTTGTCATGGGAACGGGTCATTCTGCCAAACTCAACCTCTGTTTTAATGTATTCGCACTCAATTTTGAGCGAAAAAGCCGTGTCACCTGTATCCAGAAAATGTTGGGGATTTCCAGCATGAAGTGATATCATTGATTCTCATATGGAAAACTTAAACATCGCCGTCTGGGGATTTCAGTTTGAACGTAAGGTTGAAAGTGCACGAAAAGACCAAATATTTTGGAAAGAATGATTGCAGCGGCCGCATCACTTGAGCACGCGATATGAGAGTGTGTATTTTTAATGTTTGCCCGTGTTGGACGGTTGTATGCGCACAAATGTGTGTTTTTAGCTTGTTTTTGCTTCATTTCGTAATAAAGTTTGTGAAAAACAAAGTGCAGCAGCCAAACGGGTGAGATGAGCGCAAACATTCATCCTTGTTCTGCATTCAAGGGCAATTATTGCATATTCAACAGCTTAAAGTATTTCTACAATATTAGTATAAAATATACACAATAATGACACCTTTAATAACTCGAGAGTTTGAGAACAATTTCTCAACAGGATAGTGTGCAGTTATTGATTACGGCAAGCACATTAATAAATGAGCTGCTGCGTCATTATCACTATCATAAGAGTAAAAGGCAATATTTTTATGGTCCTGTATTTCATATCATGAGATTGTGGCGGTTTTCCTAATCAAATGTCCAGTGAGCGTATCGTGTCATCACATGAGCCGAGTGATGATAATATAACGTTTCTGAATGACTGGGCTTTTAATTGGCTAAAAAGTTCTCGTCGTGGCAACAGAAACATTTTTAAGTGTCCTTTAAGAACAATTATGTCTGCCAATTTAATGCAGAACAAAGTATCAGCACGCAGGTGAGAAGAATAAGAAGAGTTGCACGAACTGACATTTTTAGAGGCTCTGTTCACCAAATACTGAAGATGACGTGAATGTAACTGTACATCTATCGATTTTAAGATGAGCAGAATAATGAGTTTACTGGTAATGATGAAAAAAAAAATGACATTTTTAACACACTATATCTATATAGTTTTTACATCTTGCGCGTCTTATAAGGAGCAATTCCTACAAACAGAAATGTCTCTTGTTCTTGTACCAGGGCATCACCGACTGCCGGAGAAGAATTCCTTGTGTGTTTTTGCACACTTGGCCATTAAATCTGATTCTGATTCTGTTTTCATGATGTCAGGCTGACGTCAGGACTCTTTATCTACAGTATAATAAACAGAAATTCATTTCAGAGGATGACAGCAGGCCGGATCG
This sequence comes from Syngnathoides biaculeatus, assembly GCF_019802595.1. NCBI lineage: Eukaryota > Metazoa > Chordata > Actinopteri > Syngnathiformes > Syngnathidae > Syngnathoides > Syngnathoides biaculeatus. The sequence continues at coordinate 1,964,644 of NC_084644.1, forward strand.
GTCGGCGATGGGCCGATCCGCGTGGCCTGCGTTGGTGACGGCCGTGCGCCTTAAATAAGGCTGACGGCGCTCACGAGGGTGACATCGAGTCTGCTCTTATAACCGAGCGAGGAAAAACACCCCGACTGTGGGTAAGAAGATCCGCCGCTTCTGCTAACACCGGTAAATTTAGTAGGAACGCCGGCTCTGCAGCGATCTGGTTTCAAGCACATTCATTCTCTCTCTCTCTCTCTCTCTCTCTCTCTCTCTCGCTCGCTCTTTCTCAAATTCACACAGCCGGCCGGACAGACAGACAGATGGAGGCACGAGAACGCACGCGCATGACGCATACTCGCTTGCTTGGCTGAGCAGGCTGCATGTGTAAAAAAGTGACTGCACAAACATGCGGCAACACCCTGGATGGACGTTGACGTTGATGCTAACAATGAATTTAGCTAAATTTGCAAGACTCACATGCATATTGCCAAAAGTGTTTTTTTTTTTTTTTTTTAATCATCGCTTTAGCAGATGTATCTATATAGAATTATTTTCACATCCTTAACAAATAATCACAAGTAAACATTGCAGTTTACTCATTCCTCGTCATGAGCGCTTGTTGCTCATGGGCGATATTCATCATATTGATATTCATCATTTGTACGTCGAACTCCTTGCTCCACACTGACCGTCAAACACATTTTACAAGATTCAAAAACTTCTCTCCGGTCAACAAACCTCAAATGTATGATCTACAACAGAACTTCAACTGTATCTCGTCAACGATTCTGCTGTTCAATTTGTGACCTGCTACAAATATTTCAGACTCGGGCTTGAGAGTTCACTTACGTTTGAAACGCACATCAACACTCTTCCCTCGAAAGTAAAAAAAAAAAAAAAAAAAAAAAAAAGGCAGATTAGGCTCTCCTCACCGAAATAAATCCTCACCAAGACATTCTTCTAAATTGTTTCTCTTTAAAACGTCTGTCCTCCCATCTTTGATTGATTTTAGGCAGATTTATTGCATGGATCAGCCGCCAAACCACCCCCACCCCCGACAAGCGTGACAGCATATATTATATCACGCCGCCATCTACTTTGTCACACGTGCTCCGTTAAAACACCCAGCAGTGTAATCTCCACTCCCCGCTTCACCGGTTCATGTTTATCTAGAAAACAGTCGATGGTAAGACCCCCGCCTGATCTTCACTATCTTGCTCACCATGCATACCACAACCAGCCCTCTCCGTTCATTACATTTTTTTTTTCCTTTTTAACCTCTGCATTCTCAAGGTCTTCAATACTTTTGTTTTCGGCCACAAAGGACTGGAACACTCCCCAATGATATATCAAGTGGTATTTTATTTGTATTTGGTTTTTTTTTTTTTTTTTTCCCAATTTTTTGCTGCTTTCTCCAACAAAGTCAGCGTTGCATGGATAGATTAGGGTTAAATAAATGAATATAATAGAATGTGGCGCGGTATGACTTTGCATGCACTATTCTATGTCAACTATATGGTGTATGTTATGTCTTACATTCATAATGCCAGTGTCATTTAACACAATAATAATCTTTAGCAGAGACAGCAAAGAAGATGCGTTTTCTTACCTGAGAAAGCGGCTGAGGTACTGCCGGCTGCACGCGGACCACGAGAAGACACCGTTGTGACCCGCTAATGTGGGCGACATGATGTTGCCCTCCGACTTCTTGCAAATGTTTCCTTCGCCGTCATGGACCATCCCAAAACTGCGCAGTCAAAACCAAAAAAAAGCGTCCGCACGGTAGAAGAAAAGCGTTGGAGTCGGAAATCCTTACTTGTGTCCCGATTCATGGGCAATGGTGAAGGCCAAGCCGAGACCCGTGTCCTCATTGATGGTGCAGCTCCGGTACTTGCTGCACATCCCACTTATGGGGGCAAAACCTGAAAAAATAAACGTGTCATTGACACAGTTTGACTTGTACAGTAACAAAAATACTGTGCATTCGCTTGATTGTGAGAACTGCAATTTTTGTTTACCATCTTGTTTCATGCAATACTCATTCAGTTATTGTGATTGTGTAGATGTACAGTAGATGGTAGCGTGTACCATCAGGAATAGAATATGCTGCAATTCCAGTAAATATTTTCATCATATGTCATGTACACACACACACACAAAGATTTGAGTTTTGACTTCAAAGTGAGGCTAAAGTGTACCCCGAGAATTAAAGTTCAAACGTTTTTGTCCACGTGTATCCGCGTGCGTGTAATCGCTGCAATGTTTCGGCGGCACTAAGCGTTTTTTTTTTCCTCACAATCCGAAAGGACCACATCGTGTTTGGGTTGTCATTACCGCAAAGAAGCTGTTGTTGTTGTTGTTTTGGTATTTGTGTTCGACAGCACCCGCTCAAGAGTCGCTGTTGTGTGGGCTGAGCAAAAACAACAATCAGATTAATGGTTGCAAATCATTGGTTTGGTCGGATGAGTATTGTGCTATTGATGTAAACGTCTGTCACGAATTATGTTTATGAGGAATGGATGTCCTGATTAGAGTTTTTTTTTTTTTTTTTTAACATGAATTAGACTGAATTAGAAACCGTAAAAATATTTTCCGCATGTGCTTTTGTGTATGACGCTGCGTGACAGAGGACAGTGGCATCTTCCCAGCCTGAAAACAATAATGGATGACAGAAAAGCGTGAAATAATTGATGAGGACGGATCACATTGTTGGCGGAACGCTGGATCAGCTGGTAAAGCGTTGGCCTCACAGTTCTGAGGACCCGGGTTCGATTCCAGCCCCGCTTGTGTGGGGTTTGCATGTTGTCCCCGTGCCTGTGTGGCTTTTCTCCCGGTGGGCACTCCGGTTTCCCCCCACATCCCAAAAACATGCAACATTAATTGGACACTCCAAATTGTCCCTCGGTGTGATTGTGAGTGGGGCTGTTTGCCTCTATGTGCCCTGCGATTGGCTGGAAACCAATTCGAGGTGTACCCCGACTCCTGCTTGTTGACAGCTGGGATAGGCTCCAGCACTTCCCGCGACCCTTGTGAGGATAGTCAGCAAAGAAAATGGATGGATGGATGGATGGATGGATCAAATTGTTTTGACATATAAAGACGATCCCCTGACACATTTCTGGTTTCACTTTATGATACGTGACTCATCTTTTTTCCTCTCCACTTTACATTCATAGTGAAGTAAAAACGTACGGCTGCTTTATTAGTAACTCAGAGTTAAATGGATACGTTTAAGGACTCCAATGAGCGCGGAAAAGACGTACCCAGAGTGTCACATGGCTCATTCTTCCATGAGCAGATGTCAAGTCCCGTGAGTAGGATGGCGTGATCGTGGCGCTGACCCTCTCGACCCCCGAGAGTGGACTGCCACTGGCAGAAACTGTTCAGTGTGTGGTCTGCGTGGTGACTGATCACCAAACCATCCTGAGACGCAAAAAGAAAGATTTTGAATATGAACAATTTGAATGAATTTTAAAAAAAAAATTAGATTGAAATGTGTTGAGTAAATAACTAAATCACTGTATTTAAACATCTTTTAGCATGATGTAATGTAGTTCTATAAGCAAAGCAAAGCAAAGCAAATTTATTTGTATAGCACATTTCATACACGAGCTAACTCAATGTGCTTTACACGATTAAAGGCATTTGAAAACAAAGAGATAAAACCTTTAAAATGGCATTAAAAACAATAAAAATGACAAAATATCTTTAAAAAGACAATTAAAACCACATACAATGCAAGTAATAGGAACAAAGAGTGGATATATTCTAAAAAGCATGAGAAAAAGAAAACTTTTCAACCTGGATTTCAAAACATTCCCACTTGGGGCTGACCTCACCTCTGTTGGCAACTTATTCCATTTGTGTGCAGTATGATAGCTAAATCCTGCTTCGCCATGTTTGCTTTGGACTCTGCGCTCCACAATTTGACCAGAGTTAGTCGATCTCAGGGCTATAACACGATAAAGTACATCCACACTAATGCAAAAAAAAAAAAAAAAAGTCAACTGAAACTTTTCTCTTTGTAAATTCTAGATTCTTGTTTGGATCTCATTAGACTCTGCAGGTGTCCCCATCGTTCTCAAACCACTTCAAAAATGTTTCATGTCCACCATAACCAACACTAAAAAACACTCGCATCGTATTTGGAATGCTAATCAACACATCATATTATGGTAAGCCACTAAATTGCAGTCTGAAGATGGCGCTTGCATACACGAAACAAAAAAAAAAAAAAAGTGAATAATTCAGTCAAAATATATCATGCAAAAAAAGTTCATAAATGAATAAGAAAGCAATTCTCAAGATTCAATACAACACAACATTCATGGAACTGTAACTAGGCAGTGAGTCTTTTTTGTAGCTCTCGGGGGAACCCGCGTACCACACTTTGAGAATCTCTACTATTGTAGACAGTAAGCATAATTTGTTCCTGGCGTGCATTTATTTTTTTAACAGCGCGTGGCGATCTCTTTAAAAGAAGGCTGATGATAAGATGATTGCAAACTGAAACCGCCTTTGTTCCTTAAAAACAAAACAAAACTCATAAATGTGAATTTAAAATTGTTCTAATGTGCAGTGGAGAAGGTGAGAACAACTCCAAACGTTGTTACACTGTTTTACGCGACATATACTGTTGTCAGTAACGTTTTTCCTCCACATAAGTCAAAAAGCCGCGTGTCATGTCAACTGAAGGTAATTTAAAAAAAAAATTTAAAAAATCCCTCCACAAGTTCTCACCTGCTCTTCGTCAAGAAGCACAAGTCCCACTATGACGATATTGATGCTGCCTCCTATGGTGCCGTCTTTGAAGAGACTCGACACCTACCGCCAGGCACAAAGACACAAAATATTGGAGGCGGCGACTGGCCCACATGACTGAACAAGTGCAGACGGTTATTAAATCACAAGGCAAAAAAAAAAAAAAAAAAATACACGTCAAATGAGTTTGTGCAGGTGTTCCTAATGTTATGACTGTCATGTTATAGCTTTAATGGTCTCTTGATCTTGGGTCACTTAATCAGGTTGAGTAAATACCACAGGTACTTGTCACTCTGTGTTTATCTAATCTTCAAATTCACATTCCTTCCTTATGTTGCTGATGGTTTTTTTTTTTTTCCCCGCTGAACTGACGCACGTCTTGCCTCGGGGGCTGTGTTTTGTTACCGAATCGAAGCGAAAACTCTGAGGTCAAAGAGACAATCAGAACCACTTACGTTAAGTTGAGATCTCCCGAAACACAAGACAGATTGGCGAATTCCAAAATAGCTGCAGAGCATCACTTTTTCTTTACACTTTCGCGTAAACGTCAAACGTGTTATGAGACTAATAAAGGGTTGATTTTCTCACAGTTTAAAGATGATTAAGAAAGCTATCTTTAGATGTAATCATTGTGCTTTCCTACTGAGAAAAATACACGTCATAATAAGGACAGTATATTATATCTGTCGAACAAAAAGGTCACGCTACATACATTCATTTTCAGAAAATGTTTCAATCTTTGGATCCCCTTCGGAGCTAACGTGGTCAGGGTGAGCTTTTTTCTCGTTTTTTTTTTTTTTGTTTTTTTTTTAAATACGAAAGTCTGTACCGCATTTAGGTGACGGGGATTGACCTGACCCGATCTGGACGTGGGAGCCGTGTTTTCAAAATAGATGGCTTATCTTTAGATTTGTCAGTCAGTCGTTAAGAAGCGAAACGAGCGTGACGGAATGTTCTTTGGGATCAGCTGAGAGTGACGAGCTGCGCGGCCGCGAACTCACCTCAAGATCGGTGTCGTGTTTTCAGATGGGTTCGCTCCGATAAGGGAGAATGGCACTCACTTAACCCACAATTCAAGCGGGGGTAAGGCTTTGCAAATGTCACCTTGGACCGAAGCGTAAAACAAACACAAGCGAGCGTGGGACTTTTTTCGGATCTCATTTGGAAGAAAAAAAAAAAGTCCAATTCACAAGGAAATGATATGTGAATGCAGGGATGCATAAAATTTGCGGACATGAAATCTCGAAAGTCTTAAAAGTCGCAACCAGAAGAGCACTGAGAAGTGACTGTTGTACTTCTTTTCAGGGGGCTACGATAGCAATTCGGAGAACAAGTTCAGGATTGAATCGACGGTCCAACAAACAAAGTCTTTTCTCACCATATTGAGCACAGTCAGAACATAAGTGGTGATGTTGTCGCGGCCGTGGTTGTCCATCATCTTCCCGTCCACCACCACCAGCGTCTCAACGTTCAGCTTCTGATTATTTTGCTTCCTGACCACGGCTGCTCTCCTCTTCCTGGGAACGAACGCGTACTCATCTGGAAGCAGGGAGAGATGCTCCGCCGGAGGTTTCGGCATGTCTGGGAAAAGAATTAAAATATTGACCGAAACGATTCTCATAACGCTTAGCGAATGAAAGCAAGTGAAAATGATCAGTGAAATGCGACCAGTGAATTGGTTTGGATGCTCATTGTCATCTGACGAGCTCTCGTGTCTGTCTTCGCGTGCCACTGATCATTTTCACCAAAATTGCATTTCATCACCCGCACCAAATGTCAGTTTGGGTCCAAGACGGACTCTCTGATCCCAAAATCTCATCTCCAATTGGTGCAAATTGGCAAACACTCGCACCAAAATCATGACGCTCCAGTTTTTACATCGCCGTCTTTGGAAATAGAGCCCGAAGTGATGTCTAAATGCCCTTCAATCATTTTGTTCCTTACCCCTGACAATGAGAACAATTGGATCACCTGTTGAATTAACGTTAAAGTTTTTTTTTTTTTTTTTTTTTTTTTAAACATGATGTCCTGAAATCCTTTTTCTTGATTGTAGTTATTGTAATGCTCAGCATCAGCGTTGTGGCCAGAAGGTTTGCTTATGTAGCCAGTCGGCAGGTGATCCGGCAACGTGGCTCGAACCCGGCCCGGGTGTTCACAGACGTTATCTGAGACAACCAAAAACAAGCGTCGCGCTTCCACTGGGGACCCGCAGCTGCAGGCCAAAGCTGGTGGTACCGGTTCAGGCCTCTACGACACCGCTCGGGTTAAAATGATCTTGAAGTCATTTGCGGCGACTAAACTTTGGTCGTGCTGTGAAGTGAATATTCAACTAAATGTCCTGCACTGGAAGGGTGGAGCAGCTGGAAAGCGTTAGCCTCGCAGTTCTGAGGACCGGGGTTCAAATCCCAGCCCCACCTGCGTGGAGTTTGCATGTTCTCCCGTGCCTACGTGAGTTTTTTTCCGGCCAGTTTGGTTTCCTCCCACATCCCGAAAACATGCAAGATTCATTGAAGAGACTAAATTGCCCCGTCGGTGTGATTCTGAGTGCGACTCTTGTCCACGTGCCCTGTGATTGGCCGTCAACCAGTTCAGCGTGTGGGCCGCCTCCTGCCCGATGACAGCTAGGACTGGCTCCAGCACTCCCGTGACCCTCGTGAGGATAAGGGTCACAGAAAACGGATGGATAGATATGGTCTATGTTTGGACAACCAAAAACCTCAATTGACATACAGTCATGTACTTGTACTTGGTACAAAGCGGTGTCTCTGGTACTATTTAGTGGCATAGAAAATAGATGGAAATCGAAGACAAACTCATTGTTCCCTCAACTCTAATGCGGGCCATTTTGTGTTTCTGGCGCATGTTAGTGATATATGGAACAGAACTCATTTTTTTTTCTCGCATTAGAAAGAGAAATTTCCCTTACATACATTTCTTCCATCTTCCGCAGAAGTGCTGCCTCCGCTTGTCATCGTGTGCGTAGTCGTCGCCGTTGCGGTCATTTCCTGTTCTGCGATGCCGCCGCCGCCGCCGCCCGTCGCGCGTGTGGCGAGGACGGCCGCTTTGCCGCCCTCCCTGCTCCTCTTCATCAGTCTGCCTTTTCGCGGCGGAGCTCCAGTCCGATTTGTGAGGAGCTGAATCGGGCGACCTCTCGCGAAGCACCCGGCGATCTTGACCTCCCTCCCTGTCGCTCTTGTAGAGGATGTGGGGCTGGTGATGGGAAGGTGCTGTGAAGTTCTCGCTCTGCGCAAAGTGGCGGGGCACTGGCCTCAAGAAGTAGTCTGCGTCGGGAGTCCGGATCAAACCTGACTGGAGACGAGATGCAAAGGCCGGTTAGCCTAAAAGGTTCGGCGCTCACCGCTGAAACAAACGGAGGTCATGTTTATCTCTTTTAAAACTGCGTCATAAATTCATCAGCCACAATATTATGGCATATTGTTGGTGTCGAGCTGTACTCCGCAATATCGAGAGATGTCTTAAATATTTTGGTTAAATCCATCAGTCAGTCATGTTAGGGACAGTAAAGCTCAACATCAACTCTTTCTGTGACCATAATGAACTGAATATTGTCACACACACACAAAAATGATTTCTCTGAAAGTGTTAATCCAAAGTACACATTAGTAGTCTTGTAAAAGCAGAATCATTGCTTTTTTGTTCCTTCAACGCTTTCCATCCGTTTCCGTGGGCAAAAATCCAACTGGGCACACCTCAAATAGCGGCCGTGTTTGGTCGTGCGCGACATCTGTTTGGCCGCTTGGGGTTTGACCCCATACCTCAAAATCTCTATAAAGGCTGTCAAAGAAAAACACAATTACGTGAGGATGGATGGTTCATATCACGACAATGTCTCTCGAGTTCAGGGACTCGACTGCTTCAAATAACCTCTGAATGATGCACACTTTTGAGTCAAAATGTTCCTGCGGCAAAGTCCTTAAGTATCCTTTCAGTTGTATGTCATGTTTGGTTTTGCGGTGCACTGAGATGAGTTGCAAGTGGTAGAAAGACGAGGATACGAAAGTATCGATATTTGGCTTCGACAGCCCTTTACCTATGCAACCCCCGGCTGGGTGAATTTCTTTTAAAACTAGCAACATCATTCCGTGGTAGCAGCGAGGACCCAAAGTCTTTATGTACAGTCTACACAGTATGCATGCATTGCTGGTCAGCAGAAACTTACACACAACATATGATTGAAGATGTCATCAGTCAGTTATGCCAGCGCAAATCTACTGTATATTTGGACACCGACTCCTCTCGTTTACTGACCCTCGCCGTCTGGCTTTGACAGTATAAAAATAATGTTTGGTTATTGCAGGCAAGCACAGTTGTGTAGGCTGCGACTCCTGACAGCTTACAATACATGCTTCTTCTTTTCCTTTCGGCTTGTCCCATTAGGGGTCGCCACAGCGTGTCATCTTTTTCCATCTGAGGCCATCTCCAGCATCTTCCTCTCTCAACACCCCAACTGCCCTCATGTCCTCCCTCACCACATCCATAAACCTTCTCTTTGGTCTTCCTGTCTCTCGCTCTTTTTTTCCTGGGAGCTCCATCCTCAGCATCCTCCTACCAATATACTCACTCTCTCGCCTCTGGACATGTCCAAACCATCCGAGTCTGCTCTCTCAAACCTCGTCTCCAAAACGTCCCACTTTGGCTGTCCCTCGAATGAGCTCGTTTCTAATCCTTTCCAACCTGGTGACTCCGAGCGAGAACCTCAACATCTTCATTTCTGCCACCTCCAGTTCAGCTTCCTGTTGTTTTCTTCAGTGCCAGCTGTTCCAACCTGCTTGGACCCGTTTCTTCACTTCCTGACCACACTCTCCATTGCTCTGTATTGTTGACCCCAAGTATTTGAAGTCGTCCACCCTCGCTATCTCTTCTCCCTGTAGCCTCACTCTTCCCCGTCCACTTTTCTCATTCACGCACATATATTCTGTTTTACTTCGGCTAATCTTCATTCCTCTCCTCTCCATCCAGTGCATGCCTCCATCTTTCCAATTGTTCCTCCACCTGCTCCGTGCTTTCACTCCATATCACAATATCATCTGCGAACATCATGGTCAATACACGCTATCGTCGTCAATACAGTATAAGTGCACACGCGATATGTCACCAGTCTCACATGGAACGTTGCCCCTTCCGCTAGCATGAAACAAATTGCAAGATACAGAACAAGAAAAGGAACATCTTCAATGCACATTGCAAGTGAAGCCCGCACTTTCGGTACCATGAGCAGACAAAAAATACATCAAATCTAAACCAATGAGATATTTTTATTGAAAACTATAAATAATGCCCTTTGACATTTGATCAGTCAGTAACAACAATTAAATAATTATGATGAAAGCTGTCATTTTGACCCATTAAATCCAGTCTGGAGCTTTGTTGCTATGCATGCTGTACTTGATAAAAGTTGCAAAGTGAAGAAAATATTCTGTTTGTAAAATTCATATCCCACTTTAGAAAACCCTTCAGAGGAGCAGCTAACGTACAACGAAGAGAATAATCTAATTTGAAAAGTAATTGCAGGAGCTGCTTTTTTGGGGTTGGTGGTTAAATTTGTGTCCTCATAATCAGAAAAAAAAGAGAAAATATAATGTACTCGTCTTGATGCAGATAGAATAAAACTTTGACCTTCCTTCATAGGCGGCACAGAGAAATATTTTCAGATAGTCAACACTTTTACCACCTCTTTTGATCAGACGTTTAGGTTTAAGAATGATCTTACACAAAAGCAGATGGATTCACTACTACCACATGCCTATGTTAAGAAATGAGGTCACTCCATTGAGTCGCCTGAATAGCAAAGTCATCAGATTACACTCTGTACTCTACGAGGTGCAAATAGCAGTCGTAAAATGCCTGAAACACTACTTGGGAGGGCGCAAACAGCCGGGCTCCGTGGAGTCAGACGCATCCGGACGAGCGGCAACAGGAAGGGGGAAGGGGGCAGGGGACTAAGAAGGGGAAGTGCACTAAAAAGGTGCACCTGACCACGTGTGGAGTCCCCCATCTTCCTGGCATCAAGTAAACAAATAAAGAAACGACGATGCAAACGCTGCAATAAAATCCCCTCCGAGCCACGTCCGTCCAGCCAAGTGATGGAGAACATTTTTCTGGAATAATGTTTTTTGTGGACCCAAGAGGCTGAACCGAGCCACGGGAATCTTGTTGAAGTCACACCTCAGTCATGCGTTAGCTCAGCAGAGAAAACACATTTTGAACACATCGAGGACTTCCAAAAGTCTTTCTTGACTGATCTTACAGACTTTGCAAGGTTACCGTAGCGACAGGTCCTGCGCTCTTCAAAGCCGCTTCACATCAGTGGAGTGTCACTCATTCGAAATATTCTTGGAAATCCCGGAGCTCGGATGAATGCGTCCCATTCTGTCATTACGACCGCCGCCAGCCCCTCAAGCAAGAAGCAAAGCTTTTACAAGAGGAAAGCACAAACACCTTCAAACGATTCTTCTCTGGCACGAGACGATTCTGTGCCGGAGAAAGCAGAGCGGGATCAAACTTCAGGGACTTTCATGCACGTTTTGAGGAAAATTTCAAGGGATTCCTTCCTAAAAACAAAGAGATAAATAGCAATAAAAAGAAAATAGAAATAAGAAACTCATTTACCAGCTCATCCCAACGAGAACAAATTGTGGCCACACAGGGCAGTGATTTTTCAAATGAAGAACTTGGAAGAAAGGCCAACGGGTTGGCCGTCCGCCCTGCCATATTCCAGTTATGGGTCCACGGGTGGGGTTGCCTGACTTTCTTTCTGTTGAAGTACAGAATTGTCAGACAGTATCCTCGCCTCAAAGACCCGAGTGATTTATGAGAAACAACCACAGAAAGGCAAGAACTTTCAAGGATAGTCTAACGTCAGCAGATCGTCTGAAGGCTGCCATGTGTGCAACACTCGCTCACATGAGATGCAGGACAAAACTGACGAGATTGGAAGGTCGTGGATTGCAACCTACAGCGGTTTCTTTTTTTTTTCTTTGAAGAAATGTTTTGGAAAAGAAAACACTCCCATGAAGTAACATGAACGGACAGTCACAGGATGCGGTCACCTTCTGGAGTCGCTTCCCGCCGTTGGTTGGCAGGTGACCATTTGAGACGCGAGGTCCGCCCGGCTCGTTGGTTTCGACCGTTCTTCACTTTGAACTGGAAGAATTTTTATGGTTGAACACCTCAGCTTAAGCCGAACTAAAGTCTCTTTGGGTTTCCGGGGCACAGGACAATGTATACTTTGACTTTACAAGTTGACACCGTTTCAAAAGGCCATTAAGCACTTCAAAACGTCTCCCGGAGGTAATATTGACCGATCGGGCCCATTTGAACGACTCTCTGTTCTCTCAAGTCACCTTCTTTCTTTCATCAGTCAGTAACAAAATAAAAAGAGAAAATGTGTATTTTCAAATTGACTTCATTCCATTGACTTGCATTTTAATGGGAAACACGTTCACAGCTGGATTTCAAACAAATGGCTGGAGGAATCGCAAACGTTTCCCTACAAAATGCGAGGGAAGCATTTCATCTGCGGCTTTTCGAGCGAGTACGATGAATAAATACATCAGTGATATCCTTTTTTTATCACTCTCTTGACTATTGATTACCGACCGGCGTCACCCTTTGCATGAAAACCGCATTTCCCCCCGTCTGCCTTTTGACTGCATCTTTTTTTTACGAGAGCAACCCTCAGACAAAGGAGATGGAAAAATGCAGTTGATTAAAAGTGACAGCAAAGAAATCAATAACAGCAACAAATTATGCTGATCTGAATTGCTCACACGGGCAGATGACATATCTTCTGCTTTGTACTTCAACTTGAAAAAAAAAAGGTGGAATTGATCTGCCTACTGAGCGGATTACGTGTATTAATGTAGTCCTTTGTTCTCCTGAATGCTAAGAGGACTAGCATAGCAACTTGTGGTTTTATGGTGGAGCTGCTCCGTCCGCTTAAGCTCAATGATTGTCATTCCATCTTTATTTTGGTGCTGCAAATAGGACCACCGAGAAAAGAAAGGAAATTCTGCCAAATGTCTCCAGAGAACAAAACGGGGCTCAAGAGGCCAGGACTCGTCATTGTTGCAACAAGTCCGTCAGTGCACCATCTGAACGCAAACGTCAACACACATTTCTGAATACACAGACGTTCAATACGAGTCCATTTTGTCTCGAAAGCGTGGATGTATTTCATTTCTTTGCTACTAAGGAAAAACAGTTTCTTGTTTCCTTCGAGTAATTGCGTCCTCCCTAATCCCGTTTTTGGCTTTCCATCAGGTCTGATGTGGAATTTGCTTGTACATCTTGTCCGCGTATGAATCCAGCACCTTTAGAAATGTGTTGGAGCTCTGAAATGGGTCAATTCCTTCTCATTTGTTTCACGCTAAGTCTAGCGCTACGTTTATTCTATCAGTGGTCCCAGGAGGAGACAAAGGCTCAGTTATGAATCAGCCGCTACATCAGTGGAAATGATGGAAAATGTTCCTTTTGAAAACACAAACACAACCAAAATCGCAGACCCGCCTCCCGCCTCCCGCCTCCCGCCTCCTCATTCCGCAATTCGACTCCGGGCATGTTCAGACTCACCATCCCCATGCATGTGGACAGCGCCACTGACGAGTTGACCTTTAGCCTCAGTGACCCTTGGTAAAAGCAGAGGTGGTCCCGCCGGTAAGCCCTCAGGCTCTTGGTGCCGTTGTTTCCCAGGACCTGGACGGTGAAGCCAGGTGCGATCAGGCTCCGCGAGGCGTCCCGCAGCTCCATGTGGAAGTCCTGCCCCAAGCCGCTCACCCGGAAGTGAGTCGTGTCGCCGCCGCCGCCGTCGGCGTGCGGAGGCAGCGATCTTCGCCGTCGTCTCCGCTGATGGTGGGCGATCTCGTGGGAGATGTACGCACCTTGCTGGCTGACCTCATACGGGGAGACCATCTCGTATTCTGGTCGGGGTTGGAAAAGAACTGTCAGAATTACTTGTTGGCAGTCGTGCGACAAAACTGCACTCAGAATATGCATATGATGGTGACAAGTGAAGTCAAGACAAAAAATATTTGAAATTAAAACGGCATGACAAGAGATCAGGAATTCAAATTTAGTATTCATATCAAACCCCATGAAATAGATGACAAAAACTTCACTCGAGCTCCTCCGGACCGGAGGTGCACTTCATTTGAGGGAACGACATGCTAACGCTGGGCCCAGGGGGGGTGTTCGAACTTTCACGCTGCAATGGCCGTCCGTCCAATTACGAGCGCTGAGCTTGACCCGTTCAGGTAGTAACGAGCCACTGATCAGAGCGTTTCCTCTGTGCCAGCGGTTGAGTCTACGGCCTGGTCCAGGTGGTTGTTCGCTGTCACATTGTGCACGTTTTTACCTTCTATGCAGGTGTGCAACTCGCAGCACGGGGGCTAAATCTGGACAGTTGTATCATTTTATGTGGCCTGCTATTGTAAATCTACTTTGTGCATTTGAACTCTGTAGTGAAGTTGTAAATTTAGTGGCTGGGAACGAGACTGCGCTAACTACATTTTTCTATTTTTTTTTTTTAATGAACTTTAGAAATAACTGATCACAAGGCCTGTAAATACTGATAAAAATCAAGGTTTAGCTCAAATTTTCACACAAGAGGGGCACTTTTGTTTTGAGCTTGGGTATAAGTGCATCTGCATGTTAGTGTTAAAAATAAAGGTTATCTATCAGCGTTCGTGAAATATTTACAGACTTGTCAGCTGTTTGGACTTGTTTGGACTTTTTACACTCAACTTTTCGAGGCACTTATTGAACAGCAGCCAGAAAACTTGAAATTCCCCTCCTGCAAAATAACAAAAATGGAGGAAGCCCACTCCAGTTCTGCTGAGCTAAATTCTTTCCAATTTTACCGTCATTGCGAGCGAATCTTTTTAAAACTGATTGAACAGGAATTGAATAAACGTTTGATTTCAAGTCTTGACATCCATTTGTGTATGTTTATAATAATGTGAAAAGGCAATATTACGAGTAAAGCAGTCCCCCCCCCCACAAACCACTTCAGTTTACACAGTTTATCTGTTTAAATACAATCTCCCATGTTTTCTATTCTGACTTTCATATTCTTGGTCCGCAATTCTCCCCCCCCCCCGTCACGCCCGGCCTAGTTCTGTTGGAAATGTCAGGCGCAAGAAACAGGAAGGCTCGGAGACCATTTGCAAGGGAGCCACTTAAGCGGAGCGTGAATCATGTTTGACCGAGTACTTGACTAGTTTTTTTACCCTTGCTGGGGTCAAGTAAGTGCCGGTCATAAAGGCAGATGGTCACGGACGTGCAGTCTAACGGGCCATGAAAAGTGCACCAAAAGTGAAGCGGACCTTTTGGGCCGCGGCGCAATTACTTTTCCAAATGTAGAGGAATAGAACGCCTCTACACACTTTCATAGGGTTGTGCTGACGACTCATTCATCAGCCGGTAGCTTCATTCTTCATTTTAGATGCTTGCGTGGGAAGAAAAAAAAAAAAAAAAACAACAAATGAATGATGTGAGGATGAAAAATGAATGCACTTGATGAACTTTGAGCTGGCGAGTCACCAGCGAGCAAACATATTCAATTTTGCTGTTGATTTTGGTTCACCCGTGCATGTGTAATGCCAAAGGAAAGCGATACGCAATAAAGTTATCGGCTAATAACCATCCCAAGTATCAGACCAACCTTGACAAAAGCCAGTCTCGGTTACCGACCACATATCGTGACCTGTTTCACGAAGGCCAAATATTGAGTAAACATAGCACAGAGAGCAAAACACAGCGTGTCATCGGTATGAAGTGCCGGCGGTTTGACGCCGCCGTGCGTCTTGACGCTGACGCGAAGCGCATCCTCGCGACGTGACTGACGCTTATTAATGGCTGCATTTATTTCAAGCGGCGTGCACTCCTTCGACTGCACATTGGTAACACTGCCAAGCCCGTCTGCAGGCCAGGAAGTGTTTTAGCTCTCTGATCTTGCCACAGAGACCCCCGAAGGAGTCCTCAAATACTTCCAAGTTTTAAGAGTCTACTTTGCAGACATGATGGCACTTAGGCAGAACGCACGCTATCTCGAGCCACCTTCCCCCGACCCGCACAAGCTTAAGTCCACTCCCGTCCGTCCCCCGTCACCTCTTGACTGAAAAACCATCTGCAGCGACCCATGACTGACAGTATACAAACAAAGCCCGCGGGAGCCGAGCACACAAGCGCATATCTCGTCTGATGGAACGTGACGAGATCCCGCGGCGGTTAGCTCGTTGGTTTAGCGGCTCCTGAGCGCCATGAGTCGGCCCAGCGATACGCGGGCTCAACCTTGGCTTAGTCTTGACACCACGATGGACATGTGACCGCTTTCGCACTGCTCAAGGCACACGAGTCAAAATAGCTCGAACAACATCAGGCGTGATAATGTGCCACCGCCACCAGACGCTGAGAGACCGCATGCACATGCGACGAGTTTAGTTTTGGAGGGTTTGTTTGTCACAGCGTCTGTTTATCATCCCAACTGGGATTTAGTAAAAAAAAAAAAAATAAATAAATAAATAAAAAAAAACATTTCTAATAATCTGCGTGGCTCCGTAGCCAAAACAGTTGCTGACGCAGCAAACCGCATTGACTTGCAGTGAGAAAACAAAAAACAGATGAATGTGCATCAATAATCGGTTGCTCTGTAATCAGTCAATCGCCTCAGCACATAAATTTGACATTTGGGGGGGGGGGGGAATCACAAATAATCTCACAAATTAATGAGACTACGTAATTGCAACTCGTTGATTGATAGAATTATAATGATTATTATCGATCACGCGATGAGGGAAGCGGTCTGCATCAAACGCAAACACGGTGAGGGTGCGAAATAACCGAGTAGGCTGCCCCGCGGCGGTGAAGAGAGGCACTACACGTGCGAGTGGAGGCACGTTGCGCACGGCACACAGAGAAATAAATGAAATAATAATTAGTCCGTCGTGCAATCGGCGGCAACGGAACTTCAGTCAAAGTGGTTCGGGATGGAAATACCTGTGTGCTGAGGTAAACCAAGAGAACGAAGTAGCGCCGACGAGCCGCCGGATTCGACACTTGCTGCAGCGTTATTGCAAGGAACGCCCTGCAAAGACACATCAATATATATATATATGTATTTCGATCTGTTGGAGTGCAACGGAAGCATGCACGCGGCACATTAGTCCCAAGACGACGCGTTGCACAGTTACACGACGCCAACTTTGGAAAAGTCTCGCGCGTGTGCGCGCGACGCATCCCACCGGCGACTTACTTGACTCGAGGCGAGGCTGCAAAGCGAATGGAGGAAAAACAGCGTCCAGAAGTGAGACATCCTCTCGGCGCAAAGATGGCCCTCCTTAATTGATCATTACTGCTGACTACCCTTTTTCTGCCACTGTGCACTGTGAACTAGTGTTGCAAAAGTGGGAAAATGAGCTGCAGGGACGCAATGGACCTTTCTCTTCTCTTCTTCTTGGGCCACTTTGTTCCCGCTTTCATTTCCAGGATCTCGCTCTCTCTCTCTCTCTCTCTCTCTCTCTCTCTCTCACCCTCCTTCTCTCTCTCTCTGTCTCTCTCTCTCTCTCTCATATCCCTCCCTATATCTCCCTTGGGACCCTTTTGACTCCCACTTTAGGCACATGACGTCCTTCGATGTAATTATTGATGCTTTTTTTTTTGGGGGGGGGGGGCGATGGAAAGACGACTCGTTTGGCAACATTTGCACACAACATTGTGAACGCCAGCACAACCTATTCCTAATAGAGAGCGAGATCTACAATGAGACAACCCAACATTCCAAAAGTGGATCAGCATCATATAGCATAAAAAAAGAAATGAAAGAGCGTGTAAAATAAATTGAACGTGGAAAGTGGATCGGCATCATATAGGATTAAAAAAAAAAAGAAGAAATGAAAGAGCGTGTAGAATCAATTAAAAGTGGAAAGCGGATGGGCATCGTATAGGATTAAAAAGGAATTGGAAAAGCGTGTAGAATCAATTCAAAGTGGACAACGCTCTTCAGAGGCGCCAACATTTAATAGACTCGCCCCCCCCCCCCAAAAAAAATCTGATACTTTTGGGATGAGCTCAAAACTGGTTTCTACATTTGAACACAAATGAATTATTCCTACATCTATAAATGATAAACATAACAGTTTTTGGGAAACTCTGAAAGTCTAAACCGTCAACTCTGATAAAGGTTATATTAATATTGAGGAACAACAAAAGATGAATGGATTTGATTTATAAAACAATGCTAATATGTGGGAGACGTCACCTGATTTTTGGCACATCAGAACCTCCTCATATATATATATATAATTATTTTTTTTCCTGGAGAAAATCACACAAAACCACTCACAGTTTAAAAAAAATAATATAATAAAACATTTTTAGGGGTACTGAAACGGAATTTAGGACACCCCCAAAATGGGCAAGCAATGCTCAGTGAGACATCACTTCGAATACAACATGGCGCTTATGTACATTTGCCAATCCATTTTCTTACATAAACTTTGAAAATGTAAATTTATTCACATTTGTAAGACAAATTTTGATATAGAGCTTATTAAGCAACTCTCTTTAATTTGATACATTTGAAAAAAACAAACTTTTTTATGTTTAAAGTCACAGACTTGTGATGTTCACACACTTTCTTTTCTATTTCCTTTTTTAATCACGTAACGCACATTGAGTTACATTTTGTACAAAAGGCAGTCAATACATTTGCTTTGCTTTGCTTTGCTTAGCGTAAACTTTCGCTCTCATCGCAAATTGCGCGCTGCCCCGCAGAAGGCTGCGGATCATTTTCCGGTAACTTAAGCAATCCAAACTCTGACCCCGCTCAATCCGTCCATCACTCTGCGGCTTCCTCGTATATTCAGCAGCTGCGCTGATAGGCGACCGGCCAGCACCCCTCGACGCACGGCGGGCGCTCACAGAAAGTGCTCCAGGGTGTGCGAGCCAGAGAATCGGGAGCGCTTGTTTGGTATTCCTCCCCGAAGGAAAGCGCGAGCCTGCGGAATCGCAGCGGGGGACGTGCGGCGGCGGATCGCTCGGGATCTGCTTGAGAGAGAATGTTTGGTAGCGGTCCGCAAAGTCGGCCAAATATCGGCTCCCCGCTCACGACGTGAAGCGCGCCCACTGAATCGATTTACACGCAACACGAGAGGGTCGCCAAAAACCCTTTCAAAGTACCGTTTTGTGCACATCACGCTCACAACAATAATTACCCTGTTAAACGTTGTTACGGTACACCTCTCGGTATGCAACAAAGCAGAAATGTTATATTTGGAACCGGTGCAACAATTTTACCAAATGTGAGCCGATGTTGTGTTGTACTTTGACGATTTTCCCTAAACAAGAAACTGGTCCTTAAGTTACACGCAGCAGAGATCTTATTAGAACGTCAATCCTGTCAGAATCCACGAAAGACGTGCTTTGTCCTTGGAGTTCGCTTCTCACAGACGCAACTGTCAACGTTGGCCTAATACGCTTTCGACCAATAAACGGGATCCAGATTTACTCCCCGGTCGGCCAATCTCGGGCAGGCCGACGATAAAAACGTTAATGCGTACCATCTGCTCGGAGGCTCGGAGTGGCAGCTTCCGCGCACCAAACGCCGTGTGACGCCCTCCTCCTCTGAAATGACTACACGGAAGGAACGTATACACACGTACGCACGGGAAAACGTTTCTGTCGCGTAATGAGCGCGGCAAACCGAGTGAAGATCTTGACACTTGATTGAACGTTTGCAAACGTTTCTATCCAGAGCGTGCAACGGCCTTTGGAGTCAAGAAGCAGACTGAAATATAAAAGAATACACGTTGTTTGACG
Organism: Syngnathoides biaculeatus; assembly: GCF_019802595.1. NCBI lineage: Eukaryota > Metazoa > Chordata > Actinopteri > Syngnathiformes > Syngnathidae > Syngnathoides > Syngnathoides biaculeatus. Next base: position 1,984,216 of record NC_084644.1, read on the forward strand.
AGGCCGAGCCTTGACGAACGGCTCGTACACTGAGCTGAGGTGACGCATGTGACCTCTTGACCCTTTGGCTGCCATACAGTGTTTCTCGGCGTCTGCCTGGTCGCCGGTTTGACGATCACATGGACCCGGTTCTCCGCTTGTCTGTCTGTCCGTCACCTCGAGACGCAAAGGGAATTTCCTTCATTCCATCACAGGCCGATGGGCCCTCGTTTATTTGACGTGACACGGCATTTATTTCACGCTAAGGCACACATACTGTGGCAGCGACGCCTAAAAGGGTCTGATGGAATGATAATGTGTAAAGCGGAAGTGAATCTGCGCTTGACAGTGGGGTACCTCAATTCGATCTGGTTTTCCCTCCACTCCGTGACTTGAACGTCTGCACGTGCGCGATCGGCTTCGATTTGGCGCCGCGAGACCCTCAGAAGTCAAGTACATTTACAGTCGCGTCTCGGTTGGCCTGCTGGGTTCGAGCGGGAACCTGCCGACGTACGCTACGCCCTGCCATATTTCTGCTCTTTGAACGCAAAAGCTTTAAAGTTCCTCGGTGAGCTTCACAGAAGGGAGGTTGATGGGAACTGACAGCGAGTGAGAGCCGAAGGGCGGCGGGAAGATGAGAGCGGACCGAAGGGAGATGCGTGTTGCCGATAAGCTGGATGACTGCAACTATCGTCAAATGTGCAAAACCCGCTTGGCCGGCTCAGAGCGTCGGAGATTTTTTGCTGCTGCTTTCGAAAAAAGCTTCTACACAACAAAGCGAAACAAGTCAAATTCCAGGTATGCAGCGATTATGATTCAGTTATGCTGCCATTGTCAGGCTGTGGTCGGTGTGAGCGGTAACACACGGAAGGTCCTCGTTTTGATTCAGTCTCGTTTAGAACGGGTTCTTGTTTCAACATCACGTGTGTCTTGTTCTCTGGTCCTTCAAATGATTACAGAGTATATTGTCCATACACGTACAAAAGCAAAAGCAAGCGGTAACAGAAATGACCTGGTCACGTATCTACATGAAACATTGAACCATCCGTCATGGAATTCGTTTGATGAACGCTGCGATACATTTGGCAGAGTTTTACGCCGGATGCCCTTCCTGCCGCAACCCCTCTGCATTTATCCGGGCTTGGGACCGGCCTACAGGACGCACAGGAATTGTGCCCCCCTGCTGCCTTTCAGATAGACAAAACAAGCAATCAAATAAACAAAGTCAGCACATAAGGTACACAAATCACAGACTGCCTTTGTGAAAGTATAAAAGATATGCTGATTTAAAGGATATGCGGATGGAAGGGATTCAAACCACAGTGGCCCGAACTCTAGTAGTTGAACGTTGAGTCCACGTTCGATGTTTGGTCCTCGTTGTATACTCTACGTAGGTAATGTTGTTAGCGCGCTAGGCTAACATACGCCGAGCAGCTTCAATGCGAACGAATACGGCTCCAATTTGGGTACTAAGATAAGACTTGTTAAATTTCCTGTAAGTCCTCTCGGCCCTCGTCATACAAGTTACTCTCGTTCGATGTTTCTTCAACAGCACGGTTTGAACACAAACGCGTCTCGTTGTTAGCCAGCTAAGCTAAGGTGGTCTGGGCCTATAAGCAAATTTGACGTTTCTACTTTCCCGACTTCCTACTAAGTACTCACGGTCCTTGTGGTAAACGAAAGGTAGGTTTTGCCGGTCGTGTAAGTCATAACGTTATATGATTACCTCCTCAGCAAATATTTCATTACATACGTTGCTTGATGTTATCGAGCTAGGCTAGGCCGCGCAGCTTCAACGCGAACAAACACGGCTCCAGTTTGGGCACTACGATTACACAGATGATGGTTTTAGTCGACCGAAGTCGTCACCAGGGGCGTCCCACGTCGAGTATTCACAACATTCGTTCCAAATTCAGCAGAATTTATTTATTGTACGGTCTTGCAGGTCGGCGCCTCCTCGATTTGTTGTCACTAGTTCGGGAACCGGAAGCCAACCATGAAACTTTGAACTATTTAAAAAAAATATTCATACATACTGCACACCAGAATTCACTCAGCTTATGCAAACGATCGAACAACACAAGTTGAACAAAAATCTTCCCGTGCCTTCCAGCTCGAGCACAACATGTGGTTTGTCAGCCCGAGTTGAAAACGAGGGCCTGAAAAATTGCGCTAATTATTGGTCGTCAGGGTTTATGTGATCGCTGGGGCGGAAAAAGCATCTCTGGAGGGGTGAAACCTAAAACCAAAGTGGCCAGTCTTATGACACTCCGCAGGAGTAAAAAGCCTGCTAAAGTTCATCACCTCTGTATTGTGTAAGCAGTCCACTTATAATGCCCCCCTTCATCATCGCCTCAATGGAGGAACTGTTTCTCAGAGATGATGAATTTTAATTAGACAAGTGGGGAAGAATGCGACCTGTGACTGCAGGCCCCCAGGTTTGGTTCCCAAGAAGGGCGAGAGGGGCTCAGGTGCCCTCGAGCGGGGCTGCCCGCTGCGTCGCCAAATCTGAGGGTCAAACACGGAGGAAATGCTTCGTAGGACGTTTGAACAAATGAATTTGAGGCAATAAAAAATGGACTTGGGAAATTATCTTTTCATTTCAAGCCAAATCACTCAAAAAGCAGAAAGCTGCCAGTGAGAAGGCAAGAAGAAGAAGAAGAAGAAGAAATTCTGCAGGAATGTTGCACTAGAGCGGCTGTTGATGGGTCAAACCAATATCGTTTTAGGCAGCAAATTTGTTTGACACGTCCACAAGAAAGCGTTTCTTTGGCTGCACACAAACATATTTGCATCTCTGACTGACCGGTGGCAAGACTGGAAGCCACACGGGCGGCCGCAGTGCTGGCACGGCAGTCGGGGGGGAGGGCAGAGTCACTTGTTACTTGTAGGCCTCGTGCAAAAGTTCGTTTTTGGAAATGCGCACATGCAAAATGCATAATCTGAACATTTCAGTGTTTAGATTTGCCATGCAAATTACTGCAACCTTAAAACTTCATCGGAACATCAAACGTAACAAACTTCATCCATCCATTTTCTTAGCCGCTTATCCTCACAAGGGTGGCTGGGAGTGCCGGAGCCTATCCCAGCTGTCAACGGGCAGGAGGCAGGCTACACCCTGAACCGGTTGCCAGCCAATCGCAGGGCACATCAAAACAAACAGCCGCAATCACAATCACACCTTGGGGCAATTTAAAGTGTCCAGTTAATATTGCACGTTTTCGGGATGTGGGGGGAAAGCGGAGTGCGCACCCGGAGAAAAGCCACGCAGGCACGGGGAGAACATGCAAAGTCCACATGTTACACTTTAAAGAATGGAGTCCCCCAATTCTTTGTGCAGCATATTAAAGTTGTTTATTTTATTTCTGTAAACACCACAAAATACAAATTTAGCTCACAGCACATAAATAGCATCCATGAATAGTTCTCACACACGATACGCTTCACTGGATTGCAGCTTCTTCTGCGAATCTGAATGACACGGCATGCGAGCTAACAAATGGATTAAACAAAACTCTTCAAAACAATATTTCAAATAAGTGAGTTCTATCCTAATTCTGGTGTTCAAGAACATACAGAAATCAAATATGACGAGTTAAAAATCGAAAATAATACAGTCGGATTAGACGTAAAAATCAACAAACACTCCTTGCCGAGCTGTCCCTCTTATTGTGTGAAGCAACAGGAAGTGGCACACTCTTTTCCTGTCCATTAGTTCTTTTTAACAATGGCTTTACCATGTTCAATTAACGTGACAAAACTTGGAAAATCGATACAAGTTCGACAGCAATGCATTTCAAACGCAGCAACGAGCCCTCACTCCCCCCACCTCGCGTGTATCTTACCTGTAAACAGCACAGAGTACACGTTTAGCTCACAGCACATAAATAGCATCCGCTAAGCTAACAGTTCTCGCACGCAATACGTTTCACTGTGCTGCAACTTCTTCTGCGAATAAGCTGGGCAGCGTCGGCCGGCGGTTGCACCACAGCGCCCACCACTGGCGAATCGCTGTTACTATAAGAACGAACGCACTCAAAGGAAGCAAATATTATTCATGTTCAGTCACACAAGCGTTGAATTTGTGGGGTAAAGTATTTTGAAAAAAATGTTGTGTGTGTTGTGTATTGGGTGGGGCAAAAAAATAATGTTTATAAGTGTACATGTTATTAATGTCTTAGCCATTCCACTCCAAAACACAATGTGCCACATGCACAGGTGATCGAACCCGGGACCTCGATACCGTGGGGCCAACCCTTTCCAGCTGATCCAGCATTCCGTTGTAACAAACTTCTGGATTTGAAAAAAAAAAAAAAACCAAAACAACAACATTAGAAATAATGGTAAAATAAATGAACAAAATACATATTATAGTAGTGGTACACACGCCTGCGTTTGGTGTGGGCAGCGTGGGATCGATTCCCGCTCAGCGATGGTGACGATATCTGCCCTGTGACCAGTTCAGGTTGTTGTCCACCTTTCGCACGAAGCTAGCTGGGGTAGGCTCCGGCTTTCCTGCAGCCCTTGTGAGGATAAGCGGCTTGGATAATGACATGACATATTATAGTGGTTCAGGATTTCCTGGTTTAATTGTTTAGTGCCACATTATGAGTCAAATTCCTTCTGAGTTTACGGGAATTAGTCTAATTTAAAAAAAAAAAAGTCTTTTAATCTATGTTTACATCTAGTATTGGACAATTTTTACAATTAGCGATGGGCATCGGTAGCCTGGAAAGACTGAAGAAAAGGATGGAAGAATGAGAGAGGGGCGTATTGAATGACAAGAATGCTGGTGTTAAATGAAAGTATAACAAGGGTAGGATGGAAGAACGATGAGGAATGGAGGAATGAAGGTAGAAAAGGGGTCCGTGAATGGAAAGGAGGAAAAGGGAGAGAAGACAGTGAGGAAAGAAGGGTGGAAGTCTAAACTGGAAGGATGGAAAGAATGAATTGTGAAATGAATGGAAAAAAGGAGGCTGACTAAAGGGAAGGTAAAGGGGGCGAGCATGGAAGGTAGGTACGAAGGATGGAAGGAATAAAAACAGGATGGAAGAGAAAAAGAAGGAAAGGATGATGGCAAAAAAAGTGTGACATCAAGAAAAGAGAGGGCGAATAGAGCAATGGAAGAAAAGACAAAAGGCAGGAAGAAAGGACGAACGGCAGGAACGGTGCTCAAAAGTTCAGAAAGGGAAGGATGAACGAAAGGAAAGACAGGAGGATGAAGAGGGGAGGAAGGAGAGATGGAAGAAACGGAAGATAAGCCACGGAAAAGAAGGGAAAGATGATGGGGTAAAAAGTGTGAAATGAAGAAAAGAGAGGGCGAATACGGCAACGGAAGAAAAGACAAAAGGGTGCAAGGCAGGAAGAAAGGATGAACCGGTGCTCAAAAGATCAGAAAGGGAAGGATGAACAAAAGGAAAGACAGGAGGATGAAGAGGGGAGGAAGGAGAGATGGAAGAAACGGAAGATAAGCCACGGAAAAGAAGGGAAAGATGATGGGGTAAAAAGTGTGAAATGAAGAAAAGAGAGGGCGAATACGGCAACGGAAGAAAAGACAAAAGGGTGCAAGGCAGGAAGAAAGGATGAACCGGTGCTCAAAAGATCAGAAAGGGAAGGATGAACAAAAGGAAAGACAGGAGGATGAAGAGGGGAGGAAGGAGAGATGGAAGAAACGGAAGATAAGCCACGGAAAAGAAGGGAAAGATGATGGGGTAAAAAGTGTGAAATGAAGAAAAGAGAGGGCGAATACGGCAACGGAAGAAAAAAGACAAAAAGGGTGGCAAGGCAGGAAGAAAGGATGAACCGGTGCTCAAAAGATCAGAAAGGGAAGGATGAACAAAAGGAAAGACAGGAGGATGAAGAGGGGAGGAAGGAGAGATGGAAGAAACGGAAGATAAGCCACGGAAAAGAAGGGAAAGATGATGGGGTAAAAAGTGTGAAATGAAGAAAAGAGAGGGCGAATACGGCGGGCAACGGAAGAAAAGACAAAAGGGTGCAAGGCAGGAAGAAAGGATGAACCGTGCTCAAAAGATCAGAAAGGGAAGGATGAACAAAAGGAAAGACAGGAGGATGAAGAGGGGAGGAAGGAGAGATGGAAGAAACCGAAGATAAGCCACGGAAAAGAAGGGAAAGATGATGGGGTAAAAAGTGTGAAATGAAGAAAAGAAGGGCGGCAATAACGGCAACGGAAAAAAGACAAAAGGGTGCAAGGCAGGAAGAAAGGATGAACCGGTGCTCAAAAGTTCAGAAAGGGAAGGATGAACAAAAGGAAAGACAGGAGGATGAAGAGGGGAGGAAGGAGAGATGGAAGAAACGGAAGATAAGCCACGGAAAGAAGAAAAAGATGATGGGGTAAAAAGTGTGTAAATGAAGAAAAGAGAGGGCGAATACGGCAACGGAAGAAAAGACAAAAGGGTGCAAGGCAGGAAGAAAGGATGAACCGGTGCTCAAAAGATCAGAAAGGGAAGGATGAACAAAAGGAAAGACAGGAGGATGAAGAGAGGGGAGGAAGGAGAGATGGAAGAAACGAAGATAAGCCGGCCGGAAAAAAGGGAAAGATTGATGGGGTAAAAAGTGTGAAATGAAGAAAAGAGAGGGCGAATACGGCAACGGAAGAAAAGACAAAAGGGTGCAAGGCAGGAAGAAAGGATGAACCGGTGCTCAAAAGATCAGAAAGGGAAGGATGAACAAAAGGAAAGACAGGAGGATGAATAGGGGAGGAAGGAGAGATGGAAAAACGGAAGATAAGCCACGGAAAAGAAGGGAAAGATGATGGGGTAAAAAGTGTGAAATGAAGAAAAGAGAGGGCGAATACGGCAACGGAAGAAAAGACAAAAGGGTGCAAGGCAGGAAGAAAGTATGAACCGGTGCTCAAAAGTTCAGAAAGGGAAGGATGAACAAAAGGAAAGACAGGAGGATGAAGAGGGGAGGAAGGAGAGATGGAAGAAACGGAAGATAAGCCACGGAAAGAAGGGAAAGATGATGGGGTAAAAAGTGTGAAATGAAGAAAAGAGAGGGCGAATACGGCAACGAAAGAAAAGACAAAAGGGTGCAAGGCAGGAAGAAAGGATGAACCGGTGCTCAAAAGATCAGAAAGGGAAGGATGAACAAAAGGAAAGACAGGAGGATGAAGAGGGGAGGAAGGAGAGATGGAAGAAACGGAAGATAAGCCACGGAAAAGAAGGGAAAGATGATGGGGTAAAAAGTGTGAAATGAAGAAAAGAGAGGGCGAATACGGCACAACGGAAGAAAAGACAAAAGGGTGCAAGGCAGGAAGAAAGGATGAACCGGTGCTCAAAAGATCAGAAAGGAAGGATGAACAAAAGGAAAGACAGGAGGATGAAGAGGGGAGGAAGGAGAGATGGAAGAAACGGAAGATAAGCCACGGAAAAGAAGGGAAAGATGATGGGGTAAAAAGTGTGAAATGAAGAAAAGAGAGGGCGAATACGGCAACGGAAGAAAAGACAAAAGGGTGCAAGGCAGGAAGAAAGGATGAACCGGTGCTCAAAAGATCAGAAAGGGAAGGATGAACTAAAGGAAAGACAGAAATGAAGGATGGAAGAGAAGATAAGGCATGAAAAAGAAGGAAAAGATGACGCATTTTAACTGCAGAGTAGCGTGGACGTGTTGCGCCACCTTCACTTGAATGTCCGCAACCGGCGCATAATCATGACAAAGTCGGTCAGTCAAAAGGAGCAACGACCGACCGCCTTAAGTCCAGGTTTGCAAACCTGACAGACCACCCAAGCGTTTCTGCCCAAATACTGCACGGCACAGACGGCCCCTCTGACTGCGGCTTGTATTTTTCCACGCGGTCCCGACGAAACGAGAGTTCCCGAGACTGCAACATCTGAGGCGCACGTTGTTCCGTCCACGGAAAACAAGTGATGGCTTTCTGCGGTCTCATCGCGGTCCCTATTTTACATAAAGTTTGTCTAGCTGTGGACACGCTGAGCGCCAACATTTTCATAGGGATAAGCGGCCTCGCGGGGCTCGTCCCGTGAGAGCAAAGTTCATATTTGAAACTCAAAAAAGTCTGGGGGGGGGGGGGGAATAACAGATTCAATGATGGATGGAATCTATTCTACTTTTGCTTGAATATTTGACAAAACTCCAAAATACATCCATCCGTCCATCATATTTCCATGAAACATTGATTGGAGAAGTATATCATGACTTTTAAGATTTTTTTTAAATTTATGTTTCAGAAGTTAAAAAAAAAAAAAGCAACCAGAAGATGATTTAAAACAGCTTTAGAGCCGTCGAGGTTCACAGGAGCACCGGAGCCTGTCCCAGCTGACTTTGAGTAAGAGGGGCGACACAGGCTAGACCCTCTGGTGTCAAACTCAAGGCCCGGGGACCAGATCCGGCCCACCGCATCGTTTTAGGTGGTCCGCAAAAGCAAATGAAGTGCGTCAACTTCATGTTTTTTTTTTCTAAAATAACAAAATCACTCAATACTCACTTTTGATAATGTTGACATTTTGCAAAGTCTTTTTGTTCACAATTCCCATTTAAAAAATCGTTGAATAATAGTGAATAACACTTTTTAATAATAATAATTAATAATAGGTTTTAAAAAAAAGCAACCAGAAGATTCAAATCTTAAAAGGATTTAAAACAGCTTTAGAGCCGTCGAGGTTCACAGGAGCGCCAGAGCCTGTCCCAGCTGACTTTGAGTAAGAGGGGCGGCACACGCTTGACCCGCTGGTGTCAAACTCAAGGCCCGGGGACCAGATCCGGCCCACCGCATCGTTTTAGGTGGTCCGCAAAAGCAAATGAAGTGCGTCAACTTCATGTTTTTTTTTCTAAAATAACAAAATCACTCAATACTCACTTTTGATAATGTTGACATTTTGCAAAGTCTTTTTGTTCACAATTTCCATTTCAAAAATCGATGAATAATAGTGAATAACACTTTTTAATAATAATAATTAATAATAAGTTTTAAAAAAAAAAGCAACCAGAAGATTCAAATCTTAAAAGGATTTAAAACAGCTTTAGCGCCGTCGAGGTTCACAGGAGCGCCAGAGCCTGTCCCAGCTGACTTTGAGTAAGAGGGGCGGCACACGCTAGACCCTCTGGTGTCAAACTCAAGGCCCGGGGACCAGATCCGGCCCACCGCATCGTTTTAGGTGGTCCGCAAAAGCAAATGAAGTGCGTCAACTTCATGTTTTTTTTTCTAAAATAACAAAATCACTCAATACTCACTTTTGATAATGTTGACATTTTGCAAAGTCTTTTTGTTCACAATTTCCATTTCAAAAATCGATGAATAATAGTGAATAACACTTTTTAATAATAATAATTAATAATAAGTTTAAAAAAAAAAGCAACCAGAACATTCAAATCTTAAAAGGATTTAAAACAGCTTTAGCGCCGTCGAGGTTCACAGGAGCGCCAGAGCCTGTCCCAGCTGACTTTGAGTAAGAGGGGCGGCACACGCTAGACCCTCTGGTGTCAAACTCAAGGCCCGGGGACCAGATCCGGCCCACCGCATCGTTTTAGGTGGTCCGCAAAAGCAAATGAAGTGCGTCAACTTCATGGTTTTTTTTCTAAAATAACAAAATCACTCAATACTCACTTTTGATAATGTTGACATTTTGCAAAGTCTTTTTGTTCACAATTCCTATTTAAAAAAATCAATGAATAATAGTGAATAACACTTTTTAATAATAATAATTAATAATAAGTTTAAAAAAAAAAGCAACCAGAAGATTCAAATCTTAAAAGGATTTAAAACAGCTTTAGCGCCGTCGAGGTTCACAGGAGCGCCAGAGCCTGTCCCAGCTGACTTTGAGTAAGAGGGGCGGCACACGCTTGACCCGCTGGTGTCAAACTCAAGGCCCGGGGGCCAGATCTGGCCCACCGCATCGTTTTAGGCGGTCCGCAAAAGCAAATGAAGTGCGTCAACTTCAGGTTTTTTTTTCTAAAATAACAAAATCACACAATTCTCACTTTTGATAATGTTGACATTTTGCAAAGTTTTGCTGTTCACAATTCCCACTTAAAAAAACCCGAATAATAGTGAATAACACCTTTTTTTTTTTACTGGGTTCTGATTTCAAATATAGTTATTCATCAATTTTCCGTGTGTATATGTGTTTATTTTATTGACTTGAATATTGACCCAAAATTCAGATTGACTCCGGCACTTCCGTGACCCTCGTGAGGATGAGCGGCTTGGAATGGAACAAATGCATATGCATTCATATGAGGAAATAGCAGATTGCTCGAAGTGTTCTCAGCGATAACGACGACGTGGCTCCAGACACTTTCCAGTGGCTGATTCAGCCCGAGAACGCCAAACATCTTTGGGTCACTTATCAAACACAAACACATATAAAAAAAAAATAAAAATAAATAACAATCACGATGACACAAACATTAAAGGTCGCCATCACGGCCAGGTAAGGGCCCACTTATTGCAGGGGAAAGGCTTTATTTTGCTTTTGAGGTTCAAAACACCTCGGGTTATATTTTAATAGATACCCAAAGTGATTATTTTATTTAAAAAAAAAATCAGCTTTATGTTTTGCTGGCCAATGTGGCAAGTGACACACAATGGGAATTCCCTGCTGCAACTCAATTCACTCAAAATGAAATTAAAAAAAGAACGTTTTCATTGACAAAATGAAACTCAAAAAAGTGTTTATTTATTTTTACAAAAACAATATCTAGCTGTCCATCCATCCAACGTAAAATGAAATACATTTAACTTTAACTCAATGATAAGTAACAAAAAAGAAAAAAAATCACATTACAATATTCACTTTAGATTCACGTTATATATATAAATGAATATGATTTTCGCCCCCCCCCCCCACGAAAAAAAAAAAAAAGAAATTCTGAACCCGATCTAGTTTCAAAATTGCCCAAAAGTTGGCTTCACATTCAACACGGCAGGTTTTATTTCTTGGGTCTCTCTTTAAACAGAACATTTCCTCCCTCTAGTGGAAACAATTGGGTACTGCATCGGGCAGCATTTTAGCCCAGGGAGGACTGGAGCCTATCCCAACACGTCAGGGGGGCAGGAGGCGGGGCACACCCTGAACTGGTCGCCAGCCAATCGCAGGGCGCACAGTGACGGACAACGGTCGCACTCACAATCACACCTACGGGCAATTTGGAGCGTTCAATCAATGTTGCATGTTTTGGGAATGCGGGAGGAAACCGGAGTGGCCACCCGGAGAAAAGCCACGCAGGCACCGGGGAGAACACGCAAACTCCACACGGGGCGGGTCCGGTATTCAACCCGGGTCCTCAGAGCTGTGAGGCCGATGCTTCACCCGCTGACCCACCGTGCCGCCAGGACAGAAAACACCTTCGATAAAATGAAAAAGGCCGATCTGCGTAAACGGGAAAATCCCAAAACGTTTAAGCCGTGTCGTCATTATGATGAGGCCCTGACCTCAACCCCCATCACACCAGCAGACGGGGAGCCGAGCAAAGAAATCCTTTTTGCCGACGAAGGCGCCCAAGTCCCAATTTCAGTGTTTGCACAAGAGCAGCAGCTGTCGCGTCTCCAAAGGGGAATTTTCCGGACGGGTAACAGCGCAAAAGACGTGCCGCAATTGTTGTTATACGGTCGATGGAAAAATCTTCTTGTACGTGACTTGTTCCAAAGCGCGTTTCTTTCTTTGGTTTATTTAGTAGGTGACGGTCAATGTTGCGAGTCCAGATCCCTTTTGCAGAAATGACTCCACTCAAACAAGTCAACAGTTTTACGCCTTCTTTGAAGAATTCCTCCAGTGCTACGTAGCCATTGTGACTGTAGACAAGATCTCTGTTTCTTTCCCATCTTCTCTGGACTTTTGAAAAGACATTTGTCTTGCAGATGAGGACAATTTTTTAATTCAGCAGGACTGCTCCTCCTTCTTTTTTTTTCTTCTCCTCCTTGTCCTTCTTCTTCTTCCTTTTCTTCTCCTCCTCCTTCTTCTTTTTTTTCTTCTTTTTCTTCTACTCCTTCTTTTTCTTCTCCTCCTCCTCCTCCTTCTTTTTCTTCTCCTCCTCCTTGTCCTTCTTCTTCTTCCTTTTCTTCTCATCCTCCTTCTTTTTCTTCTTCTTTTTTCTCCTCCCCCTCCTCCTTCTTTTTCTTCTTTCTTCTTCTCCTCCTCCTCCTTCTTCTCCTCCTCCTCCTCCTTTCTTTTTCTACTTCTTTTTCTTCTCCATCTTTTTCTTCTCCTCCTCCTCCTTTTTTTTCTTCTCCTTTCCTTCTTCTTCCTTTTCTTCTCCTCCTCCTCCTCCTCCTCCTTCTTTTTTTTTTCTCCTCCCCCTCCTCCTCCTTCTTCTCCTCCTCCTCCTCCTCCTCCTCCTCCTCCTTCTTCTTCTTCTTCTACATGACTCACTCTTCTTTTTTCCCAGAAATTGCAATTCTTATTTCTTTATAATTATTTTATTATTTATCATTAATTATGTTTTGATTTCAGTGTTAAAATTCATCTTAAAGCTCCACCATAATATAATTCAATTATCCATCCATTCATCCGTTTTCTGAGCTGCTTATCCTCACAAGGGAGTGCCGGAGCCTATCCCAGCGTTTATCGGGGAGGAGGTGGGGTCCACCTCGAACTGGTCGCCAGCCAATCGCAGGGCACACGGAGACTGACAAACGTCGCACTCGCAAACGCACCTTGGGGCAATTTAGAGTCTCATGCTTTTGGGATGGGGGAGGAAACCGGAGTGCCCACCCGGAGAAAAGCCACACAGGCACGGGGGAGAACATGCAAACTTCACACAGGCGGGTCCGGTATTCAACCCGGGTCCTCAGAACTGTGAGGGCCAACACAGTTGCGCCAACGTGCTCCCACAATTCAATTAGTTCCACTGAATTAAATTCTTCTCGGCCAAAATTGCAAACATTATTTCCATTTTATTCTCCGAATGTAACATTCATTCGCTTGCAATAAAACTGAAACTGGAAGACCGGGCTTAATTTCATTTTAAAACTACACTAATATTTATTACGTTCCTCCTCTCATTGCATTTGTGACAATGGATATAATTAAAACCAAATCAATTTCAAAGAGATTTTTTAAAAGCAATTGCAGCTATAAGACCCATAATAATAATAATAATCAATTAGTCAAATATGTTTTAATTAAATACATATTATTGCTGAAAATAAACAATTTAAAGAGTTCATTCCCTAACACAGCATAATTTCAGAATGTCTAAAAATATTACATTTGAATAACACTACGACTGTTTCCTGAAAAATTTGGATCGTGATTCTGATTCTGATTGAAATATTGTACATTCCATATTTGCTGTCTAAACAGAAGTGTGCGTGAATCCATAACGATAACTCCTCTCTCTCTCTCTGTCTTCAGAGTGCAGGTATGACGGGTCCACAGAAAAGCTTTCCCATACATATTTTTATGACCTGTCCTCATAAACCGCTCATTGTGGGGAGTTTTAGCCGTAATCTAGGTACCCAGGTTTTATTTATGGGTATGAATAATTAACTGTCTATTAGAATATCCCTCACTCACGCCTTGATGGAGGTACACATTAATATTTCAATATATTAGTGAGACCTGGCCTTACAAGTATTCTGTCTATATCATTTAAAGTCCTTTTTTTTTTCGAGTCAGGTCAGCCTCATGTCTCTTTAAAAGATGCATTTGAATGACCGAGAACATTCGTGAAATATGGCTTTACGTGACATCCGCTTCATTTCCACGCCGGACTTTCATCGGATGCGATTTTCTGACCCGGGTTTTGCCGGCCGCCGGAGTTGCATCCGAAACGGGCCCACTTCGCGCGCTCTGGAATGAAAAATTGTCACTTCAAATTTGGCTGTTTAAAATTTTTTTCAAGGCTCGTCAGTGTAATTCTCTGAATTTGTTTAGGCTGTTCACATGCATGGAAAGAATCACGATATAAAATACATTTTTGTCTTCTACGAAATCAGTTGTGTCGAATTCAGTATTTATTGGGCAGTTCATGAATTTCCAATCAAAAACCCGTGTTAATAACCTCTGGCACGTGCGCGCATAGACCCCAAGTGGTGCTCATACATCAGATCTTCTCCCTGGGATAAAACTTGCTGGCTTACTCCAGCCTTTTCTTTTTTTTCCCTTCAATGATCAAGATTTACAAAAAAAAAAAAAAAGATTCACATTTCCATCAATTCGACCCAAAGTGTTTTTATATTGGAGTGGGGTTTGTTTGAGTTATTTGTACAGATCCTCCCACCTTCATTTATGTGCAGTAAATCAGAAGCTTTTTAAATGTTGGAAGGTGCTCGCTGACCGATATTTAACACGAGATTCAATGTGATTGCTTACTTTTGAACACAGCCCGAATCCTGATTTATAAGTGGGTGTGAACACTTTTGCAAGAATGTAATCTCAGTATTTTTTTTGTCCCCCATCCATCCAACCGTTTTCTTTTGCTGGTTATCCTCACGAGGGTCGCGAAGAGTGCTGAAGCCTATCCCAGCTGTCAATGGGCAGGAGGCGGGGTCCACCCTGAACTGGTCGCCAGCCAATCGCAGGGCACGCGGAGACTGACAAACGTCGCACTCGCAAACGCACCTAGGGGCAATTTAGAGTGTCCAATGAATGTCGAGTGTTTTTGGGATGTGGCAGGAAACTGGAGAAAACCCACGCAGGCACGGGGAAAACATGCAAACTCCACACAAGCGGGGCCGGGATTTGAACCCCAGCTTCCAGAACTCTGATGCCAACGCTCTCACCAATTGGGCCACCGTTCCACCCTCTCTCTATTTATAATCACTCTTACAGTTGAATTTATGTTTTTAATGATTTATCTTGGGCGGCACGGTGGATTCAGCTGGTAAAGCGTGGGCCTCACAGTTCTGAGGACCCGGGTTCGATCCCGGCCCCTCCTGTGTGGAGTTTGCATGTTCTCCCCGTGCCTGCGTGGATTTTCTCTGGGCATTCCAGTTTCCTCCCACGTCCCAAAAACACGCGACATTCATTGGACACTCTAAAATTGCCCCTAAGTGTGATTGTGAGGGGGTGCTGTTTGTCTCCATGTGCCCTGGGATTGGCTGGCGACCAGTCCAGGGTGTGCCCCGCCTCCTGCCCGTTGACAGCTGGGATCGGCTCCGGCGCTCCCCGTGACCCTCGTGAGGATAAGCGGCAAAAGAAAAATGGATGGATGACTTATCTTGGTCTCGTTTTCGCATGTCCCCCCCCCCCAAAAAAAAGGCATTTATTTGTTGTCACCTCATTTTTCTCAATACTTGTATTATTTTTCGTGTTTTTGTATTGACAGAATTCACACGTGGCTGGCTGCGCACTAGCAACTTTTTGTACCTCTCGCGCTAAACTAGTCAAGCGAGTCAAGTAGCAAGTGAAGCAATTCACGCAAGTTTCTTCTTCTCGTCTCCAAGCAACACGGACGTAATGCAGACTTTTGATTTGACAAGTGGAAAATGTATCAAATGTAAGAATATTGTTGCAAAGCAATGTTTTCCCCTCTGGTTAATCAGCAGCAGCAGGAGGAGGACGACGACGAAGTATTCACCTGTCAAAAAGAGACAGTATACAATAATATATCAAGACACGAGTACTTCATTATATATGAATTTTATATTATCCCGTATGTCAGCGTTGTTTTGATGCGTCTATTTAGAAAGTGCATAATTAGTAGTTGCGGTCCGATCGCAAGTCTTGATGCTCGTGTTGAATCTGCAAGATCGCGTTCTTGTTGTGTTGCGTGTGAGAGACGACAGCCGCCGTCACCCGGCAGACTCGAGAGCAGTTCAAGACGGTCGAGACGCGAGAAACAATCCCGGTATTTTATTTCCCTCTAATGGGCTCGACTTTGTTGTCGGCCTCCTTCCTTTTCGCTTTCTTTGACTTTCGCTTTTCCTTCCACGCTCATTTCCTCACCCTGGACAGATTAAAAAAATATATAATTCTGCCATCCGTAATAATTTTGCTAAAACAAGCAGACAGGCATAACGTGCATTTATTTGCGATCTTGATGTGTGTGTCCATGCTTTATGCGCGTGCCGTGCATCATTTCCGTTTTCATCCTTTGGTGGCTTCTTTTCCCACCTGGAAAACCTATCAAAGTCCCCCCACCCCATTAAAAAAAAAAGCCTTTTGCGGCACATTATTAGCCCCCGTTACAAGGGCAATCTACCCGGGCTCCAACTAAAAGGCTGGCGGAAAAGACGGCAGGAGGGTTGTGTGCATCGGAGTTGGGGGGGTGGGGGGGGGGGCTCCTGTCAGCTCAGCGAACGGTCGCTGTCCCGGAGTGCTTGTAGCCTCAGCAGGTGAGCTGACCCGCCGAGACCCGTCAACCTGCTACTTCTCCCCTTCTCTCGCTTTCTATCTCAGCAACACACGCCGCGTAGCTGTCCTCAAGGGGGGGGGGGGGGGGGGGAAGAAAAAGAAGAAAAAAAGAACAATGCGTCGAGATAAATGCTCGAAACCGGCGGTTCTCGACTGGTGGGTCGGGAACGGGTCGTTGAATAACCCCCAAGGGGGTCCAGGACGGGACCAAAGTATGTTTCTATGCTACACATGGCACGGAAAGCATCAGTTTGGCAGCTACTAATGCAGTACTTACTGAATTTTATTCTTTAGTATTTGTTGTGTTATTCATGCAAATAGGGATTGTAATTATGACTTTGCTATTGTGTTGGTGCAGATTTATTCAACACCATGCCACACAGCAGATTTACACAGAAGTTCGGTATTTCCAGTGAAATATTCAATGTGCATCCCAGGACAGACAAAAACAGAACAGAACAGAACAGAACAGAGCAGAGCAGAACAGAACAGAATAGAACAGAACAGAACAGAACAGAACAGAAACAAGAACAGAACTAACCCGGAACAAAAAGAAAAAAACAAAACAAACAAAAAAACAAAAACAAAAACAAGAACAGAACAGAACAGAACAGAACAGAACAGAAACAAGAACAGAACTAACCCGGAACAAAAAGAAAAAAACAAAACAAACAAAAAAACAAAAACAAAAACAAGAACAGAACAGAACAGAACAGAACAGAACAAAAACAAGAACAGAACAAAAAGAAAAACAGAGAAAAAACAAAACAAAAACAAGAACAGAACAAAAACAAAAACAAAAAACAGAACAAAAACAAGAACAGAACAAAAAGAAAAACAAAAAACAACAACAACAACAAAAACAAGAACACGATCAAGAACAGAAAAGAACAAAAAGAAAAACAAAAAAACAAAAACTGAAACAAAAACAAAAACAAACACAAGAACAGAACAGAATAGAACAGAACAGAACAGAACAGAACAAAAAGAAAAACAGAAAAAAACAAACAAAAACAAGAACAGAACAAAAAGAACAAAAAAAAACAAATAACAAAAAAAAAACAAAAACAAGAACAAGAACAGAACAGAACAAAAAGAAAAACAATTAAAAACAAAAACAAAAAAAAACCAGAACAAAACAAAACATTAATTTGACAGTTAAGGCTTTGGATAAGGGACTTTCCCTAAAAGAAGCGATCAGAAGATTTGTGTCCGTATTTTGTGCATTCGTGAAAACTAATTGTGCTAAATTTTTATTTTCATGCAGATCCTAGAGATGCTCTATAAGGATTTTGAACATTCTGTTTTGTTAAAAAAAAAAAAAAAAAAAAAAAAGATATGCATGAGTTTCCCAAGGCTATTTTTGAGCAACTCGTGTTCTTCACGTCTGTAAAAGTGTGTTACAACTCGGCGGCTAAAAGGAAAATGCGGGTCGTGGCGTGACAACATTTGAGAAGCTCCGCTTTAAAATTTCCACAATGTCACTTGGGGTCCACTTGCTGGAGTTACTGTCAAGTTAAGTCACGATAATGCACTGGAACAGGAACAGCTCTTCAGACCACTCCGATTTTTAAAAATGTAATTGTAGTAGCTAAATAAGCACATAAATGATTTCACGTATCAATAAGGTGGTATATGTCACAATAATCTGATTGTTGCCACTGCTCTGGGCAGTGACACCTGTCACCGCTCACAGCTGTTTCTCATTGGGACTGTAATTAGACGGGCATTTAAGCTAGAGTTTTTGTCACTGGCATTTGCCAGTTCGTTGCCCTGAGTTAGAGAGTTGCATTCACTGATAGTAGGAATAGTAGGAATCTCCACCACTGAGAATAGTGTACCATCGAGCTACCCTCGTCACAGTGTTTCTGTGCCATCACAGTTTAGTCCCGTCTTAGTTTATGTTTCATAGTCATAGTCAAGTCCCGGTTCATGCTTCCTAGTTTGGCTCCTCGTCATCAGACCTCGCTTCACATTTTTGGATCCTGCCTTTGCTTAGCGTTTTGTGCCTCTGCCTTCTCGGACTGCTTGCACCGGGTCTGAAATAAAACCCACTGGACATTATGCCTTTGTCTCGGAGTCCTGCATTTGGGTCCTCCCCCGTTATCGGTATAACTCGTGACACGCATCAATCCAAACGGAGGATTGCCTGTCTGAACCACAACTGTCATTTCCCCTTTTTCCTTCGCTCGCAAAGTTTTATTAGGACACCCTTTGCTGTCCCCCCCCCCCGATCAAAAGGCGATTTGGAGGGAATGGGAGCGAGAACAAGATATGATGGGGGTGGGCTGAGCGGAGTCAGCCAAGGAGGCGGGGGTGGCGGGGGGGGGGGGTGAGAGATGGATGTAAATGCAGAATAATGTTCCCGCAGTGAATTTGCATGGTCAAATGTCAAAAAAATGAAGCTTTCCCCTGAGCCTTGTCAGGGGGAAAAAACATAAGTGGTGCGCTCCGGCGGTGGGCATGCCATTAGCGGTTAGTTCTGCCTGTCATCAGTCACTGAAGAGAAGAAATTGCTGTCATTATCTCCAAAAAAATGGACTGGGAATGATGGATACACCCCCCCCCACCCCCTCCTCTCAAACAGACGTGTGTGTGTGTGTGTGTGTATGTGGTGCACATCGAGTACGCACATAGAATAAGCAAAAAAAGTGCCATTGTCAGCCGGAGGATACGTTATTTCTTATGGTTTCCTATTGACGGAAGATTTTTTCCCCCCGCGTCTGCAGGCTATTTGGCGAAGCTCATTCTAATTGACTTTCTGGAAGAAAACAAATGAAGAAAATTAACAACAACAACAAAAAAAGCTTACACGGACACCGCCAGATTGAGGACTTGCAACAATTGAAACAATGGCGTGCGCTACGTGACGAATCACAGGGGAAAGATGAGTTGATACATTTCTTCCGATATGCGTAAACACTTCATCGCTCCGGAGGTAGGAAGAGCCAGCAAACGATGATAAAATGTGCTCACAGGCCACAAGATCTGCAGTCGCGAGGACAATTAGCGTTTACGTTCCGAGGTTTCGATAACCACACGTTGTTTTCTGAAGATTAAAAAACAAACCAAAAAAAAAAAAAAAAAGACATTGCAGGACAAAATGCACCATTTTCTTAAAAGTATCTCTAAGTATTTCATATTCTGGGGTACGGAAATGTCAGCATTTGCATCTATTTATAATCACTGACGTTCCTTTATTGATAAACAAATACAAGAAAACGTTTTATTCAGGCACTTGAATGTGTCATCTCAACGATCGCTTCCCGTCGCTGAAGAACGCGATTTCGACTCGTCAACAGTAGAGGACGGGACGGCTCGCTTTAAAGACCGAATACGAGGCGGAGGAGTCCATGAATTTTAAGACCGCCGGGCACATTCGGAGAATCCTGCCACCAGACAATGAGCGAGGAGAGCAGCCCGGCGAGGGATCAGAATGGCAGCTAATGTCATGAATAATATCTCAAGTGTAAATCCGGCCAATTGAACCCGGGGCTGCCTTCTCCCTCGAGCTCGACTAAATGAGTTTCCGCGGGAATGCGGATGAAAGGAGCGCAGACGTCGAGGTCAGCCGCATCGCGGAGCCGCTGCCGGTATGAAATGGAGTCCTCGGGGTCTGGTTTGGAAAGATTTGCACTTGTGCTAAGCCACATCAGATGTGCGTGGAGGGTCTAACAACCTTGGACTCGAGCATCAAGGTACCCCGTGTAGGTCTGTTGTTGAGCTGTGTAAGCACCGAGGGCAAAATGTGGCCCAGGAGAGCTGAGGCCATTGCGTACAATTCAGAACCGATGCCGCGTATCTTGTGTGATCAGTAACGCCGCTTGCGAGTTACAAAAGCATACAGAAGATTATTATTTTGCAATTCACCACATGTATGCTCTCTCAACAAATAAGAAACTGACCGCACACATGAGCAAATGTGAATACATAACAAAAGATGTTGATTGCAAAATGTGCACAGCGTGTGCAAAAGCACCATACAATACCATGTTGACCTAAAAATTTAGACCATAACTCACCCTATGACAACTCAGATAAATGAATGCTCAATAAAAAAAAAAAAAAAAGTTCCAACATTAAATACAGTTATATTAAAATTCAATCAAAAAGTGTTACTTTATGTCTTCAAAGGTGTAATTATTAGTTTGACCATTCCAACATCCCAAACCAACTGATTGTACCAAAAATAGCACTTTTTGTAAAACCGTTTTGCGCGAGACTTTGACAAATGTCACATGACTACAGAGGACCAATCACAAGCGTCAGCTTTAGAAGGAGGAAGTGATTGTCGTCGAGACAAATTTTCAAGTGTGACGACAAGTGGGGCTTGACCTCACAGGTCTGAGGACCCGGGTTCAATCCCGGAACGGCCTGTGTGGAGTTTGCAAGTTCTCCCCGTGCCTGCGTGGGTTTTCTCCGGGCACTCCGGTTTCCTACCGCATCCCAAAAACATGCAACATTAATTGGACACTCGAAACTGCTCCAAGGTTTAATTGTGAGTGCGACTGTTGTCTGTCTCTATGTGCCCTGCGATTGGCTGGCGACCAGTTCAGGGTATACCCCGCCTCCTGCCCGATGACAGCAGGGATAGGCTCCAGCACTCCCCCGCGATCCCTCGTGAGGATAAGCGGCACAGAAAATGGATGGAGGGGCTACAATTGGAATCATGGAAAATTCCAGAAGCAACTGTAATTTAATGACACATTTTCTCCCAACTGTGGAATGAATTGCAGTTACACACATTTTGTAATTAAACTACGCAATTGCTCCCAACACTGTACATGATTACTCCAAAAAAAAAAAAAAAAAAAGACAAACCTTCAACAAAAAGGAGCTCGCCGATATTTGAAAACACCTACGTGCAATTATTCACGCTCACCTGCCCCGAATACTCGCGACCAACTTCACGGCGACACGTTGAGGACACGGCGGTGCGGCGCGTTAACTCGGCACAGCCGCTGCCGCTTTGTAAATTCTGAAAAGAATCCGGGACATTTCCTGTGGTCGGGCATAAGGATATTCCCCCCCCCCCCGCACCCCCCTCGAATCCCACAGTCGTAATTGTCCACATTTAACTAGTTCCTCGGAGGCTTGGACATCAGTCAATGTAAAATAGTACTTTGCAGATTTCCTCCCTCCCATTAGGGATGAGGAACGAGGCCGAGCTGTCCACCGAGGCCGGCTCATTTATTATAATGACCTGCCAGGCCCAAGCATGAACACGTTAAAGGTATATGAGAGCAGGACCTGACAGGTGCACACAACCTTGTCAGATCGCTGTTGCTCTCGTTAGAACATCGCGTTCCTCCCCTCTGAAATGACCGACAGGCTGATTGCTTGTCACGTTGTGTCTCCCGAGGTGTCAAATTGCCAATAACGCAAATATGGCGACACAAATGTCATGCAAAATGCGTTTCTGCTTGCTTCTTTTTCCTGTTCGGGTTCGCGCTTTAGTACTCGCTGTCGAGCCCAAGAAGTGATGGTCCACCGTGTAATTTGAATTGTTTGATGACACCAGCATTAAATTTGGTGCAGTTATGTAAATTTCTCACATCCGTCTATTTTCCACCATTTCCGTTTTCCCAAGTGTGAGTCTGACGTGACGTGGCCGGCGTGCGGAAAAGGGGCTTCGTGCTGGCGTGGCCACGTCCGAGCGCCCCGTTGTCACGCTGTGGAAAAGCCCCAGAAACCGGGTTGTGTTGTGTTATTTTTGCAGCTAAAATGTGTTTTTTTTTAAGGCATCAACCGGCCCGTGGGGAATTGGGGGCAACGCAGAGCAACAGGAAAGGCGAATGTTTCACAATTTGCACAAACATGAACTAAAAGTTACAATGTACAATATTTTTACGCGAATCAAATGTAACCATAAACATATCACTCCAAACTATAACGTTCTTTGATTGCGGGTGAATTGTTTCGCATCACTCATCAGGAAACATTATATTGGCATATGAAATGACAGTATAGATTCTGTCTTGAATTTGTCAGTCACCCGTACTTTTAATTTGCTGGCATTATGATTTTGATTCCCTATAAATGTACTGTACATTTGTCAGTATGTCCAACAACAGTATTCCGTATTGTTTAAAATGAAACAACATAAAAAATTCAAGGCAATGACACCATATTTCATGTCACTGTCCATAAATGAGCGATATTGCTCCCATTTAATAACGCTGTTGTAAGCAGTTGTACGGATGCCATGGAGGTACATTTTCACAGAAATTGCAGCAAAGTCTTCTGTTGTCCTTTTTGGCATCCATCCATCCATCCATTTTCCAGTACTTTTCCTTTCCAGGGTCATAGGTCAACCAGATTCTGGACGTTAAGGTGCTCCGGACGACCCCGCGGTCCAATCACGCAAACGTTGCTCTTCCACGTCTGCATAATGTGCCTCTGCCTTTACAGTCTCCATTAATCTCAAGATACTCTTATCACTTTTAGCCATGTAAAACATCCTCCCATATACGAGAAGGCTTTGATGTTATTTATGACTTTTTTTTTTTTTGCTCCTTGAACTAACACCCGCACCGGACTCGGTAATCCTCTGCCAGACGCAGAGAGAGCAATATCTATTTTCATCTGCCGCCGATAGGATCTCTTTAGGATTTAAAGAGGGACCTCGGCACGCTGTGCCCAACAGCTCAGCTGTGATCTCGGGCTTTGGGGAGTTCCCATTATGCGTTAGCATCCCTGAGATCGAAGAAACCCGGTCCTGGCTAGTGGATTTTTAATCCTCCTATGGCCTGTGTTGGGAGATGGAGTTATTTAGGGCTCTTTGATTAGCCTTCCAGCTGCACGTTGATTAGGAGAACTTTGGAAAGATCCTGCCGCTTGGCGGCACCGAAGAGTAGCAAGAATCCGTGCGGGCATGGAAAAATCTGCAGATTGTCTGAATTTAAATAATAAAAATACATAACATTGCTGAGAGGAAAAAATAACTGTCCAGTGTCAAGTCTGTTTCTCACCGGTTCAACTCATCAACTGGAGATAAACTGAGACTGTCCTGTCAGTGGTACTTGCAGGGTCGTCCCACTCTAATCTCGGGTTCTCCTTTGGATCCAAAACAACGCTTGAGGTGTATTTTGACAACATCGACAGCCAAATGATGAAAGTCTCGCGCTTGCTGTTTGAGATCGACACAAAGAATTGCGCGTTTACCGCAGATAATACCCACGCCATCACAATTCATGGCAGTGTGCGTGAAGAGATTGCGGTCATCTTGCCGTCATGGATGCGGACCTCGCAAAACGAGACCGACTCATCAGCAACAAACAACAAATATACTGGACAGAGGTGAGAATTGGCAGTTTAGAGTAATAATGGGAGAACTTGCATTGCTATTCAAATGAAATGTTGGGGGGAAAAAAAAGGGGCTGCATCCATTGGAAAACACAACTTTGAGGCTGAAAAGGCCTATGAATTAAAATCTGCATTAGTACAATTCCTAGTGCAGATACCTGCAGTGGTTGATCCCTTTGGGAAAGTCTTTTCCATTTTTTCCTCATCTTATTTATACTTCTAGGCCACCAGCACGGCGCGGTGAGGCCGAGCAGACCTCGGTGTGGCCCGGCTCAGCTTCGATTCCGGGGCTAAGTATATTTCTGCCCTGATAACTAAGGTGTTGACACTTTGCCCTCAGGGATGCGTTTCTTTTCCCTTGACTCAGTTTGACTCACCGATAAAAGATTATCGCCGTGGCATTTTGTGGCCCAGCTGCCACCCTCGTTTGTTACCTGTTCACTACTCTGCTGAAGTTTAGCCTGTATGAAATATCCGGGGTAACACATACTTTACTGATTTTATTCTATACTGATTATTGCCTTCTTTATCAAAGGGGCAGCACTTGGAAATTCCTTTTTTTTTTTTTTTTTAATAAAGAAGCACAAACACAGATTGGAGAAATTTTGTCTCAGTGGATTTGTGTGAGGGAGTCACACAGCAACTTCTCACCATTTTTAAATTCATCCATCCAGCCGTCCATACATTTTCTTTTCCGCTTATCCTCATGAGGATTGGGGGGAGTGCTGGAACCAATCCCAGCTGTCAATTGGTTAGGAGGCGAGGTAGACCCTGAACTGGTCGCCAGCCAATCGCAGGGCACATCGAGACAAACAGCCGCACTCACAATCACACCTAGGGGGGCAATTTAAAGCGTCCAATTAATTCTGCATGTTTTTGGGATGTGGGAGGAAACTGGAGTGCCGAGAGGAAACCCACGCAGCCACGGGGAGAACATGCAAACTCCGCTCGGGCGGGGCCGGGATTGAACCCGGGTCCTCAGAACTGTGAGGCCAACACTTTACCAGCTGATCCAACGTGCCGCCTCTTTAAATTCAGTGGACAAAAATAAGAAATGGACAGAAATGCACACAGAGGAAACAACCAGACGGAGAAAGTCCAAGTCGAGTGAAAGAAATGTTGGAATACGTCCAAACAAACAAATTGCACAAGTCCGTGTAATGGTTTTAAACTCTGCATACTGTACTGGAGATACATTGAGAGACCATAGACAAGCCCTTCAAAATGGCTGCGCCCACTTGTGCCTGCTCGCTCGTGTGCCCTCTTCACCACAAACGGAACACATTGACTCTGGATTTACATGAGCACCGAACACGGTTTACAGAAGCTTATTTCCGATTCTCCAAACCTCAACTCCAACTTACCGTAAATTCGCCGCTAGCTTGGCAAACTGTACTGCAATGTCGTTTTCCCGATGGCTCGAGTGGACAGACGCTCACCTGTGCTCGGAGATGCCGAACATTTGTTGGCCTGTGCAACCGCCCGAGCGCATTGACTCGACTATGTCTCAGCGTTTTGTAACCTTTGATTCGCTTCCTCTCCGGAGTTTGTCGTCTATATTTTGCACAAGTTCCTCAGTGAAGGGTGAACAGCATGTTTGTACATCAGTAAAGTTTGTCTGAAATGAGAAACACGTCAGAGCCAATTAAAAGGCTGCGCTGGTGTCGCCCGACTCAAAGTGACAGAATCCGGACTGGGTAAACAAAAATAAGAGCATCCAAACATCCCAAAGTAGCTCAGGCGTAATGTGCTCTATTTTTTTTATTTTATTTATTTATTTTTTTTTTTGAAGCGCTCACAGTTTGTGTCTTCTCGCTCCTGTACTACTTTGATATATGTGGTTAAGTCTCTGGAGCGCTGATGAGCCTTTGATACTAGGAGGGCACAAAATAATATCTTTGCTTTGAAAAACAATTTCGGGGAGACGGGATCGGTATAAACAGGCCTTTTATGTGCGCCGAGGGCAGATGTGAATCTGACGGGGAACTTTCCACGGGCTTCTTTAAATGGCAATGCAAAATTGATGAGTGGAGGGGCTCAGGCACTTGTCGCGTGGATGGAGATGTGACTGCATAAGGACATCAATGCCTTACACGCACACACACACGTTGCAGATGTATGCAAATATGCGCGGCACAAAAAAAAAAAAAAAAAAAATCGTACACAGACACCCATATGTGCATGCATAAGTACACGCCTGCACACAAGCGCAAGCACGAACGCACACGCCCTTTATTACGCCCCCCCCCCCCCCACCCAGTTGGAGCTGAAGGCTCAATCGAGATCTGAGCGAAGATGGTCTTCTGCTTCCTTTCTCCCTCCACTCCATCCCTCCATCCGTCCTTCAACAAGAGCGCGCTATCCCGGCTATCTGTTATCAGCAGACTGCGCCGCTCGCCACCTTGTCCCCCACCCCACCCCCGGC
Source organism: Syngnathoides biaculeatus (assembly GCF_019802595.1). NCBI lineage: Eukaryota > Metazoa > Chordata > Actinopteri > Syngnathiformes > Syngnathidae > Syngnathoides > Syngnathoides biaculeatus. Next base: position 2,010,199 of record NC_084644.1, read on the forward strand.
CCACCACCACCTCGTCCAATCTTGACGGCTATTGGGGGAATGTAAGAGAGGAATTTCCCGATAAAGCTGTCTAATGAACATACAACAAGTTTAGTAAGTTAAGCATCGAAACATCGAAGGCTGTTTGAACTTTGACTCCCCCTGCATTAGCGCAGAGTCCTTATCGGGCCACTCGAGCGGAGAGATTAGCCACTTCCTAATGAAGTGGTGAAATCGTAAAGGTCTTACTCCAAGGCAGAGTGGATTGCTTCCAACATTTTTCACTCCGTTATCTCCCGTAGCCAGATTGCCGTTGCTCTTCTTGGGGGGAAAAAAAGGTGAGGGTCCTGCCTTCTCCTCTCTCCTCTTAGATTTCCAGTCACAGACGCGCAAATATGACATCGGATCCTGCGCAACGCTTTCAACAAACTAACTCGGACGGATGGACTTGCAATAGGTGAAACCAGGCGTGTTCAAACCACGGTCAGAGCGCCATATGTGGTCCCCCACCCGGTTGTCTTGGCGGCCCGTGGCATTTACTCAAAAATACATTTTACATCATTTTTTTTTTTTTTTAAGTGCGGGGAGTTGCAACACTCATATCCTCATCTCAACAAGTATAGCTACAACTAAAACATTGCTTTATGATCAAGCCTTTCAATTGGCTCAACTCAACCATCTGGATTATTATGACCTGGATGACCGAGAACCGACGTAGACTTCAAGAAAAAGATCCGATTTAGCACAGTACATTTGTAGTTTAAAAAAAAACAAAACACTCTTATGCTGTGCTCACGATATGCAAAATGCAAACAAACTATTCTCTTCATTAAGATGAATAAAAATAAATAAGTAGAAATTGTTGACTATATTCTTTTCTCCTTGTCAAGGTCAAATAAAAGAGCCTGAAAAAAAATCATCTTACCACAAAGTGTTTTAGTTCTGAATAATCAACGTCAATAAAATGTTGATGCGAATCAATTCACCTTCACCAACAGAAAGCTGTGAATACATATATATATATAAAAATATAAAATTGCATAGTTTTATCGTGTTTAATAAATTAGGAATTTCAAAGTACCGTTTACCTCCTTCGATTTTTCTGTACGTGGAAAAAAAGTTTGGTCACCTCCGGAGGAAACTGCCAGCGGAAAGTAATTTCTTGCTTTTTGACTTGTCTTTTTTTGTCGCTAACAGCAGGGACGCTTCCTCTCCTGTAAATGATCCCTCGTGCTTTCGCCAATCTGAAGACGACTTCTAAACCCGTCCACGTGTCCTCTTGCGCGCCCGACGATCGAGGTCAGACACGCTGCATATTCAAAACGACCACCAAGACCTTATCACTTATTCCCTTGTTCTTTCTGCGGCCCGTATCGATACATTAAGACGTTTTCATCACACAGACGGAGGCAGCGGCGATTATGCGAGTCGGCACATTACGGGAGCGATGATCTGTCTGCATAATGAATGTGTTTTTGTTTCATGGCCATCAGGGTTCCCGCTGCTTACATCGGTCCCATTGTTGATGGACATGAAGGTGCCGCGATGATATCCTTGACTGATCTGCTTGCCTCATTAACATTGGCATAATTTTGCCCTCAATGGGCAGCTTCAGTTTCGTGCATTTGAATGCTGATTTAATGCAGCAACGTTTCGGGACAGTTTGTTGTTTATGACGACGTAAACAGCGCTACCATACATCTTGTTTCAATCCTGAGGACCTTTTGTTCTTCTTCTTTTTCTTCACACTAAAAAAAAAAATCAAAAAAAACAACAACAACCCAGAAATTTCTTTTCTGGGTCCGGAAAAAAAAAAATGATGAAGCAAGCATGTAGCGCCGAAAACCTTTTTAATGTACCATCCTACCTACTCATCCTTTTTAGTATAATGCGGATTGCGGCCGATGCATTATTCACAGGTTGAGAGCCGGAAATTCCAGTTTCCAGCTAAAATGGAGCTTTTCAAACAGACGGGAGAGCGAGACGTACAAGAAGTGTTGTCAGTTTCGGCCAGTGTACAACATGCATCTCAATCCCTGTAATAGCACTCCTTATGCTGACACATGTTAATAATTGATTGTTAAGTGATAAGTCTCACTCAAGCATGAGGAAAAAGCCCGAGCCCGGAAATAAATCACAGAGTAATTCATAAGGCCGTGTTAGATCGGTGTGGTCGTCTCTCAGCCCTCTGCATTATTCATCCTACAGCCTGATATTCTCAAATCTTTGCGTCGTTTTTGATTGTGATTTTCTCTTTTTCCTTTTTTTAGGTTTCCCGTGTCACGCCATTTCAAAATGGAAAATTCCCAAAGACGTGCTACCTCTCACTGGTTGTTACACTCGGGACGTTAGCGTTGGTCGATTTGTATCCGACATCAGGAGGGGAACGCGGATATTTTTGATGAATTTATTTTGTTTTTCCCGAGCGACGATTGGGTGCGGAAGCTCCCCAAGAAATCCCCATTTGGCTTAAAATACGATGACTGTGGAAGAGGAAAACAGGATTTCTCTCTGGAGATGTGAACAGATAGCCCTACAGGAGGCTCCCATAAGGCAGAAACTGAAGACCCTTAAGTGTTTCATATGAATTCAATACGCCGGTTAAAAATACCAGAGGGAATATCACATTCCTATCTCTGTCGCTCGCCTCACTTAATAGCGAGACGGTTGGTTGGGAGAGTGGAAAGGAGAGGAGAGGAGAGGAGAGGAGGAGCATGAGGATGAGGAAAGAAAGGCACCTCGTTTGGACTTGGCCGAGGGGGGTTGACGCTTCGTTCCCGACGGAGGAGTCGGCGATTCCTTTTGACGGGGGCTCTCCGCCTAACGAAAGCAAACGCAATTCAATTAGCACCGCTTTCAGTCAGCGACTCGCGTGACACGTTCACAGCAGTTTGTGCACCACGCGCGTCGGAACAATTTCATATTGCGTTACTGGGGCGGCTACTTGAAAAGATGACCAGAGTAATCAGGAGTAATACGCTATTCATTTTCACCAGGAGGAGAATAAAATAGTATCAAACCTGTGAAAACTGAAAGCTGATTGTTCCTCCTCGATACAACGCAGTAATCGAACCTGCAGGCCTTTGCTAGTACACTCTCCGGTGGCCTCCTCAAATTAATCCCTCCACAAAATCAATAATAAATCGTCATCAACATCATCATCATCATCATCATCATGTTATAACATACTTGCGTGAGATAAAGGAGATAAAGCCTTGAGGAATAAAGCTGATACTCAAATATGATTGGCTTTAAAAACTAGCAAGATGGTATGCATCGCTTATGTTGATGCTATGGCAACACGGCGACACTTTTTCTAAGCCTTTCCACAATCGTCACGGTCTGCTTTTGTTCCACATTTTCATGTTCCACGTTCTCCACTCATTCAGTTGATTGTGCCCACCTTCGACCTCGTGTCGACCAATCGGCTCCCCCGCAGCCGCTGGTTTGTCTTGTCCGGGTATTTCTTGGGTATTCGGATCGCCAATGTCGTCACGAAGCAGTCAGTTGCGTTTGGTTTCCTGTTTTAAGGTTAGTCGAGGTTGTCTTTGTTACTTTGGTTTTCCTGTTGTGGAACTTTGTTCAGTTGTGCCTTTTCGGAGATGAAATATGATGTTTGGTGAGAGTGCACGACTCCCGGCTCCCCGGCTTTCCTCGCCCTTGTCGAGAAAGTTCAGAGGAATCGAAGCCTTTGTTATTGTCACTTCCTTAATTACCCATTTGGGAAAGTATTCCCGTCCATCCCGCTGGCATTTTTATTTATTTGGCGGACGCGCGAGTGCTTTATGTCTGCATTTTATCATGTATCTGCTCCCTCTATGGCAATTACACACAAAAGGGGAATGTAATTGCTCTGCATGCTTTGCATCCTCATTTTTGCTTAATCAATGATATTAGGCATCATCCCAAATCCTCCCATTGTGACTGTTATCAGCAAGCGGATCCTGACGTGGAGGCGAAAACCAGCATTCCTCGTCTCTTCTTCCACAATCTCATCGCCCAGACAAAAGATGCTCTGCTTTGCGCCTTTCCTGCGCGCGCTTCCATCTTTTTCCCCCTCTCCTCAGCTGCTTTTGGCTGCTCTCCAGTCTCACTTAAGCCCATTAGCTCTATTACTGAAATTATTTTCCTCCGCGGCTATGTCTTTGTGCACTGGGAGTGAATTTCACAGTTATCAGAAGCTGTGGAGAATAAGTGGGGGGGGATTACTGTGAGTCACTCCAGTGTGCGTGCGTGCGCGCGCGCGCGCCTGTACGCGAGGCTGTGCGCGTGGGAGAGTTTTGTGTGTGCATCTTGCTCCTCGGCTGCTCACGGTGGCTCTTTAATTAATGTTTCTATATCCTGGAGGACCTACGCAGGAAGCTTGGATGAGCTACTTATGCAATGACCCCATTGTGCCGTTTGAGGGCAGTGCAGTCACAGTGTTTTGGAACACGCTGCAGTCCGGCGTTTGCCTTTCTTTGCTTCTAATCACGTTGAAGATCCCGCGGAGGAATTCGCTTGCGTGAGTTGGCTTCAGGTGCGTTTTAATACAAATACATTGCACCTTATGTCTGCTTCAAAGAGGGCAGGCCTGATGGCAGCCTTGGAGGTGTGCGAATGAATCATCAATCGGAACATCAAACGATCTTAAACGATGAAAGAAGGAGCAAATGCACACATATAAGCAGCGATTAAAAATGGCAAAGATTTTATCCCACAATTGGAAACAACACTTGGAACGCACTAAACTGAATCTTAAACGTGTACAGGGATGCGGCGTCAGCTGTTCTGTTACTCCGGTGACATTGCATAGGCTTTTGTGTATTTTGGAATAGTTGCAAACCAAACACTCGAGTTTTTTTTTTTTTTTTTTTTTTTTTAAACTTTCTTACATACTTACAAGTTAAGAAATTGTCCCAACCTGCGTTTATTTATTCATCCAACCATCCATTTTGCTGTCAATGGGCGGGAGGCGAGGTACACCCTGAACTGGTCGCCAGCCAATCGCAGGGCACATCGAGACAAACAGCCGCGCTCACAATCACACCTTGGGTCAATTTAGAGTGTCCAATTAATCAATGTGGGAGGAAACCGGCGTGCCCGCAGAAAACCCACGCAGGCACGGGGAAAACGTGCAAACTCCAAAGAGGCGGGTCCGGGATTGAACTCGGGACCTGAGAACTGTGAGCCCGACGCTTTACCAGCTGAGGCACCGTGCCGCCCTGTATTTATTTATCGACTGATTGATTTATCCCAATCGCATCAATCTGGGCTTGCTCTTGCAAGAAACATAAGGATATGTGGCAATAATAAATATAATAAAGAAATGACAAGGTGATTATGAATAGATTTTTTGAAAGAACACGCTCAGAAAACAAAAAGCTTTCTAACTTTCGTATGGTTTGTATGTGTCAGGGCCAGCGGCCACACAAAAGACCTTTTTTTTGCTGCGGCAGCCTGCACATGCGTAAGCCTTTTGATAACAGTTATTTTATGTTCACGCAACCGCACGCAGCCTCTTTTTTGAATAAAGAGATGACAGTGTCGCCTCGCTAAGTACGGTTTAGCTAACCACTAAGAGAATCTGCGGTTTTGTGGCTATAGTCATCCAGCTATGGCTTTGTCATTATTTTTTATTTTATTTTTTTTTAAACAAAGTAACTGCTCAGCAGGGGCACATTTGACACTTAAAGCCCAAATATTTGCAAAATTCAATCGGTAGACAAGTTTCTTTGGGCCTGCAGTCTTCCCCGTTGTCTTTTAATGATGACGCAAAGTAAACAATCGACACGTAAACATTGCGTGTGATCATTGTGGAGCGAAAGTACTCGCAGTGCTAACTTGAGCATCACAAACGCTCTCTGAGGCCTCACGACGACTGAATGAATAAATACTTTTCCCGTTATTAGCAGTTAGCTGAAAGCGGCGCATGTTCAAGTTGTTTTGGCAAAGCCTTTCAAGCGGTTCACCGTCGCGGTCGCAGTCGAGCATCACCGCGTGTGAGCGGAAGAGAGTGTTTGTGTGTGTGTGCGTGTGTGTGTCTACCTGCCTCCTACCTCCTTCGTGTCATTGTATTTGTTTTGAATATTACCGCACACCCCCCCCCCTCCCTTCTTCTCTCTCCTTTCACCGATCCGCTGCTTGTTTCCTCTGACAGGGGAAGTGGCAGCTCTTGGTGACCCTTGACCCCTGGCTGGTCACTTAGGCAGATACGCAGGACATTGAGGGACTTTGTCAGGGGGCAACAAGGACTCGGGCAAGGCCAGTGCTAATCAGATGGAGGAGAAAAACAAAGAAGGAAGAAGCACACAGGGTTTTTTTTTTTTTTCGTTACTTGCTTTGTTCATGTCCCACTTTTATTCAATCAGGGTCAAGTCAAATGGTGGCCGCTGTCTTCGTCGAACAACGACTGATTAGAAGATGAAACACTTTTCCCTTCGCCCCCTATTTGAGACATTTTTCATTTACAGTATTTAAGATGCCCTTTAGGAAATCATGCAAACAGCTAACAAAGATGCCAGCAGAAGAAAAGGTCAATAATTGATCCGAAGGACGATTTTATTCAAATATACGATGCGCTTTGTGTGCACTAATTCGCGTCATTTTTCCAGCATGCTGCAATCGGCTCTGTCGAATGTCTTTCAAAAGGGAAAAAAAAAATATTTTGCCTTGTCGAATGAATCCTGCACAATTAGCGGAATTGAAACGCGCCGACAGCAAGAAGCGACGCCGCGTTCCTGCCGGGTCCAGAATGTCGGGGGGCGCACGCTGCTGAGCCGCACGGCTTGCTCGACACAGAAGGCCCGTTTCAATTACATCAATTGCTTGATGACTGAGGAGAGAGCGGCGGGGCCGCGAATGCCAGTTTACGATAAGAGCGCCACGGTCGCCATCATTATGCAAGGCCGACGGGTAACCTAGAGAAGCGGGGAAATGGCGCACGACGCAGAGCATGTGTTTCTTGTTTCTTTGGGGGAAGAGAAAGGATTCCAAGAAGGTAATGATGTACACAATGTGAGGCTGACCAAAGCCCCGTGACACAAACCGCTGCGCTGTCGTGGGGTGGGCGGTGCGGTCGTGCCAGTGGATGTTTCTTTCTTCCTGTGTGAGCCGCAACGTTTAATTCTGTCCTCGGAGGATAAAAATGGAACCGTGTGCAGCAAGTGATCCGAATAATGACTACTTTGGGCTTTTATTGTTTCCAATCCATATGATTTTAGACAAACTTGTTGACATTCTGTCATAACTTAGCATAATGGTTTCCATAGACTTATTTTCAGTGTTGGGAAGACGAATTTGGAAATGCATTTGGTTTCCATTACTGGATAAGTTACCCTGTTGAAAATGTAATAATAGTGCAAAAATTCAATGTACTTTCTCCATGTAATGTCATTAATTACATCCGGTTACATTATAATTCATTTCCCTATTTTTCATTAACGGGACCCTTGAATTCCACCCCCCCCACCCCTCAAAAAAGAAAAAGTGGATTGAAAACATAGCTCCTTTGGAATTTGTCCTTTTCCCAAATAATAATCCGACAGAAAAATGAGATTAAATGTAACAATAAAAAAATGCATGGAGCATGATATGTGTACATGTTGAAAATCACGATAATATACCATGTTGACCTGATGACAAATGTTCCCAATATAGAGAATATAACTCTATATGACAAACCAGATAAGTGAATCTTCTTCTTTTCCTTTCGGCTTGTCACAGCCCATCCGTTACTACCGCAAACAGGAAGGGGCTCAGCGCGGATCCCTGACGCAGTCCCACCTCCACCTTGATTTCTTCTGACACACCAACGGCACACCTCACCGCTGTTCTGCTGCACTATTCTAACATATTTCTCCGCCGCAGCAGATTTAGGGTTAGGGTTTGTATGCAGTACCACAGTTCCTCTCCTGAGAATGGTCCACAAAATTACAAAGACGAATGTGTAACTTTTTTTGTACATTATGAGTTTGACTTTTTCAACCTCTCAGACAAACGATAGATAACAACAGAAGGGGAACCAAAAAGGTCTTATTTGGAATTATATGTCGTGCTTGAGATGGCGGCAGAATGGCACCGAGCCAGCCAATGACAAGTGTTGACATTAGAAGGAGCCAGTGACATGACCAAAAAAATAAATAACAACTATAAGTTCATTTGATATGCTCCCCTAGTAATGTATTACATGAATTTTGAACGTAATCCTTATCTCTCTAATTTTAGCTGTTTCAAGTACGCATGCTGACTTCAATTTTCATGAAATTTATCTTGGTATTTCCATTGAGTGCCCCATGAGTGTACGCAATTTGTGAGGATTTCACACATTGTATCAAGGACAAAATAATTTTGGAACAATTTTAGAAGCGTGCATATTTCTCCCATTCTTTTCCATTCAGCATTATTCACGGGATGCTTTGAATTGACTCCTCAGTCCAACGAAGCGCACTTGGCTAGTTAGCCGGGAGCATTCTGTTTGTGTCAACAGCTCCCTTTGTGTATCGGGAGTGATTTATTATGTAAAAGAGGGTCGGGCGGGGGCGTGGGGGTTGGGGGGTGGGGGAGGAGCAGCAAGGGTGACACTGACCTTCCTTTAATTAACACTGATGGAGACCAAGGTGAGCGGCAAGATGATGAAGATGGATCTTCCCACATAAATCAGGCTAGCTAGCGTGTGTGCGTGACGGCGGCGTCGCCATCAGAAGTAACCTTGCGGTGCACAGGTTAAATGAACATTTGCGTCGGTCCAGAACCTCCATCATTTACCCCTGTTGGCAATCCTTTGTTGTTTGCTACGCAAAGTGCTCAAATGAGTAATCTTTCCAAAGTCCACTTCTAAACGTTTGAGTGTGTTTCATGTCGTTTCCAGTTTCCTTGAATAAGAAATAGACATTTGTTCAACGGTTGCTATCAAACAGCTCGGAGCGAAACACCGCAGCCCCACGCAGTCTCGGACGATTTGTTGTGATTGTTTGCACTGCGGGCTTTCCGACGGGAGGAGCGCTCATCATTTCTTTCAATTATTTACCATTTTAACCGCCGTGAGGTGGCGTGCGGTGGGGGTGGGCGCGGGGGGAGCTCATGCTAATCGACTGCACACTTTGGACATTAGTATGTCCGGAACATTTGCTCAGGTATATTTGGAAATCCAATAATGTCCATCTTTTGTAAAACGACTCTCGCCACATTCTGATGAAAATAAGCCCGTTATTCAAAGAATATTTTCAGCGCTCGCAATCCTGCATGACTTCAAAGACCAATTCTGGCCTTGTATTGCGCTGCAATCGAATGGAAACCTTTATTTTCACACACTAACATTCGCGGTAGTCCAGTAGCTCGCAGTTCCCTTCAGTCGGTGGCTGATACATAAAGTATAGCTCCGATAAGCTTTGACTGCAAGCATTTTTTCATACTTTTCTGTGGCAAAACAGCCTCAGGACCAAGTGAAATTTGAAAAACATTAAAAATTCCAACACAACTCAACGGCTTTAATAGAATTCCTCCTAGCAAAAGACACACATACGTTAAAAAATGTCAATATTAAAATCCAGGGATATGGTGACTATGCTGTAGTGCAGAAATATGAAAAAGGCTTCACAGTTGGACAAGATGTTGGTTTGTTGGTTTTCCATTTCCGTAAATTCCAGCGAGCGGTTTGTCTGCATGCCGGTTGCAATGCCGGTCAATTTTCAGAAATTGTTGAATTGAAACCTTCCCATCTTCATCATTTCTTTCAACACGTTTCCATCCAGACTTTTATGACACGGGTCAAGTCAAGTGTAGTGTAATATTCTTATTGAGAATGTGTTTAGGCAAACGAGTGCAATTTATGCTCCAATGTACATATGCTAATGATTTTGTTTATCAGTCCGCCGGTTGGTTGGCGGGCGGGCGCCACTCTGTGTGTCATTCCTCGTCTCTTGACATTTCCACATCTTAAAATGTTTCATGCATTTTTCGAGTCGCTTTCATATTTTGCCCCTGTTCTTCGTCGTCTCCTACCACTACAACCACATAGTCATAAATTATGTATTTATTTATCACGAAAATCTGTTTTGGAATTAGAGTCTACTCCCACTTCAAAGACAGGAAACCTTTGATATGTTTGATTCTTGCCGAGTATCTGTTGGATTTATTCAATTTATGCAAAGCACCTCGGGGGTTATAAAGGTGGCATTTGAATATATTTGACTGGACTAAATCACATAATGAGGACCATTTCTGCCCCATATTATTGCAGAAAGAGACCTAATCCCTCAATTTTAATGGATCATTTCGGGAAAATGTTTTGTAGGGCAAAGTGACAACAGTGGACGCACGTGATTATCTAACGTCGACACGGGTTCTGATGTATCGCTTAAATTGACGGGCAAGAAGCGAGTAGAGTGTGTGATCCTTTTGTTCTGGTGGCTGCATGTAGAAATGATGCATCTGGGGAATATCTTGATTCTTTTTAACTTCTCCCTTCAAAAGATGACGATAATAAATTAGACATGACCTAATAACATATGGCGCCTGTGTTCCTCAGCTTCAGAGGTGGCGTGTCTGGGTAAAAGAGTTGGATTTTTTATATGTAAATAGTCGCCTTTGCTGACTACGATTAGGATGAAATGTGTAAGATTTCGACGTTTAAAAGAAAAATATTATTTCTGAACCGTTTGAGTAAACACGTGATCGTGAAAAGGTTCCACAATTGAGTGTCGCGTATTCTACTAAACTCAAAGTTCGATCCCTGCTGGCAGTTTGGACAACAGCAACAGCAACAACAACAAAAAAGCATTTTTTGATTGTAACGCTGCTCACTGCGGACTTCCTTTGGGATTCAAAGCGTTCGGGCCATGTTAAGGGGTGCCCCCTCCTGCCCCCTTGCATGTGGAAGAGTGACGTTCCGACTGTGGACCGCTAATTATCCAGGCTGACCCTGATCCCATTCGGCGGGTCCAAATCAATCCCCTTTTCTCTCGTGTTCCATTGAATATTTTCACGTCTCCTTCTGGCCCGCTTCTGAATATTAAGACGAGATTTTCACGTTCATATTTTTTGCAACCGGGGGACGGGCTTGACGATAGCTTGCGGCAGAAGGGGGGGGGGGAGGAGGGCGCTTGAACGGCGGCACTGGAAATGACGAGCGGGCCGACTGAATGCTTGTCTATCACTGGCCATTCTCTCGGTTACAGGTGGTCTCTCATTTTCTGGAGCGGCGCATAACTGACTGCCTTTATATGACAGCCCGGCTCGGCAATTTGCATGCTCGACAGACAACAAACGGGCCTGTGCATGTCAAAATAGGTGGCGGTGCGTGACAGTTTCTACACAATGCTGTCTCCTTTTGCCTTGACCCTCGACCTCACGCCATGTCTCCTTTCATAATCAGGGAAAGGGGAAGACAGGGCGAAGAAATCATCCAACCCTTCTTGCTGCCTCCTTCTGCTGCCATCTCTTTGGAATAAATCTGATACCAATGTCATTAGCCGTGCCGCTTCCCGCTCACTGTCTTGGTCCCTTTTGTTGCAACTTGCTGACTGTCTATCCACCCCCTTATCTCGTCTTTTTGTTTGTGTTTTCGCATAAACCCTCAAATTTAAAGAGCGGCTCATCCCAGTTTGTCAGTTTCTTGTTCAAGATAAAGTTTCAGCAGTTCTACCCAGCCAGAGATAATGAGGTACGTCTACTCGAGTGACTGAGATAGTGCCAAAGAGGGAAATTATTATTTTTGGATGTGAGTTTCCTTATACTTGCAACATACATATTCATATGTGGCTTTAACTGACTTGTTCAAAAAAAAAAAAAAAAAGAAAACATGGAACACAGTAACCATCAATTAAAATAAAAAGGTACCACTTTAGAGCAGAATGTAGATGCATATCATAGGGTTCAGCTTATCAAAACGGTCCAGCGTTCATCCCGACCGGTTCTCGGCAAAGCAGTCGCAGGTTTTCTCATTATTCTTGTCTGATCCTTCATGAAAGCAATATCAACGCTCAGACATATATTAATGAGTTTCATACCATCATTCTCATCACTCCGACTAACGCTCTGATAGCAGCGAACAGCTAATTGCCTTTTAACCCCCGTGACATTCGCCTCATGTTTTGAGATCTCTACATTAAAAAAAAAAAAATTTCAAACTGAGCAAGTGTGACCGAGAGCATTCCACTCCAGCCAAACTTCCATTGCACTGATTTGTGTCATTTCCACATGAACTTTCTGCCCTTGTTCCAGCAGATAAGAGAAGAGATTTAAAATGAATCGGCGTGTAGAAGCGCATATACAGGAGTGGAGTGAGAGACTTAAGACATAATCACACTGCTGGGTTTTATTAAGTCTTATACTTTACATATTTAAGGAGACTGGAACATCATTATCTGCTGTTGAACGCGGCATTGTTAAAAGTCACTGCGGTATCGGGAAAAGGTGAACAGCAAAGGGGCCAATGGGTATCAGTCTACCGTCAAATAATCCGGAATTATATGATCATCAGAAGGACAGAAATGCAAAGTCTTAGTCCTGGAACTTGTGTTAAGTGGGTTTCATGAAGAATATTTCCGGAACTAGGAGTCAGCCTTTTGTCAAATTGCTGGTACTTCTTTTCTTACCCAATCTGTCTCATTGACAAAAGACTTATACAGCGATACCCATTTTACAAGGACTGTTTGCTATATGTGCTGCATTTGCATCATCATACATCCCAACAACTGATGTTAAAAAGCTGTAAAACTGCATACAGTCATCTGTTCAAGGTTACTTGAAGTGATGAACAAACGCAAATACGCAGCGCATAATCCATGAGCGTTCTAAGGCGTCTATGTAGTGATAATTATTACCCTTGTCATCACAAGTGTCAACCCATTTGATATGTAAACAGCCCATGTTTCTGACACACACACACGGATGATCAGCCCCTTGATACGCGCATACATCGCCTCTTTCTTCTGTTTGTTTGCCAAAGAAGCGGCACCTCACCTTGGGGATTTAGTTTTAATATGTGTTAAATCCATCTCAGCAGTGTGTGTTCTGCAATCACAAAGATCAGTCTTTGATATGGAATGTTAAAGAGGGAAACTCAAAAACCAATATCCACTGTGGAGCTCCCTAGTGCAATGTATCTTCACAGGGGTAAAAAAAAAAAAAAAACATTTGAGAGATGTTTCGAGTGCACACAGTTGCAAACAACAGCAAATATATTGTGAAATATAATGTTTTCTATGGGCTCAATCAAAACAAAAGCACATTTTTCTGAAGCTAATAATAGTGTTGTGCTCATGGACACAAGATCTGAGACCAGAACTCGGGTTGACCAGGTAAAAAGAATGATCTCTTTAAATTACATGTTCCAATACATTTGGCAGCCATCACGTGTTCAGGAACACAAGAACGGTGCAATTTTTTAAATTGGAAACAACGCACACCATTTAAAGTGACTCTGACAAAGACCAGATGAAGCTCGCCTGTTCAAGTCGGCTTTTCCTGACATTTATGTCGAGGGTGTGATCACATTGTCGACGGTATCGCTCAAGACAAGAATTGCTATTCTAAAGAATTTCCCAACAACTAAATACACCATAAAATGCATTGAAAACAGCATTCAGTCACAAAAACGTTGTCATTTAATCAGATGTGTGTCAACTTTTATTGTCTATAAGTATGCATATGTTTACTCTGGATGCGTTATGTGTATATACATTAAGTATATAAGCGTTTATGTGTATGTAAGTTTTTTTTTTTTAATTTAAAGTACAGTATATCGGTGTACGTTTGGTTTTAATGATTGTCCTAAAACTGCAAAAGCTGCAAAGAAAGAAAGAAAAAAAAAAAAGCCATTTGAAATGACATGGTATAATAATACAATGCGATGGTCAGTGTGTTAAAAGCTGAGCCATGGAATTCTCTGGCAACATGCTGCTCTTTTCATACGTTTATATAAAGACTGTGGTTGAATGTGTCCACTGAAAAGCCCGTATTGTTTATATCACGCGAGTAAAAAAAATGAAACACTTGGTCCCTCTGGCCCAAAGAATGTCAATAGACAATAGAGAACTACTCAAGAATGACAAAAAGGACTGCTTCGGCTTTGCACATCTCTGAAGAAAAAGTAGGATAATCGAATTCCACACTCACGGGCACATAACTGTAGGAATCCTTGCTGTACTATATAATTCCATCACCTTGCCTTTCCATCAACAAGCTAACGTCTTTACATCACAGACACCCTTGCTCATTAGCAATGACAGCTTGAAATCACTCAGTGTGTGTAAATGTATTCCGTTTGTGTGCAATATTGAATTTTGAATCTTGTATTTGTTCTTTCCCTCATCTTCAATTCATGTTCCCCACCCCTCTCTTGGTTTCAGGAGCCACTTATTTATTTCCCTCATTAGCACGCTTCTTTCTATTAGAGAGTGGCTTCCCGTGCCAATATTTTCCTCGGGGAGCGCAGCAAGACCTTTGCTCCTCTTGGTGAGCGGCGCTCGCGTTCCTTTTCTATTAAGTGGACTTGAAACGATCCCTTCTGTGAAACCCCTAACCACGGCCAGCGCCATCTTTTTAGGATCCGACAGACTCGATTGACCGGGCTGCGTACCTGAGACGGACTGCATTGTAAAAGTGAGAACTTGATAACAAGATTCCATGATATGTGCACTGACATCCATGTCCCTGCCCCTTCAATTGTAGCCCTGGATAGAAAACACACACTCATATACATGTACAGGAATTTCCAAAGCCTAGAGACAACACAAAGAGTTCTCATTATACGCACTCCCACTCTTATTAACTTGTTTGAACAGCGCACATTAAAAGTCAGCAAAACACATAATTACTGGCATTAATATCACCGGCTCTTGGAGATAATCCACTCTTCCAAGCTCCCACCCACCATCTCCTGTACTTGGAGGGCACGGAGGACGGGAAGAGCAAAGAGACGGTGGTGCACGGCTTCAAATCGAAATGAGCTGTTCAACGGACGTGAACCGACGCATTTACTCAACGATTAGTAGATCTTTTCGCCAGAATGTCTGGCAGGGATCGCTAAAGTCAGGGTTAAGGCAGATTGCAAATGAGGCTTGTGGAATGATTAAAATGACCCGTGTCTCTGAAAGAACACACAGAAAAACACACTTCTTACTTTCCTCGCCTTTATCCAAGCCTGAATCGTTGCTCCATCTTTCTATATCCTATCTATGCCTTTCCACCGTCTCGCGAGCGCCCCTCGCTCTCAGAGGAGCTCGAGGTTTGTGTATGATGAGCTCCTGGGGGGCTCCGGTATTTGGCAGGAGGCTTTGTCTCTCGTACGGGATGAAAAGGGGAAGATGGAATGAAAAGGGAAAGACAGAGGAGGTGGGTGAAAACTCGAGACCCCTGGGGGCACCTCTCTCTCCACATAGCGGGGATTTGCCTAACAGCTTCACAAGAGGCTGTATTACATCTTCCGCGGAACGCGAGGGGTATAATCACAGATCAAAACAAATGACCTATCTGTAGTCAACAGAGGTGTATGTCTGTCAAAAGCCCAGAGTTACACAAGATTTAAGTCAGCGCTAACTGAGCCTCTCTGATTCAGAGCGTGAGGAGAAGCCTGAAAAAAAGAAAGTCGCTGCGAAGAGCAAAGTTTGGAACAAGGTCCACCACCGACTCAGTCTTGCACAGCATTGATTGGGAGTTTCAGCCTGGAGTCAGATCTTTGTCTTCCCTTCTTTCATCATCATCATCATCATCATCATCATCATCAACATCCTTGGAGAGGCCAACGGTGTCGTCAGAGAACGTGTGTAGGTGGCAGTGGACCGAGCTTTACTACGACACATTTTGGTTGCGCTCCACATAACGTCACTTTTGGGAATAGCATAAGAAGTTGACAAACACTGTACTATAGTATAGAAATGATAGGATTTGTGTGAGACTATTGAGTAACTATCTATAATATGTTTTGTTATAAAGTGACAAGTTGTCTCTAAATGGAAACCTACTCTGCGTTATAATCTGCGCCGTAAAGAAAAGTGGCTCAAGTGAAAGTTACATTCCCTGTATCTCCAGGGAAAATATATTATTGACAAATGATGGGGTCTAACTGTCACGGTACCTGCAAAAACAAATAGCCTCTGTGAATTCATAAAATGCGTTTACCGGTGATGATTTTGCTCTGTATTATAGCCCATATGTTTACTTTATCTATCCCATCTAAGACCCTGACATCGGTAGTGGGGGAGGGGGCAGTTTCTCTGCAAAGTGTTATTTATGTACCCTGCTGACCCGATGGCCAAGAGGTTGGCTCTAGTTCACACAAGTTATTAGGCCTCTGGATAGAAACAAGCTGAGAGGAAAACACATTTCTTTTCTAAATGGTGCCGTCAGCTCTTTATGGCTAAAAGTTTTTCTTTTTGAAGAAATTCTTTACTATTGGTTACCTTCAACCTCTATCACAAAGGAAACAGAGCATATAGCCACAGGGTCTGCAGGTTCGAGCAAAACCGAAGCAGTTTTTCATGACCTTTTTATTTGAAACACGTCCAAACACCTGACAAAGTAAACCAGACCATCTGACGCACAATTTTCTCCGGACGATAATGAATGGCCGCATGCAGCTCGTACAATTGCAGTTTCGAGTAGGAAATTGGAAAGCATCAAATTGAGCAAACTGAGGAACGTGGTTAACAAACGTCACCTGAAGCTATCTCGTCACAGGAGAAATGAGGTGTGCGGCCCGAGATATCTTGGAAAACATTGCCTTTGCTAGGAAATAAAGGGCTATTGTCAAAAGATTAAGTCTTCGTCCTCGATGTCTAAATCAGCTGCTAATTCCTGACAAAGGCGAGGCCTCGCGCGTGAGACGGTTAAAGTAGATGTTTACGAGTCTCTCAGAAGTCAGGCAGGTAGCAAGCCATGCAGCGGTTATAATGATCCATATAATGACCCTCCCATTATTGCACTATTAGTTGCAAATTAACGTGTTAATGACGCCTCCCTTTGACAAGAATACTGTAAACCAGAACGTGTTGTCGCAACGGTTCTCCAAGGCATCTAACACAAATCACACACCTAATGACTCTGAAGACGTGTCAAGTTGCGTCGGCCGCTATTAGTCTCATTGGTGGAGGAAACAATAATATGAATAATTTCCAGATGAAACCGAAATTGTTTTGTAGCATTTTCTCTTTCGCACCACAGAAGATATTAAACTTTGGCAGGATCCTAACTGACTTTTTGAATCAATGTTCAGTACATCATTTTTTTTAACAAGGTATTCACACCCCAATTTAAATACTTTCTGGTGGATTTTGCCATTTTATGTCCATGTGTGAAACTACCTTGTCTAGTTCTTCATCTTTGGGTAATGATGCAAGAAAGGAAAGTACTGGTAATACTAACCTCTTGTTTTGTTTTATTCATTTGTTTATTTTTGGGTGGGCGGGGGACTAAACCCTAGCAAAATCCCATTTTAATTGATGACGTAATCATAAGCGATAGCGAAACCAGCTCTGTCTTGCGATGACTCAGTAGTAGGTTTTAAACGGACTTGAATGAAAACCTCATTAGTTTTATCTGTGAACTGGAATCAGCGAGGGCTGCCTGGCAAGGAGTCCCAGCAGTCAAAACAGAAAACAAGAGCTCGCAGTGTGCTCTTTGAGACATCAAGGTGTCTGATCTGAATTGCTTTAGCTTGGAGGGAGAATGTTTTTTTTCCCCCCTCTGTGAAACCGATCCGTGAAGTGGATTAGAGACGGTTCTTCTTTCACTCACAGCACAGCTTGAAGAGTTGAGGTGGATGAATCCCTGTGTGAGTTTGTGTTTTGGAGAGCAGTCCTACCCAATACACTCCCATATGTTCTTTACTTCTGCGAAAAAAATAAAAAAAAAGGAATAGAGATGAAGCAACCATGATAGTGAAAATGTCTGATTTACTCCGTTGTAAACGACAATATGCATTTTTTGAATTGTGACGTTTCTAATGGACTCCGTCAAAGCTGATCTTTACTGCCCTTGGAAAGCAAAACTAAACGGCTTATTTCTACTTAGAATATGTGAAAATGACAATATGGCTGACCACTAACTTAAGTCGTGGACATTGGTCAGCATAGCATAGCATAGCTAGTACATGGAAACTCCACACAGGCAGGCCGGGATTTGAACCCCGGTCCTCAGAACTGTGAGGCAAACGCGCTACAGCTGCGCCACCATGGTGCCCGCACACGCAGATTAAGACCAAATTTGTCCTTGGCCGAGCAGCTCTTTTGGCAAGGTTGGTTGCTATATGGCTCCGTAAGAACTGAAGGATTCCATCTGTGCCAATAAACTGCACAAAATCATCTTTGCTTCCCAGCACTTGTGACTCAGGAGAGCGTCTCATTAGACCAGAAAGACAGAAACACAGACACGCACTCACGGAATCATAGTCATAATTTTATTTCATGTCAGGCCGAAACGGATGGCGTTCAATAGCATTGAATCGATACGGTGACATCTCCCTCTGAGTCTTGCATTTACATCGAGACGCACAATGACGCTTTTCCACATTGAAGCCGCGGCACGAATCTTGTGCAATTAAAGTAATTCAGAATCTCTGAAAAAAGTGACTTGTTCGGTGGTGACATCAGGGGGCCAATCTGCAATCTAACTTGAGGGGTGTGACTGTATGCTGGAATAACAGCGGGCGACTGTGACGTGTAAGCTGGCACAGCAGGCATTAAATTTCAGAGGTGAACTGAAACACACGCAGCAATGACACACCCGGGGCACCGACACATTCATTAGCACATAGGCAGATTTGACACTGCTGGAAGATGTAGCGAGGAGCTGCTGTCAAGGTCTTGGAATGCTGCAAGACTGGCACAAACTCTGGGCTGGGTGCTCATCTGGTGTCACACGAGAACTGGCACTGTCTTGTATCCTTTTTCTAACGAAAAAAAAAAAAAATATATATATATATATATATATATGATTTATTTTTCCTCCATCGTTGTGCTGTTGCAACACAAGCGAGTGTCATCATTTGCATGAATTTGACACCCCAATGTGTGGCTTCTTTGTCCTCTCTCCAACTTGTTTTCCCCCTTTCTCTCCCTCTCTGTTGATTTGAGTCAAGCCGGCGTGGCGCTCCTCTTTCTGCTGATGGTGGCGGTGTCATCCCTGCCAATTATGGCAGTTTGAGCAGGTGGCTCTTTGCAGGTGGTAGAGGATTAATCCCTGTAAAGACCTCACTTCATTAGGAAATCCGTTTAATGTGGCCAGATGATTGATAAATCTCCCAGACCTCTCTTCGAGTCCGCAGATTACTGCCAAGTTTGTCGATTATATGCTAGGTTGACCTCGATGTCAGACGCACGGAGAAGGAGTAACAGGATAGGAGTTTTGATTTATTATCATTTCTCTGGTGTTCACCCTCAAATTTCTTGGGCTGTTATGACTTAACCTAAACTGAAGTTGGGTCACTCTTGTAATATCATTGTGAACTCTTGCAATTTATTTCCATTTTTTTTTTTTTTACCCTGGCCTGACTCGATTTCTTTTGCATCGAACATTATCGTCAAACTTAAATTGTTAAAACTGCCAATTTAGAGACGGCGTGTTCTTGCTTAGCTCGAGTTCAGTAGATGCGTTTGCTGAGTGTCGTAATGCTTTTCAAAACATCACACAATACGGAAGCCGTCCCAAGGAAAAGTGTATATTAGAAGGTGTGTTTGGATCATTCATTGATTTTCTCTCAGCGCTTGAACAGTAACTGATGGCAATAATGACAATGATCACATTTTGGACTAATTTATGAGACTGACTGAAGACCACCTGCACTCTCCAAATTGTACAGTGGTCTCTTTAACTTATCCCTCTACAATTTTCCATCCCAGTATTATCACAATTACCCTACAAACCAGGACAAGATGGGAAACTCCGCCAGCCCGCCCACCCCCATCCCACCCCCCACCCCCGTCACTCGTGACTGCCTACATGACACTCTTGGGCACGTCATCTGCTGGGATTTGCGAATCTCTAACAGACCTCCCCTTCATCAAGCCTGTCAAACACGGATGAAAAATACGTCTCCCCATCTACAATATTTAAAAGCATGGGCGAATGGCGAAGCAGACGGAACACCGCCAACACGCACCCCCCCCCCCCCCGTTGGCAGACTCAAAGTTCAAGACATGTCGGACTGAGTCTGAATTGAACCTGATGGCACCTTGACTTAATGATTGTGACAGGGAACACCCAGTGTCTTTCTCAGGAAGTCAAGTCAAACTATATTTTCAGCACATGTTCATCAATTCGTGTTATACACAGATCAGCATTTATAAATATTTACCACTAGATTGTTTGCCAGCTAAACTTTGAGCATTTTCCTTTAATTAAATGTAGAGTGGATCTCGAAGATTATATTAGTTTAAGAAAAAAAAAACAAAACAGTTGTCGCTAGGAACTGTCATATTTCTCACTGTGAATCATGCTAATATATTGCCAATCAACAAATCATTTAGAGCTCGACTATAACACTGTCATACTTTCATATATCAAAGGTGCGAACTCGATCACTATCATCGTAAAAAAAGAGAGTAGCTTGAAGATACAATCTGGCTATCAGGCAATCAAACACGCAGTCATTCTTCTTCCTGCTGCCACCAAGCATGTAACTACCTGTATATTGCTTCGCCTGCTGCCCCGCAGCCTTGTCAAAATATGACAGAAGATTGCACCTTTTTTTTTTTCTCTCTTTTTTTCCCAGGGTGAGTGCTTTAATTACAGTTTGGCTTCTGGCTTTAGCACATCTGTACAAGTGTCAACCCAAAGTTCCTCTGTTCATCAGCTTGTCTGTGTGTATGGCTGACTATTAGCTGGAAATATGTTTCTTTGTGGTTTTTTTTTGTTTGTATATTTTTTTGGGTGACAAACCGGCTGTTGAGGTCACCGTTTCTGTTTTTTTTTTCTTCATTTCGTCATGTTCTGTCATTGCTCATGCTCACGACCGCATTTCTGTCATTGAAGCTGGCATCAGACTTTGATATCTAATATTTTAATTGCTGCTGGGGGGGGGGGGGTCATGTGTCTTCCTGCCTCAGCAACAGTAAATGGGTCATGGAAGCAAAAAAGCAGGTTTTGGGAAATTTGATTTGTTTTGCTTTCTTAACAATTTAATGCAAATCCAAGTTCCCCCCCTCCCCCCCACAATTCATGTTATTACCAACTAATATAAAGTTAATTACAAATCATCACAAGTTAGGCAACGTTGCAGTAATTCTGCCTCAGATCAGATTGAAGCTAACAGCGGTTCTCTTTCTAGGCTGTCTATTGGTATTTTCATTTCCCTTCAACAGCCTTTTTCTTTTTCTTTTTCTTTTTGTCCATACCCAGAGCTGCAGGTGGCAGCATAGACTCAGAGGACATGAAAGGCAACAGTCCATCAAAGTCGCTGGCACACAGCAGTGGCGGGCTTTTCAATAGGCCCGAAGGTACACACTTTGACCTTTGGATATTTGTTATCCAGATGAAGTGACATTGAGAGGAGGTCGGCGGCTCACCGCTTCGCTTGCCTTTCGTTTTGTAAGGCGGTGTCAGAATTTGCAAGTGCGCAACGTGTGCTTTTTAATGTCCCATATTTGGCTCGAAAACGCTCTCCATATTTGTGCTGCGCGATACCGCAATATCTCCGAAGTGTTTTTGATGACGTGGCATGAAAAAGCGTCAGGCCTTTGCTCAAAGTCAATTGGCTGTTTATGAGATCAAAAGAGGGAAGGAGGGTTCAGGTATTTTGGCTGCGGGGACGTTTGTTTTTACACTGATTTACCAGACGTAGAGCTTTGCATCTTAATATTTGGACTATTGTTTAACCAATCCTGTCGGAGTAAGGTTGTTTATAAGACTACTGTTCAACCTTTCCCGAGGTGGATTTGGACTGTACCAGTATGTGTAAATGTGGATATATATATTCATATATCCATCCAAAAATCTCTAGAACTTCACACGGGACTCGATGTAGAAATCAAATATACGCTATCCAGATTGTGGTACACATTGAATACTCTAAATGTTTTCTGGTGTTGACCCCAATATCTTATTGCAACTGTTTGGTTCTATTGTCTAAAGGTTGGTGTAGAGTTCAAGCTGTCCCGGCGCCCATATCATCCATCAGCCCTCCGGAGCAGGAGCCGCGATAGCTGCAAAGTGAGCGCTCTCAGCCTGCTGAAAGGTGTACACGTGCCGCAAAGCGTTTGAGGTTGCACATCCATCCAGGAACGCATCAGGGCTGGTAAACACAACAGGAGCAGAGAGAGAGAAAAGGTCAGTTTGAAGGATGGATCATAGTTTGCATAAAGGTCATTAAAGCGCACACATGCGCGCCTTGCTCCAAAAACTTCATAACTCCGACACTCAAGCATGCACACGCTTTGCATATCAATACTACTACCACCGCCAGCAGTGGTAACACAGCAGCACGCCTTACAAATACCGACGCGTGGGTCTGTCGGTCTGTACACACACACTACTTAATTACGACACCCGATCAGATGATTACTCATTAGGTCAAATGGGAAGAAAGTGGATTGCGTCTTTCAAACTTCGTGGGCATGTCAGTTGGTATCGGGAAAGGTCAAAAATCAGTTTCTCCGTGTAACGCAGTTTGTTCCACTCCAATACAAGCAAAAGACACTCATTAACTACTTCGAACTCTTCTAAATTTGCATCGTGTGAACTAGTCAATCAGTATAACACATAAAACTCAAGAAGGAAGCACTGGCAAATTTCAGCAGTCTGCGCTGGAGGCAAAAAGTAATGATTGCGGTAAAACGAAAACCACACAACTCCCCCGTTGGTTCTAACATCTCCACAAACACATTCACACACTTGCTCTAGATCAGCATAAGCTGACTTGTCATCGACATCAATGACTTTTATGTCCCGCTTCTCACCTCAAGGGTCGCTGCATATTCACCACGAGACTCGTGGTTTTCTCTCTCAGGGGGAGGACACACAAACACACACATGTGCGCACACGGAAGGACTCGCGCACACGTGCACACAAACACATCCGCTGTCAACGGCGGCTGAGTTAGATTTACAGCCCCGGACCGTCACCTGTGACTTAGCGGCTGTGAAATTAGTCACAAATAGCATATTAGGGCAGCTAATCAGGCACGTCTTGGCACTTGGCTTTCTTTATGTGCTCGTAAAGGCGGGAGTCTATGGGTGCCCGTAGGCCTTGGCGTGAATGATCATCTTGACCTCCGGTGAACCACGCACAACGTAAGCGATGGGCCTGCATGCAAAATTGGGCTTTGATGCGCCGAGCTAGAGGACAGAGTTCCATCAAGTAAAAAATTACCCTTGTGTTTGATTGCAATTCCTGTTAAACTGCGTTGAAAGATTTGTGATGATTCTGATGGACACGTTAACGCACCAAGATGAAACTAAGTTTCTCCGTCAGTTCCTAGACTATACGATCGCTATACCTGCGATTTAGTTTGATATATACGTGCATTTCCCTTTTTAGCCGAGTGGCACCGGTCCCAACGTATCTCCGGTAGAGCAGCTGAACCGTCGGACACTGAAATCTCTGCCACCGGCAAGAAAACTCTTCCCCTCATGAAATAGTAAAGCTAGATCTTGTTCCCAGACGCAAGTCTGTCAAATGGACAGGAGAGGTCACGAGGGTTGATAAATGCATTTCAGGAATGGACGGAGAAGGAGGAGGAGAAACGAGAGGAGGAACTCGCGCGACTCTCGCAGTCTTTGGAGCCAACTGAGGCAATAGCATGTTTTCATATCAGCAGTCTGGTCTGACGATTTAGTCACTGCCTGAGGAGAGCTCAGCGATTTTGCCCTTCATTGACTTAGTATGGCCTCACTTAAATTAGTCTTTATTTAAAGTAGCTCTCTAAATGGCTCCCCAGCGCTGTCTCCTCCCCCCCAATCTCTCGCTTTTGTGATTTTGCCATTGAGGAGATGAATTTGAAATTTCAATCACAGAGTTATTAAATATTGATGGGTCTTCCAAGTCGTTAACGAGGTCTCTGCAAGGACGGGGGGGGTGGGGAAACTGGTCCCTTCTGCCTTCACTTTGCTGCAGCTCAGCCACCTTGAGGGATACGGCCAGGTCAGAGGTCACTGTACCCAACCATAATCTCCCGACTTCTATGAGATCCTTTAATGTCACAGCAGTGCTATTCTCTTTGACATCAGCTTTTAACTGGCTCTCATCATACATACAATATGCAAAAAAAAATCACCAAACTTTCAAATTATACATTATGTAGAGCAGCCTTTATCCTCTGTTTGAGTTGTGTCAGTTATAATGAGAGTACTTGTGTGTGATTTGATATGATAATAGACATCTTTAACTGGGTCCCTGCAGACCTCCAGTGTGTCACGACTGATCACTTCTAAAGGAATAAGTGCCTCCGGGCCACCGTAGAGCACAGCAGTGCTCAGATGGTTCAATACACTTTACTATAAAACCAAGATGAGACACCTTCTTTCTTTTATTGCTGCTGCTGCTGCCGCTGCTGGAGAGAAACGACTGCCATCTCCTCGAATGCTAGGTACTGGAAATGCGATCATACACAATTTCTGACCAAGTTTTAACTGTGTGAGTTGCCGAGTCCATATTTTGTCGGTTGAGACACATTACAACTAACCGCTGGCGACAAAACTGAGTACCTGATCTCACGCAACACAATATTACCTGATGAAAATCACGGAAATAGAATAGTCCTAAATCGGGGTCCACCGCCATTATGAAATGTTCCTGTTACAACAAATGTCATTTAAAAAGTCCCATCATTTATACATGTATAATAAACCAGTTACTAGTTGAAGATTAAAAACAAAGCGCTCACTTTTAACTTTGTCAAAGGTGTAAGACGGTTAGTACAAATGTACCACAGTTTTGAAACACTTAATTGACCCAAATAAAAAATGAAAATATATAAATTCACAACAGGATTTTTCAACTTTACTCTCCAATATGAAGAATAAGAAATTTATGTCATATCTAAACTGGAAAGTATTTGTCTGTATGGGTCCTCAAGTAACCTCAGCAGGTATTTGAGCCTTCTCCTGATCTTCATTCTCTTTCTGACTCGATGGTCATTCTTTTGGAATCATCACAAAAAGACAAAAACACAAAAGGGTGTAATAAGTCATGTAAATGTTCACTTTTCCACTCAAGATTCCGCACTAATGTGTCGTACAGGCTGAGCGTTGCAAGAGTGCGATCCATTGACTTCTCACAATAATTGATAAAGGAAATATGTGCACTTGGGAAAATGGCAAAATATCGATTGTAAGCGCAGAATCTTGTAGTAAAACAATTTCCTCTCAACTACATTGCTTAGCTATTAATCAATCGACACTTTGTGGAGTGCACAACAAATTAACAATATTAATAATAATAATAATAATAGAGTCACTGATGGTGTGGTGGTACACACGCCTGCCTTTGGTGCGGGCAGTGTGGGATCGATTGCCGCTCAGTGATTGTGTCGATATCTGCCCTGCGACTGACCGGTGACCAGTTCAGGGTGTAGTCCGCCTTTCGCTCGAACCTAGCTGGGGTAGGCTCCAGCTTTCCTGGAACCCTTGTGAGGATAAGTGGCTTGGATAATGACACAATAATAAAAATCACTGCCGACGGCATGGAGGATCAGTTGGAAAGCGTTGGCCTCACAGGTCTGAGGAACCGGGTTCAATCCCAGCCCTCCCTGTGTGGGGTTTGCATGTTCTCCCCGTGCCTGTTTGGGTTTTTTTTCCAGGCCCTCAAGTTTCCTCCCACATCCCAAAAATATGCGACATTAATTGGACACTCTAAATTCAATCCCGGACCCGCCCCTCTGGAGTTTGCACGTTTTCCCCGTGCCTGCGTGGGTTTTCTGCGGGGACATGAATTAATTGGACACTCTAAATTGCCCATAGGTGTGATTGTGAGTGTGGCTGTTATTCTCTGCGCCCCCTGCGATTGGCTGGCAACCAGTTCAGGGTGTACCCCGCCTCCAGCCCGATGACGGCTGGGCTCCAGCACTCCCGCGACCCTTGTGAGGATAAGCGGCTCAGAAAACGGATGGATGGATGGATAATCACTGCCAATTGCTTTCTGTGCTTCGATGGAACTCAGCAGAATTGCGTGAGGTCGAGCCTGCCGAGATTGGACCGGCTTTCTTCCGCCAAACAGTCACTCCGCTAAAACGGATCTCCGAGGATATACCTTAGGTGTGCGGAATGCACTTCTTGGCCAAGACTGGTCTGTAGATGCGCTGTCTGTGAAAGTGGAGCCCGGAGTTTCCTTCAGGTAGCCACATTTTCCTTCACATCCCACAGTATAGCGACAACAAAGTATTTCCACAGATGTTGAAAAATATGACTACACACAGGTTGACCAAAAAAAAAAAAAACCCCAAACAAACGAAATAATTCAATCACAGGTGAGTCTAATCCTCTACAATTGTACTGGGAAGTGGATTAAACGGCTACTTTTCAAAGCAGGTCGCTTGCACTTCATGTAGAACACCACAGGTGGCTTGTGTATCGAAACTTATATAAGTATGGCTTGAGTAATAAAGCTTGGAGCTGAGAATGTCGTCGATGTCAGTAATGGTCATGCAATGAAAAGCATGACAGGGACACCCCCCTGCTGCACTTAGATTCTTGGCAGTTGTTTGATCAAGACAGAATAAGCTTGTGACTTTTCCATTCCAGCCATAATTTGTTTCAATATTACTTCTCCTCGATAAAGCAAGTGAGGGAATCTTTCCTATCCTCCGCAGTAGCAGTGGAGAAGCTGACGATATACCATAATAGGTTATCACAAGCCATATCTTTTGCAAAATAGAAACCCAACACATGTACATCTGCGGCCTGGTGTCACTGGCTTAAATATACATCAGAAATGCATTAAATTTGCTGATTGCTATTCTTTTCTTACAGCGTGTCAAGCCCAAAATTTATTTTTGCTTTGTGGCTTCCCGATTACTTGGAATTGCTCGCGGTTTCCTCTGACGTTGATGGATTTGAAGAAAGTGACAACGTTACATTTATTCTCCGAGTGCATACGCAGTTCATGTCTGTGTGCGCGGGTTTACGTGACTGGGTGATGTACCGTTGTTTTCTTTGAGATTGTCTTATTTTCCATCAGCCAGAGTCGACCTTTTCATAATATAGACAATTTACTGAACTGCCAACACTGCTCTACCACTGATCATCCCTCCGACGTTCAGCTTTTTTTTTTTTTTTGAACAACAAAATGCAGCAAACAGAGCGGAAAAGCTGTCTTTGATTGTTTTTCTGTACAATATTCTTGTTGGATAAATTCCACCCCGTGATCATCCAAAATCCTACCTCTTCATAATTTGCTGGTGTCATAACAATGATCCAATAATAGTTTTATTCACTGAAGTAAAGAGTAAAATAGTGAGGCTAATCCAGTGCTTCTCAAATACTGGGGCGCGACTGTGATGCTGGGGGGGGGGGGAAGAGGTGAGACCCCAAAGAACATGATTAACAACATTAATACATATTGTATACTTTATTGTAAAGCGATCCGTACCTCTTTCTTTCATTACTTTTTTCAATGTTTATAAGGATTAGGTTAGGTTTTCCTTTACACACAATTTTAAATATCGGTGAACTTCCGTGCGGGGGCTGCAGGTGGGGTGGTCGTGAATGTTTTTCTTCTTCTTTGGGGGTGGGGGTGGGGTTTTTTTCGGGGCGTTGAAACAGAAAACAATTGAGAGGTACTGAGCTAAACCAACGATTTAAGCCACTGGGATGCCGCACCGGAGTTTATTAACCGATGCGATGCTTGTTACCGTCATTGATGAATTGAGAGTCTGAGACAAACTCGCCAGTTAAACGTGCAATCAATTTCTTTTTTTTTTCCTTTTTTTTGGGGGGGGGGGCATGCTTTGTTGTGCTCATTAAATTCCAGTAAGTTTGCGATCACTTTCACTGAACATTCACAAACTATCAAAAACTTTCACCGGGGGAGACAAAGGAGGGTTTCCTAATTAATTGAAAACAACTCCCGATAATCGAATTGCGTTTGATACACCGTGCAGCGCCATACGCACACATTCTTCTCCTACACACGTGCATGGATTAAATAAAACACGCTTTGGTGCAAATATTTTGCCGCAGATAAGGTCCTTTGGTTTGAAGCAACAAATTCTCTTACATTCATTCTTGTACAAAGGAGTGAGAAATGTAATTGAATGAATTGTCTTAACAAGAATCCCATTTAGACAGAGGCGTCAGGCTATTGACCCTACGCTGGGGGGGGTCTGATCACTGAGCACTCGCATGTTACCGTCTATAAATTTAAGCTGCGGACATGCCGACCTATTTCATCAGGGGCTCTGACATGCCCCTCGGATTGATGTCCTCCCTGCCCATTTGTCTGTTTTACACTCCTTAGTGTCTCCGTGCTCCGCTGGACCCGCATCCCTTTGCCTTGATTGAGTATTGACAACAATTCAAAGGCTATAATATATGGTGATGTTTGCCGGTGTCTCAACAAGACAAGATAGTCTCACAGTTAGCCCGGTTGGTTTACATGTGTTCTCTGCAAACGTCAGAGAGGCTGCATATTGATTCCAAAGGACAAAGAGTCATTCTTTCTTTTTTACCCCCTGGTAAGTAAAATCTAGTTAAAGGTGTGACAACGGGAAGGGTCAGGGAGTTCAGAATGAAGCCGTATCTGACGTGCGGAGAACGAAGCGGTCTGGAGAAGATTCGTCTTCTGAAGCCATTGGCTGCGAATGTGCTCAATGCCTTGCCTTCTGATTGTTTGCTTCGAAGGTAACGTGTTTATCTTCGAAGTTTGTTCGGCCTCGTTCAGTAAAGGAACGTAGCAGTAACTGCAACTTCCTCTCTTCCCGTGTCACACACACATGCGGACACAGAAACGCGCGCACACACACACACACACACACACACACACACCACACACACACACACCGACCGAGCATCTTTGAAATGGGTTTTGTATTGATTTTTGTAACTACCCTGTTAGATGACGTTGTGCCTTAGCGTGTCATTTCTAGATGGCCCAGCCCCGAGCAGGTCATTGAGGTGCTAACTGTCATTTGGAGGGACAGAAAAGCAATCATAGCTTTTTCATTACTTACTGTTTTCCCTCCATCCCCCCCACCCCCCTCCCTCGGTTTTCACTCTGTTTTTACCTCCAGTGGTGGGATCGTCTGACATATTACGGCTTCTGTGATTTAACTGCACTCTTAAATTAAGTGCGGGAATATCAAGCTATCGCTTTGACAAAATAAACTCTTGTGTCGATGGATCAAACAGCCTGGAGGTCAAAGCCATGAACTTGTTGTGGCACACTCATGAATTTTAACTTGTACGGGCCTTGTTGTGTTTCAGGTGTACACAGGCAAATGTGCTCGTGGCTGGATAGCAGCTGTCCATGCGCGATTCTCATTTTGCATTCACAGCCGCTATTTAAATGCAAATACCATTTCTGGAATATCAACACACACTCGCACAGGGGTACGTCACTGCTTATTATCGGAGCATTACTAATCGATACGTACGGGTTTTTGTCATTAAAAAGTAGCAAAAGAGCGTGTCACTTCAAGTAAACGCACTTTACACAACTTTATTTGAGCTTTGAACCGTCGGTATGGCAGGAGACCTGATTATAGCGATGGCTGTGGCGTGGCAAAGTAGCATTGGTTGAGGTTAGGCAATGAAACAATAAGCCGGGGTTTTATTGTAAGTTAAGCTTACAATAAGCAATTAGCAAAACCCGAACCAACGGAGGCTTAAATACAGGAGAGCTGCGTTGCAATTGCAGTCTTCTCGACCAAACACCATAATTAACCAGTCACGCATTTGCCTTTTAAGACATTGTGCCTATTATACAGCATTTCGAAGAAACCAAAGTCGTGCTCTTCTGTGTAACACGTTAAGACCTTACATGCTTTTGTCATCATCTGCAATAGTACGGTCTTGACTTTTGATAGCACAAAAACAGAAACGACAGCACACTCACATTCATCTTTCTCAAGGCCCAAATTGTTGTTATAAGTGTCAAAAATCTACAAGTGATTGATCCTGTAAAAAAAAAGTAGGACAAGATGACCTACAGACTTTGTCGTGTTTGAGCTCCAGATTGAACGGAGACACCCTCATCCTCAGGCACCCACCACACTTGACACCCTCCGACTTTGGATGACATTAGCAGATTCACGTAGAGGGGTGAGAATTGGGCTTCCCGACGTCGATGCTAAGGAGTTCTGTGAATGGGCACCAGCTGCAGCAACGATGTCGGCTGATGGAGGCAACGGTCAAAGGAGGACGAGATCACACATAAATACTTTGCTCCAGCACCGGTTACTGTGAGTGAGTGGTACTGTGGCGTCTCATTTGGTTTTAATCAATAGGACTGCTCAATGCCAGGGCACGCCATTGAGTCCATCTCCCCGTGGGGATGTTGCAAGAAGAAATCAGGGTGTTGTCACTTCTACCTTTGGCTACAATAAATGCTTGGAAAACAGACCACTCATCCATTTCCTATTCAGTGGTCATTAGCGTCGCTACCAGGGCAGAAACAGAACCATTCAGATTCTCCAATGAATCCAACCTGGCCATTTCTGGAAGGATGCTGAAGTATCTGAAGAATACCTACCCAAGTACCGGGATCGCGCGCAAACTATACGTAGGACTGCCTGCGTCCAGATGCGAAAGAGCCGAGAGGCTGATGTGCAAACACGTCAGCCGCCAGGAAAATGTCCGACCATTTGGATTTTGTATCAAGTGTGAGAAATTCCCACTCTTAAGTAGGAAACTCTACAGAAAAGGGAAAGTGACACACCCTTACTCCATGTTTCGATATTGTGCTGGTAAGCAACATAACCTCCTTCTACTGAGCTGAGCTACTGTTTTAATACTGAAGGTGAAAGTTGGGACTGTTTTGTCGGTAAACCATATTGCTTACCCAAGTTGTTTCATCATTAATTACGTACCGGTGAGCATTTGTAGAAATACAAGCAATGCGGAACAACTACCTTCGGTGGTTTCTAACAACGTCCTTTGCAACATTGGCCAAAAAAATAGTCACATTGCCCTTTTTTTTTTTCTTATAACAGGCAAAGTTTACTACAATTTGTAATGTAATACAACAACAACAAAAACAGGCACAACACACCAAACGCTCTCTTCAATTCCACTTGTCACCCGACTTGTCCATCATGCCACACTGTTCTTCTTTCCAGTGAAAGTGTTTTGCTTTGTTTTTTTTTTTTTTAAATCAGCAAAACCATTGCATGGATGGCTGCCCTAATTGAGAATAATGAGGGTCACACTGAACATATGGTCGCTGCTGCGTCCCCTCCGCGTCGCGCCCACTGCTCTCCTTTCTCCCTCCCTCACTTTGTGTTCGCAAGACAAAAGGTTCAGTCAAACTTTGCCGCGGCTAAGCGAGGTCCAGTCTAGCGAGAGCAAAAAGAAAACCGCACCGTCTCAGTTTTTTGTCCTCTGAAAAGTTACGTACTGGCCAACCGATCTGTGTAGGGAATGCCTTCAACCGTGCTAAGATCCAACAATTCTGAGGTTGAGGGTTCGAATCTGGGCTCTGGCCTTATTGCATGTTGTCCCTGAGCTCATATATACTCATCTCTCTCTCTCTCTATATATATACTGCATATATATATATAGTATGGGTGTCTGCGCTTCGGCACTGAATCCATGCATGTCAGCGATTGCAAGAAGAGAAGAGCCTGCATATACGGGATACGGCACCTCCTGCAGATGGACAGTCACATATGTCCCAATAAAGTTTAAGATCGCATGTCCATGGTGGCTCACTATATGGTGAATGTAATTTGACTTGCATTCAGAATAAATTCACTGGCAAGTAATTATTGAGTTGTGGGATGAAGTGTAGATGTCAGGAATTATATTTACTGTTAACACGAGCAGAAAGGTGATATGATTGGATTTTACAATAAATCGCAGTGCTGTGCCAATATTTTAGACGTTTTTTTTTTTCCCCTCACAGAATATGTCAGCCCAAGGATAGCTAATGTCCCAGTTGTGTGGCACTGTTGGATTCAAGTATTTGATTTTTTCGTTTTACACTGTATCCTGGAGTATCTGCAAGAACACTGTTGCTACAACGGAAGGTGAATCTGCAACCAGATTCATGTTCTCTTGCTACCAATGCAATGAGGGGCCCTTTTTTATTCACGGGCGTGCTTTCTGTAAGCATGCCATCGAATGTACAATTACGAAAATTCAAGATTTCTTGGGATTTTGTCCCAAATGATTTTCAGAGGGTTCTGAAATTTCTTTTGTCACAGTTGCAGGTTCTTGTGGCGTAAAGGCCAAAAGGTGGTGTCCACAAATGCACATAAATTAGAGGAGTCTCTCAAAACATCCATCCATCTTTCGAGCTTCTCATCCACACAAGGGTCGCCGGAGAGCTGGAGCCTATCCCAGCTATGATGGAGCAGGAGGCGAGGTACACCCTGAACTGGTTGCCACCCAATCGCAGGGCACAGAGAGACAGACAACAGTCGCACTCATAATCACACCTCGGGGCAATTTAGACTGTCCGATTTAACTGCCCCATAACATACTTATTCAAATAAACAAAAGACGAAAACAGGGATCCTGCAACATCTAAATACTCAATTAACAAAGTCTCAGAACATCAGGAATCAAAGTAACTAAGAGAACCTAGGTTTTAACATAACATGACAAGGGACACGGACAGAATGAATTAAACCAAAGGACTAAACACAAGCTAAAATGACAAAAGAATGAGGCACACACTTGGTAAAGCCACAAGTGGCTGGATGAAGCTGATTGGCAAACACAATGAACTGGCCCAACGAGAACAGGTGGAAACCCAAACCTGACAAGTAAACACGAGACACGGGAAAACAAGACAGGAAATAAAAATTCAGTGTAATCCAAACAAAAACACAGACCATGTCAGTTTTATGTTAAAAAGACAATTCACTTAAACAGCGGCAGCAACAACAACACAATCTAGATCCAATAAAAAAAAAAAAAAAAATCCACCAAAACGTGTTGCTGATTTGCATAAAATTGCTTTGCATGAAATCTTCCAGGTCTCTGGATCCGAGCCACACCGATTAGATTTAGAAGCGCGAGTAAATACGGTTTATGAGATCACTATCAAACTGTGAAATGATTTGCTGGCGTCTCAGATTCTGGTGCAATATCCTTAGGAGACTGGATTTACGGCAATCATTGTTGATATTCTGGATGCCGGCACGGGTCTCCAGTTTCATGTAGAGACAGGTGTAGTCTCGTGATATGTGTACCACGCCGATGTGCAGTTGATGTGCACGCCGCCTTAATATACTCACCAAGTTTGTGGACGACGCTCTCATGACAAAGCCACAGAACACTTTTTCGTTATTTATTATTTTTCCTTCCCGGTGATAGGAAATACATGATGGTGTCTCAAAAATGACGAAGACACAAGACAAAGTTTTCAGGTCATTTTTTTTTTTGGGATTCGGGACTGCTAAATGGCCAGTTTATAGTGTCAAAGCTAATGTTCAGAGTTGACTCAACATCAAATTAAAAATGCTGTAAATTTGACGGAATAAACGATCCATTAATTGTCACTGCGTCATTTGTTCTTCATTCACATTATTACGGCGAAAAATGGTCAGCGGCACAGCCAAACATCAATATGGCCTTCGTATCAGAAGATAAATGCTGATGCTCTATCCGTACAATATTGTTCCTGTACATTACGGTTGTATTGAGAAAATTCCGTCTTCATTTATTTGACTGTTGAAATATAAATGTCCATACGGGTCCCTCGACCGGGGCCGGAGCCAGCCGCTGACATTTCTCCACTTTGAAAACACAATGAAATCTGAATATTGCCTGGGTTGAGCAGATGCCCGTGGGGAAATAATCCGGGCTTTCTGAATAGTCCTTAATTGAATTGTCTTTTACTAAATAGAGTTTGCTCTAATGCATACTCTCATCGGTGAATATGACAGCCGGCTCTGCTTCTCATATCTGCTTAAAAGAGCCCCCAGTTCCGAGGGCTATTAACTGCATTACCCAAGCCAATATCCCCGCCTAAACTCATTTCCCTGAACCCATTGTGTATTTTTGTCACGACATCTTTGCTCAAAATCCAAATCAGCCTTTGATGGATGCTTAACAAGACTACACTTTTATCACATATTCTGCTGACCTTCAACAAATTGCTTTGCAGGTTTGCGGCCATTAAAATGATAGAAATGTTTTCTTTCGCGCACGATTCAGGGCGTATAGAAGAGGGTGTTTACTTACTTATTTATTTCGCGCCATTCTCAAAGGGCATAACCTCCATATGACCCCGTGGCATATGTCAGTTTTTCTGAAGTCATATGTTCACATATCCTCAATTACATTCGATAGTGTGGTCATTTAGCCAAAGTTGAAAACTAAACAAAGTGTCCACTGACTCCCAAATGAATGAAGGTTTTCCAAGCAGCAGACCTTGAGACAGAACAGTACCTGGATAATGTAGGATACTTGGAAATGAATGAAAAGATCAATCTTTGTTTCAGTCACGACTAAGCAATAAAAGACGGCATTTCGTGGAAAAGGCGCGGTGTCATCATCAACCTCTTTTAATCCCATTCCAAAAACGCCAATCTGCTAGTTTTCATTTCTTACTTAACTTTGGATAGATGTGCTCGCCTTTTGACGAGAGCACCAAGGTCTCATCATGACCAATGCTCCCCAAGATAAGTGAAGGAGTTCAATATCTCCCCCTGACTCAAGGCTGGAAAAGAGAGATGGAGCAGCTTCACCTTGACATCATTATTTATACCGAGCACGTGATCTTAAATGAAGCATATGAAGATATGACGGCGAGGCAACGTCACCACTGGTGTCAGACGCCGCAATTATCCAGCCAACACCAAAATGCTGAGTGGGTTGATGAGCTGCTTCCATAAACGCCCGCATCTACGATACAATTGAGTACAATTCTGCTCTCCTGAAGTGGCTCTTGTTTTTATTTCCGAGAAGGTCAAAAATAATGAGCTTCCCAAGCCGAGCAACTCCCGGAATTTCGATCATCATGTGGTTGGGCTCGTTTTGTTTATCAAGGACAGATCTATATTTCACTTTTTAATTGAATTACTTCGATTCAGACTAAAAGCCTTCAGCCTAATAACGTACCAATTATAATGAAGACCTACTTAGAGTAAATATGAATAGGATTCTGTAATTTATTACTCGAAATACAGGGAGGCCACGGCTCCCTTGACAACGCGTGATTAATAACTGGTGCTTTAGTCTTAAAGCACAATTAAGGCGAGCAATTTCAGATCTTCACAATGGAGTTAAAGAGTCATTTGTCAGAAGACGCTGGTACTCTTTACCTCCGTAGATAAACAACTAAATCACGACTTTGACATAATTTATGCTGAAGTTTAAGGCATCGGACATTATGAATGAATAGATGGCTCAAGTCAAGTGGAAATATTTGTGGTAGGCTTTGTGATTACCTTGTGGCTATTTCAAGCACTCTGCTTAATGATGCCGCTGCATTTGCATTTTCTTTTTTTTTTTCTTTTTGGCCATTTCAATGGATTGGTGGTGGATCTGGTTTTCGAATCCATATGGTAATGAGTCCTCACGTTCTCATATTATTAATGGAGGTTGGCTCTGCAGCTTGTCCAAATCGAGGAACAGATGTTCTTTCGAAGATTAATTGATTATTTTGGGGTTGGATAATATATTCTCAAAATGCAAAGTGTGTACTGTGGCTACTTAACTTAATGACCTTTCTGCAGTCATCTCCTGACCGGTCGCTCATAAACACAACAATGGGAGCCGTAGCGATTGTTCTTCCCTGCATATGTTTTGCTAGCTTAAGCAACAGACATTTTTCGATTCAACCCTGAATTCTTGATTCCGCAGTTTGAACAATTACAAATTTGTGGTTAAGAATAATATCATGGGACAATGTGCCCATTTATGTAATTGTGCACAAAGGGAATATTCCGATCAATACATTGCAAATATGGCTAAATCAGTGGGATTTTTACACAGAATATCTTATAATACTGCCTGTGCTTCTTCCTCTTGATTTTTTTTCCCAACAGAATGCTGTATGTTATCAATAACTGTGCAACACAAGATCCATATTCAATATTCTGCCATTTCAAAGACAATGTTCAGCAGAGCTGTATGCAGTCAGAAAATGTACTACACGCAACATAATATGTGAGATGTTTGGTGCTGTGTTTTTCGTTTGTAATGCTGTAGCGGTGTATTGCTTTGTACTATGAACTGCGCCTAACATGTTGGGAACTAAAAATAACTAAAATATTCGGCACACAGGCAGAAGACCACATTGTTTGAAACATTGCACGGTAACCTGGATAAGAAATGAACGATGGAAGTACTTGGGGCTGAGCTGCCTCTTTTTGGATGTTGATTTTCAAGCAAGTTCGAGACTACCTCGTTGTTTTTACATTTACTGAACACCTGAACCATGGAGTGGAAAGGGAATGTGACTTTATCAAAACCTCTCCAGATGAAAACACTTTTTTTTGTTCCCCCCTGCAACCTCACCGGCAGCCTCAGTTATTGTTCCTCTCGACCTTGTGTTCTGACCCCGTAGGCTCATCTCTTAAACTCAACACCTACTGGATATCGCACAAGTCCTTAACAACCTCCTCAAGGTTGTGGTGGAAGAATTACCATGCACATAACCATCATTTTGATTGGGTAGTCTGAAGCATTGTTGTGGTTAGCAGGTGAGAGTGAGATGTTTGACCTTGATTGGACCCATGAAGCTAATCTTGTCGTCCATCATCCAGTCAATGATTTGTTATTTGTGTTCTGATCAAGCGCTTGAGGTGATGAGTCCTGTCCCTGGTTTCCCAGCAGTCAATTTCAGCTTTCTCTATGGGGACTTACAGTAGCCGTTGCCTTCGGCGCTTGTACCTTGGTGCAAATAGATGCAGTCGCTGTCCTTCCAGAGTGGCCGACTGGGCAGTATTGCCATAATCTTTGATGAAGTGAATAAAACAGGTAACCAGATGGCTGTAAAGGCCACTAACTCACGTTCATTTGCGCATCCATGGGGTAGTTTGGTGGAAGAGTGGTTAGCGCGGCTGCCCCACAGTTCTACGGTTCTGGATTTGAATCTCAGCCCTGCTCTTCCGGTGTGAAGTTTGCATGTCTCTCTGAACTCAGACATCCTAAATTGTGAATGCATAGATTGAACTGTTTTGTAGTATACGAGAGGAGATTTCAATTCTGGGATAGCATTTCATGTTAATACAGGCTCACACTGATCGTTTCGAAGTGAACGGGGAATATTCCGCAGAATGACTTTCATACTCAGAAGCAAGACGGACTGTTTCAAGAAATGCTAAAGTTGAGTTTGATTTTCTTTTTTATTTCCTCTCTGCGGTGCCCCAACCGCCTCTCAGCATCCAGTCTGTCACAGTGAAGCGGCATAACAGGCCTCAGAAGATCAACCCATCTAAAGAGGGATTTGGAACCTTTCACCTCCAATAAATCCAGGCTGTGAGGGAAGCTTTGTAGTTCATAAATGTGCAGCAGCAGTGTTCAAATGCTACTTACTCTCAACAATCTCACGGAAACAGATTTGTCTTTGAGTTCAAATAAAATGAAGTGCTGCATTCGAATGACACTCAATGAGCGAGTCTATTTTGGATCTTTGAAGGTGAACGACCTTTGAGATTGCTTGAAACAACAAACATATTGGATCGTTTGTCAATCTAATCGGATGCGCTGTGAGAAACTCCTCTCCGAACAGAATTGGAAATATCCATTCAGCCGATACAAAACTAATAGGCACGGACGCCGTAATAACGTTACCGGTATGTGATTGCGGCCGAGAAGCTACATGTGGAGTGATGTTATGTTATGAAAGATTGATCGGCTTGTTGCCCGAGCTCATTACGAATGATTAGTTCACCCTTTTATGGCATATTGATATTGCCTACTTAGTCCGCCTCAACATGATGACTTCTTGCAAAATATAATGCTGACCAATGAAAGAGCTGAATTAAGTACTCTGGTAATTTGTTTTAATTAACCTCTTAGATGGAAAATTGCTGCATTGTACAAGCGCTCATAATGTTGTGGCTTTTTCTTGTATATTGTGTTGATTCTCTTTGCCTACATTTTTAAAAACTGTATTTCTTGGTTATCTTTGAATTAAGGTCTTCGGAAATGTGTACTGAATAGATTATTTAGCACATCTGATTAACATTGCGCTCTCTTTGGGTAAATTTCAAGACATTTTCAGATCATCGTCACCAAATCCTCCAATTGGTTATGGAAGAATGCACTGATTAAAACAATATGTACACCAATCATCTCCTTGTTTTGGATGAAAGGTAAAAAAAGCACCATGTTTTCATTAATTTTGCAAAACTGTGTTGTGTCGTCAACTTGCAACCACATATGAATTTTCAAAAATGTACAAACCCACCCTCTAATGTGATGTAGAAGTACAGGGGAATATTTTGGATGCAATCTGATTAAAGCTGAAGGAGGCCCAATTCTGATGATTATTAATCACTACATGCTAATGACCAAGACTTTCTTTCATGTGCAGTTCAAATGTAAAAAAAAAAAAAAAGAAAAGAACTCCCTTGTCATTTGCTCGGATTTTCAAGGCAGGGGGGACAAACAAACACTAATAAGGTCCGTCCCTTTCAAGAGGACCGCACATCACAGCCGCATTTCACTAGGTGAAAGGACCATCTGAACCGTAAGTGAAGCCAGGATATGCTTAATTATTTTGCTCCCTGTCCTCAGTAAACATGCTTTCTGAAATATTATTAACACGGTTTGAAGAGACTGCATGGAAGAGTGGAACAAAATCATGAACTCAACAAGTACACTAAACCTCACATGTGTATTGCATACTTGATGGGGTCTTTCAATTTATACCTGGATGAATAGATAATCCTCTTTCTGATGCAATTGCCTCGGAAAATACATAAAGGAAAGAAGAAATGTTTTTTTTTTCCACTGCATTTTGCTCACAGCCAAAGGCAACAAAGAAACATAAGCAAAGTGCATATTGTGGTTGTGAGAGGGCTCTAATTAAATAAGAAATTACAAACCAGTTGATTCCCAAAATGACACTGAGGGTTACCATGACGTTATCCCTATTGTTTGTTGGAGTTTCTCCCGTGTGCTTGAGACCTGGAGCGCCTTTTGGTTTTTGATCATCTTGGATGAAGATTAGAAAAGTTTGGCTGGTTGATCAGGTAGACGGGGGTAGAAATGTCATTGTTTAAAGAGAAAAACTTGTTTTCTTCCGCTGTCACTGTAGTCACGCATGTCCCAATTTCACATTGTTCAGTTTTCATCACTGAAAGATGAATCATTCCCCTCCAAGTGTTGTCCGAACATCTTGTGTTTTAAAAAGACTAACGTAATTAGGTGCAGGCGCAATACGAACAACATGTGATTTGGCCTTGCTGCTAACGCAATGATAGCCGGCCATTTGGACCGCTCCGCCTGCAATATCAAATTTTAGTGTCAGGATTTTAT
The DNA here is from genome assembly GCF_019802595.1 of Syngnathoides biaculeatus. Classification (NCBI taxonomy): domain Eukaryota; kingdom Metazoa; phylum Chordata; class Actinopteri; order Syngnathiformes; family Syngnathidae; genus Syngnathoides; species Syngnathoides biaculeatus. Next base: position 2,049,685 of record NC_084644.1, read on the forward strand.
GAGAAAAGCTTTCATTGAACAAGTGGACCTCGGGGCCCTATCGCCCGTAGAAAGACAATTACTTGTATCGGTATTACAGTGAGATGGATTCCATTTGTTGGTGGCCTGTAAAACACGCGCCAACTGCACTATTTACTGCCAAATATTTTGGATTGTCCTCCCTCCCGCCCCCCTGTTTATGAGGAAAATATTGTTCACAAAGATTGCTTTCAGTTTGCAGTGAGATAATCTCTTAACTACTGGAAGTCGTCAAAGTATTTCAACTTTCCAGCAAAAACTGTAGTTATTTCACTTGTCAAATAATTTGAATACAATGACACCAATCCCCATCCACGATATGGAGATATCAAACGACCGGGCATATTTTTCAAGGCATTCTGTAGGAGGTTCAAGGTGTGGACGCAGAGCATATGGAGAAAATGAGAAACCCAAATAGCTGAAACAAATGGGAGACATCTTGACCAAGAGCCCGCCACGACTTTCCGACACACCGCAAGAGACGAGACGAGGGCAACTCCACAGGGGGTCAAACGGCTCACTCCTCTCGTCAACCTTTCACTTCTCTTCATCACGGGGGCAGCGATGAGCAACTTCATTATTATTATTACAGCGTTGGCTGCGTATTTAAATGTAGTGTGAAAAAAAATAAAAAAATCATTGAAAATGTATCATTTACAAATATTTTGCGCATGGTAAGAAAGAAAAAGATGCCGTCATCCACCAACGCATACGATGATTTAATCATTAGAATCTGTTTCCATACACATTACAACTAAATGATTTTGAACTGATACAAGCAGGCTACATCTTACCGGTCATATAAAACCATATCTGGAATGTTGAAGGATTTCCAAGTGCATCCTTCACTCTCGCACTATGTTTTGCTGGCCCTTTTCCTTGACACAATCAATCCAGACTCAACCATCCAGGGCCACTGTCACTGTACAGCATATGTAATATGTCCCAAGTCAACACCTGGGGACAGGGCCATGCTAACACCTGGGACACACACACACACACACACACACATACATTTCCTCCGCTCATCTTTTGAGGGAATAACACCCCCATGGAGTGGCTGCACAAGCACCTGGGTCCCCCCCCCCCCACCGCTTTCCCTCCTGTACCGTCCTTCCACTACATGGCGGTGTCACTGCCAATCAGGCCTCGCTGTCACAGCACGCCGGCGCTTGTGTGTGCGTGTAAGGCAATTGCACCACCTCGACCCCTGGAGTGGACACGAAGAGCCAGAGAGTGATGGAAGCTGCCACCTAACTGCCTCTAATAGCAGCTGACACGGCGTAACACGCGGCTACAATTTCTGCGATGCCCAGCTGAGTTTGGGTTAGGACAGACGAGGCGAAGCCAACGAGGTTGTGGCCCTTCAGCACCACGTAGACACAAAGGCTTATTTGTTGGGAAGTCTTTCATTAAAGAACGGAAAACCAGTGGAAATTACAGGACATCAAAGTGACAACAATGAGACGATGTAGACAGCTACTGAGAATCAACTAATGGGAATAAAGGTTTATTTATTTAGGTTCAACATAATTACTTGAAACGGTGAAACTTTGTCTCAAAATGTTTGGAGGCCATCAAAAAGATTTCTGTTCCTCTCAGTAAGACTTGTGTCAGGTTGAAGCAGCCGAGGACATTTAAAGTACAATTTTCAAGGAAGAAAGACAAGAGGAACTTCTGGCTCGCGAGGAGAACGTGGGATGTGTCTCTCTCAGAATCTCCAACCCGTTCTAATCACATCTGCATGTCTCCACTTTTTATTCCTTAGTGCAGTGAAAGCAGAGGAACAATTAGAAAGATGGACACATGCACTGGAAAGGAGAGGAATGAAGATTAGCCGAAGTAAAACAGAATATATGTGCGTGAATGAGAAAAGTAGAGGGGGAAGAGTGAGGCTACAGGGAGAAGAGATAGCGAGGGTCGACGACTTTAAATACTTGGGGTCAACAATCCAGAGCAATGGTGAGTGTGGTAAGGAAGTGAAGAAACGGGTCCAAGCGGGTTGGAACAGCTGGCGAAAGGTGTCTGGTGTGTTATGTGACAGAAGAGTCTCCGCTAGGATGAAGGGCAAAGTTTATAAAAACAGTGGTGATGGCGGCCATGATGTACGGATGAGGGACCGAGTGGCACTGAAGAAACAACAGGAAGCAGAACTGGAGGTGGCAGAAATGAAGATGCTGAGGTTCACGCTCGGAGTGACCAGGTTGGATAGGATTAGAAATGAGCTCATTCGAGGGACGGCCAAAGCTGGATGTTTTGGAGACAAGGTTGGAGAGAGCAGACTCGGATGGTTTGGACATGGCCAGAGGCGAGAGTGTGAGTATATTGGCAGAAGGATGCTGAGGATGGAGCTCCCAGGAAAAAAAGAGCGAGAGACAGGAAGACCAAAGAGAAGGTTTATGGATGTGGTGAGGGAAGACATGAGGGCAGTTGGGGTGTTGAGAGAGGAAGATGCTGGAGATAGGCTAAGATGGCAAAAGATGACACGCTGTGGCGACCCCTAACGGGACAAGCCGAAAGGAAAAGAAGAAGAAGAAGAAGTGCGGTCCGCATGACAACAAAGCAAATGCGACAAACAGAGCGACCGTGACGAAAAATTGCCCACGTGAGTCTTTGCAATGTCTTCACCATCCTCTTGAGATCGTCAGTCTTTACGTTGTCTACTAGCACTACTGTCTGGTGTTTCCACGGCACCCAATGGGTCTCTCTATTGCATCACACCACACAAGCAATGAAGCATTAAAAACCAAGAAAGCAAATATGAGAGAACTTCATGTCCAATTTATACAACAACTTGTGCAACAATTTTGCGATTTCATCGTACTCTGCATCGATTCAAGGGTCCGTGTGGCGGGTACAAGCAAAGTGGCCGGAGTGCGTAAAAGCGAGCCTTGTCAATATTTCACCGCATGTGGCGAAAGGTATGCAGTACCTTTGTGTTTTTGTACACACCGAAGCTCATGATGGTAAGTGAACGAACTTGAGGACAAGATTGGAATATGTGGATACAATCTTGTTGCACGTTTTTGAAGTGATCACAGCAATTTAACTCTCAATAAGTATTACGTACCTAAATGTTTCTGTTGGCCAGTTTATTTACTCTTTAAATATATTGTTTATTATTTTGAAACATCCACGATGTGTGGATGTGTGGGCACATCCCTGAGATGAATGGACCCTCGATCCAATTTCATTGATAAGCCGGCAACATAAACAAGTTATATTGATATTACCATGTGGAATACATCAAGATTTTTCGACATTCTTGCCGTTTCCATGCTCTTTTCAAGTGATACAGTTGTTGTTTCAAGTTTGACACCCTTCACCTAGATGCCGTTTGTTCACATGGTTACGATCAGACCACAAGGTTTCCAAATGACTGACACGCTTTTCGCATTTTTATATCTATATGGGGAGAAGCGTATCCCTCCAGATGAGCTGGAAGAAGTGGCTGTGGAAAGGGAAGTCCGGGTATCCCTGCTGAACCTAATTCCCCCGCGACCCGACCCGGAGAAGCGGTAGAAAATAGATGGATGAATGGATAGCACAATTATCTTCGCTGAATCATCTTAAACAACGTTTGTGGGGTTCTTAGCGTACACACATCCAAATGACTCTGTGTAAGACTTCCAAGTCTTTTTGGGGTCTCTTCATGTCCCTACCACGTCACAGAGAGGCGGTAGGAGCACTTAAGTGAAGAGGATCCACACTACCGATTGTTCCCTGCCAAGTGACATCGCAGGTTACTCCTGAGCAGATGTTCCTCGTAATAATCTCCGCTGAAGAAATGTGTGCACAGCACGTAGAAAAGTGAGGGTTCGCTCGCTCCCAAACGGTTTCACCAGGTAAAACAAAAGAAGCTTTGAGGTACCAGCTCTCATTGACGCAAAAAAGCGGGTGGTGGTGTAAGAGTCGAAGGCAGGGTGCACTTTTAATACAATTATAGGTCTTCAGATACTGGCAATGTTGCCAGGTCACTAAACAAGTCTGTTTTTCGGACTTTTCAAGACTGCCATGTGGACATTTCACAGAAATAACCAGAATCTGTCATCACGGGGCCTTAATGAATGTAAACGTGTCTTAACTAGATTCTATTTTGTGAGGTTAAGCAGAGAGAGAGAGAAACCGAGAGAAAGAGAGAGAGACTGTGTGACTGAATCCGCCCACCTGAGCCAAAGTCCTCCAAGCAAGGGCACAGCTCCTGTTACAGCCTGCTAGTGGAGCAGAGCTAGTTCAGTAGAATTGATTGACTACTTTCGTCCTCTGAGCGAGTAACTTTCTCATATCTGCGAGAAAATGGATCATAAGCACCTCAACCGACAAGCGCAGCCTGGTGAAGAGGAGAGCGGAAGATGTCGGTGGCAAGAACACTTCGGCGTCTCTCCCCCAACACACTTGCTGCCAGTGGGACTGTCGACCAGCTCAGCAGCGGAGGCGGGGTGGACGGCAGATGGGAAAACTCCAGCTCAAACCTTTAGGGGGTGCAATGGTTCCACCTTGAATGGAAGCAAGGCCGCCTTTGCTCTGTCATAACTGTCAAAGGCGAATCCCTTCCGGCTGATTGTTTTCATTGTGGACAGGCGGGCCAAGGCTGCTCAGTTTGACAGAGTTCCTGAATAAGAAATGGGACAGGATGTGAAAATGTATCTGACGGGTATCCACTGCTGGTTTGATACAAATATGAAACTGGATTATCAGGTCACAGGCGCTTTGGGGACCGCATTAATGACGGCTGCTAATTGATTTGACAGGCTAGGTGGAGGCCTCTCGTTACACGCGTTAAATATTTCCAACATTAGGAAAATGACTTTGGAAATGTAGTTGCTTACAATAAAAAGCTACCGTGCTGTATAGCTAATTCAGTCACTTCCTCATAATAATATAACCAGTTGCATTGACTTACATTTTGACGACTTCCCTCGACATTGAATGTTTGCATCGACAGGACTCTCTAAAAAGGGAATCAAAACTATCAATCAATCTTTTGGAATCAAGCACACATTTTTTTCTTTACACAACGAATAAAGTATGATGCAATTTAATGTACAAAAAAATGTGAACAGCATTCAGAAGAGCACCACACCGTGGCAAACGACAAATGTGCACAATTTAATGATATGACAACATAGATAAGTGAATGTTCTATTTAAAAAAATAAGTCTATAATTGAAAAGATTAAACTCTTCTTTTATTTGTTCAAAACGATGAGATAATCTTTTCAAATATATTGCATCACAGGATGGTACTGCAAGGTTATGTTTGATACTACTGTACTCACAAGAGGAAGTGTTATCAAAAAAAAAACCCCAAAAAAACCCCCAAAAACCTGAGCTTTTGTTGATATTTCTCTAATATAGCCAAAACTGTAACCATGGAAATTTTGAAAAGCAACTTTGTTTATACATTTTTTCACAGTAACGTAATAGATTACAATTACATTCATTTTGTAACAGGAATTTATAATCTCAATACATGCAATTACTCTCGAATACTATATATTTTCTGTATGTGTACCTTAACATATAACTCCATATTATTTTAAGCTGACAGACAAAAAAAAGTATTTATACGTCGTGACTCAATTTTGAATGAATACCAAAATTCGAAATGAAATCCGGTTATTGTCAAGGCGCAAAAGTACACTCGAGGCCGCAACGTCAGTGTCTTATTTAAACATCTGCTCTCAAACACACTCGCTGGCTTTTTCCAGCCTCAGGCACGCAGCCCAATGTGCAAGTGCGTGTGCGCGCTGAGAATTGCGGCGAATGCTCAATTATCTGATTATATATGTTTATTCCAAGTCGTCCCTCTGGAGGACTGAGCGACGCGTGGAGAAAACCAGACACTAGACAGTCGACACACGGCAGCTTTAAGTGGCACGGGGAGAACTCTTTTAACCGTGTCACTCACCGCCAGGCTTCCCAAATGCATACTGCGCAGTCCGCTCCGCCCGTTATGATGGGCCTTTTAAGTCTGGAATGTATTTCATCTGCGCACTCTTTCGCTCTTGATGGCACAGAATTCAAGACTTCATGAAATTTCATACAGCACGAGGTCAGAACATGTGGTGAAATCCATTTCATGGAATAGTCCATGTATGCAGTGCAATGTATCGACTGTAAATTATACACGACGTTGATTGCTTAGTAGACCAGGAATATGAAAAAAAAAAAAAAAAACAAAACAAAACACTGCAAATAAAACAAAATCGATCTCATTATGTATAAAACTGAAATAGATTGAAGAAAATGTTGGCTGATGGCCACACAAGTCACGTTGCTGATTTCAAAGAAACCTGTTAGTGGATCAATCAATCTTTCAAAAGACTCTTTGTGTGGTTCTATTTCTTGTTATTCAATAACGTTAAAAAAAAAAAAAAAAAAAAAAAAAAAAAAAAAAAAACAAATACACGCGCTAGTGTTTGTGTGGCCTCCGCTTTTAAACGCGAGTACAAAGCACGTTCATCCTGCACATTTGAAAGGGACGTGCTTAATAAGCTTCAACTACGTTTGCCTTTAATCACTTTAAAAAGAGTTAAGGGGGCTCTCAAGCTAAGAATGATCCCCACGGCTTTCTTCACACCTTGTGCGCTTGCTCTTCTGAACATGTATACTCACACAACCACGCACACGTGCACACCTACACGCTTAACGCACGCGGGTACTGTCACGCGTGCACGCGACACCGTTTCAGCCCATCAATGCGAGGTTACAAAGCAAGGTGACTCTGTCCCTATTGATCTCCAAACAACAGCGCTGCAGAAACTGCAAAAGAGCAGAAATAACCCTTTCCGAAGGAACAGCTGATCAGTGCATGATGAGTGTTCCGTTTACTGAGACAGTACACAGGTTTGAGTAGAAACAAAACAAACAAACAAGTAAATAAACACATAGACACATAAATAATGAAGATAACATCAAATCATTAGCGCGACAGAATTTCAAAGTGATTATATTTCCTGTTTTCTTCATCCATTCATTTTCGGAGCCGCTTGTCCTCACAAGGGGTCGCGGGACTGCAGGTGGCAATCCCAGACATTAACAGGTCGGAGGCGGGGTAGACCCTCAAAGATCCGGACAACAGTCGCACTCACAATCACACCGACGGGCAATTTAGAGACTTCGAGCAACCAACCACGCGTGTTTTTGGGATGTGGGAAGAAACCGGAATGCCCGGAGAAAACCCACATCGGCATGGGGAGAACATCCAAACTCCACACAGGTGGGGCAGGGATTTGAACCCTGGTCCTCAGAACTGTGAGGCCAATGCTCTAACCAGTTGGTCCATAGTTTTCTCTTCAATATACCATCTACTTACAAAATGAGTGCATTCCGGAAGTCGTTTCGTCGCGTGAATTTTTCGTTGAGTAGAAGCGCTTTTTTTTTTTATATGTAAGTCACTTAATCTGTTCCAAGCCCCCCGGAACACTTTTTCGTTACGAGAGACATTCGTAAGTAGCGGTACCACTGAATTAGATCAGAGGACATGTCGAAGTGATGACTTCATTCGAAGGGCCGTTATGACTGGGAACACACATGAATGAATAATCACTTGAAATAATTCGATATTACAACAAATAGATGAGTAACTAGTTGTATAATCAGAAGCCTTCTTTTCTGCATGGGATTACGAACAAAAATTATTATTATGTGGGAACACAATTAGCAATTTTGATTTGCTTTTCGCGGCCCATATAAAATGATGTGGCGGGCCGGATCCGGCCCCCCGAGCCAGCAGTTTGACACGTGTGCGTTAGAAGGTTTGGTCAATATTCTGAAATTCCGCTTAGCAGATGGCGCATGTGAGCTTATCGCCTCATTCGTGCGCTACTGACGTTAATTCACGAGCAAAGATGAAATAAATGTAATTTGGCCGTTTTAAGCGTCCATTAGAAGCAAGCCACGTGGAAAAATACAAGCCATCATGTTCATCAAGAAGTCAAATCAATGGTAACCTGCTCTTCCCCTTGAAAAGACTTCAGTTTAGGTCAGCACAAGAGTCTTCAAACATTGTACATTGATTGTCTGTCGGACATTGGAAAGCACTTTAATGGTCCTCTTTAAAAATGTCCTCTGTATTGATTGCATTTGATTTTGTATTGCACACAGCACAAGCTTGTTTTTTTGTCTTATTTTGGTAGATGGTCGCTAGTATTATTGTCCATTTACATACCATATTTGTACAACTTTGTTTAAATGTGTGTTAATAGTTTTAAAAAAGTGATGATTATTTTTATTTAAGAAAAACACTGATTACTTCAGTTTTAATCAAATAAAAATTCATGTGTTTTGCTAGTGTTCCTTGTCCCCCAGCTGTTGTTTTTTTTTTTAAACAAATGAAGCAAGTTAATTAAGATTTCTTTCGGAAAAATGAGACTGTTAAACTATTTGGATTAAAATAACAGCATTTAATTACATTTTGTTCACATCCACAGATTTGTGCCTAATCTCGACTTCAGTGTGTTTCTGTTATTTGTCGCGATTCCTCTTCTGGCCATAAAGACATGCGACAAACGGCGGCGGGGCTGGAAACGCGAGCGGTCGGGTGTGAGGGGAGGAATGGGCGAATTGAGAATCTCCGGGGGAAGTAAGTGAATGGTTGGAATGTGCACGGAGGCTCAGTGAATGAGCCGCACGCTGAGCTGGGGGGTACGGGAACTTTTGTGTCGGGGTAACGGGGTCACAGTGGCTATGACTGACACTAAAACAACATTTCTTGCACTTGTTGAAGACTGCTGCCGCGCACCACACCTGGAGCAAGAATTTTGCTCGGGGTGTGAGATGGATAATTTTGCTACCTGTCTTTGGTGTTATGCATCAGCAAGACATGCAATATTGTGCAATTAATCACTGCCATTGACGGCTGTTGAATTCAATGTTCATATTTACAAATGAGATCACGCTGGCGGTGTACTGCTACACTTCATCCTAACTTAATCTGCGGGTTTATCCCGTGTCGCGCTGCCAAATTGAGAGAAGTCAATGAACGCTGCTAGAACTGAACTACATCCCTGGCACTGCCTTGCTCTGTCAGCCCCAAGTTTTCATTGCTCCCTGTACAGATATCAATCCCTTTAATAGTGAGCTCACCGGCTGATAGTATAATTAGGCTAACACGTCTTTTAGGAGTCTATTGAGCATTGTAATTAGGAGCAGATTAATGGGCAGTGAAGGCTGAGCACCTCAAGAGCAACACCAGTGACCCGCTGTTACCTTCAGCTGCGCACCGCTCGGGTGCAAGCGGGAGCGATTGAAGCCGGGAACGCCGAGACTTGCGACAGGCTGAGAATAAGTGCGCATGCGTATTCGTAGGTTGAGGGTGTGTGAAGTGTGCAGTTTTCAAAATGCCTTAATAGTTCAAATTGAGAATAGAGGGTTCGAGGGCCTGCCCTGCATTTGAGGTGTAGAAACAGGGAGGAGGTCAAGTGTGTGTGTGTGTGTGTGTTTGCAGAGAGAGTAGTAGCTCCAGGTCCTATGGAGACATTGTGAGGCATTGAAAGTCTCGCCTTGGGGGTGCCCGAGCACTAATTCTAATTATCACCAGATTACAGAGATAATGGGAGTCCCTGCTGTCAAGAATCTAACTCCTCTCCCTCAGACTCTTTCTCCTTTCCATCACCCCCACCCTCTCATTCTCTCTACTATGGCCATTTTACAGCCCAGCAGTCACTAAGGTTGCCTGGTAAATGCGTGAGAGAGTTGTGTGGAACGAATGAGCTGCAAAAAGGAGCAGTTTTCAGAGTATTAGATTGGGAGAGCGAGTGAGGAGATTGAAAGGGGACCAGAAATGACGGCACAACGTGGGCGAGTCACAATGTGCTAAAGAGAAACTTGGGAAAGAAATGGAGAAACATTTCGTGCTTGGAGACACCAGTTTGCAAGATGGTTCAATGCCACCAATCATCTGAGCAGGACCTTTTCTGAAGGGCGCAAATCACGATCAGTTGTTTCTGCGTTTGTGTCTCACTTAAGTCAAACAAGCCTAATGAGAGAAACAAATGTTATGTGAATTGAAGCAAACGTACTTCACGAGTGTGGACATTTGGAGTTTGTTGAAATGTGCAGTAATTGTATTTATAGATTTTTTTTTCGTTTTCTTTCACCTTTCATTATACAAATACGGCAATCGAGAACAGATCCCGGCCTGGCAGCAGACAGTAAAATGACGACTTCGATGAAACGTGAGGGATGAGGTCATGTCGTCTCTCGCTATGGAGCAGCAAGCAAACGCTCGCTGATGCCAAATGGCCTACACCACACTGTTCGACCGGTCTGTTGGCGCTTGGCTCCGAAACTCACCTGCAGACGCCCCGCGGCCTGAGCTTGGCGTGGTTAATGATGGCTAAGGGCCACACACAAGTGGCGTTGAAACTTTTCCCAGACGAATACATCGTGGCCATTTCTTTAACTCCTTGGATTGTGATCTTACTTCACAGTATTGTCGTTTCCTTCGTCCGAAATGTCAACCATCAAGAGTCGTGCGTTTACTTTCAACGTCTGTTCGTCAGACCCGATGGATTTACTCGGCAGAGGAATCCTGTTTTTACTCTCAAATGAATCCGTTGACTACTCTGATGGGAGCTATAAAGAATGGCATATTTATCTTCCGGGTAGGTGGTTTGACAAGGGCAGCCGCGGTGAGTTATTACAGCGCACGGAAGGCGAGCTTGGGCGGGCGCTTGGCTTCACTCTATATCATAGTAATGCCCTGCTGTACTATCAACATGGACAGTGATTTAATGTGGCATTATTTATATGCTTCTTATTATGAGTCGGTCCAAATCAATGTTATTCCTATAAGTCATTAATTTCTGTGCTTTTGTCCTTAAACAATTGTGCTTTTCTTGTAATATCGACGCGATTATGATACTGCGCACACTGCCCCCCTCCTCTATCGAAGCCCTATTAATAACAAGGCCCATTAAATTTATCAACCTCTCTTTTATTAACACTGTATATCATAAAGCCAGTCAATGCTGATGATGTATTGCCGTAGTTTATAATGAACTCCATAATGTCGTTTTCCACGCAGGTCACAGCTGTGTCGGACCGGTTATAAATTACCTCTACTCAATAAGCAAAGCTTCAAAACAAACACTGGTTGCATTTAGAGAATTAAATATCGACTAACATCGTGATTGGGAGTAAAATGTGAAATTTGTTCCATTTGGCGTGATTGCTTGGAGTGTTTTTATTTTCCCCTCCCACAAAGGAACTCAATATGGGACTGCGCTGCCCTTCAGCGAGGCAAAATATGATATCGTTAACAGTTGCCATTAATTCGTTTACAAGCATGCTACTATTTGATCATTTTTGCTAATTATGATACTGCACACGATCTATAAGTTCAAACGTGATAGATGTGCAATTATTGCTTCACTTTCTCCTGAAATGCCAAAACAGCTCCAACCTAATCGCCGTTTTCCAAAGCAACTTCTTACAACGCTCCGGAAAAAAAAAAAAAGGGACGCGCCGAATGAAACTTTCCCAAGCTGCCTGTTGCTTCAGAAGAATGGCACGTTTGTCATTTAACGTTTCAAAGGCCGGGCGCTGTAAAGCAATCCAGCAGCATTCTTTCCCTGCTCCGTCTGTTCTGTGGGACTGCTGTGTTGTCTACTGAGGCATGTTGAGCTGCAGCTATGGGAGTTAAATGGATTAGTTACCTTTAAGGTCCTTTGCGTCTTTTATTTCACAGACAAGCTCGCGGGGAGCTTTTGAAAAGCGTGCGGCCCCTCCTCATCTCGTCCCTAATGACATAATCACGTACTGTAATTAGGTGATTTTCGAGTGCTTTCGCCGCATAAGTGGGGGGTTAATTTTCCTGATGCTCTATTCTCCCGACTTGCTATCATTTGAGGGAGGACAGTACGCACAGCGTACATACAGATCCAGAATGAAGTAGTGAATCGATTACTCAGTCACATGACTGTCGTACGTGCATTTTTATCAACATGAGTTATCCTGCAGGACGAATAGAGTACCTACCTGCCCATTTTATTCAATGGTTGCATTTTCTTCCAAACAAAGACGACCATTTTGTTCACCGTTGGCGCCTACGCACGAGGACTCTCATTGTCACGACCGTTGTTGTAGTAAGTCATGGAGGGGAAGCCGGTGGTCAGGCCCGCTTCCCGGAGCAACAGCTCAAATAAAGATTTTGCAAATTCTGCGGTAACGCAGCTGAATTGCTCTGCTCATTAACTCCAAACATTTGCCAAGCGCACACAAATATTCCGGATCTGCGCGGCGTTACAGTCTCACGTGTCAGGTGAGGTGAGGTCCTTTCACCCGGTCCGCCGTGAGCTTTCAGGAGTACAATCGCCGGTTCTCGACAGCAAAAAAAAAAAAAAAGACACGAGAGCCATATTCGCTCCTCTCAGCCATAAAAGCAAGAGAAATCAGATTTATTAATTAAATGTGAGAAATGGTGTGGCTAGAGGGGAAAAAGGGATGGACCTTTCTGCACGGCTACCTTCCTGAGGTTACTCGCTCAGGCGCAACGCTTGCAAGAGAGCAAGTCTTGGTGGTTTATAGCAATGGCGCGCAGTGTGGAAACGGTAGCATAGCAGACCGTGACAAAAAAGGAAGGGCCCAGCCCCTCAATGCTCCACCTGGCAGACACAGACAGTTCTCAGGGACTAGCAAGTCAGGCATGTCCTCTTGGAGTGGCATCACGTCCATCAGAACCCCTTCTGAATGGGCCCTCTTGCTGTTTGCGTGGCCTGAGCTGCAATGATATGCCTCGCTCACTTCCCAAAGTCCATAGACTGTTTTCAGAGCGCCAGCAATGGGAGGAGAGATGTGGAGCTTAGGTTATTGTTGGAAGCAGATAATAGGAGAGAGGGGCAAGTGGTAGAAATGATTGTGTCTCTGTTGGGGCTCTGTGTCAAAATCTTTGGACTGAATCACATCATAATAAGGAAGTGAAGCGGACCACATCCTTCTCTTTCTTTTTCAACAAAACATGACATGGCAGCCATGTTTGGTCCCCTGCTGTAATATGTTGTTACTGTCGGGTTGAACCAGCCATTGTCGGAGGAACAAAGGGGTCATCTGAAAATGTGAAACCAATAACATCGATTAAAAAAAAAAAAAAAAAAAACCCTTTCGATATCAATAACACATTAATGTAATAACAAAGACATAATTATAATACATCATTTTGATTCATTCTGCACGACAATGAAATGAGACGAATGGTCAATACTAATAGCTACTATCCAAATAAGAATTAAAAAACAACAACAAAACAATAATGCGCTAAAAAACAGAGTTAAACTGGATAGTGAAACCCTGCATAATAACTTACGAGTACAAATATCTTAATCATCTCAACCCAGCCCCATTTTGTGTTACTCTAAGAAGAAGGTGCAAATTGTACTTTTTACACAATTTGAGTCATTAAGCGCTTGAAGGTGCGTGCGCAATGCAGTTAGTAAATGGCAGAACGAAAGCATATTTCTGTGTTCGGGTCGCGATAATTTGCTACGTTTCTATTAAATGCTAACTCTAAGGTCTAAAGTTCATACAATGGGTAAGGTAAGTTACTCACAAACCTCCAGTCGCTCTCCTGTGTTGGTCATAGTTTAGCTAATTTGTTGTCTTGGTTAGAGAGTGGAATGATGTTTATTAAAAAAATTTTCATGTGCACTGTAAGGACCTTCTTATAGTGTGGCGCTTTCAATTTGGCGAGCTATGACTGAAGGCTAATGGATATTGTAAAATAAAAATAAAAAGTTTCCCAATGTATTAATAATGATGTCTTTAAGTGCGGCCTAACGATTTTCTTTTCAATTATGTGCAATTTTTGCATACGTTTGCGCGTATATTGGCTCCAGCTATCACAAGAATACAAATATCTCTGTTCAGCGCCACAAACAGTGCTTTCCACACTCTTATCGACTGGATATCTGGTTGTCTCATCTCTCTAAGCAGATGTCTTTCCCCAAGCATCTGTTTGTATTAGTACTGTAATTGTCGGTGATAATAAGCCCATTGATTCAGTATCTAAGGAAATAGTCAATCAGGACAGCTCATTCGTCTTACTTTTGCCGACAGATCCCCCCGCTAGCTAAACAGAGAGTGCCAGGCCCCGCTCATTGTTGACTGCATTGGAAACGCACACCGTGGTGGGTTGGGAACGGTCGGCCTGTCGAATCTGAGTGAGTGATGGGATCGGCGCAAACATGCCGCTGACCCAATAGCCCTTACGGGAGGCCAAGGGTGATAGATGTATTGTTTACAGATAGCAAAGCCCACCTTCTCCTCTCTCTCTCTCTCTCTCCTCTCTCTCTCTCTCTCGCTCTCTCTCTCTCTCTTCCTTCCTTTTCTGCTTTAGTCTATTCATTTATTTCTCGTGTATACCTTCTGTTTTGGACACCCTCGTTCCTTCCTCTTGTCACCATCTTTTGACTTTCTATTTTGATACAAAATGCGGCCCATGTCTTTCTTAAACCTTCAACACTTGTATTTGTTGCATTGTATGCTTTTACACAATTGGATACATTATTGTACATCAGATACTTTAGAGAGCAAATGATATTGCTCGTAATTTTTTTACAATCTGGGACTACAGTTTATGCTAAAAGCTATCATTTGTGCAGTGATCACCAGGGACAAATGTCTGCTCTCAGATCATATTTAGAATGTCATCCATATAGTTCTTTGTAATTGAAATGATAATGAAACAAGCCCTTAATCATGAATTATAAATATATATATAATATAAATAAAAGTTTGAAGCGACTCACATCTGAGTCACCGTCACTGAAATCCCCATCACTGATGTTTGCTACTGATTACAGATTTACTATCTGCTGACAATATTAATGTGAAGACTGAGTCAAATACATTTCTCACAACAATCTGTCATGCAGACGGTGTGACAATTTAGTGGTGTTGGGCTGCACCGGGCGGAACAGTGGTGCAGCTGTAGAGTGACGGCCTCACAGTTCTGAGGACCCTCTTTCTAATCCTGCCCCCGCCTGTGCGGAGTTTGCGTGTTCTCCCCGTGCCTGCGTGACATTTCTCTGAGCACTCCGGTTTCTTTATTGGACACTCTAAATTGCCCCAAGGTGTGACTTTAAGTGCGACTGTTTGTCTCTGTGTGCCCTGCGATTGGCTGGCAACCAGTATTGGGTGTACCCCGCCTCCTGCTTGACGATAGCTGCCACGGGCTCCGGCAGTCCCGCGACCCTTGTGAGGATAAGCAGCTCAATAAATTGATTGATGGATGGATGGGCTACACTGTGACGTACTGTGACGCCTCAGAAGCTAAGCTAAGACCATTGTGGAACCTGCCCGTGTTTCATCACCTATTGCAGTGACCAACGTCAGTGAAATGTGTGCTACGTACAAATAGATACCAAAAAAAAAAAAAAAAAAAAATGCTCAAAATGAATTTTGAACGAGAATACATATTCATGAAAAACACGGTCTTTATTTGATCAAAAAATGAACGCATTTTGTGGCTCCGGCGTTAGTTTTATTCATGATCAAAGCAAAGGGAGATCTTCCATTTCGTATCACTAAAGTGTGCGGTCACATCCTTGGGCAAAAAGCGCAATAGCTTATTGTTATTCCACTAAAGAATCTTTAAACATTCGGCTTCTCTGAACACATTATTTGGACCATAAACCAGTAGCAATCTGGAAAGCGGGTGAATTCTAAATACCCTCACAGAGTGGAACGAGAGTAAACGTGAACCATGTCCTGCTTAGTTAATGATTGTCCCATTCAATGCCCAACGTGTCCAGCGTTACGACTTCAGAAGCCATCATATTGTCAGAAATAAATCACTGAGCGCTGGCCCAAGCCAAATGTGTTCATTGGTTTGGGTTAAAGGGCAGAGCCACCCATTACTCTGTATTGCCGAGGGGTCATTATTGTCATGTCAATGATGTTACAAATGAGACTTTGTGATGAATCTTTTCCCAGCACTTCAAACGGGCGCTTTCAATTTGAAGATAACAAATGGGCGCAGACAAATGGCTTTGAAAGCACGTTTGGAAACAACAACCACAACGTTAAACTCCAAACATTTTAAAATGCTTGCTAATCATTGTTGGACAATTATCTTTATCCAGTTCAAGCATTGTAAAATTATTACAAATGATGATTTTAGCATTCAAAAGGAAAACAAGCGTGATTTGGAAGACAAAAAAAAATGTACTTTGTATAAAAAACAAAAAATAAAATAAATGTTACAACACATTTCATCAACATTCCACGCATCTGATCGCTCCACACTAAATACACGAAAATCAAAGGGGGAAAAAAAAAGAGAAGCTCATCACCGTGTCAGGTGTAAGTTCCCGATGAGTCTTATTATATGCTTGGCATCTGAAAACTGTGGTAAATTAGCAAAACATATGGTGGCCTAATGATATCAATGAAGTGGCCAAGAGGGCTGCCTGCGAGCAACAAATCTGTTCGATAGTGCGGGGAGGAGGGGGGGGGGGGGTGCTCACCGTGCCCCACTCTTGCGCTTTGACTGATCGAATAAGCCGACGCTACGTCCGTTAAGGTCAATATGCTCGCCATTACGATGGTAAAAAGCGCATTTACCGGGGTTGTCGGGCTCATTATTGCAGCAGATGGGAGCCTTTGCGGTTCGAATTCGAGACAAGACTTCATCTTTAATGCTAATCTACGGTCGGCTGCTGCGGTAGAAATAAATATTCATTGTACGCAACTAGACAGTGAATATTGGATGGACTCTAAATTCAGGCAGAGCAGAGCTAAATAAAGTAGTATGTGGTGATGTAGCTCCATAAACGTAATCATTTAAACAAATGGGAACTGCAACAACAAATATCACCAAGGCGTTCCCAAGCCAGATCGAGGTTTTTTTGTCGAGGTCCGCAGACTTGGATAGTATTTCTTGCTTTGTTTGGAATGTCTTACACACACTTACACAGTCTTAATGAAGGAAACGAAGCAGGATTTATCTGAAAATAACCTGCAAAATATTGAAAAACACGGAGCAATTTTAACCCATCAAACATGGAAGTGCACAGTAAAAGAATGCATAGAATTTATAGTACTGTATACAAATGAAATAAGTTTCCTCCGCAGGGTGTCCAGGTTCTCCCTCAGAAATGGGGTGAGAAGCTTGGTCGCCTGGGAGGGGCTCAGTGTCGAGCCGCTGCTCCTCTGCATTGAGAGGAGCCAGATGAGGTGGCTGGGGCATCTGATTCGGATGCCTCCCGGACGACTCCCTGGTGAGGTGTTCCGGGCATGTCCCACCGGAAAGAGACCCCGAGGTGGACCTAGTACACGCTGGAGAGACTACGTCTCTCGGCTGGCTTGGGAACACCTCGGGATCCCTCCGGAAGAGCTGGAAGAAGTGGCTGGGGAAAGGGAAGTCTGGGTATCCCTGCTGAAGCTACTTCCCCCGCGACCCGACCCGGAAAAGCGGAAGATAATGGATGGATGGATGGATTGAGTACTGTATACATTAAAACCTTACATAACATATATCTAATATCTAATACAACACTACCGCAACCAAACAATCTCAGAAAAAAAAAAAAAAAACATGATGTAGACGATATTCACTCTTAATTCAACGTATGTGTGTAAATCACATGGCGGTTCACTGTCGCTAAGTGTGACAAATTCCGCAGCAAGTAATCGGTGTTATGTGTTGGCACGAAAGGCTGGGAAAAACTGAGTGACTGTGAAAAAAAAAAAAGAAATAAAAACCTCCTGCAGAAATCCGCTTATTCACGAACAGGAGAAATATTGACATCCTCGCCGTCGCCGTATTGATAGGCACGAGTTCACTGGCGATGTGATCACAGCATTGCTTTGAAAGCTCGGAACAGTGAAAGTTCACTCCTGCATCATCGTCTTAGTTTCCCTTTCAGGAGGAAGTCAAGCTCTGCACTTGTTCTGCCCACTCCCGCACCGTCGCCCCCACCCCCCGTCCCCAAGACTCTCCAAATAAATGGCTAAAAAGAGATCTACTTAAAGCTGTCAAGAGTGCCGGAGCTAACAGCCGGGCCATTCCGCACGACCTACTTCCTGACCCCCTCTTTTCAGGGGTCACTTGTAGGCTGCCTCTGGTGGGAGTGTGGGGTAGTCATGCACTGAATGACAATGGATAAACATGAAATGCTCCTTCAGTTGCTCCTTTGCGGGGGCTGCTGAAGACCAGATTTTAGTGGACTGCACAGAAAGGGGAAAAAAAAAAAAAAAAAAAAAAACTTTCTTTGTGAAACGTTTCAAGCATTTTGGGGGACTTGAATACATTTGTTCACTGGTGCTAAATGTAATAAAATGTCCGTGTGTTTGCTTTTTTTTTTTTTTTTATCATGTTGCCGTTTTCTAATGGACACACATGAATGGAAAACCACTGAAAGAGTGCTTTGCTATGACCCAGTTGATCAGATAAGATGTTTAAAATGCATGTTTTGCTACCGCAATACAATACAAATTTTACCCATCATTAGACCTACTTATTAAAAATCCATAGCTGGCATAGACATTAGCCCATAATTGCTGACCTCTTCTCAGAGGATTTTTTTTTTCCAATTCACCTTGTTAATATTGTGTGAATGATACATTATTCTATTGCTCTGTGTTAATCACGACAGTGGAGTCATAAGGGCTTGGCCCCAAACCTCAATTTTAACATTAATGACCGCTGCATCATTAATATTAATTTGCACCTTCAGTAAGGGGGTGGAGGATCGTACTTGGAGAGCAAGTGGGAGATGTGAATCTGCCCCGCAGAATATCCATGACAATCGGACTATAATGTAATCAAACATAATGATTGGTTGCTGTTGGCAGTTTTTAAATTGGGAGGAGAATTTACAAGTTTTTCTCATTCTAGCCAGAGATTCGTAATTAGCGATCGTGCCAAGTACCACGCACATTTGATGTAGCACAAACCACAAAAAAATACGCCCGACTGGTTTGCAGGTTCACTTTACAGTTTAGACCTCGTGGTTTCGAACCCAGGCTGCGGACTTCCTGTTCTGACTTCTCGAGTTTCTTCCTACATTCCAAAACATTAATGATTAATTGAAGACTCAAAATTGTTCTTTGATGTGAATATAAGCGTCAAAGGGTGTTTGTCAATGAGTGTCCTGCTACTGGCTGGTGTACCCCGTCGCTTGGCCAAAGTCAGCCGGGATAAGCTCCGGAACCGCCGAGACCCACTTGAGGGTGATAACAGAAATTTCCGTTGTTTACCCAGATAATAATTATTCGATTAAAAAAAAAATCTAAAGCATCGCTCCATCCATCAAACTTGGTGGTGGAATGTTGGAGGTCTGAGGCTGCATTGTTACTTTGGGCCCGGATGACCTGCTGTGATTAATGGAACAATGAATTCTGCTGTCAACCAGAAAATCCTGCTGGTAAATACTGGGCCATTAGTTTGTGTCCTCAAGTTCAGGTCCTCTTGATCTTGAGTTATGCAGGAGGACAATTTCCTGAAGCGTACGATCAAGTCCACATCTGAATGTCTCAAAAAACAACAACAAAGATCCACCCATCCAATCTCTGAGCCACTTATCCTCACAAAGGTTTAGGGGGCAGGGTACAGCCTGGACTGGTTGCCAGCAAATCGCAGTGCACACGGAGACAGACAAAAGTCACACTCACAATCACACCCAGGGGCAATTTAGTTTGTCCAAGTAATGTTGCATGTTTTTGGGGTGTGGGAGGAAAGCGGAGAGCACGGGGAGAACATGCAAACTCCACACAGGTGGGCCAGGATTTGAACTCCAGACCTCAGATCTGTAAGGCCAACACTCTGACCAGTTGCTCCACCGTGCCACCACCACAAACAAACAAACAAATAAACAAAATAAATAAACACAAATGGTTTGGGACAGGTTAATTAATTATTCAGCGTTAATCCATTTTCGATGTTGCCGTATGAGCAAAAACAGGCAGTTCATGATTCAAAATCCTCCAATACGATTGAAATGACAATAAATCTGTGACGAAGAGCCATACAAAGACTCATCATCCATTGCGAAGTTTTTCTTCTCCCATCATCACGGCAAGTCACTCACACGATTTGTTCCTGATTCAAACCATCCATCAACTATCCTAAAAGTTTGATTTCAGATTTTGATGCCAACGATGGCACAGCCAGTTTTTAGACGTTTGGATTCACCCCCCCCCCCTTAATACAATAAAATTACCCCTTGTAAATTGTGTTTTACATTCACTTAGTAACATATTATTTGGATGAGGTGAAACTTTGAGGGATGGTAAGTCAGAAGTCAGCACGGGGCCACTACTTTTTCACAGCACCGTAGAAGAGACAAGAGGAAAAGATCTGAAAAAGACGAGTACATGCCAGCGGGCTACCGGTGAGCGGGCTTGAATTTGACGGATGCTTTCGGTGATGACCATCTGCCCTGAACAGCAGAGGTGCTGAACTGCAGGTTTGAAAGCTGCTCCTTCCAACAGCTCCAAATGAAGCGGAGGAGAGGACCTCTGGACAAAAGGTTGTGCTGAGCGAGGAGCGAGGGCCGCGCCGTCGCTGTACAACTTTAATTTATGATGGATGAGATCAGAGGAAAGGTCAGCTGGTGATAAATATGAGCGCTTTTGTCCCGGGAGGTCATCAATTATGCTGCGGTTTCTAACTTTCGATCTTGGGGTTGAAATAGATCTCTTCTTTGTAAGATTACTATCTCTCAGTAAATTGGAACGCATTCATCATATTTGGCGATGAAATGGAGGCAAATCAACTTCAATCCAAACCATGATCAATATTTAAGCATCTTATTCTGTCTCCGGGGGGGGGGGGGGGGGGACTACAACTTATAGGGATTTGTTCTTTGAACTTGAAGAGCACCATCGATTTACAATATCTTCACATACTAACCTTTTTCCCCGTTATTTACAGTATGACAGTAATATACCGGCAATAGGCCGGAGGCATTAAAAACAACACATTCTGATTATTATCCAGTGACCTGAAGACCATACAAAGAATCCACTTCAATACGTGTCATCTGACTTATGACATATGTAAAATGCCACTTCTAATAGACGTTCGTCGTTCCAGTCATGTCACCTTTCTCACGGTTTTCTTTAGCTTTTATTTAAATGTACAGCCACGAAATCAGAATCAGACTAAGAATTGACAAAAGTAAATGTTTATGAAACACTTTGGTATCCGTAACGTCCACGTCATCTGTCTTAAACCTATTTGAAATTATTAACATGGGAAAAAGGGTTCAATTCCATCCTGGGGTGGTGAAATACAGAAGCCTCTTCTTGCCAGTGCAAAAGAAGCGACGGTGAGATCACAGTAGCTGACCTTTGCACCCGGGCCGCCGTCCTTTTATCATCGCCATCCTTCCCTTTTCTTTCCCCGAGCACGAAAACTGCCGCCCCGGGAAAAGTTATTAGCCTCCCTCCTATTGTTTCGCAAACTTAGCTGTGTAATGTCGAAAAGATTGCCATGATTAAGGGACAAACTGCAGCAAACAAAACAAAGAAGGAAGAGAAAGGAGAGAATATTGCTTGATGGAACGGGAGGTAAAAGTCCTAATTCTTTCTCTGCTCAGTGGTATATATCACTTGAGCGCTGAAGGGGTAATTGTCTTTTTATTCAGCTGACAAGGAGCCAGGATGTCGAGCCCCTTTCCAATCGATGGGTCTCTATTGTCTCTCTGGTGGCCCACATGGACAAAAAAAAAAAAAAAAACCTTCACTTGAATTATCTGCTACTGCCTCTAACAGCTTTTAACACAGTTGAAAAGATACGAAAATATATTAGCGTGGCCTCTTGTCACAGGGGTGACCCTCACGGTGAGAGAGCCCCGCCCTCGTGCTACTTGGAAATTCCGGACTTGCCGTACGTCAGTGTTCCCGTTTTTCCTTTGTACATGACGATTTCATTTAGCCAGCACGCGCGCAGTCGCGATTAAGGACGATCGGGTAGCACATTTCGTCAAAAACAATGAATAAACGTCGAAATATTAGACTGCTGTGAACAAAATAGAAAGCTCAACTTTTTCTTTTGAAATTTAAAGAGCAACACAGTTCCTGGTTTCAGAAGACAGTAGCGACTGACTGATGGCTGTTGAATCATAGGCCTATATTTCTGCTGTCAGGTTTAACTGCTTTTATCTCACCTTTCCGCCCGCCTATAAGTCTTTCTTTGCAGGGGGGACATCTTGATTGTTCAAAGCCCTGAAAGAAAACTGTTATTAAAACCCTAGTCAACAGTCATATTTTGTATCTGGCTTACGAGCGCAGTAAATATCCCCTCTGCGGAAAGAACGCTGACAAGTGCCACAAAGGCAGACCGAATAAATCTGGGGTTGAAAAAGACTTTAGTCTGGTCGTGTACTTGAACGAGGAGAGGAGGTACCGGTCGAGCTCTTGTTGTCACCACACCCCCCACTAATCGGCAAAAGAAAAGGATTGTGGTAATGATGCAGCAAGGGGCGCCAATTTTGCTTTCCTCGTCCCGAGGTATGTTGTAGGGGTCTCCTTAATGTGCCATGTCGTATTGATCCGTATGATCCGCACCCCACCCCCCCCCAAAAAAAAAAAAAAAAAAGAAAAAAAAAACCAGCCAGAATCGCACGTACACATTCACCCAGCTGAGTAAGGACTATCGCTGCACTATAAAACAATCATATTTTTCCCTTATGGAATGCCTCGTTTTTCATGTCACATTTTTCTTTGCCTCTTTTCCGTGGAGGTGCTGCTGGATCTTTAGACGCAGCATTGTGTGACCTCTTTTTTCAAACTAAAAAAAAAAAAAAACAAAACAAACTACAGTACGTTGACAGACGCTGCACCACATCGTAGCAAGGAGCAAAGGCAGCTTCACATCCAGGCGATGCAATATTCATATCGAGGCGGTCCTCGGGTTACGAACGGGTTCCGTTGCTACGCTGGCGACGTAACCTAAATGTTCACGTAAATCGGAATGAACCCTTTACTACCCTCTAAAAACCACCTTACTCTCTCAATAAATACCCAAATGCATGTATTATACTTCATATTGATCAAATAAAATAAAATCAATTAAAATCAAAAAAATAAATACTGTCCTTACCATCACTGGAGAAGACGAAGGGGAGGTTAGCCAGCCGTAAATTCCTCCTTCTCGCCATCTTGACCTTTCTGCTCTTTCAAAGTTTGGAAATTATGTCGTGGCTTTTCCTGAAAGAGCATTATGCTGACAGAAAGCCTACGTTCATAATGATCAGGCTGACATCGTGAGTAAGTTTTCCATCTCCATTAGGATGGAGGAACACTGCTTCGCGATCACTCTAGCCTTTAAAAGGCTTTACCGATGTTCGGCGGCGTCTCGCCTTTCTCCGACCTTTTGATGATACCCAGCTTCGTTTCGATCGGAATGGCTTCTCCCGCGGCTGGTCCGGCATCCCTCAAAGATTCTGCTTTCCTTTTTGGGGCCATAATGTGAAAAAAAAATGGTGACGATACCGAGCTGGAGAAAAAGAATGTCAAAAGAGAGTAGGTGGAGTACCTGGTAACCGGAGGACCGCCTGTACTGTATTTATACACTTAAATCTAATCGTTAACTGATAGGGTGTACTATTTGCTTTTATAATTATTTAGTGACACTATTGTGCCAGTAAATATTGGCCTGTTTTGTGTAGAATAAATAAATAATATCAATCTGAATAACTCCAGCAGTGTTTATTCACTCCAAAAACCTCAATGGATGTTAAATATACTACATTGGATATGTAAAACATTGATGACAAACTCAACTAATTAGAATTTACACTTATAATACAAGATAATGTATCATACATACATATATACATATATATATATATATATATATATATATATATATATATATATATATTGAACCATACAGGTAAGTAGATAAAAAATTCCAAGCTGTGAAGGAAAATGTGATTGACGTCCAAACCTCAGCTGTCGTTCGTCATATTCGGCTGGACACATCAGGGATAGGACTCAAGATGCTCACTGCATATTACAAAAGTGCCATCACGATGATAGAAAATGAATAAAAATGTATAATAAAGTAATATATGAGAAGAGCAGTTTTCCGAATGCCGTGTCTCATCTTGAGCCGCGATGTCATGCTAAGATGCTAAGATTCAGATTTGCGGAATGTTCCCAAAGAAGGTTTTTCCAAAAGCTAATATGTGACCCACTGATGAAAAGTTGTGCCTTCAAAATTAAGTGGAATGTCCAGCGTTATCTCTCTTGTGGAATTCCCTTATCGCCTCGAGGGAAGCAAGTGACAGATTGATGCTGAAGCTCTTAGCTGAGCCTCCCAAGGTAGCCTCTATATGTATCCTGAAATGGACAGATACTGTTAGTGCACCTCACTATTTTATACTTGGGCTTCTCAAAGGCCGTTGACGGACGGGGGTAAGAGAGATGCCGGCGGGATTTGGTTTCAGGCGATCTTTTTCTTCAGACCACGTTGATCGTCGTCACTGTGGATTTCAAATCTTTTCCTGAAAAAAAACCCGTTATTTATTCCGCGACATTTCATTTGATTTCCTGTTGGTTTTTCATCATAACTGTGTAACTTGTGTGCGTCCTCCCATTTTTAGTTGGAAAAACTACGTAAGTTTCAATTGGTAACTCTAAAGCCTTAAAACCAGGACCACCAATTACCGTTTAAGAAGTTGGATCCTTAGGGATAATTTGCAGACATGAAGATTGGGAGTTTTGAACGGCTTATTCAACACCTTAGCCTAGGGTTGTCAAAGTTGTTTTTATGGAAAGTCAAATCATTGTTGTGGGCCAGTGATAATGCTGAAAGCACATACATGTACTGTCGGAGGGACAGACAAAAAGTAATGAGCCCGATTTTACCAATAATAAACTTTTCGGGGGAGACATTTGCATGCTTTTATCCACTATTAGCTTACAGAATAGATGTCTGACCAGAGTGCAAGGAAGTTCCTTTTAGTGTCCAAATATTTACTGTGTGTGAACCCTAATAATTGCCCCATCACATTATATAATTTCACCCACATATGATTATTATCCCTTTTAAAAAGGATAAGTAGTGGTGCAGCCTGGACGTGATTTTCGGATGACAGGGTCTCTTTTCGAAGGAAAAAAAAAAAAAGACATATTGATGTCTGACAACAGGGGTCTCCTAAAAGGATCGACAGGAGCTGTGAATTTTGCTTTGGGATTTTGATTGTGATTCAAGAAGAAATGCAGAGTAACTTGAGGTGAAGAGGAGATATTTTCGGCATTAACGTCACATATTAACTCACAAAATAGTGTATACAGTGATGCAGCACAATATTGTTCCTTCACTGATTGAAAGATCTTAATGTGAGAGATACAGTTTGGCTAAGAATGTCATTTCTGTTATGTGCAAATATACAGTAAGTTGTCATGTAGCTTGGTTTAACTTTGAACCACTAAACATTTCTCGTTAATGCCATTGTCAATCAACTCTTGCATACATTATATTCGAGACAAATGAAAACAAGTCAAAGCGAAACTCTAGCGACAGTCAACGAATTCAGCCCGGCTTGACAGTTCATCCATCTTGATCATATTCATACAACAGTGTAGCTGTAACTTATATTCCGGTGGGTCTCTCGTGGACTAAATGTGAAAGGGAGAAGACGGGAAAAGGCTGAAGGAGATCCATCAGGTGATATATTACCCTGTAGGCATTGTAATTTGTTATATAAGCTTCATGTAACCTCGCCGGCAAGATTAAAGACCTTCTGCTCAATGTATCAGTCACCCGTCAACTGCTGGGTCAATTTCCCTTTAACCCTTGTTTTGCGGTTCATAACCCTCTTACAAATATGACACTGGCGATCAGAATGTAGTGGCCACAGAGTCCACGTCGACCCTTGTTTCCTCCTTAGCCGTTTTTTTTTTTGGAATCGCCTTGTCCGCAATTCACCCTGAAGTCGACTACATTTCGACTTTATGACGTGATTCGCTGACAAAGCCAAACATTGCACAGTGTTGACGGTAGGCACCCTGTCAGCGGTCCCCTGATTTGGGAAATGATTGTCTCGAGAGACTCGCCGGTCATTAGCAGCCGGCAGACATCGAATGCATTACAGGCTGTGACATAAATGACTTAAGTGAATCAGCGCATCTATTAAAGGGTGTGTTCGCTCCATGGTGCCGTGATACGATAAGCCCCGTATTTTGTTTGTAATCCTAATGACTGGCGTAGGTGTGCATTCATCATGGATTATTGGGCTCTTAATTGAATTGAGCCGAAGCGATCGCCTGTAAATCACATTACTCTGTCATTTCTTTTTACAGCAAGGAGACAAATGCCACGGCTGGCTGTGCCTTGACAAGGTGGGTGTTCCAACGGGCGGCAACGGGCACTCTTTATTATTCATAATCACGCCGTTGACTGCAGAAAGCAGTTATAACACCGGATTGCTGCTGTCGGAACTTTATCTCAATCCAGTTTGCACGGTATGCCGTTTTTTTTTTTTTTTTTCCAGTTTAAGAGGAAAGAACAACACATTTACAGAAAACGGCACTGCCACAAAAAGACAACAAAATTGTTTGATCTTTAGATAATGCCCATAAATATGGGTTCAGTATTGTATCATATTTTTCTTTTTTTTTTTTTTTTTTCTTTTTTCTGGTAAACTCACTCACACACAAAAAACCTAAATGGCATTCATTAATTATATGGAATATAAAAATGGACACTTCTCGAATGTATGATAATTACTTTAGCGCTAAAGCTATTAGGTAGCTATTTATGTGCAAATAGGAGACAAACAACTTCAGTGAGAGCATCAAAAACAAAATATTGGCAATATTTTTCAAATATATTTCCAAATTACAACTGCCAATCAAACACAAACCAGCTGGTAAATTTTGAAGCCTGAAACTTGTCAGCACGTACAAGGCATCAGTTAAGAAGGGCAAAAAAGCAACAATGTTGACCCTGTGACGAGGAGGCCAAGTGTATTGTATCCTATAACCTCGCGTTATTGCCACACAACACGAGCGGCGGCGGCGGCGGCAGTGGCGGTGGCGCCCGGCCGCTATGATGGAGCACCTTTCTTCTCCTGAGAAAGAATGTTTGCTTACCATTTCATCATCCCCGGGGGCCACAGGAAAATAAGCCCATCAGTTGTCATTGTGACAGGATAAAAATGGAGCCGTCATATTTCAGTAACACAATGCAGTCAAGGGGTAAGTGAGAGCGCGGCGTCGAGGTGAAGTGCTATCCAGAACCTACCCAGCAAATGAATTATGGACTAGGTTTTTTTTTTTTTTTTTTTTTTTGTGGTCACCGAGCATAATCTAATATCTACTCAAAGATAATTAGCGCAAATTTCAATTAGTGAGCCAGCATTATCGTGTGTCCCTCTACTGTGCGACGTGACATCTAGCGCTCTCAAACATTTATCTTCTCACTTGGACAGGATATCTGCATTGTGTCAGTGATTTATTCACTGGGATGTGCTCGCCGGCTCCGCAACCATTCTTCAAGTGCAACGATCAGACTGGGTCCCTTGAGCCCCCTTCAGCTCAATGCGAGCGCTTCTTTTCGGAGCAATTTGTGGGCCCCCGTGTGCCCCCTCTTTTGTCTTCCCCGAAAAGATAAGATGTCCAGGATTTTGAAATTTCTCCACAAGATACTAGTGTATGACTCCTAGTTGTGAATAAAGGGGACGCAAACACCCGATTGAAAATCCTCCGGGTGCACCACGGCAACTGCTTTGTGCAGGACTTCTCAGAGCTTCCCCAGCGTCGCAGCCAAGCGCGCATCTCCGATGATTCTGCCAGAACCTTGACAATGACTCCACCTGAAAGCTACACAGCGCTCATGACATCCTGTTGACATTTTTTTTTTTTTTTTTTATTATTGAGGGCTGAGCTGGGATACGTCATAGTTCCAAGGAGAACAAAGATTCTGGCGGCCATAAAGTTAACCTTAGAAAATAGCAAACGTTCTGTGACCATGTGAGAGTCGCCATCAAGTTGCCTTCAACTGTTGGCTATTTTGGCAATTGAAAGTATTTTACAATGCTTTCGATTCATTTTTATTTGCAACCACAAGTATTCAAAAATCCGAAACGATTAAAAATCAAAATGACACCTGATATACAAAATTAATCTGAATGGGGCGACAAGGAACACGACAAGATTTCCCCAAAATGACAGTCGGTTAAAATACTGAATCTACCTCGAATGCTCACTTCAACCAGACTACAAAACAACAAGAATCTTGAAGATTGGATCAACGCTTCTGAAGAAATTGAATTTGATTTTGGGAGTATGTGTGTGTGTGTGTGGAGGGCGAGGAGGGTAACTTTCGGTGAAAATCTGGAAAAGAAATTGTTTCAAGTTAAACAATATCAAGGAAGCGCGATGGAGCAGCTGGTAAAGCGTTGGCCCCACAGTTCTGAGGACTCGGGATCAATCCCGGCCCCGCCCGTGTGGCGTTTGCATGTTCACCCCATGCCTGCATGGCTTTTCTCCGGGCACTCTGGTTTCCTCCCACATCCCAAAAAAAAACATGCAACATTAATTGGACACTCTAAATTGCCCCTTGGTGTGATTGTGAGTGTGGCTGTTTGTCTTGATGTGGCCTGCGATTGGCTGGGGACCAGTCTAGGGTGTACCCTGCCTCCTGCCCATTGACAGCTGGGATAGGATCCAGCACTCCCCGCGATCCTCGTGAGGATAAGCGGCAGAGAAAATGGATGGATGGACAAACAGGTGACGAGTTTTAGTTAAAAATAACCACCGGTAGGGTCATACAGCGGGCAAATTCCAAGGGGTTCTCCAAGTTGCCACATTCAATTAGGTCTCAAACGTCATCACTTCCACTCAAAACACAACTTAAATACCACAAACGTAACATTATTTGTGACAAGTGTAGGCAGTAGAATGGTTGGCATACTTTAGTCATCACTCGTTGCTTTTTTTCCCTGAATTTCTCTGTTATGAAGGATTTGTGGTGTTCATTCAGTTTCCTATTCCAGAATATTCCACAAAGTTGGCAGCCACTAATGAGGTTGCCATTAATGGTACTTACCTTTGCGATAGTGTTAAAAACAATTGTCTCGATTCAGTTTCATGACAAATCCTCCTATGAAGCGATAACTGATTTGTGGATGGCTATTTGATGTATGAAATGACATGAAATAAGGAAATATATACCACAGAACAAAATTTAAGTCAGCCATTATTACATCACGCACATTCTCTTAGTCCAAGTGTGACATTTGATCTTCTGCATATTATACTCTCTACTCAGCACTCGGGTTATTTGCATAAGAATTGACTGTCTGCACACTAAGCAATGATGTGCTTAAAGACTGCTGAAAGTGTGTGTGCTTGTGTGTGTGTGTGTCTGTGTGTGTGTGATGAATATGAACGTCCAAAGCCGGGCACAACTGTAACCTTCGTGCTGCAACAATTATTTGCCAGCAGCGTGATAGTCGCATTCAAACAAATCAAATTTAATTCTGACGAGACACATGTTTAAAGAGGTGTACACTTTCCGTAATTATTCTGTAAACTCAGCCGCACAGTCGAATGCAAATGTATTAGATAGTGACACGGCAAATACAAAATCCAATTTGTTGCTTATGAAACACATGTCGGGAAGAAAGGCATGCACTAATTATTTCTGCTGCATCGTGCCCCCCCCCCCCATTTCATCCACAAACCGTACTGGTTATTACATTTGCTTAAAACTTAATCATAGAAAAAAAAAATGAAGACTCGATTTGAGAAATTTTAATAAAGATAAGTTGCTGCTATCATTGAATCGGGGAATGCTAATCGGTGCTTTCATTCTGGCGGCGGCAGATAATGTCACCCTAGCCCGAGGCTCTTATTTTGCAATAAAGCATTTACATTCTAATGATTTTATTATGGCTTATAGAGGCTGTCTGCGAGAGACGGACGGAGCGTCGGCCCCTTCCTCCCAGCTTTGCCCATTCAAAACGGCTGGCAAATTGTATCAGCTATCAGCTCGCAGTGCTTTTATCAAGCCGGCCCAGTGGCAAGGCCCGGCCACCGCACTGACATGTCTATTGCTTGAAGAGTCTCTATTTAATCATTTCTGCTCACTGGTATTGTTCTGCTTACAGTGCATAAATAAGTGCTTCAAATAACCCGGAGTGCCGCGGACAATAAAGCAAAGTATCTGTCTTATTTATCTTCCTCGCATTCTTCACCACTTCACCTTACATTTCTATATACTCTATATTTGATATTTTCCCCCTTTCCGCCACATTCTTTATTTGCTGCAGGCAATGTTTCTCCTTCGCTCACCTATCATCTTGGAACAGAAAAGTCACTCGCTGATGAGGAGAAAGCAATTGAGATACCGATAACCAAAAGTACTTCAGAATGGAAAAACAAAAATGTCTGCGGCCCGACAAATCCATTTGAAAGCGGCATAAATCCGAAAGGGGGTACTTCATTGTTGCCCCAAACGGAAGCCTCAATATTTCGACGCCAGCTAACCCTGTTGGTAATTTTGTTTTGAAAACAGGAACAAGTCCGTCTTATCTGCATTGCTACTGCCGTCTTTTATGTCAATATAAAAGTAAATAGATATTTGGTTGGGATTTTCCCAAATTACAGTAATCACGGTTAAAGTTATAGCAGGTCATCTCCAGAGCAACCCTCGTCAGCAAAATGAAGTCCAAGATTTGACACCCTATTTTGCAGATTTCCTGGAGCTTCTCATCACTGTGATTAGAGATTCCAGCAGCGCACGGTGACTTGCGACCTGCCACAAATGTAGGTCTTACTTGGTCGTGATTTGAAATTAAAGTTCCATAACTGATGCCGTACACAAAGAGGAGTAGGCGAATCGCGGGACGGCGCTACTTTTTCTGGTGCGCTGTTATATATAAATCTGCTTCCGAGATCCAAGTGAGCAATTGATTCCAGAGCTTAAAGCACCATGTACTGTATGTTTTATTTGATTGTATGTGAGGGGAGTAGTATAATGACATCCTGCCATATTGACTTAGTGTTTTGCTAAAGCGGGTAAATTTTATGGGGCCGCAGACCGAGAAGGCAACAAGATGTGTGATTAAACTTGGGATACGAACGAAACTCGGGAACTCTATTTTCTCGCTGTGTGTATGGAGTATTCAACGTGATATGTCAGTTTAGAAACTCCATTTCGACTCGGTTGGTGACAGTAAGCTACTTTGGCTCGGGATTTCGTTCTGATGTCTGATCACTGGTGCCGGTTCAACAGAAAGATCTGCGATGACGTCACGGCCTTCTGAAAAAGAGTCTGGCCACCGCTACGTGTTCAGGGTGTTCCAATACCGTCGGCACTTCAGTATTGTGTTCCAAGTTGAACAGGACTGCTTTGAACTCTATTTGGAATTGAATCACTTTACCCCTGGGCGGGTTTGTCGCCGTCGCCTCATGTATCAACACCAGATAGAAGACGCCTCAGAGGGACTTTGACTAATTGGGGGGTTAAAGCACTCTTCATGAATCTCTGGCCTGATCCCCTCAAAATATAATGAAACTGGGCAGGTTTTGAAAAGCCAGGAAACGCTTTTTGTGACCTTCGTTCGTGGGGCATCATTCAGCAAGACGTGACTGTAAGCCCATCCTTCTTCTCCCGAGGCAGTTAAATACCTGCTATTGTGCG
The DNA here is from genome assembly GCF_019802595.1 of Syngnathoides biaculeatus. Lineage (NCBI taxonomy): Eukaryota > Metazoa > Chordata > Actinopteri > Syngnathiformes > Syngnathidae > Syngnathoides > Syngnathoides biaculeatus. The sequence goes on from NC_084644.1 coordinate 2,081,308, forward strand.
CCATTGTTTGGTTATTGCTGTTGTCCCCTTTTCTTTCAAGCTCAATACTTTATTTCGGTGTATATTGTTACTCCAGAGGAGTTCTTTTTATCCCGGAGGCAAACATCCAACTAGGAGACAATATCAGCTCCACAAAAGACCTCAAAACTCTATTATGTCTTTTTTTTTTTTTTTTTTCCCCATTTTCCCTGCGCGTCTTTTCCCCTTTTTCTGCCCGTTGTCCTTGTCTTGGACATGGGATCACAACTCTTGCGAGTAATAATCTAATTGTGCGGGAATGTTGTGGTCAAGCGATTCCTTGGAGCTCATAATGAGATAGCAGGGAACGTTCCGCAAGGTATAGCTTGAAAAAGAACAGTAGCCACACCAACACGTATTTATTTTTTTTCCTTTTTTAGTTCATTGTTCTTCTAGAAAATTCCCTTTAGTCAAATGTTTGCTAAATAACACACCTTTCATGGAATAAATGCTGTCAGCGTTGCCGTTGGCATCCCACGTTCAGGTTTTTAACCACGGTACATTTTCAGCTCATCCGTCTCCTCTCCTGGGTCGGCGGTAATAAATACAGTCATAAAGCCATGATGATAAGCCAGCATTTTAGATTAAAACTTCTCTTTTTTTTTTTTTTTTGGTTGTTGTTAAACACACACACACACGGAAACAAAAACCAAAGAATGTGTGTACATTTACATTTGCCACATCAAGGCTACGCATCAGCAGCAATGCGCTTTCCTTTCCCCGACCGCATTATTCACTGTGTGTTCATTTCCTGTTGATCAGATTGACTGTTTGATGTACCTCCCCCCCCCCCCACCAACTTGACACAATGTTGCTGATAAAACGGCACCAAATTTACTTATTCTGGTGACAGACAGCAATTTAGCGGCAAATGAAGTTGTCTTGAAGACGATGTCATATTACATGCACACCCTGGCAAATAACCGAGTTTGAATAATCACTGCCACTGTCTGTTTAAATGATTTTCATACCCATTTTAAAGGAAACCTTTGATATGATAATACTAATTCCCTGCCCATGAGAGGGAGGTGGTGAGAAAGTGGAAATTATTTCAGTATTAGCGTGTCAGTCAATCCGGTAGCACCCGCCAGCCCACCACCGCCACCACCATCATCATCCTTTTATTAACCACGAACAGCATCCACCGCGCTGCTGTCTGTGTCTGCATGTATGCATAAAACGAGGTTTAATCACGTTGTTTCTCGACAAAATAATGAAATCATCTTGTTTGCTTGTACTTTGTAGACATTCACAGCAGAAGATTTTCTTCTTGCTGTAAATTATGTCTCGGTGTTTGGCTATGTCCTGCCACTATTACGTATTGCAGATACTTACATTTTGATAAAATAGCTAAAAGCAAAGACAAGAAAATAGAGATGCCACAAATGTTTTTTTTTTTTTTTTTTTTTTTTTTACGCACAGTATCTTGGAATACTGTGTTTATATAGTAAACACATACATACCAGCAGAGTGTACTGACAAATACAACACCTTTGTTATCCACCAAAATGTTTTGCATTAGACACTCGCCTGTGAGATGATTTCATGAAACTCCGGCTTTCACTCTCACTTTGCGAAGCATCAACATGTGCTGCACCAAATGAAAGAAAAAGCTACGATGTTCAAGGAAGACTGAAGGCCTCAAAAAAAGTAATAACAAATGTGTTAGTAATTTGTGAATCATTATTCCATCTTTCTCTGAAGCTCGACACATCCAGCCATCCATTTTTTTTTTCTTCCTGCTTTAGGGTGACAGGTCAGTTGCAGCCAATCACAGCTGACTTTGAGCGAGAGACGATCTATCGTGGACTGGTCGCCATGCAGTGAATCACAGGGTACACAAAGGCAAACGGACATTTACGGTGCATGTATGGACGGTTTTGTCATTTCAGCGAACCGGTGAAGGAATCCACATTACTCTTACAAAACCGGCACAATAGGAGCAAACTCAACACAGTCGGCCTGGGATCGAGTTTCCAACATACCGTGGAGTTTTCAGATAAATTTAGCATGTTAAAAAAAAAAAAAAAAAGACAAAACACACGCACACACAAGATTGCAATGTTGGTGAGAAGTCCAAGTAGTTCCAAACAAGCTAAAAAACATTTATTTTCCTTCCAAATAGAAAGATGATTTGCAAAAATTGCTAGTGTATTATTCAACCCATATATCGTAGATTGTTATGGCTTATCATATTGTTACTACAATTGAAAAATCAACAAGAAATCATAATGCTAATAGGTTTAATGAGATTTTTTTTTCACACTTGTACTGTCGTTTTTCACAAAACATTTCAGAGTGAAAGAACGTTCCAAGCATTACTGCCTCATTTAAGTCAGTAGTAGCATCCTGAATATTGATCTGCTGTGGCTTCATTAGCTGGGAACTGACGTTGTAGATTGATGTCTCTTTAAACTGGGTACTGGTCAGGGATACCTGGGGAATGGTCCTATTGACTGGAGACTGTTTGTGCTACCAGCTCTCAAGAGACTTGGGGTTGTTTTTTTTCCCCCCTTTAATGGGACCCATCAGTTCAACTTCACTTTTAATAAGTATTGTAGAATTCACACGAGACTACGGCCTGATATTTTGGGGACCAAAATGTCTCTGCGTCTTGTGAGGTTGTTGTTTTATTTCACCCAGCTGCCCCAGCGTTTCGTGGCAAACACTTTGAATGAACCTGTTCTTCTCTTGTTCCATCGCCACAGACGGGCCACGGCAAAGACACGATAAAATTCGGTGTGAGTAATCCACAAATCCCTGTTTGAATGACTTGACATCATTAACCCAAACACTGAGGAGAGAGACATAGCTTTACACAGAGATTAGTATTGTGCAATTGAAAGGGAGATTTATTCGGTGCGGAAGACAATTGATTTTCATACACTTGAGTCCCGTTGTTGTTCTTAACAGTTTCTTTGATTTTCCCCCGGTTTAACACACAATGACCACAGCAACGTGGTACACATAAAAGCGCAACTACACAGACCTTCAAGTTCACCTTGTAAGGTGGGGGATGGGAGGGGATGTGGGGTGGGGTGGGGGCTTGCTCCAGACTGCTTAGCAAATGCGCTTGGAGAGGGAGCGAGAGAGAGAGAGAGAGAGAGAGAGAAGAAAAAGAATGACAGAGGTAGAAGATGAAGTGATCTTTGTACATGATGAAAAGAAATGCTAATGTTAAGTACATTGATCAACTGCCGTGTGCTCCAGCCAAACTCCCCCTTTTGCCCCCGCGCAATATCAATACATTGAAAACATCATTTGTATCAGCAGTTGTTTCTTTAATTAAGATCTGGCCCAAATCTTTGCTATCGATCCGTGCCATTACCTTATCGACATTGTCTGGGCGAGCTGACTCAGTGGCTTTCTCTCTATTGAAATGACTGAGCTTAAGGCTACAAAGTGCACCGCGGTATTATGTCATATAAGCAAGCCACGCCTTTGTCCGCCGTCCAAATGAGGTATTCAAGGTAAGTGGTGCCGACCGGTATTGACATCTGTTCGTGTCACTTAACAAAATTAAACATGTGGGAAAATAGCCCGGAAGAATGCGATTGTTAAGAGAGACAGAATGGTGGATTTTGCTTTTTACATCGAAAGTGAGTTGAAGTTGAATGATTACGATTCTGCGGGCGCACGAGTTTGACCTGAGTAGCATGTCTGAAGCTAATCTATTATGTATTCCTTTGTATGTACGGTATTTCCCTCGAAATGTGTTTGATGAAATTTCCTCCCGTGGCTATTTTTTTTCTTTCAACAAATCTTGCAATAGATTGCTCTGAAATGGCATATCCATTCTGCAATAGCTTGAAATGTATTTACTTCATCATCATTAGAAATCTATTTCACAGTCACGACAGTGATTGATACTGTCGCTGAGACCATCAAGGCACATTTTCTCTCTGGAGTATCTCTTTTACTCGGATGTGCTTTCTGTCCAATTGAACAATGGCAAATTTTCCCGGGCTGTGTTTTCTGGGTTTGGGTAGCTCTCGCTCACATGGGCCAAGTGTGGCTCCCTCGTCCCCCCCCCCGCCCTCCCCGAAGGGCCCCCACTCCTTCAGCCTGCCTATTTGTCTTGCTTCCTTTGAGGCATCTTCACAGCCGCTCGGCGTCTCCTCCCCACTCCAGCCCCTCGCATGGCGTGCATGTTATTGGAGAGGCTCCTGAATCCGCTATGTCTCGCTGTGCCTCAGGTAGGCTTTCTTAAGAGCCCGATGCCGCCGCTCGTTGCCCCGCGGGCAGCGTTTGACGCTCAACCATTCCGCGTCCCACTGAATACCGCCAGTCAATCCCACTTGTCTCACTGCATGAAGCAGTCCAGCATCCACCCACCTGATAAAATACACAAACCCCCTTTTCGCTCCAAGCCCCTGAAGTGTTAAATTTGTTCCCCACCACCACCTACCCCTGCAGATGTGTCCCGTGTTACACTCCCCCAAGAAAGGAATTCTTTTTTGGGGGGTGGGGTGGGGGGGGGGGAGTCGGGGGGTAAAAGGATCGGCGGAGGCTTTGCATCTCCATGGGCATTTTGAACAACGCCTGCTTCACTCCGATTGCAACCGCCACAAACAAATCCAATAGCCACCGCTAATCAGATCATCTCATCGCCAGCACTTTTCATGCTGGGATCCTCCCTCAGAACCCCTTGTACTAGTTCCAGTCTGGTAGTGTGTGATAAGACACTGGAAATTTAGTCATCATCTTCCGAGCAAAGGAGCTCAGAGGAGGGATTATGATATTCCTATAACCTTACATTGGATATGGACAGGGGCAGCTCCTTGCTCACGTACAATCCTGTACACAGCTGTCCATTCGGACCTTTTTCCTCCGCCGCATTGACTGCTTCTCCCTTTTAAAAGGTTGACTTTACAAGATTAGCGCCTGCTAGCCTCCATCGTGTTAGCAGAGATACCGAGGCAAAAAAAAAAAACAAACAAAAAAAAAAACGTACTGTTTACGCTTGTTGGATTCATATTTTCACCCAGACAAGAGGTCAGATAAATGTTAACTAGGAATTCTACATTTCATGTCTACTGCTTTATCCAGATTCATTTCATATATATTACTGCGAACATCATCCAGCAGCCTCGCCGTTAGAGACACCTGCACAATCAAAAATACCTCGCATGGAGCTGGAATCAAAATCGAAATATGTGAATAAATAACATAAATAGACCTCTCAGTATGCTGTCGTGAAGTTTGAGAATGAACTGAAGACTACGACCTTAATGATAAAAGCAACATTGAAATTTTGCAATTATTAATAATTTATTTAGAATTTTCTTTGATAATTAAAATAGCGTATTGTTATAATTATAGCTTAAAACCATATAAAAGATAGCCACAATATTTTGTCCCTGAATCAGTAAATGTTGACTACTTAAACATGAATTGCCTTTTTTTTTTTTTTTTTTTTTAAACTCCCATTTTGGTCATTTGGATGCTGCTCAAAATTTAAATGAGTTTATTGAGATGCATTTTCTGCTGCCTGTTTCTCATTTCGTTAGCAGTTGCGCGTGACTTGCGGCATAATCACTTAGTCATTCAGAAGAGTTTTTGGCAAGTCAATTATAACTCATTGCAGAGAGGAAACGATGTAGTGCATATGCAACATTTTGGTTAGATCACAACTTCGTATCCTTTGGGTGAACTCGCGGGAGGTGCATCAATTACGCCCAGCTCTACTTGGGAGCTCAGACTATTGGCACATAGCGCTCATTTATCCAGCTATTTAGACGCAGCCGAATCAAGGACGTGGATAAAACATGTCAGCTAAAAACACAAAAAACCTGGGAAAGCCGCCTGGTGAAATGAAGTTACTTTGGAAGAGTAATGAGCTCAGTGGTTTTTCTAAAGAAGCCCAATTACACAATTGGAAAGAAAAATCACATACAGCTGAAAAAAAAAAAAAGAAAGGAAAAGAAAAATTCTTTGGATGATCTCCAATCAGGCCATCATATACTTTTACAGTCACTGTTACGCCGAGAGATACTTAGCAAGGAAATAAAGTACATTCCCCTGATTGGCTTGCTACAAGGCAAACAATGCGACACACACCAAAAAAAAAAAAAAAAAAGGGCTACCTCAGATTCAGTAAGAAGCTGGAAACAGTAAATAGTGTCAGACAGATCAGTATGCATCAGCCAGTCTATGAAGCAGCTCTTTACTGTCACAGTTTGCGTTCCTTTCGTCACCTTCTCCCAAGCGGCATCTCATCATTAAAACCAAAATGGAGTCACGCTTGCGGCCGAACATCAGTCAGCCTTTAGAAAAGCCGGCGTTGCTCACAGAACCGCATTCTTCTGTCAATTTTCAAAAAGTATATATTAGCCGTTTTTTTTTTGTTTTTTTTTTTGACGACTTGAGTTAAATATTGATTATCATATGTTTGAAATGTTTTGGCAGTATATTTGAACAGTCTTTATCTGTCTCCACACCCTTTGCGCCTTAATATTTGTTTCTTTTTCCCATCCAATATTTGATTTATTATGATTTTTTTTTTACCTCCAGTGATACAAACTCATTGAAAGTCACATTCAATTAGGACAGGGCTGTCATGCTGAGATTGACAGTGGCAGCTACAGTAAGCAGGCGTTACGGTTTCAACGCTACATCCGAGTCCCACAGCCCAACACCTCCCGTTCCCCACATCAAATTTTCGTCATGGCAACCTCAGAAACAACATAGAAATGAACATCCGTGTGCACACGTGCATATATTGGCAACCTGGGTAAAAGTTGCGCTCCCACACTTATTCGTTTAATTTATTTCATATGCAGGTGCGAAGCGATCGTAACCCTTCCTTCTCCTGTTTCCACCTCCTCCTCCAGCCTCCATTCATCCATCCCTCCGCATTCAGGATGACAAAATCAATCATTCCATTCTCTCTGGATGGCTTCCCATTAAGAATGGGGGACAGCAAGTGAAATGAAATACACATTTCCCTCGGCTGATCCCCTCCGATGATAGATTTGTACGGCTACAAATGGGCGCAGGTACGGTTTCTGAAATCAAAATGGAAGCATTTGTACTCTGTCTTCTAATCACCTTCATTGCGCAGACACTCGGGTGTTGATAATACGCTTATCTGAGAGCGAATGCATCTTCAGTTGTCGACTGCAGTAATCCAACCGTGTCGGTTAGCCTGTGAATCCCTTCTTTGTAAGGGACGTAACACATTGTCACAGGATGACCGGACCAAAAAAATACACCTCCATATGTGATACAATATATTTTCAGGCGGTTCGGCTTTATAACCTGTTATAGTTCTGTACGACATTGTTGTGGGAAAAAAAAAAAAAAAAACAATCATAGAATGGGAATGGTATGGAGCTAAATTTTAACATTCATGTTATGCCCAATTATTACACATATACAAATGCAATATGCAATGGTACAAGCTTTATGGGTCAAAGGCAAGGTTGGCAACTGAAAATAGTCACACGAACTCTATCCTGAAAAATCAAACAAAGGAGAAAAAAATTACACCAGGAGCCTCAAAAGCCTTTTGACATCTTAAGTGAGGCTAACACAGCATATTACATTCATGAAATCAAAACCAAACTTAAATTAGGAATTATACGCCTCCAGTGAACCAAAATTCCAAACCAAAATTGCTCTTTCTTTTCGTGTTCTGTCATCTTATCATGTGGAGAGCGTGCAGTCAGCTCTCATCATCACTATAAAAGGGACGATTTCCCATCACGATATAAAAAAATCTATTTGCAAAATGATAGCTAATTGAACAAACTACCGGTTTTATCTTGTGATTTGAACCCTGGCGCAAAGCATCAGCACATAAAGGCTTTATACTTCACCTTCATTTGTACACATGATTGTATGGTGTGAGCACTGTTTTATTTTTAACCATTCACACACTGTAGCATGTTGCACGTAATATTCGGTTTCATCAGAAACTTTTCTTGTCTTTGATCTATCTTTGGTTTACCTGGGATGGGGGGAGGTTAGCTATAGTAGGGTTGAATAATAAGTGATTTATCCATCCATCCATCCATCCATCCATCCATCCATTTTCTTAGCCGCTTATCCTCACAAGGCCCACGGGGAGTGCTGTAGCCTATCCCAGCTGTCGATGGGCAGGAGGCGGGTACACCCTGAACTGGTCTCCAGCCAATCGCAGGGCACATCGAGACAAACAGCCACGCTCACAGTCACACCTAGAGGCAATTCAGAGTGTCCAATTAATGTTGCATGTTTGTGGGGTGCGGGAGGAAACCGGAGTGCCCGGAGATAACCCACGCAGGCACGAGGAGAACATGCAAACTCCACACAGGGAGGGCTGGGATTGAACCCGGGTCCTCAGAACTGTGAGGCCGACGCTTTCCAGCTGCCCCACCGTGCAGCCGTAAGTGATTTGGGTAAATGCTAATGTTGTAAGGGAACATACAATTCCATAGGATGAAAAATAAAACTCAGAAGAACACCAAATCACAAGAAGGAGGTTGCTGTGGACCTTTTTCTTCTCCCAACAAATGAATGCAGTCGTCGACATGAGGTGTTGATTCGGAGGGCAAATTAAGCCTCGAACAGGCGAGATAATGTGCCTGTGATCAATTAACACAGACACAAGGTGTAACGCTTTCACTTTGAAACTTTCAGGTCCGGCCAACAGGCCTTTTGTGCCTTTCTAGTCGAGCAGCGCTAATCATTTCAGCGGCTTGGATCTAAAGGCAGCTCTGTATTCCGAGTATGGATTTTGCCCGGAGACTGTCCCCGGGCAATGAACTGCCAAGTCCAACATGTTCAAAACATCCCTTATCTTACTTTTGGACACTGACATGACATGAAAGACAATATAGGTACAGTTCTAACACGCTGTTTTCATTGTTTTATTTATTTCTGTAGCGGCCAAAAAACAGAGCGGTCTCTGGGAATTCGTGTGACACCGATGCAAGCGTAATCAAGGCTGTGTGTGCATTATTCTGTGTGCGTTAGATCACAAGATAGCTGTGCAGAAGGTCCAGTTTCACCGTGGATTTCACCACTATCTCAAATCTTGTTTGCTGAAGGACATTCAATGACTTTTCAGCGAGAGAGAGAGAGAGAACGAGAAAGGGTGAGAGAGAAACAACAACAACAACAACAAAAAACCCATCGGTTTTGTAACAGAGATAATCCGGCAACAGTATAAAATGTTGTTGTACTTCATGCTTTCGACACTTGATCAGACACGAGAGTATTTTCTTCATCGGGTCACTCATTCGACGCGATTTCGAACTTCAGCTTACACGGGATCACATATTTGCTAACGCTAAATCTGCTACGGAGCTAAGCGCAGCGCAAATGTTATTTCTATGCCAGTAAGGTATACTAATTATAATTTTATGGCAAAAAAAAAAAAAAAAAAACAAAGCCTCCAAAAGCAGAAGCCAACATAATTTGGAAAAGGTCACCCTTGAATCAAAACCATTTTATTGAAGATGTTGGAAAAATATTTCTTGAAGAAAAGCATCCGGATGATGCATTACAAAATGTTATTCAACCTTTTGAGAATGTAATTAATAAGCATGCACCTGTGCGAAAAAGATAGGTGAGAAATGTTGAAACTCCTTGGAATGAATTAATGGACTGAACGGAACAAGACGGTTGGCAAAGAAAATGGCAAAACGTTCATTTTGCGAATTTGATTGGCGGGTTTATCGCAAGCAGAGAAATTATGCAAACAAGTTGTCGTCGTTGTTTTAAGGACAAAGTAGACGGGTTTCGGGATGAGATGAGCTCAGCAAATTACACAATGGTATGCGCTAATAAAAGTCTACTAAAACAAGTAAAATGATGGCAGTAAAAGCATTACGGTTATGCAGAAATGTTGTTACTATGCGATAAGGATAAACCAGCTGGTCTCAATAATTAAAAGTTGATGACTATTGCAATTTTCCATGTTTTATATCTTGAATTTAGAAGAAAAAAACATATTTTTCGTCAGCTTTGTAAACAGGCAAAGATTCTTCCACTACTTAAGATTCATGCTGTATGATTCTATAGCTCGAAAAGCAGACCCAAAAGCTTGCTACCTGTGCTGAATAAAATCTCAGAGATTGTTTTTAAATATTTACTGGACTGCTTTTCTTTTAATAACCTGAACGCGGACAGTTAACATGATTACAGGGAGCAGCATTCTGACGGTTGATGGTTGGCTCAGGGAAATGGACACGAGACATGCCGTAGGACGACTAGATTCCGGTGCCAACTTTGGCATCATGGCTCAGAAATGGTGGCATAAATTGGCATGTGATGGTTTTACTCAGAATTCAACACGAATGCTTGTGAACTACCTGACAAAGAGAGGTCAAATTAATTGATTGTGGTGCTCCACAAGGAAGTTGCCTAGGTCCTTCTTAAAAAGCGGGGCGCGTCACCCAGTCAGCCAATCCAGAGGCGCGGTCCCCGATGTCCATGTAATGTTGCAAAGCGTGTCAAAAAGAGTTAAAGAGACAATCCGACTGCAGGGAAGAGAAATGAAAGTCAGCGAACAATCCAGGCCCCAACCACAAACATCCGGCTCACTCTTGAAACGCTTTCCAATTTGTGTGCCACAGTTCAGGCATTACGACGACCAACGACAGCAACTTTCTTCGGATATTGTTTTGTGCTAGAGAGTAACGGAGACGGTTAGGGGGATTGTATCGGAGTAAAGCGAGCTATCGTACTAGGGAGCTACAGTGGAGTAAAAGGGGAATTTTGCCAGAAATGTAAATAATCGAGTCATTTAGAGATACGGTGAAAGTTCTCCTTGAAGTACGCTAACGCGAAGAGTATGTGTAGTCCAGTACATTCAAAGACTGTGCGCATACAAGTACAGTACGTTGAGAGCCAGAATACACAGCAAGGTGTTGATAGTAGGCAGGTGACGATGTACAAAGTGCAAAACTCGTTCTAGGGTGTTGCTTCTAAGGGCTGGCTCCGCAGTGAGGAATTGCCTTAATCTCTCTTCTAAACCAACGTCTCCATCCCTGAGCACAGCTGATTCTGGTTTGAATTCCACTCTTGACTTCTGGGCTGTTTCTTTTTTTCCCTGGAAAAAAAAATGGGATGTATCTGACTGATGGTTCTCTTCAAAGTGTATCCCTCCCATGATAAGAATCAAGGCCAGCACAAATCAAATACACTGTAGGTGTTGGAGCAAGAGCCGGTTCTCCGAAAACACTCGTATGACAATTAGTCATGCAGCAGCCTTAAATAGTATTTGGCATTTTATAAACTGGAGATTCCTAATTTGCTTGCACGGTTTCAAATGCCCTTGTGTAAAACTATTAAACGCGTGATTTACTGAAAAATACAGATGGCAATCACTGCACACTGTATCCACGACTGAAAAACTTAAACAAGCATTTCGACTCATGACGTGTCCGGACAGGATAAAACGTCGTGTTACTTTTGGCTTTAACCCGCTTCTCTTTCTCCGGAGGAGTGTAAAACCAACACTGCCTTCCTTTACAAATTGGAGTGTTCACTGCAAATTCATGCTGTTATATGGAACCTGTGCCCTGTTAAAATGTATTACACATCTGCGTCCGAACATAACATGCCACGGATTAAGGTCCGCCTCTGGAGCACCACAAACCATATTAGCTTGAATTACCAAATTTGAACTTTACACGGTTTTAGCATTTTACAAGTCCTAATCCACTATGCACTGACATTATAGTCCCTTTGCCGGCCCACTCCTGTTCTTAATGGCTATAAGGCTATCGAGAAATTCACCACAGATGTCATCCTTAAGATGAATGTCTTCATTCTGATGTGTAAGGAATGGAATCCAAGCTCAGCCTGTAAGATGATCGTCAGGGAAAAAGAAGGCACGGTCAGCTGCGAAAACACCGGCTGTGCCAGATAAGGCACTTGTGTTCACTTCATTTTATGCTGAGCCAGATACCCAACCCGGAAGAGTTCGTGCTCATTATGGTCTACCTACTGCAAAAAAAGCGAGGGAAAGAAAATATGAGAACAGTCTGTTGAACCACAAACTATATATCTTGTGGCTGTTATTTAAACTAGAACACCTGATCCCAACAAAAAACATTTGCCTCTCAATTATCATCTTGTTACAGCGTAACCGCACCTTTCAAAATGAATGGAAATGTTATCTCATCCAGATTCATTGGATTTACAGTTGTTCAGGTCACTCAGCGCGCAAGTCCGTTTTATTTGGAACACACGCATTACATTCGTTGACTGCGCCCCTCGTGGGCGTGGGCATCGCCAGGCTGGCAGGCCGTTCAGTCGGCCGTCTCAGTGACGTTGCGCATTCGGAGCGGAGTTACAAACGGAGGTCACACGAGCTGGCGTGTGCTGCCGTTTGGACACGTTTTGACTACACACGTGTCCACCCGATATTGGCACACTGGCAACAATGCCAGTAAAATAACTTAGCGGTGACTGATGTGGAGTCTTTTTAAAAGTGAACGTCATGCATTCATTCTTCTGATCGCCAGCATGCAATGTCAGCAGGCATGCGTGCGTACGCCATCATGCAGTGAGAGAAGGTGGGACTCCACTACTCGGGTTTAACATGAAGAATTTTTGAGTGGTGGCCCTGTGAGAACCTGTACTGGCCAGTGTGGGTCCATAGTGTGAAAAGCCAGAGGAGCACAAGTGATGATGATGCGTCCTGGAATTCAACTTTCGGCTCCAGTGTTTGCTCTCGATTCACTGACGTTGGCACTGTTTTCTGTATGCGCTCACAAGTTAGCAACATCTCATCTGGTGTTTTGGAATCAGTTATTGTAAATCATCCATCCATCCATCCATCCATCCATCCATTCATCCATCCTCATAAGGGTCACGAGGAATGCTGGAGCCGAGGAGGCAGGGTACACCCTGAACTGGTTGCCAGCCAATCGCAGGGCACATAGAGACAAACATCCGCACTCACAATCACACCTCGGGGCAATTTAGAGTGTCCAATCCATGTTGCATGTTTTTGGGATGCGGGAGGAAAGCGGAGTGGCCGGAGAAAAGCCACGCAGACACGGGGAGCACATGCAAACTCCAGACTGGGATTGAACCCGGGTCCTCAGAACTGTGAGGCCAACGCTTTCCAGCTGCTCCACCGTGCCACCTATTGTAAGTTATAGTCAAGTCAAGTGTACTGTACAGTATATTTCCGTATCAGTCTGTTTAAATTGTCTGTGCTATTGCTCATTTTGTCATCTATGCCTACACTGGGCAATCTCATATTCATCTCTTGATGCGAAAGCCAAACGAAAAGAATTAACCTCAAAGTTCTGATAGGACAAGTCTCCCCGCACCAGATGCCCCCGTCTTGCTCCCTGCCCACTCTTTTCTTTTAGTCTACAGTAAAAGTGACGCTGGCAGTAGTTAGCATTTCAAATACAATATGTCCAGGATGTGGGATGGCTACAACACGGAGGTATTTTTATCTCTGCCTCTGGAGTGTGTACATATTCTGATGGGCCGGCAAGTGTGTACATGTGTGTTTCTCCTCTGTAGCCATCAGATGGGAGAGGTCAGTGCCTTCAGGCTGTCGAACAGACATCAGTTCTTCCTTTTTTCTCCAGGAAGAGGATACCGCAGATTGTTATCCATAGAATCATAAATCCTTTATGGGCAAGCCGAAGTTATGAGGGCTGATGAATTCAGTCTGAGAGATAACCCATGCCAAAGGCCTCCTTCCAAGCCCGTCGTCACCCGCTGTACCTCCGATAAATATGGGGGGGAGAGGGGGTAGAGTGTCTTTTTCCTTCTTTGTGTCCATACCGTTCCCTTTTTAATCTCTCTTATAGTGTAAATACTGGATTTATGTAGAAGCGTCCTACAAGCCAACTATTTCCACCACCACCACCCCCCCCCCCGCCCCCCCAATAAGCCTCTGGGACGCTGTTTCTGTGTGCCGACTGTGTTATTGACCTTGTTCATCGAATGCAAACGATGCACAGTCATCCATTCCAAAGCGGCCGTACGGAAGCCTGGCGGTCCTTGAAGCCATTTAGCACGCTTTTGGCCGGTTTGCTCCGAGTTTACATCGAGGCTTATCTGCAAATTTGTGAACTTTTACCAAATGTAGTCTGTCCGGCCAACGTCGGGCATCCGTTTGCACATCAATCACAGTTTTAGTTTCTGCTTTCAAAGCTGGCTATGGCCTTGATGTTTTTCTTTTTTGCGAACGGATATCCAGAGGCTGAGTGAAGCCCTGTCGCCCCCCCCCCCCCCGCCCCACTATATTTCGACAAAAATATTTCTTGGGTTTGTCTTGTGTGGGGTTCACAGTAACTAAGCCAATCTGGCTTTCCACAAGCATGCAGAGGAGTTAGTCACCAGTTTGGGGCTTTTTATGTAAATGAGGACATTGTGACACCCCGGGGTGTTTTAAAGTGGATGCTATTTCTGTAAAAAAAAAAAAAAAATGTTTGTCGTTTGATCCTCAATATGGCTTGCCTTGTACACACATTTTAATGGGCACATTTTCCTCCTCGCGCTCAGATTCGAAGTAAATGCATAGCACAAATATTTCTGCCACGTAAGTCTCAAGTTGGCGAACATAAAGAACACAAAAGAAGTGTGAGAATGCGAGTTAATCAGCCGCACTGCTGGCCGTTGCGCTCAAACAAAGACAGATGGATTTTTGGAAAACCTTTAACCGCAAGTGTGGGAAGTGCGCTCTTTGAAGTGAGATTCCCGCCGGGCATCGCTTTCTGCGCGTCAACAATCGGATCGGATCGTTGGTCGGGTAAACTTTCATGTTGGTGGCTCGTTTATCTGGTCAAGAATACGGCAACAGTCCTCTGGAAGAATAGCGTTTCAGTTTCAAAACTCAAACAGGTAGCATTGGGAATTGAAACTTGTTTTTTTTTTTTTTGGTATATTTGCAAATGCAACCGGACATATTGCCCAACCTTTTTCCTGTGAAATACATTTTTGTGGACCTTTAAATGATATCCGATGATAACGTTGACAAGCAAGGACTTTCTCGTAGGGACAGAGTGTTTTTTTTTCCCAGTAGGTGCTATGATGTAATGTATTATGAAAGCCTGTAACTATGTCACTCTGTACTCTGTTGTCTGTGTCTATGTACTTGTTTTTATTTTTGCTTCATTTTACCCTGCTGTATTCTGCCAGGTTGGCATTGCAAATAGAAATCTGTTGCCTTACTTGCGTGAAAAAAAAAAGTTTCAATAAATGTTCAAAATTCAAACTTGAATACACGACTGCTCCTCTGTGAAAAAGTCCAAGTTCATTGGATAATTGTGAGACAGTGTTGTTGTTGTCATGAACTAACCACATGCTATCTTCAGTCTATTCAAATGTAAATTAAATGGTTTATTGGGTTTGAAAAAATTGCACGTTTTGATATGTGGATAAGAAGATATGCAGGGTCATCATAACACAGTTGAAAACATACGCAATATCGTCATTGATTTTCCGCCAATTAGACAGGTTTTCCTTTCACCTATGTATATTCTTTATAAAATTGAGATCCTTAAGCAGATGGAGTATGAGTTCATCTCCTTCTTGGTCCAAAGATGCTGCCCCAGCTTTACAGGAGGGAAGCATTTATGCAGTATGTGGGAGATATGTGGCGTCCAATCATATTATCTTGGTGTGTTCATTCAGGTTTTTGTTTTTTTGTTTTTTTTTTTATAAAGTCAAACTGGGTCTGATTAAGATTGCAACTTTAATTTGAGTATTCTGGGTTCTGAGTTAAAATATACTTTAATTAGAGTTAAAACAATAATACGGTTTTCTTTAGTGCGCATAAATATACGACTATCTGGTTAGCCAAAACATTTTTGCAGTTTAAAGTCTATTTTACAAAGTATCATTACAAACCAGATCATCGTTACAAGAATCTCATCCATGGGTCTTTTTTCATGCCCTCAAATCCCAATTTTTTAGCTTCACCTCAAAGTGAAAATGAGTTTCAGTAGGGTACGGAAATACATGTCCAAATAACTGCCCATCAATCTGAGTTTCCGTGCGTAAATCTCAGCTGGATCTGGTCTTTCTGGAGGATTCCCCCTGTGCTCGTTTGGGTTTTTCCCACCGTTTATACTCCAGGTTCCACCCATAAAGCCAATAAAATGGATTGTAAGTGAACTGAAGACTAATTGGGCCAAGATGTTAATGTGGTTGTTTTCGCACCTCGTGAACGTGCTGGCCGGCAACGGTGTCGGCGTCAGAGAACTGCCGGGATGGGCGCGTCGTGTCAGTGCTTACTGTGAAGGGTGCGGAATACGTATTTGATCATTTTTCAGATTTTTCTGTTAACAACTAATATGGTTATCCGTCTCTTGTACCGAAATGTGCGGTTGCGTTGCCAGAAAATGTCCTTGCATCCTCACGCTTACCAGCACACAAACAAATACTCAACATCAAAGGTTGTAAGCGGAGTATTGTAAGGTAAATTAAACACATGGCTTAGCTTTAGAAGCGTTGTGGGCGGCGATTGTTGGCACTTTTCAGCATGCGACGGCGTCCGTCCACACAAAGCCACACTTTTGGGTTCGGGCTCTCTCAAACAGCAGCTGAACACACTGGGACTTATTTTATGGAGCACTGAGCGCCTGTGGTCTGCAAAGACTTTTCTCAGAATGCAGAATCCATTCTCGCACATTGCCGTGGAGTTGCCAAATGTGAGGCCAACTTTGAAAGCAGGAGACTCGCTTGCCATAGGATGCGGGCCTGCTGCACATTGACAGTTTGTGATGTCACACCATACGCCAACGGTCAGCACTGTTGTGTGTGTTTTTTTTTTTTTTTTTTTTTAAATCTTCATCTCACTTTTATCGACATAGATAAGTGCATCCGGGAATAGAATAAAAAAAAAAAGTATAAGTAAGACGCACTGGAGGAGGAACAGGAACTCATTGGGCACTTCCTTTAAAAATGGCGATTTTGGACCGCCGACAGTGACTATTTAGGACCTGTTTCAATCTAAGGTTAAAAAGGTGATGTGTGGAAAGCAAGATTTGTTTTTCCCGCCTTACAGTCGCCTTTCCTCCATTCGGTTAATGCCGTGCAAGAGAGAAACCGCCTGATCTCGCCTTGCGTGATTACACTTAGAGGTCAGGTGGGTTAAAAGGTATTTGATTAAAATCAGTAGATGGCAAACTGTGTCTCTCTTTCACACACGTGGCAGCTGTAGACACGCGCACACACCACGACCCTGTCAGGCATTCCTCATGGAGGCTACGGAGAACAAGGTGGACCGAGGGCAGGGTAGGCTTGATTTTGCACTCCTCGAAGCTGGTTGAGGTTGTAGAGGGGGGTAGGAAGAGAAGTAGGTTTTTAGGAGTGCGAAGTCCACCTGTCTTTTTGGCTGGGGGGAGGCTTTGCTGTGTTTATCAAGCCACAGTAAATCCAATTAGCCTGTGGCCTGCCTTCCAAGCCTATTAACCTGCTCATCTGAGAGAGCACTCATCAGCTCCTGCCAATATCTCATTTCTCGCAGTCGCCGATAAGATCGTCTCGAGATATTCGCTGCAGCTCTGTCTCCTCTCTCGCCGAAAACCCCAGAACCAGGGTTAGTATCCATCCAGGATTTTCCTCCTTCTCTGGAGATCTTGACGCCCCGTTCGCTCAAGTCAGTATATGTATTTGTTCTCCGGGCTCCTTTGCCTCTCCAATAGCAATCCATCACTCCCATTCACCCATCCTTCTCCTGAGTCCTTTTGCCACCATCCCGCCGTTTCGTCTCCCGCCATGAAGTGCAACGAGGCGACATAAGGCCTGGGATAGTAACTTCGCGCCCCATGTCTTGTTTCCTCCCAGACAGCGATCAGGGGGCAGGCCCCACCGTCTGACAGGAGGGGAAACTGATTTTCCTTATCACGGCCTGCCCACAAAGGACCAGGCCAGGCCTGCGTGATTAGCATTCCTGGGCGGAGATGTGTCGGGCCCATTTCTATCACAGAGACAGATTGAGGCTTTCACTCAGGCTGGTGACTGAGTGACACATGGCCCTGACCGGGGGGACAACATTGTTATTTGAGTTAAGAAATCAATTTGTATCAAATGTACACTGTAATTTATTTGTTGCCTTTGAAGGGAACCGGGCTAAGATAAATGGAACGGACTAACCACCCTCCTCCCCTACCTTCAGCCTGAGCTGATAAAGTTCTTGTGAAGCTCATGATAGTTACCTGCGTCAGGCTAAAAAGTGACAAACATGTTTAAAGTTGTGCACTGATCTCCAAATCTCAAAAAGAACACCTTGTCGGACATGATAGAACATTTTTACCTTTTCGCCCCTGTCTGTCAAGCGGCTCTGCTGACATACAGCTTTAGTATTTTTGCTGACATTTCGCTTTATCACATTTATCTTACAGCAAAAAGAGAAATGATTTGTTCCTTTTTAATATTTTTTTTTTTTCTTCACTCAAGTCACACTGAGAATCTTCATTCTTGGATCAAGATGCTCTTTGGGGATTGGAAAGATTAATCTTTTTTTTTTTTTCCCCCGTGACATATTTTCAAGCTTTTGAAACAATAATCATATCATGTGACGTGAATAGATGCTTTGAGGTCCCGCTGATAAAAAGTGTGTTTACACTTTTTGCACTTGTACCGTTTTGGAATATTAACAAGCTTGTTGGCGTTAAGATATTGAAAAACTCCCTTTTTATTGCGTGGGTAAATGATTTCAAAAGATAAGATGATTGACAGAAATACAAACGTGTGTGTATATTTGTATTATATATGACATTATTCTGCGGCTTGTGGGTCTTATTTGTTACATTCTGTATATTTAAGCTACGGCCCAAAACAGAAACAACGCTCATCCGAAACCGCTCTTTGCACAACCGAAGAGCAAATCTGCTTCCACTTAGTGTCTTGGTGCTTCCCTGCTGGCTAAGTCTGATGAACAAATGTCTTGTGCATCATGGTGCCATCAGGACAGAACACTCAATTCATCGGGGACCACTTGGGAGGGGAAAACCTCTCAGCAGTTCAACATATATTTTACAGATCAGTGCACATTAACCGCTGCAGGTAATTGCAGCGAGCCAGTGTGTGTGCAAGCCAGTCTAGGGAGCGGATGGATGCACGTTTGTTTTTCTGCGACCAATCTCATGAAATAAAAAAAAGAGTTCGTTTGATTACAATTTTTCACAAAGTTATTGTCGGCTACGCATCTTTTAAAATGAAAATGCTTTTGGTAGAGGACAGCAAGGAAAGGAGACGCAGAGCTCCAAGTTTTGTTTGCCTTCGCGGGATGTGAACAGAAACATGAACAACATTCATGCTGTCCGTTTCGTGAGGAATGAATTCAGCGGCTTTCTCTCCTCTGATGATGTGAATTGTATGCCAGACTATCCCATTAACATCAAGAGAGTTCTGCATTCCTCAGAAACAGCGCTAAGAGGAAAACGCAGGTGACTATCTCTACACATCAAACACGTATTACGCCTCCAGGTTGAGCCAGCAACGCTTCTTCCACTTTGGGTTTTTTTTTTTTTTTTTCACAGGGCTGCAAAGCAGAAGCAGCCATGAATTTCACTACAAAATTTAGATATGCAAATGTCCTCCAAAGAGCATCAATTTTAAAAGGATGCCATATTGCCTCAAAGCCACATACTCTAAAGCTAAACAAGATTAGGGAAATTGAATCATTTCAAAAGCTGTGGGCAGAATGTAAACAGGGGAGCATTCTAATCCTCTCGGCCAGGTGACCATCTAATCGTGTGTACAAACAAACTGGATGAGAAATGAATGAGACGAGAGCCCGACTGTGCGTAGCCCGCTGAAATGATATATCGAGCCGTTTGGGTTTTGTTGTTGTTATTGTTCGTTCTTTTGAAATGAAGGATAGGCTCCAGCGACACTTGTGAGGATAAGTAGCTTGGAAAATGGATGGATGGATGGATGGATGGATGGATGGATGGATGGAAATGTCTTTATTTCCCAGCTTTGTATCGGACATTCTTGCTTGGCTTCCAGTGACAGACAAATATTATGATTCTTAACTCATTTCCATCCCGATATATTCGTTGCCATATGTCGGACTTTCTTTTCCCACATAATCAGCTCAAGGAATACCGTCATTTTTATATATATTTTTAAAGACATAAAATAAAGCACCAGAAAATAATGGCTTTCTGGGTTTATCACTTACAGGACAATAAAAATGTGTCGGCTCCTGTACACGAACTCCGAATCATTTACCACAAAGAGACAAAGGTGAACTAATACATCACTCTACATTTACAGAAATGATTACCGTCATGTTGTTGCCGTGGCGATGAGCTCAAGAATACTCACATAAAACAAGTGTTGACCTCCCGACCCTTGGGTACTGTTCAATAAACATACATTGTCTCATTTAGTATCACGTCTCAAGAGTTTGTTTTCACAGAAGCAAAAAGAATCGCTTCGAATTAGCGAGCCAACGTCTTCGGTAACACATCACCGTGCAGAAAGCACTTTGATGGTCTCGCGGTCCATCTCGTCTTATCGGCTCTACGCTGGCTGACCTTTACGCTACGTTCTCAAGGCTCGCCTATATTTGTCACATCAACGGCACAGTGATACTCATTCCGTTCTGCTCTCGAATGACATTGAGGGAAACGCAACTTGGGTCAACAAGGAACATTTTGGACACCAAGTAGCGCACTGACGCACAGATGCAAAATGTGTCGTAAGAGGGACACAACAGACCAGGTGGGTCACGTCACTCATCGCTTGGATTTCATCTGCAGTTTTTACGTACAGAATATTAAGCAACAAACAATCGGTTTCTCGTCATCTCATTACATGCTTTCAAGGTAAAATGTCTATTCTGTCAATTCATTTTTTTCCATGTATCAGAAGAGGCGGTAACCAAATCGAAATGGTGTACTTACATCATGTCAATGGAGATCTTGTTGGAAGGACCGGGGTCACCAAAGTGCTTAATCCTCTCTCTGTCACTGTCTGCCGTTGACAGGCTGATGGATGTGAGCAACTTTTTAACAGAAAGCCATTCCCTTGTGTTCGTGTCCTTGCAGAAAGTCAGACGGGTCAAGTTGCGTTGATAAAAATGGGAAAATTATATTTCCCGTTTGTTTGTTTTCTTTGCCGTGAAAGTGGCCGGTTACAGTGACAAGCGTTTAATCAGGACTGGACTGGTGCTGGCATTGGCAACAATGTGAAATGAACTCGTATGTTCCCCACAGCACACCGTATCAGATCAATACATCGAATTTAAAAAAAAAAAAAAAAAAAAAAAAAGAAGACAGTATCTTCAACTGTTTTTCTCATTTCTTTCACTAGTGGCTCATGGAAAATTTAGATCTATTTTTTTTCTAAAACGTTTCACCGCATACAATATTCACAATTTGGTTATTCGGCTAAATGCAATTTTTTGGGAGGGGATTGGGGCTATCCCCCATTATTCGCTGAAAATATCACCTAGTCGCTGTTTGTGTGCGCTATGCGACATACCCTAGAATGCCACAGGATGGCGCCAGAGCCCCACATTTATGGTTCGTGTGCTCACGTCACACGACAGTAGGTTTAAGCGTAAGGGCTGGATATGCTTGGAAAAGATTCATATAGATGTACTCGCTTATTTACTTGACCACTGATTCCATTTCAGCTGCTTCACAAACCCTTTATGTGGACTCTTGTACTTTACAAGTTCAATGGGGCTGCATTTCTGCTTTCGCGCTCCTCTAATTAGTGATTTGTTACCACGTGTTATTAGTTTTCTAGTTTTTCGATGTGTTGCTTCAATTCCCAATTCGTCATCGTGGTTTCTTAAATGTCTTGTTTTTATTTGCTTTAGTGTTATTTTTATTTGCGAGCAAAAGTGAGAACAGAACTCTTGCTTTTGGGAAAATCCCTGACGCGGGGATGTTTTAATGCAGAAATACTGCAATGATCGCAAGAGTTGGAGTCACGCAGTATTAAATTGATTGGCGCTTTAAATTACTGTTATCCATCATTTCGAACTTAATTTATGCCGACATTTTCACGTTGACCTCCACGTTTCAACTGGAAAATGTCTCCACGGGAGACAAACTGATCTAATTCCACTTAAAGTTGAAAAGCATTTCATTGTCAAGAAACTGAGTTAAGCGGAAAAATGATGAACTACGATAAAATGATTCAGAAGTGGAAAAGATTCCATCCACATTTGGGAAAATCTATTAAACGGGATAATACGTAGTGCTTTGTTTCGAACACGAGACAAATTCCAGAGCTGCAAATGTCTCCCACGTGTTGGCAATCTGTTTTGTGACGAGGTTTGGATGTGACAGCAGTTTCTCAAACAACTGTAACTTTCATACAAGAATTTATTGACTGGGACTCCGTGCTGCTGCTTTCCTAAACATCTTATTATGTTTGATATAAACCACGTCACCTGAGAAATTATAAGATAATGTCCATTTACATTTGGCGAATGTCACATCACTCCTTGAAATTACAAAGGAGTGATCCAAACTTTTTTTTTTTTAATTTTTTATCTCGCTTAATCTCCCAAAATAATTGGTGTCTTTATGAGAACAAGCAAATACGACAATGGCCACACCCGTTTTGGATGCAGCATTCATGGAGCTCCCGAAATGAAACCCCGTTAATCCCGGTGTTCCGTGTCATATATCAAGATTCGGGTGTACTTAGGAGAGATTTAGTTTGGCTTTGACAAGAGCTCCAACACTGTGCTACTCATCACTAACAGATTCTGCAGTTGTAAGAAAGTATTTGGGTAAGCAGAAGAGGGGGACGTTAATGGCAGTGGGCGGAGGTGAAATTTCGGCCACTGTAGAGTTCAGTATATCAGCCGCAAAGCCAAGAATGCGGTGATAAATCGAGTGTCACATTGTGTTTATGCTGTACAGATTGCATGCTGTATATATATATATATATATATATATTTTTTTTTTTTTTTTTTCTCCAAGGATTAAGTGTGAATCGTTTGGCCTGGCAGACAGACTTGCTGACGAGTAGGTCGACTCTGTCACCCTTGATGACAGTGGACAGGCAAGTGGCGGAATGACTCTGTGACTGGCTGATTCCTCGCAGCCCGATGAGCCGGTTGATTTGGCGGTTGGCCGGTCGCCTCCGTGCTCGGCGGCCTGACTGATTGGTTAGCTTGCTGGCTGTGCGTGCGTGAGGACGAGTGATATATGATGCGGTTCAGCACGGTTGCGATTAACGGATTGGCAGAACAGTTGCGTCCATTAATAACTTCACCCGATAGGGCAGGAGCTATCTCCATCTGTATGCTGTTAATGCTCAAATCGATATGCTGTATGCTCTCCGGATTGTTCAACCCGCGCGTCTTCTTTCTTATTATTCAGCTTTTGGTTTTCAAGAGTCGCCATTGTTTAAGTATTACTTGTGGGGAAAACCGAAAAAAAATTAAAAAAAATGGCACCCACACATTGCTGCAGGGTTGGAAGAATTTACAGTCATAAAGTAGCTCATGAAGCAAGATTAAAGATGCCGTGTAATTTGATTAACCGAATGAGAACAAGAAAGGCCACAGATTGAAAATTTATCTTTTTTCAGGGCCTCATTAAAAGAAACCTCACGGGGAAAATCCTCCAATGAAGATGCTCTCTGAAGAAAACAGTGATAATCATAATAATTATGAGCAAATGTAACATACTAGTCCGTTGAAAGTCATCATTGGAAAACAAAAAAAAACTCTATACCGTAAGTGGGAATATTTATATTCCTAGAATATAAAATTTTGAATTCTGTCTATTTGATTGTGTTTTGGCAGGTTTCATCCATTTTAATCATATAATCAAGTTAGTGCTGTTAAGATAAGATATTTTTGTATCCCATGTTGGAAAAAAATAATCAGTATATACACTCTCTAAATCTATAAAACGAGCAAAATATAAATGCTTGAATAAGAAGCACTGGTATAAACATGCCATTACCAGGCCAAAGATTATTTATGGACGTATTTTAACAAAAAGATTATTGTGGTAGTTTGAATGGTAAACTCAGCATTCCTCTCCCTGCAATGTATGTTATTGGTTTAGTTTGTTAATCTGTGAATTTGAACGAAAGCATTCTGGCAAGTTCTTTCTGATCCGCCCTGCAAATGGTGGCAATTACACCAACGCCTGACTTGATTTCCTCGTTCACATTTGCTGGCAGATCAAGATTATGTGTCTGCAGAACGAAAATCCCGAAAGCTCACCTGCTCGCCCTTGATATTCTGCTGGAAATATAAAATCCATTCCCAGATTTAAACATCCCTCTCAACCCACCCCACCCACCGAAAAAAAAAAAAAAAATCTATTCTGTCTTCAGCCACAGACTGTCTGTAGCATGATTCCTTTATAGCTGAAACCAGATGTCTTAGTTATTGGGATGAAGAAATCCATGTCAGTGGACATTCATGGGTGTACTTCCACCTTTTCCCCCCTCTCGCCGACGGGAGGTTAATTTATATTTGGCAAACCCGTTCCTTTCTCCTCGGAAATGGATTCAGTTGAAGTGCCGGTGCCGGATCCTTATCATTCCACCGGGACAGCCCAGCCATCATCACAAATGATTGTGTTTTAATATATATATATATATATATATATATATATATATATATTATTCTTTAGCAGAATAAAACATATAAATTAAACTTCATAAGCTTATCGGGTCTTTGATATGTAGAAAGCCGAAGGTTTATTTCCACATTAATCCCCACATCCCTCCATTACTTTGGCTCTTTGATGCATGAAGGTGGGTTTAGGTGGAAGCTGCCGGCAGGTGTATAGAAGTGCGTGTTTTACCCGTTGCTTAAGCTGCCGCCTCTACTTTTCTCCCACTTCCTTCTCTCTCTGTCTTTCACCCAGATTTCCTCCAAGAGTTTCATCACAAAAGGAAATACTGCCGGCAAACTGGGGTCATGTAGCCCGATACTGAATTTCCCTTGCCTCGCTCGCCTTTGTGCAATCTTAATTGTCTGTCATTTCTGTCTGCAGCTCCGTCTGTGCGTCGCTCCAAATAAAACCTATGGAAACATGAAAGGTGGAGCACTGCCCTCACTTTCATCAAGAGATCGCTTACCTGGTCTTGCCGTGGCTACGCCGGGCTTGTGTTACGTACCTCATAAAAGTAGCTCTTGTTTCACAGATGCACTGCCCATCTGCGTGCTGGGCTAATCTGTCAGGCCGAGCTCCCAGGCAAATTCTTTTGCAGCGAAATAGACACTGGTACCGACTCTGCAGGCTTTTACTTCTGCTCGTCTCAATCCCCCTCGTGCCTGCGGAGGGCTTCCCTCACGTTGCTGACAGTTGGATGCCGCGGAAAATTCTCTCTTATCTTGCTTTTTTTTTTTTTTTTTTTTGCGTCTGTCATTGTTTTTGCCGAGGTGCTGACCGCCGCGTGTCCTCGTCGGAATGTCGCCTCGGTTGTGCCGCTACCGGCAACGCAGATATTTGTCAGTGGATCGTTGTCGAGGACTCAGTCCACGGAGGCTCTTCACCATTTGGAAATGGTGAAAAAAATTGACAGACAGCTGCGGAATTGAGTCACGGGGTGGTTGGAGAACGACCGAGGCCTCGTGTTGCTACAAATAAAGCTTGTGCTGCGTCAGTGGCATCCTACATTGGAATTGAACAAACACAAACATATGCAAAAATGACACATTGTGCACAGGTGTCAAAGTCAAGGCCAGGGCACCAGATGTGACCCACCACATCATTTTATGTTGGCCGCGAAAGCAAAGCACTACGTCGTTTCTTGATATCTGTTTCAAAGAATAACACAAAAGTGTCCATTTTTTAATGGCATTAAGAGATTCAAATAGTTGTTTTTCTTACCAAACTACTTCATATTATGTGGTCTCCATATATATATATGTTTGTGTGTATACTGTATAGTGTGATATGGGGAGGCAATTTTACATGTATAAGGTTTTGTTCACGACGGCCCTTTGAGAGAAACAAATTATTTTGAGGCCCACTTAAAAATGAGTTTGCCAGCCCTGTTAGTTGAACACTGCCCCGACTTCTGGTTGCCAGTCAATCACTGACTGGCAACCGGTCCGGTGTGTAGTCTGCCTTTCACCCAAGTCATCTGAGATAGGCTCCGCCTCCTGGCAACACTTATAATGAGGACAAGCGACCTAGAAAACAAATGGATGAGCAATCCTGACGGTTTGCCGAGACAGTAGATATACAGAATGTTGTTCTTGATCAGTGTTAATGTTTCCGTTCCTTTTCAAAGACGTACTTATTCTGTTGGGGGCAACAATAGGCTAGCTGGGGCCAATCCCAGCAGCAGTTGACAGTGGGATGTGGAAATTCAGGAAGACACCAGAGCACCCAGAGAAAATTCAGCTCATCACGAAGTCAACCTGCAAAAAAAAATAAAAAAAAAAAAAGGCCCCAACAGATTTGGACCCGGAAACACTGACTTTAAGAGCGGATGTGCTAGCCACGTAAACTAGCGTGGACACTTTCTTTTGGAAGACCATTCTTCACCACAGAAAACTACAAAGGCAACAAATATGTAACTCTCCGGCAGACTCAGTCAAAACTCTGCATTATCTTCGTAAAGGCTATTTTTGTACATGATCTCATTTATATTTTACGCTTCTTTGAAAGAATGCATGACACCTCATTGAATATAGAATTTTATCCTCACCAACAATGTCATTTTTTTTTTCCCGATCTCAGCAGATCATATCATGCATTTGTTCCAGGTTAAAGTAGAAATGTTACATCAAACGGGTTAAAATCACCAACTACCTTTCTGTTTCAGTGGACCCATTGACTTTTTGGAGCTGCTTTTTTATTTTACGCATTTTTTTTTTTTTTTTTTTTCATAAAGCAGCCAAAGGCTGACACCAGAGGCTATATACAAGACAGTTGTGGTATTTTAAGCAGATTTCCTCTCAAAGGGGCGGAATGGAGAACAGTTCTCCTTGAAAGTGGTCTTATCGGGGATGCTGTCGACTTTCCGGAGAGCCTGACAGCCGCAGCCCGCTGAGCCTCTGAGTGGTCTCACTTGGGCCGGCGCTGTTCACGACAGACAGGCGGGACAGCCGCGCTGCTCGGCTATTCTTTCCTTCGCAACGCAGAGTGGCGTGAACCCTTTAGCCTACCTATTTATTGACACGATGCCCTTTTTCGGAATTTATCCGGAACCTCACAAGATGGGAGGGCTTTGTGCATAGAAATGAAATAAAATGTATGTGTAAAAATGGAAAAAAAAAAAAAAAAAAAAAAGGATTCTGTGCAGACAAGTGTGAATAAAGAAGGAAATCAGTCATATCGAATAGTCTTGCAACTCTTTGGCTTTTCCTAATTGCTCTAATTCATATGTACATCTGTTATTGTTGTTATTGAAAAACTGCTGATGGTAATCATTAAGCTTATCTACATTCATAGATAACTGAAAATCTGATTGCCGTCCACTGTATTACGAGAATTACTTTGACTTCAGCTTCATCTTTGCCAATGGTATTGCTATCACTCATCCTGCTTGCTGTCAGTATTCTTCTTATTTATACGAAAGGACAGAAAACACGCTGAAAAGCATTGCCCCCGGCATTTGTACACAGAATCGTCGATACAATTAATTATGCTTAAAGACATACTGAGCTGTGAGTGTGTTGATGTGGCCTTACATTCCAGTTGAGTTATCGGTCATCATTGAAGTTTGTGAGATAAACCAGAATGGGGCCACCCGTGGTGCAAACCTGCTTGACTGACCATTTTGTTTGAGTTAAGATGCACGCTCGCTTGTGACAAATCGGCAGCATGTTGTAACGGTGAGGTCCCGTGGACAAAAAAAACATGGCTGCAAAGCAAGCAAATGCCTCATTTGAAGTGCAAAATGCGGATGACAGAGTTTTAAAGTTTGTACCGTGGAATGTGTCACAGGACGTAGCGGATTTTGTGTGGTTTGGCAGTTTAAAAAGTTGCCGCTTGAGTCGATGACAAACACTTGGCGAATGTTAAACATCTTTAATTTAATTGTAAAGCAACATATCGATGTGCATGTATCTTCATAAAGTAGTCATACTTGAATTGGCGCAATAATAAGTTCAGTGTAAAGTGCGACACCCACATGCGCAAAGCCACATGAACTGTCAAACAATCCAAACCACTGCTGATTCTTCTGTTTGTTCTGAACGTCTAAATGTTTTTAATTAGCTGGAGGCCACGAGGTTTCCTCGGCGACTGCTTACTGCCTGCAAATCGCAAATGGTTCCTGATGTGTCCTGGGGATGAACTCTGACAACAACAAAAAAAAAAAAAAGCATAAATTGAAGGAGAAAATGCATTTTTACAAAATAATGGTGGCATGCGAGCTGCCTGCCACCAGACAGAGAAACTTGCATTACAATCATGTTCAATTGTTCCCCAATTTGTCTTTTTGCAGATGTGAGAAATCAGCCAACGGGGGTGACGTTAAGGTACAAGCAGAGAGAGGACCGAAGCACGTTTGTACCATTTGGTATCGGCCCCATTGGGGGTGCAAATAAGCAGGAAAATGCTCACGTCTGGCTTTGAAGTGATGGCAGCTCGCAAATGAAACTCTTAGTCACACCCGCATGGCTGTTAGCCGTGGCCTGCTCTGATCTGAGCACACTTGGGGATCTTTTTCACATTGTGACGACTGATTGATGCCCTTTAGGGTGGATTGTCGCATAGCACGATTCTCGCTACGAGTCTGTCGCAGGGGAGATTATTTGAATGTATTATTTGATAGTTGCTGTTGGAAACATCGCGAGAAACTTTGATTGCGCATTTTAAATAAAGTGTATATTTTTTTTGCATTCAGCTTCATATTCTTATAGTGGGGTAAGAGTGGTATTTTTAAACATTTTTAGATTTGTCAGTAGTATTTTTTTTTTTTATAAAAGACAAAAACAAGGTACTTTCAGTTTCAGTAAAACTTGTTGCGTTTCTCGTATTTGTCATTATTGAGTAGAAAAAAAATGAATCTTCTGGAAAGGGAAAAAAATACAATTTGGATCTCTTTTTTCCCCCAAATGTATTCTTAGGAGGAGAACTGCTAAATACAAAAGTCTGTTGTACAGTGTTATGTTGAAAAGAGAAAGGGAGGGATAGGGACAGGGAAAGAATAAAAGCAGTAAAGTTGCCCCAAACCTCCTTTTCGGATTCAACCAGATTAAAGATTGAATTAGTTAGGCCAACGGAAGGGGAAAAAAAAATGCAAGGGAAGTTAATGGCAAACAACGAGCTGGTGGCAATTCGTCCGGCAACTTCACAGAGGGGAGGCCTCCAGTGGAATGTCTGAGACCGGACCTTTCCCCTGCACGGCGTTATTCGAACAAACAATGTCAGGGAAATGGCATCCCGCCTCTCGGCAATTTGCATGGTTATCAGAGGAGTGAAAGCCAGTTTAAAGGTACATCCTTCATATGCCGAAGAAAGGATTAAGGCCAGCCCCACAAAGAGGCTTTGATTTCCTTGCAAATGGAGAAGTTTCACTGCAAAAAAAAAAAAAAAAAAGGGAGTTTTCAAAGCTTCAACTTTAACCCATACTGCGCTGTGGCTTTCAATGCAAACATTTGCATACACGTCTAATATGAGTATTGTTTTTTATGAATCCCAAATGATAGCTAAACGGAGGAGTTTTAACACAAACAATAGCCGCTGTTGACCTCTGCCTGCCTGATTTATAGTCTAAAATCAATCCCGAAACGAAAATACCATTCTAGTTCTTGATTTTCAAAGGGGAAAAGATAATCAGCAGAATCCCATCGCGTGACGTGTTCTCACGTTCATCGCTCTTCCCCACTCGGGCCGATCATTAATATTCTGATCTCACGTAAACACGAGGGGGCGGTGCCGTGCGTGTACGCCATATGCACTTAGCCGTGAGGTTAGAGTGCAAACCTCATTAGCATGTATAAACTCCCCGAGTCAAGAGGTCGCCTTTGACCCGCGCACACAAAACCTTGCTCAAAACATGGCTGACAAAGTGCATTCATGCTGTGGGTGAGGGATGTGGTGAGCTGCCTTCACCAATGGTCGACGTGTGTGCGTACGTGCATATAAATATATCGAGTGAGATATATTTAATCGTTGGCTAATCCGTTTTTCATCTTGGTGCTGAAAATTAAAATTGATCTAACTACTATTTTGTTGGGGGGGGGGGGGGGCACGAGATGGATAAATGCATTATTGGAGCAACTTGCCCTCTTCCAATGTGTCTTGAGAGTCCCGTCGTCCTGCCGCTTGAAGAAGTTGCAGGACAGAACTGCCGCACAGCCCAACGGTTGCTTCGCAAGCTCAAGTTGTTTCATCCATTGTCTCCATGGTAACGGTTGCAGCGTGTGACGTTACGTCACTTTGCAATGTGTAGTTTGCTAAAAAAAAAAAAAAAAAAAGAAAACAGAGCTCGGCACAAGGCGATGCCCCGTCGGTGGCAGTCCAGCACAATGTGTTCCAGTTGACTTTCATCGTGTTGTACCAGCTGAACATGGTGTCGCTTTCAGCTCTCCCCTGTGGGAAAGAAGAGCGACTTTTCTCCGGCTGTGCGTGCGCGCATCACGCTAAAGTTGTCCCAAGCTTTCTCCGACCCCCGACTCGCTGGGCCTCCAGCGAGGATTGCCCACACGGGCTGGATATGGCGCTGTGATTCTTCTGCAGAATGCCACCGAAGAGAGCCTTCAAGCGTTTCTCTTGGGAATTCACCAGCTCGACTGACAGCGGGAGGACAAATTCTGTGCTTCTTCGCTTGCATACTTTATTCTGTTCTTTTTTATTTGGAGTTTAATCTTCCTCCCTTTTATTTACTGGGATTTTTCTCTTCCTTTGTGTTCCTTATTTATTATTTCTTTTTTTTTTGTTGTTACGATAAATAGATGACCTCTTACATTTGTAGACATAGAAAACACAGTATATACTTGGAAAATTTTGGGAGCAGCTCGGCTGTGCCTCCTTTTCGGTTCCAGTGCACAAGGCACGTTTCATGATGAGTTACATTTTTTTCTTTGGAGTTTGTTTTGGGATGAAATAGTCGAGCGGTGAATGCAGACGAGTGTTCTCAGTTTCTCAGTCAAATGTTTCTCTGTCAATTGTGTCAAAAGGTTTGTCAAAATAATTACGTCGTTTACGTAGGCCGCCGTTCCAGTCGAAATTTTTCTGTTGTTGATATTCTTGAACAGTCGATGATATTAATTCTCGCCTCCGAGATGACTTACCGTGACCTAATAACAAATGCCTCACGCTCGTGTAAATATACATGACATATTCTAGTACTAAACTCGATCTCATTCTCCACGAACGTTTCGGCTCTCACAATAAGTGCACGAAGTAATATAAACGGGGAACAACAATAATGCAAAGGAAAATGTGTTCAGCCTCACACATACAGTCCAGAGTGTAATCTAATTAGATGCTCGTTTAATTCAATAATCAGCGTGTGAGGATTGTAATCGTATCACACCGTGGGACATTCAGTTTCGTGTCCGACTTACAGCGACGCTGTGTGTGTGTGTGTGTGTGTGTGTGCTGCGTTTTCAAAACGGTGCTGCAAAGACCTTTGGAGACCTTCAACAGCTGCGACACTCGCCAAGTTTAGCAATTAAAGACATAGTGCCCCAATGTTATCAATCCCCGGGGACACAAACCTAAACAAACTCCAGGTTTCTATTTCCAAGCAATCTTGGGGGAAAAAAAGAGTGAGAGAAGGTGAAAGTTTGAATAGGATACCTCCTTTCACATGTCCACAATGTTTACGTTTGGTTTCCTCTTGTATTCCCTTGGAAATGGTAATAATGTCGAGACGTGCTATGTCTTTAATTAGATTCGAGAAAGGAGGAACTTGCCTGCAAATGTCTAAGCCAACAGTGTTGTGGGGGTATTTGAAAGCAGAGCCTAATCAATTCTGAAGCTGATACCTAAGTAAAATAAATGAGACTTCAAACAAAATAAGGTGCTTGTCAAGGGACAGAAAAAAAAGCACAAAGGGAAACACATACCCAATGTGACATATGCAATGTTTCATGCAAAAAAAAAAAAAAAAGAAAAACAGCAGAGAGCCATGGCCTGTTTAACGTAAACCCAGAGAGGTTGGATTTGTTTGGTGTCAAA
This sequence comes from Syngnathoides biaculeatus, assembly GCF_019802595.1. Taxonomy (NCBI): domain Eukaryota; kingdom Metazoa; phylum Chordata; class Actinopteri; order Syngnathiformes; family Syngnathidae; genus Syngnathoides; species Syngnathoides biaculeatus. The sequence continues at coordinate 2,113,326 of NC_084644.1, forward strand.
TCGGTAAATAATTAGCTGATACAGAGCAATGTGGAGCTCCTCAAAAAAAAAAAAAAGAAAAATGTAAACACCTGAAGCGGGTTCCCCCCCCCCCCCCCCTCACGAGTTACTTCAGGCCAATTCAACAAAGAGAGGGCAAAAAATATATGAGAGGATAAATAAAATAGACTTCCATCCACCCATCAATCCATTTTCTGCACTGCTTATCCTCACCAGGGTCGCGGGAGTGCTGGAGCCTATCCCACCCCGAACTGGTTGCCAGCCAATCGCAGGGCATATAGAGACAAACAGCCGCACTCACAATCACACCTTGGGGCAATTTTAATTGTCCGATTAATGTTGCATGTTTTTCGGAAGTGGGAGGAAACCCGAGGTCCCGGAGAAAACCCACGCAGGCACGGGGGGAACATGCAAACTCAACACAGGTGGGATTTGAACCCCGGTCTTCAGAACTGTGAGGCCAGTGCGCTTACCTTGTAACATTGTGCCACCATAAAATTAATTTAGAAATAAAAATATGTACTTTACAAATAGGGTTAGATTTATTTTACAATTTTTTACAATTCAGAAATAAAAAGACTCGGCGTCCTCGTTCACGAATCGCAAAAGTGCATTTTTCACTGTGCTCCAAAACTAGACCTGATCAAAATTTTGCCGTATTTCATATACGAGATGGTTGTAAGAATTTTCATACAAAATACACCCTCAAGTAGAAAGTAAGTTAGCCATTTCTTTGATACGTAATAAGTGTTTCCCGCATCAAGTTGTCTTGCAAGTGGAACCAACAAATTGCAACTTGAGTACGTACATGCAGTCATGTGACAGCCACACGAAGTACTTCTTGTGTGTTAATTCAAAATACTGCAAGGACTTTGAAAGATTCAAGTCCCGCTTTGTTCTCCTGCAATATTTTGATTTAAATATTCCACATTTTGGCTATTTCGACCTCAACTGAGTGACATAAAAGTGTCAAAATTGCTACAAAAAAAAAAAAAAAACATCTCAGTTTTGTTGTACGAGTGTCCAGAAAAGGTCCCTCCGACAGCTACTTCCGTTTGACCCAGTTTTGTATCCGCTTTGTTCATATTTGACTGAGACCGACTCCTTTCTTCTGATTGTTGCCTCTGTGCGGAAGAATTTTGGCTATTTCGACCTCAACTGAGTGGCATAAAAGTGTCAAAATTGCTACAAAAAACCATCTCAGTTTTGTTGTACGAGTGTCCAGAAAAGGTCCCTCTGACAGCTACTTCTGTTTGACCCAGTTTTGAATCCGCTTTGTCCATATTTGGCTGAGACCGACTCCTTTCTTCTAATTGTTGTGCGTTGTGTGGAAGATCCATCCCTCACTACTTTTTATGTTGACAGGCTTGTGGATGGAGAAATAGGTGGAAATCTTGGCTCGTGGTGTGCATGAGCGCTAAAAATTCCAATGACCTGATTTGAGAGAGTTATAATGGACTCCAGACATCTCCACCAACCTGATCAATTCAACCTACAGTATATTGTCAGAAAAGCAAACAGTTTACACTTGAATTGATCAGGTTGGTGGAGATGTCTGGAGTCCATTATAACTCTCTCAGCCCTAACCTAACCCTAGTCTTGGTGCAGGTTGATTGACAGCATCGGTATAGCAGTTGTAGTAAAGTGACCACAGAAAGTATACAACTCCCAAATGACGAAATTGTTTGGCTCACGTAGTACGACGGGATATGCTTTCCAATCTTTTAATTATCTCCGTCACCCACAAAACTGAGGAATGTCACCGTCAGCGCCAGTAAAACCACAAGCAGAAATACGTGACATTAAGCTCCAGGTTTGCATTCGTACCCATTTGCCAAGGCACATTTGAACCCAGACCACGTGACGCGCAGTGAAGCCACGACTTGACAAAGCGAACGTTATCTGCCGGTGATGATCTCACGCCGGTTGCAGAGGTGGTATGATCCAGAAGTGGCCCCCAGGAAGCCTCCCTTTGCTCCAGAATGAATGTTTACAGTCATTTAGGGGCGTCCGTGGAAGGCGTACAGGAGATAGAGGCGTATGTTTGTCTCAGTTTGGAGGATTGCGGTTAAGCTGAGGCTCATCTGGCAACCTTATGGGCGGCTCATCCGCTGGAAAGCTCCTGTCGCTTTTTTTCCTCCCCCTGGTCTCCTCCCTTCATCCTTCACTTCCCTTTCTTTCTCCTTGTTATTTTATCATCTCCCCTTATATTTTCCCAATTCGTCTCACTCCTATAATTCATCGGATATTTGCGTGTCCAACGTGTTCCGATGCTCTCAACGCGTCGTTTTGTTTGTGAGGATTGCGCCGGCCGCCACATACGTCAGCCGCTGGTATGTGCTGATGGCGGACTTTTAGCAGGTCTTTCATCTGTGCCTCATGTGTTGCAGTGGCTGGAAGTTGATGTAGCTTGTGTAAATCAATTTGTCATATGCGTGCCATATCTGCTGAGTGCATAGGTTCATGAGCTGAGTTTTGTGGCCCGAGTCCTGTCCCCCATTACAGTGCCTCAAAAGTTCTTTCAGAGAGTGGAAAACGCACAACTATCAGGTAGTAGTGCACTTCTGAGCAATCACTTTATAGCAATTTCTATTTGTCCTTTAAGTTTACTGTTCGAATGGGAATTTAGATCTGGTACAAACTGTACACCTTCAATGGTACCCACTTCTTACTTTACATAAATCAATAATCAAAAGGCATGTATGATCACTCGTATTAAAATGATGTGTTGCAAACCAAACGTTTTCAGGAAAGGGGTTCTCCCTTGTGCACAAAGTCTGAAAAGCAGATGAGTCGTTGCATCATCCCATAAGCAAACAACGAATGGTGATGAAAACATTTCAACTTCTTTAAGTGAGTTGATCATAAAAATGAACAGAAAGACAAAACAGGACACAAGTACAAAAAAAAAAAAAAAAAACATGAACAGGAAGATTAGTCATCTGTTTTCACTGCAACATAACTTTGATTTGATTGTGTAACAAGTTTTTTTTTTTTTTGTCACAACATAGAAAGTTTGTTTTGAATTTTCATTTTTAATTCACACGCACAACTCCTGAAAGGACAAAGATATTTTCATGACGTTTCTGTGCGTGACGTTTTTGTCAAGAAATTTTTTTTTGTTCAAGGTTTATTCGGTGGGACGAGCAGGTTGTCAAATGATTCTTTCCAGTGCCTTCTTCGTATTGACTTATATGGATTATTATATTCATCCGGCACCAGACCGATCCGTAAGCGGCTTTCAACGAATACCAGTGCAAAGCTTTTGTCGTGAGCACTTCGCTTTTGATGTCAGTTTTCAGTCAGAAAGTCTCTTTTCAGATGTTTAGGTACTCCCACATCCTCGATAAAACGTGCATTCATGGGACACTCTAAATTGCCCCGTCGGTGTGATTGTGAGTGCGACTGTTCTCCGTCTCCACGTGCCCTGCGATTGGCTAGCGACCAGTTCAGGGTGTACCCAGCCTCCTGCCCGATGACAGCTACGACCCCTCGTCAGGATAAGCGGTTCAAAAAAAACAAATGGACGGATGGATGTGTCTTGCCAGGCACTTCGGGTGTAGAGATGGAGATGGTTGCAGAATGATTGCATTTTAACAAGTTAATTAAGGTTAGGGAAACAAATTTCACTGAATGATGTGAGCTTTATCAATAAATCAAATTCATCAGTGTCAGTACTTGAGTTCACTTTGCAATGTTGATTGGCCGCATTGCTGCTGAGGGGAGTTCTGTTGACGCCACTCGTGCTTTGGTTAACAATGCAAGAAGGCCAAAATTGGAGACATCTGTAAGTTTTTAATTGTATTTGGCAAACTTCCTGAGCCTGAGAACGGACAAAAACCAAATACAGAACCTGACCCCAAAGACTTTTATGTCAGAAAAAGTTTTGCAGGCATCTGGGGACAAAGAGCGAATCTCGGATAAACATTTGCGTTTCCCCCGCCGCCTCTGCCCGAGTCTGATGAAGGGCAGACTTACGGCACTTCAGAGCGTGCCAATTAACAGCCCCAGCAGCGGCCGCCGCACAGGAGGGCCGCTCATAAAGACCCGGCCCACGGTGTAAGCCGTGCCACTTCCGAGCGCTTTATCCGCTGCCGAGCCCGAAGACAGCTGTTACGCTGGCAGGTTTTGAAACAGCACGAGCGTGGCCGACAGACCCGGGAGTTCATGAAGATTTTCTCAGCGAGCGCTTTCACGACTTAAGCGAAGGATTCGTGTGCGAAAGGCAAGGTGAGCAAGGCCGGACGGAGACGCCCCTCCCCTCCCTGGCCAACAATTTAGCAACCTCTCCTCTCCAACCGCACCCTTGACTCGGAAGCAACTTTGGGCAAGCCGATAGCATGCGGACGACGGCCCGCTGAGAACTTGGATGTCGAGAGAAGTCCAGTTGTCGGTGGCCCTGCCACGTACCGACTGTTGGCATTGAAAGCCTTTTGAAGAGGATTTCAAAGGCCGCTCTTGCATTGAAAATACAGTCAAACCATCCCAGTGACACCAAAGTATCGTTTGTTACCACTAAACAAATTCCTTCTGCAAATTGCCAGTTCACTGCTTTCAATAAGCTTCCACAGAGGCAAATTCTTTTTGCTCACTTTTAGGTCACGAGAAAGTTTTTGGGCTTTGCATGAATCAAGTTGCTTTTAGCGATGTTCATCCTTGCCGATGTTGGAAACCAAACATCTGCGTGAAGTTCTGTAAAATAGCTCTTAGTAACTGTAAATAGCACTTCAGCGAGTCAAATGGTTTTCATTAGATGGACAAAAAAAAAAGAAAAAAAAGAGCATTTTCTCTATTGGTGGAGCAGTGATAAATACTCTTAAGTACAGACTGAAGACTACGGTCTCTTCCTCTTCTCTTCAAAAAGGACTTGAACGAGAACCGCTTGGCATGGAAATACATGTTGAACTGTTTATCCCCAAGCTAGTCACGTTTGTCAATATTTTGTTTTTGATTGAACATTGCTCCCATCCACTTTCTGTACCGCTTAAGCTGAAGCTGACTTGGGATCGTGCAGTTTTTTTTTTTTTTTTTTACCGACAGTTCTTCCAAAAGAAGGGCTGCTTTCGGCAAGATTTACAATTTTACCAGGAACGTGAGTGAGTTGACTTCAAGGTAAACAGCAAATTGACAATCGTGTTCTCGAGCATCAGCATAAAGTGTCTGTCTTATATTGCCTCTTCTTCATTGGTGTGCATTATTTTTGTTAACCTTTTGATATTAAAAGAGGTAATCCTGCTGAAATGTATTTCTGAAGCATTTATTATTTTTTAATCATGATACTTTGACCACGGTACTCAAATTGTTGATCGATATAGTCTCATGCGAACAGGTTGTTTCTATTTCTTATATTTTTGGGGAACAGGAAGTATTTCCAAGTCCAAAGAAATATGCTCCACAATGGATTTAAGAGCGCCATTGATGAAGGAATAAAGAAGCGCGTCCCTCCTACTGTAGCGTACATTGTAGCGCACTCACTCAAGGGGTCTGTTGGCATTGTTCTCGCCGAAGAAAGCAAGAAGAAGCTGAGCTGACCACATGTTGGACAGCGTTGGCCACAGATGTGCTCGGACGCATCACGGCGAGAAAGCGATGGCATTTCCTCAAGATGTGGAAATGTATTTTCAAACTTTGATGTGAACATGATTTGCCCGGGAAGACAGCCTTTGTTCACATGGTCTTAATCACACCCTTCATACATATTTTATATCGACTGAGAACAAAAGTCTGAAGTCACGTATGGCCGCCGGCCCTTTGTGAGGGTTCCCATTCGAATATATTAGCTGAGCGCTTTGGACTCGGCCTGATTTTACGCAGTTCAATCCAACCGCCGTTGAAAGTCAAAAGACTGTAAACAAACTATTTTGTCAACACGCAACCGTTACGTGTTTGCTGTTTCCACAGAAATGGGCCGACTGCGACATATCCATTGGCCATCGCGAGTTCTATTCGAAAAGATTGATTCCCTGAAAAATTGATCCATACAATGGTGCCTCGATATACAAGAGACCTAACCTCAGGGTTTTTCGAGGTACGACCCGTGGTTTGGACGATTTTTGGAAGCAATACATTTAGACTACTAAATAATTGTATTACACTATGTTTACATAGAGTACAATACTACAGTGCGTTATTTTCCCTAATCAAAAATCACTAATGCAAACATTTTAGTTCGTCGGTCGAATGAGCGAACAGCCTGCGGATTCATTTCAGTGGGTAAAGAAATGAAACAGGCTGATGGGCGTTTTGACTTACGAGTGTGCTGTGGAAGAAAATAAACTTGCTTCTTAAAGCGAAAGCGCCACTCCACGTAAATGAATGCGTGCAAAGCGTAGAAACATTTGTGGTGAATTCTCTCATCGTCGGCGCTATTCGGATCCTTTTTTTTATGCCGATCATAAATCTTTGCTCTTGTGACAATCTCATCCCAATGCATAGTTTCCCAGAAATGATTTACTCTGAAGATCACAAACTGGATCCTTGGGGGAGAATAAAAGTCGGCCTTGCCCCGCTGAATTTGCATGACACGCACCTGTTCTGCTGGATAGCTTTTCGGTTAATATTTGACGTGGCTGGCTTCTGTTGCAACTTTCTGCAGTCCGCGGCATTGTGACGGGGGGGGGGGACATTACACGGGGCACTGTACAGGGGCGACGTCGGGCGTGAAGAAAGAGCCTCCGGTTCAAGCGGAGGCAAATGGTATCAGTGCGACGTGGCCCGGATGGCTGTTCTCTTGCGCCTCTTGTGAAGTGATATTTCCAACGCATTGTGCCCTTGTCCCGCTCTTCTTGTGTTTCAGCACCGGCAGGTGACCCGGCACTGGATGTACTAGCTACAGTACACCGGGTGACAGCATCTGACATCGTAATTGTCTGCTCCGGGCGAGGCCACGGTTGGTGTCATACATCTTAAGTTTCCTGGCAGAAGAAATAATTCATAACTGGCATGCGGATGTGGTGCTGGTTTCCTCTCGGCGAGGTGGTGGTCATTTAGATTTACAACGTTCCTTTAGTGGCTAAAATCACACGGTTGGACTGATTTAAACAGCTCTGGAGAGCGGGGAATTTTCTCTTTTTCATTGAGTAATGTCTTACACCAGCCTTAACAAAGATGCGGCACGGTGGCCAAAAACGGCCCTCCAGCGGGCACGATCCGGCCTGCAAGATGAAACACAGACATTGTGGTGTTGTGGACTGAGGATCATTTATTATCATCCTCATGAAGAAAATGGAATGGTAATAATTCCTCTGTCTTTTTCATAAGTTTTGTGCCTTAAAATCATCACCGTGGTCCGTTATGATCAACTGAAGCAAACTTTTACCAAGAAATCTGTGGATTTCAATTTCAGTGAAAACAATACAACTCATGTTTTGTTTTAGATCAAAAAATTTATATTATAATATTAACTATGGTATGATATTAGTTATCTGACCCCTCGGACATCAATTTACTTCTCCACCCTGTTAACTGTTAACCACAGTCTTGCTACTGGAGCTGTTTAATGAGATTATGACATTGTACCAATGTACATCCGTCTTCTTTGCCGCTTATCCTCACGAGGGATCGCGGGGAGTGCTGGAGCCTATCCCAGCTGTCAACAGGCAGTTGGCAGCCAATCGCGGGGCACATGTAGACAGACAACAGTCATGCACAAAATCATACCTAGGGGCAATTTAGAGCGTCCAATTAATGTTGCATGTTTTTTGGGACGTGGGAGGAAACCGGAGTGCCCAGCCGGAAGAAACCCACACAACCTGGGACCTCAGAAGTGTGAGGCCAACGCTTTCCAGCTGAGCCATTGTGCCGGGCCAAAGTACATAAATAATTAATATTAAAATTATACATGGGAATTGTGATCTAGGTATTTAAGGTATCAAGAAGCAAAAAAGAAAATGTATCAAATCAAACGTATTGCAAATTACAACTGTACACAACTAAGTTTGGTGTGGAAGGCAAAATAGTCGCAGAGAGTCTGAGAGGGGAAAAAAAAAAAAACGAAAAAAACAACATTTGATTCTATACGGACAAACTGTGCCGTGCTGCACTGGATGTCACCTTCTGCACAACACATGTGCTCCGAGCGTTCCGAGCAGGAGCCGCATCCTCGACGAAATGAAAATTCCTGCGCGTTAGCCGCAGCTGTGGCACGATACTTCAGATGGCTTCACTCCACTTTGTACAGCCCCAGGAATTAGCCCAAACCACAATGGCATAACATCAGAAAAGGAAGGCAGGGGAAAAAAAATAATAATAATAATCTGTCACTGAGAAAGAGTTTGCACGGGGTGAAAAAGGGGGCGCCGGGCTCCCGGATTCCTCGTCACAGATTAAAAACATCATTTTCACCTTACTTATTCATGTGAAAACGTTAGCTTAGCTCTTTATTAACCTAATTGGATGACACAAACCGAAGCGTTTGAAAGCCAACCTATAGATTGGCGTCGCAAACGTGCATTATTTATGACATGTAAGAATCAAATGTCTGTCGCCATATTAGCAATGTCAAACTGCATCTGTAATCCCTCCAAGATTGAGAGAACATTGTGAAACGAGCCCTCTCCTAATAAAGGGAAGTATGATCACAGAGACAAAAAAAAAAAAAAAAAAAACTTTTTGGGGAGGGGATCGACTTCAAAGCGACCGCAACAACAATGCCGTCTGTCTAATTGATGTTTTGAAACAAACGCCAAATGTAAAAACTTCACTTTTTATGAGTATAATTACAAGGAGACAATGACTAGCTATAAATATCTCCATTATTACTAACCCCCTTCCCCCCCTCTCTGAAGAACATCATCCATACTGATGGGTAATGAAGGCATTACGGCAAAAATAATTCGGATCCTCCAAAACAATGGAACAATATTGTGTGCATGCGCCCGTCTTTTCTGCGTTGTTTGTGTTGATGTTTGACAATCCGTTCTGGCTTCCCTAAATATAGTGCCGATCCAGATCGCGCAAGAGAACTCGCAGCAGACTCGCTTTAATTGCTCGGCGGAGTCATTAACGGAGCAGAAGCTCGAGCCGAATCGCGGGAATCGGAACATGCCAAGACCGCACGGACTGTCAGGGCTCCTTTTAAACAACAGACAACAAGGAGCTGATAATGAACCTCCGTGTTTAACCGAGGTCTGGAAATAGAATAGAATTCAACTCGACGTCACATTTGAGAAGAATATTTGGGATATTAGGCCAACTAATTAATGCACCGGTATTTTTCGCACATTGCCAAATAACCGTCATTGAAGTGTGGAGAAAAAAAACAAACAAACAAAAAAAAAAAGATTGTTTTGTTCTTGATTTGGAGTCAGAAAGAATGTTCAACTGAGACGGAGAAAACTTTCGTCTCCTTGCCTTGCTTTGTGAGGGCGTTTTTGCAGGATCGACACATGACAACATCACTTTCAGTGGCCGTGTACGTAAAAATACAACCACGCGCTCATTTTCGAGTGTACTGTATCTTGATGCCAGGCCAGGTTTTCGTGTCTGCAAGGGTCTACACGGGTTGTTGAGTTGTCAGTGAGTCGTCGAACGAGCGCTCGGGCGAGTACCAGCACCGCGTTTCTATTTGTGTTTGAGTGCAGCCGTGCCGAGAGGCCCTCGCGCATTCTCTCCGACCTCCGCCATCGCGACCAGTTCGTCTGTTATTGTTGGGAAGATGCCTTTGGGAACGGAGTTGGTTGCATTTACAAGTTACCCTGTTGAAAATGTAACGGGAGTGTAACTATTTCAACTTTCTTCTCCGACAAATATGATTGCATTTGATAGTACTTTGGTGACTTTTCCAAACTTGGAACAAATACATCAAAAATGTTTCCTTGGTAAAAGTGGACTCAAAGCATAGATCATTATTTCGGAATTCACCACATGTTTGAATTTTACACCAATCACCAACTGATCACATCACGTAATGAAATGGAAATATGTAATGTATTTTAGACTACAAATGTACAGCATGTGGAAAAAACAGATTGACCAAATGACAAATGTGCGAGATATAGTAAATATGGCTTTGTTTGACAAACTAGATGAGTCAAGGTTCCATAAAAAAAATAATTTTATTATTTTTTTTTTTTTGTATGTGTTCAAAAGTGGAACAAAAACTCCAATTCGGACAAAATATTGAATAGCGCCAGAAAGTGGCACTTGGATGTCATCTTGTCACGGTCGGTGGGAGTGAAAGCAAGGAAGGCGACGCAAAGCCACGGAGGACCCAAGTGCAGGGAAGAGGCGGGGCAAGGTAGGAGTCTAGGAATCTCCCCAAAAAATAAATTTCATTGAAAATAACGTCAATCTAAACAGAGTCCAACAACCATGAATCAAAGTAACAAAGAAGACCTCAAATTAAGATAAACTGGAAACAAGACGAGACGTAGCACGGCCAGATCATCGCCTGGGCACGGACATCAAGAACCGATGGACAGAGAAGAACTGAAAGAAAGCAGGGAGTTAAATACACACATTGAAGAGACCACGAGGCACACCTGGACAACACACCGGTGGCTGGAGGAAGCTGATTGGTCAAAACAAGGGAGGAGGTTGAACGCCAACAGGTGATGTGGAAAAACACCACGCAAAAGAAACCCAACAAAAATGGAGACCACGACACATATTTCGATGAAAGACAAGTTGGGAGGCTTCAGCGGAGGGACACGTGACCAGTGAGAGCCAATCACAAGTGTCATCCTTTGAACGAGGAAATTAATATGGGGCGGCGGGATCTCAGCTTATCCGGATTTGTTTCAAATGCAATTGAAACTGTAATCATCTGAAGTTTCCAAAGCAACTCTGATTTCGATAAGCGACACATTTTCTCTCGGTAATGTCATGAAATACATCCATCCGTCCATTTTCATCTGAGTTTGGGTCGCGGGGCCCTGCAGCCCATCCCAGGTGACTTCGGGTGAAAGACGGACTACGCCCTGAACTGGTCGCCAGTCAGTCGCGGGGCACAAATAGACGCGGACTTCCATTCGCATTCACACCGCCACTGAATGGGAAAAGAACCCACGTTCCCCAAATCGATGTTGGCCGAGCGGATCACGACGCCATCCGTGACAAATGTAATGAAATACAACTATGGAAATTACACAATGTTGATACAGATAAGTAACTAGTTACTCCTAAACATTGCGTAGAGCATCTGGGGAATAAAAAGCCCGTGAGCAAGGCATCCTTTCCCTTTCAGTGCCATTTGTGTCGGAAAACCAACGAGGCAAAGTAGAGGGTAGAACACGACACGGATCTGGACGTAACGTAACTTCGATCGCGGTTCTGTCGTAAAAGGCGGGACGAAATATGAATCGCGGCTCCGTAGCATCGGCCGCAGCTAACTTTTCGCCGCTCGTTGTCGACACCCTTTGTGTCGGTCGGCCTTCAACTCACGGCGCACTCGCGAAAACAGATAAATGGATTGGAAAGGGGGGAGGCGGGGGTACGATACGGGCGGGGATCCTTGAGTATCGACAAATGAGATGGGGGGGGGGGGATTGGGAGAGGGAGCCACATTTGTGTTGGACAACAAGGGGTCGAGTCTGTTGTGCGGCCAAAAAAGACAAGACAGTGATAAACTTTCCTCCCCACGCAGTCACCTTTCCACCCCCTTCGGTCTCCCTGCCTCGCACTCTGTCACAAACACAATTCCTCCCTCAAATGAATGGATTGCCACGCTATGATACGTCTCAGTTGCGGGGGGGGGGGGGGGGTCCCTTGTTCGCCAACAAAGGACAGTGGCAAAGTGAGGGTGGTGGGGGTGTGAGTGGCGGTAGGGTGGGGGGGTTATTGTGGAAGAATGCAAAACTGTTTTCAGCTCAACAAGTTTTTATTGTTTTTGGGATGAGCAACAAATTCGGGTTTTCGTTCCTCGTTGCTTGAGCAGTCAGTCCTCGAGCGGAAATGCACGCAGCTCCGCTCGCCCTTTGGCTTCGTTTGTTTGTTTGCGCTTGTTTTCTTTTATAGTTGTCATAATTGGCAACTTCCTTGTTGATATTTACTCTAATTAAAATATTTTCAAGGCGTTTGCCATCGCAACACACATCTCACTCGATAAACATTCCAGCAGTACTTTTTAGTCTATTATAGTTAATTGTATGCATGTCTACAGCCCCGAATCCCAAAGTGTTTGAAATAAATATTGATTTAAATCCATATCTCTTTTTAAATTCCTGTGCTTCATTTTCTTTCTTCCTCCATGTATTGTGGCCCAGGGCGTATAAGCAACTAATGGCTGAAAGTGACAGCCTAATTATTAGCGCCGACCCCGCTCATTACGCCTTACACAATTCCACCGTAAGTCGCTTACTAAATGAATAATTTTGTATAGATTACGGGAACACAATATTATGGCCCGCAGCAAACGTCTTCGCTCAAAGCGGAGGCCCTTTGACGACAAAGGAAATAAATGGGACGCACAGAGGTTATTTAATTTTGGCCTCGTAAGGCGGCTCGCGAGAGGACGTCGCTGTGTTCGAGGGGCACGAAGGGAAGGACACGAGTGTGAAACGTGCACGTCCGCCGTTTTCTGACGCAAGATGCGCTCAATGAATATTGTCGCCATCGACTGCGTCGGTGGAATTCAGATCAACCTGCCGAAATTGACGACATTAGTCTCAGTCTAATTTGAACTCGGCCGGAATGACATCGACAAAGTCAGGCCTATACTTGGGAGCATCCAAGCGGATTTTGGGGTTTAGTTAAGAAATAGAAGTGAAGTGAAAAATGAATATTTATGTTGACATTTTATTACCTTCTCTGTTCTTCCTGTTTGCACATTTTCCACCTGGTGTCGTGGGCTGCGTTTTGGGCATATATTTGTTTTAAGGCGACTACAAAAGCAGGATGACCCCCGCCGAACTTCAGTGAGCTTTTTGTCAATTTTTTTCAATGCCGTCGTGGCCTTGTTTAAAAAAATAAAATAAAAATGGAAAAGCCATTTAAGCGACGCAGATGTATGTACACAGACGTCCATCGCCTTTTTTTTGACCTCACAGCCAGTCCGCTCACTTCAGCAGTCACAAGAAAGCAGCGTCTCCAAAGAATATGTATGTTAGTGCTTCCATAATTATGATCACTTAGCCATATCTAATGCTAGTTTGTTAGTTATCGTAATTAATGTGTTTGTATAATACTAAACTACTCATATTATATTTTTGGGGATTCTACATGTAATATATTTCGGCATAATATTTTTCTTGATAACTTTGCCCACTTTTGATCAACAACAAAAGAAGACTAGTTAGAGTACTGCATAAACAGTGATGTGCATTCTACATTTAATGTATTTTGGCATCATATTTCTCTTGATAACTTTGCCCACTTTTGATAAACAACAAAAGAAGGCTGGTAACATTAACAGTGCTGCATAAATAGTGATGTGTTTTGACATAAAATAATTTGAGATGCAGTATTTTTGTTAATCAGAGGTTGTAAGGAAAATATCAAACAAAGAGGCTTTAAACATAAAGTTCACATGAAATGGTTTCACAATAGACTTTGGAAACAAAATATAGAATTTTTACATGGATTTAATGTGTATATGTGTTGCTTGAGGATTTTTTAAACACACAGTCCGTTGAATTATTTTCATCGTACGTGAAATTGTAACTCCTGCAATTTGTTGCTAATCCTCATGTACTGTCACAGGATTTATTGCACATTTCACGTTGGAAAAAATGTTTCCGTCTGCTGCCTATAGAGGTCGCTGCAATATTGCAAAACGGACGTGCTTTCGGAAGACTTAACCCATTCATCCCCGGGAACGGTTTATTATTCGTCTCCTTTCTTATAACAAAAGCACAAACTGCTCATTTTGAATGTAAGATTTAAAAACAAAATAATCTGATTGTCACGTAATATCCTGCTCCAGCTCACTTCAGGTAACCAGAAGGTTGACAAAGATATTTTCAAGCGAGGCAGATATTAATGTAGGAGAACAATATAAGCAACGCAATGTCGCCATAAGAAAAGAATAATTATTTTTTTTAAAAAATCAATATAAATTGACTTAATCGGGCAATTATGGTTAGCCAAACGCGTGCGTTTGTCGTCCCCAAAAGTTGATTTATAGTCGAACGATCCCAATCAGCCGGACGGCCAGCAACCCCAAACACTGCACAGAATGTCAGTCTGCCCCCCTCCCCCACGATTAAATAAATAAATCAAGGGAAATATTAATAATTTATCTCGGAATCGACTTCTCCCTCTGACAGATTAGATTTTAACCATTTGATTTTGTTTGGGCTGGGCGTTCCCATATTATTACTTAATGACCTTCCCAGCTGCTCCTGTCCATTTTCTGTCAGCAGCAACCATCTGGACACTTATTAGCACCTCAATGCCTTCGTGCCTCCAAAACTTGAATCAAATTAAGCATGCTCACACACTTTTTTTTTTTTTTTTTATCTCCCAGCAACCCCCTCCCCCCTCCAGGAAAAAAAAAAATTGTCGTAATGACTAAAAAGATATTCCGTTATCTTATAATTCCAATATTTAGTTTATTAGGCAAAATATACGATCTGGACAAATTCCTTCAACGCTTCCTATTTACAAATTTAAATCACATGATATTTACATTAAAGAAAGACCACCATAAGCACAAGATAGAATAATAATTAATATAATAATAATAATAACAAAGTAAAAAGTCTACCAAAAGTGTCCCAGTGTGTCTGGGTACAATTGAGAGCGATCGATTAACATTTTAGGCGCGATTATAGGCTGCACAATAACAGAGGAAATATTCATCCATTTTTTTTTTTCATCCACAGGATATTACCAAATAACGCCGTTTGCGCGTTAGCGACTGCAACGATTTCAATGCAAGCTGCTTCATCATTTTTTTCGTTGTCCTTTTTTTTTAGGGGCTGGAATCTTTTCTTTGTTCTTTTTTCCCTTTCAATCGCACACAAGAAAAAGGAAATGAAAAGAAAAACTCAAGCCGAAGAGAGAGCAGTGAGGACCCGGTGCGTCGCGTCTTGTGGACTTCTGGCGTTAGGAGGCAAGGATGACCTGGGGGGGGGGGGGGGGAAAGATGATTACATTTATAATAGCAATAATAAAAAGAATAATAATAATGTCATGCTAAAGCAGTCTTCCTTAAAAAAAAAAACAAAAAAAAAACAGAAAGGCCGAGTGCGAACCGAGCTCAAATGAATCCAAATATTATTTGTGCAGCCCGACTGGAGGAGACTGCTTGCTTGGGGAGGTTTGGGGGGGTGGGGGGGGGTTGCATTTTGTACTTGAAACAGAGTTAAAGCTTTTTTTCTTGCCGCTCTCTGCGAGAGGGCTCCCGTGGGCTCCGGGACTCCCAGGGGTCTTTAGCGAAAGCACAGCCCAGACAGAGCCCGTTTTACTCGGTGACTTGATAAGTAGCCACACGATCCCCGCAGGGGGAGGAATTAAAGGGGCTGTGGGATGAGAGTCAAGACCCCTGTCACTCCTAAAGCAAATTGTGCTTTATTTGCTTGACTTTCTGGCATGTTGTTTTATTTATTTTTTTCCATTCTCCCACCTTATTTGTCCATAAATAATGCGTGTTGTTTATTTACCGCGATGTAAAATTGTATCAAATAGCTTTTATTTAATAAATACACATTTGCAGATACTACTTATTATTATTATTATTATTACAATCGTAATAACATTTTTAAACAAGTCTCACCTGTCATGAAGAGGCCGAAAAGAAGGCTTGAGGGTTGGCGTTGGGGGGGAATCACAGCGTACACCGTTTTCGTGTTCTAAAAGGAAATAATCACTTGATTATCATCAATTGCTTTGCAGGGTTTCCCCCCGGATTTTCTTTTGTCTTTTTTTTTTTTTTTTAATATTGTCAGTATCGTAACTGTATGCAAACACGCAAAATTTGTTGACGTTCATTTACCATAAGAGACACTGTTGGCTGGAAAAAAAAAAAGAATAATTCGTTGATAATTTACACAATGTGGCTGACTGGTGGATATAGGCCAGTTGGACACATTGAAATCACGTGATGTACATGAGCAACTGATTTGAATGATAAAGATTCTGATTTTTTTTTTTTTTTTTGGATTTGATTTAGTGCTTGATTTTGCCACCTCACCTATGTGTTTGGGGCTGTCCATTGAGGCCTTGCTCTCCTGACTGAGGGCCGCCGCAGCTCCAACCGGGGACACCACCACTGACGTCGGCTGCTGCTGCTGCTGCTGCTGCTGGGCCGCCAGGTGGTGGTGGTTCTGGTGCTGATGGTGCTGATGGTGGTTCCCCAGGAAGGATCTGACATTGAGCAGGGAGTTCTGACCCAAAAAAGCCCCGTTCGTCCAGTTGTGGAACTTTCCAATCTGACAAGTGTACAGTCCGTGGCTGGGGAGGAAGGCGGGGTGGGCCTGGATCTGAGGGTGAGTGGGGGCCACTGTACCAGAAGGGGACGTGGGTTTCTGGGCTGTAGAGTCAGGGGTCGTGGCGGTTTCTGCCAAAGACCATATTTTGGGCTTATTGTTCGAGGGCAAATGGAAGCCTCCGGCTCGGTCCGGAGACAGAACTCTCGTCGTGGTGCTGGTGGTGTTTCCGGAGTCCGCGTTGTCCTTGCAGCCGCCAAGAACTGAGATGGATCCTTTTGATTTTTCCAAGGCCTCGTGGCCCTGCAGGCCGAAGGCCCGTCTCTTGTCCAAGCCGTCCAGCTCTGCCCCCGCGTCCCCATCGCCCCTGCGGTCCCTCGCGCCCCCGTCTGTGGACTTATCGTCGTCATCGTCATTGCTCTGATCGCAGTCGTTATCATCGATCTTGTCAATGTCTATGCTCTCCAAGTCAATCTCCTCCTCATCCTCGTTTTTCTCCGTCTCGTCCCCGCTGCCGAATAAATGGCCGTCCTCGCCGTCCTCTTTGCTCCTGCTGCCCCACGTCACCTTGTTCTCCTTCTTCAGCCTCCTCCTGGCGTTGGCGAACCAGGTGGAGACCTGCGTCAGGGTCATCTTGGTGATGATGGCCAGCATGATCTTCTCGCCTTTGGTCGGGTAAGGGTTCTTTCGGTGCTCGTTGAGCCAAGCCTTCAGGGTGCTGGTGCTCTCCCGCGTGGCGTTCTTGGGCCTAGCCGGGTCCCCGTACTGGAACTGACCGTACGGGTAGAAGGCAGGAGAGGTGTGAGCCGCAAAGCTGGCCGGGTGGACGCCGGGACTGTCCTTCAGATCATATTGGGATCCCTTGAAAGAGTAACCACAGGCCTGGTTATTCTTATTCTTATTATTCCTTCAAATATGCACAAATGTAGCACGTGCGTGAACGCCGCTTCATTAAATTTCCACGAGAAAATACGCATCAGGTCCAACATGTTCCTAAATGCAGTGGAAGACTGTTGCCCGAAACTGGACACGACAAACTTCCACGAGTACTTCAAAAGTTCTCTCCAACTGTGTCAAGGCAGTGAAAAAAAATATACATGCAGCAATTACTCCTCTTTATTAAATGGGTTTTCATTTTATGAAATTTATTTTGGATGAATTATAGATGAACTCGAGCATTTTATAAATGTATTTATACACGGAATTTTTGTTTTTTGGTTCATGCAACCTATTGACACAACGATTTTTTTAAGGTACAAAATTATTTCGTTTGAATATTGATCAAGAAAAAAATGTGACAGTCACCCATAACACACACAAGCGAAAACACACATTATACGTCGACAATCATTACTAAATCATGTTTTGTCAAATGATGAATTCACATCCATCACAACTTGACAACATTTTTTTTGTACAATCTCTACAATAACTTTAACTCGATTAGCTGTCAGCAGCTATTATATGCACAAATATAGAGTTGACAATATCCTGTAATTTACTGGCCATTTTTTACTATATTATTCTTAAAACAATAAACATTATTTTGTTTTGTAACCACGTCAATTATTTAACAGTATTATTAAAACTGCTTGCGGCAGAAGAGACAATCGATCACGGAATTGTTGTTTGGCTTTCGTTCATCCTGAACATTTAAAGTCAGTGTTGTATTTTTTATTTTTTTTAATTATGATTTGATTTTATTTTTTTTCTCTCTCTCACTCTAGGCTGCACGACTCCTTACCATTTGCGAGAAAAGAGCCAGATCCGCGCTGGTGTAGGGCAAGAAGGCGCTGTAGTTGTGCGCCGCCGCGTACGGGTTGGCGTACATGCCCAGCACCGACGTGACCGCAGCCGCCGCGGTGGCCGACGGACTGCCTCCGATTTCGGTGCTCCCTCCCCGGGACGAGGGCGTCAGCACTCCCGCCCGGTCGCCCCCGTAAACCGCCTGGGAGGCGCTCAAGTACTGCGGGTAGCCTAGCTGGGGGAAAGACATCTTCCGCCGCCGGAGGTGACGCTCGACGTGCACCGAACGTCCACAAAACTGCGCGTCACAAAAAAAAAAAAAAAAAAAAGTGGCCTCGAAGATTAAAAGAAAAAACCCAGAAGAAAAAGAAAGCAGATGAGTTGCACGGGGGAAAAAGTGTTGAAGGCAAAGTGAGCATGCAGTGCAGGTCGGAAGGCGACGCGAAGAGGAAAAAGAGGAAAAGTGCGTCGAATCTCAGCTCGCTGCGTCTTTTGCGTCCGCGCGGATGGGATGTGATCGGCGATTGCGCACATGCAGACTGACGCGCCTGGCCCTCACTCAGGTCTCCGGGCTGATCTCTCAGATACAATTTGAAGTTGACGCTTTGATTGGCATCCTCGACTTGAGCCGACAAGCTCCTCCTCGTTTGGACCGACGTGAACGTGAAAAGAACGTGGAAATGGAGTCGGCGCACATTGGCGGAGGCCTCCTCCCTCCTTCTCTCGCTCTCTCTCTCTCTCTCTGCCCTTCCCCCCCCCCCCCCCCCCCTCGCCTCTCTCGTTGTCGCTCAAGCCGCGTTTGGACTTATTGTATGTTAAATGTTGAAGCTTTAGAGCGCATTCGACGACGGCTTTGATTGTTGTCTGACAACCCGTCGACGCGATTTGACAGCTGTCGGACACCAACGGGAAGAAACTCGTCACGGGAAGGAAAGAAAGAAAGAAGGAAGGAACTTATTTGGAAGACATTTCAATTGTACTCAAAGACCTCTTTAATATATATATATATATTTTTGCTTTAATTCAACGTGAACTCAATACTTTCGTTTCCCCCAAAACATTTGAATTCCTTTATCATTGAACACTCATGACGTTCTATAATTCAACTTTTTCAATAGTTTTACAGAAAGTATATTTTTAAAAAAATAAAGACAAACGGAAACTTGCTCACCTAAAATATTATTTTATTTTGTAATTTATTATTATTATGGTATGCTGTATTTTTAATTGACCACTGCTTTTGATTTCTTAATGGTTTAGTCAAACCCCCCCCCCACACACCTCCTCTTCCTGCTCTCTCTCTCTCTCTCCATCTGTGTGTGTGTGTTTAGTGGATTTAAAGCAGATTGTTGTTGTCCTTTGTAACAGCAGAGCCACTTCACGTTCGCCCCCCCCCCCTCTTTCTCTCGCGCTGCTTTGGAAAAAAAAAAAAAAAAAAACGAGGAATGAGGAAAAGCTGCAGGGACAAAGTCAAACACACGCAGAGACACCGAGCTGCAAAGTCCCCCAATGTGCTGAGCAACCTTTACGATACAAAAATGTCTGCATATTTTCAACATATTTGGCCGTTTTTATTGTTTTAGAGATGAACTTATATGGACACGTTAAATGCATAAAACATTTATTCTACGAAAACTGAAAATATGTACATGCTATATATTTTACCCCGTCTTGAAATGTTTATTATTATTATTATTTTATCAGATGGGGGTGGGGGAGGAAATCCAAAGTGCAGGATATTAAACTCTTCTTTTCTGCCCTCTTCTGGCACATCCAGCTTTGGAGAAGATGCTCACGTTTCAAAAGTTACCTGTATATACTTTTTTTTTTTTTTTTTTTATGAGTACATTTGCTTCGTATAGCAAGTCAAAGAGGGGTATTCTAGATGTGGACTTAATACCGTTCACGACTGAAGCCCGAGAATTCAGGAGATTCCGATCTGCAGCAGATGGCTCCGAGTGGATATTGCAGAGCGCAGAGGATCTGTTAAAAAAATATCTGAGGGGCACTGATGGTAATCTGGGTAACACATCAGAAAGAAGGGGGAATGGCAATTGCGATAACCCGCTGGAAATGTGCGCCGGTGGGGGGGGGGGCTACATATGAAGGTGGGTGAGAAAAAAAAAAAAAAGGTGGGCGTGGGGGGTCCGGTTCTCGTAAGGGATAAAGAGAAAAGAAATGTCAAGTAGTTTTGCGTTCATGCAAAATGACATTGATCATTGTGCTCGCAATGTTTGGTAACACCTATGCAAAAAGTCATAAATGTACAAAAGAAAATAATCATTATAATCAACATTTAACAACTAACTTTAAATACAGGACTTAGATAAAATACGGAAGAAACAAACAAAGCAAAACCTGAGCAAATTCAGGTTTTTCTATAACATTGCGATTAATCAAAGCACTCCTCCAGCTACTATCTGCATGAAATCTCCTTTTTTTTTTATGCACAGGTTAAAGATTGGGCTGTAATCGCGTCTGTGACAATGCAGAAAATCCTGCGGCTCCTCATATCTGATATTTTTATCATGTAAATCTACAGGAGGCTCTTCATTAGCTGTTATGCCTTAATGGCCACATCCAGTGAGTGTGGAAGTCAGCCTAATTGTTCTATTTCTGTACTCAGCGTGGAATACGACTTACCGGCTCTCACTTCATCGTCTCGCTTGAACAATCTAATAAATAATACAGTATATGTCTGTTCTTTACTCTGGAAGAAATCCAACACAGCACTGTTTAGAAACTTACAAAAGTTGCTAATTATGAAACAAATGAATGACGTGAAAATTTACCTGACAATAGTTATTGCAAGTATATTATAGGACTTATACTTTGCAGGGTGTAAAATGTTGTCGTCTAAACTTTGAGAAGAATACATATTTTCTTTTGTGAGAAAATACTTTGTTATAATGTGCGCGGTTTGTCAAAGAACGTGGAGCAAAAATGTGAGCGGTGATTTATTGAAAGTGTGCACCGTGTGTCTACTGCACGCGTAATGTTTTGAAAAAGTCCAAGCTTGCCACTGACACGCTTGATGTTTTTCCCAGTTGATCTAATAACGCTGGAAGTCAGGCTGCAAGATACGACCTGCGAGCAAAAACACAGACTCCAGTAGAAGTCGCAGTCAACGTGTATTACAATAACAGCGGTTATGTTGACGGTTGGCTACCACCGCAGAGGTCAAGGGTGTCTCTGTGAACTAATAACTGCGGTGAAAGATACTCCTTTCCTGCCTCTGGGAGTGCCAAAGTTGAGGAAAGGTTAAGAATCCGCAGAATGTCCCTTTTGTGGCTTTCACGTAGATGATCAAATTAAGTGTTGAAACCAAAAGAGGAGAGGAGATTAGCCGAAAATGAATTGAACAACACAACCCGTCGGTCCCCTCGTTAGCAGCGCGCATAAATACTTCCACGCTGAGCTCCTCCGAGCCCGCGACGTGCGGTCACGGCGGCCAAACGATTTAGCTGCGGGTGCGAGTCGGAGAAGCGGTGGGGTTGCACTCGGATATTTGATACGCGGACAACTGCGCCGCACCTACAGGTGAGGAAACTGGGAATTTCCTGCCTCATAAAAGAGGCCTATTCTGGGTCTCTTAAGGTCACCAAAGTGTTCACTTGACGGCTAAACACTTGGATGGCTGTTGTCCAACGGCTCAAATCATTGCCAATTTTCAAGTGACCCGGCGACAAATCCTCGTTAATTTTTCAATTTGAATTCCCTTCGAAGCTGTCAGCATTTGGATGCTGAGTAATGTGGGAAAACAAAGAAATTTAATGAGACTGCTTATTGGAACACGGCAAATGATAGCAGTGGCTACCTACATACATTGAGAAATCCCCCACAGGTTGTGAGCACCAGACCAATCTGATCGATTGCCTATGAAAGAATCCTGTATTTTTAAAGTATGACATTCAGATTGCTATATCTCAGTTTGAATCCATTGAGAAATGTACAACTATCTTAGAACAGTCCTTGTTCCAAATACAATTATTGTCAATGCTCAACTCTCAGGATCCAACCAGTAATTAACATGATGAACATCATTTCCCGGGTGTCAAACTCAAGGCCCGGGGGCCAGATCTGGCTCGCCTCATGACTTTATGTGGACCGCGAAAGCAAATTATGAGTATCAACTTCCATGATTTTTGTTCAAACCTGTACTAAAACTTCAAACTGTCATATCATAAATGACACCGTTGAGATATTGCAAGCAATATTGTGTGCCCAAACTACAGCAATAGTTCGAAAACCCCATTAGCCTTGATTTCTGACTCCAAAAGTAGCTCATACATTTCATGTGGAAATACGATGAGGCGGTTTAAGGTTTTCATGGTTTTACAGTCATAACGGCCCTCAGAGGGAAACCAGAACTACAACGTGGCCCGCGACCAAAATGACTTCGAGACCCCTGCCTTACAACATACTGTAGCACTGTGTGTGTGTGTCACGCCGACATGGTTGAACAGTGACCGTTCCCGGTACGTTCAAAAATGTGCAGCCGCACTCGTCAAATCAAAACAAGAAGCAACGTGCGGACTTTCCTGAAGTGCTTTTGCTGAAGACACCGACTTGGTTCCCATCAGCAGAACCCGGGCAGACTCTGTTCATGCTTCTCACCAAAGTCCCTCCCTTCTTTCATCAAAACATTTGCTGATTGAAACACTGACAACAATATTGATTCTTTAATTAGTTGAAACTGTTTTTTTTTTTTCTCTCACATGGGTTAAATTATATTCTATAACATGAAGGCCACAGACAAGCTTTCACTCAAACGTTAAAATAAAAAAAATAATTTTGACAAAATGGGATTTGGCACATCACGGGGAAAAGCCCAAGGAGGTCCTCTCCGAATTCTTTAAGCACATGAAAATCACTACACAGTATACACATGAAGGTAAAAAAAAATAAAAATAAAAATATCACTATACTTTATATAGTTTTTCTTATGGCAAGTCATATTAGCTCTTGCCTTACCGATCAAAAGTTAGTCGACAAAGACAAGAACACTGTACCACCTGTGAAACACGTTGGATGCGCAGTTATGCTTTAGTGCTGTTTACTGGATCTGGTATTAGATGTCTAAAATCCATGGAGGATATTACAAAATTGTATTATGAAAGACGATCAAGGGAGATTGAAGTGAAATGCGCTAGTCATTGTCACAGAGCTTGGTGCCAGATACATGTCAAGGGTCCTCCAGCAGGAACAAGTCCAAAAACACACAGCTAAAAACATCAGTAGAGACTTGAAAAACAAAACATTGGACTATTCTGAGGCAAATCCTATTGAATAGTTGTTGAAGGAGCTGAAAGAAACATGGTGTCGGTGGTCAGCCTAAAAGAGCATCAAGAGCCTGTGAAATTTAAAACTATTTGTAAAAACTAATGGACAAAAATATTGTGAAATTAAAATACTGAAGTTTTGATTTCAAATTCAAAGTCACTGTAAAATGCAACCAAAAAAATCTCATTTGTCAGAGAAGTGTTGTCCACTGGATTTGCGAAAATGAATTATTTCTAAAAAGTATTCAAATTGAGACTTCAAAACAGAGATATATCGAGGTGTTCCCTCAAACAGTGGGCGTGTCCACTTACTGCTCAGAAAAGACTTCCAACATCAGCTAATAAGCAAATACTTTCTTACAGCGAGTATATGTCGACACATCTACGTATCTGTTAGAGGCGCAAATAATATATCTTCTAAAAGCATCCGGTGGCTGGAGTATCTCCCAACGAGTTGGGCTTTTCCAAAAGGTGCCAGCAACCAGCTAGCTTGCGGGCGAAAAGTCTTCTGGACGGCCAAGACGGCCACGGGGCTCGTGCAAAGTCACCGCCTCGCTTAGTGTCATGTCGCTGTGAAGGTCGTCTTCAGATTAAGTGAAAAGCCATCGGAGGACAAGCTTCTTGCTAGTTATATACCCTACAATGCTTTACGTTTCAATATATTATGCTAGCCTGAATGTTACAAAACACATAAGCTAACACTTGGCAATTTTAATAACAACACAGCGTTGCTCTGTAAATTGTGGGATTCAACTTTGGGCGTGTAATCATAGCTAATGCGCTAACTCTGTGGTGTAGTGATAGAAATGGGCTAAGTAATCAGAACTAAGTCACTCACACGTTGCCCGGATAGCAATTGATGGAAAGAAGGTGCTCCGTTCTTAGACAGTGGGGGGGGGGGGGGGGGGGGGGGGGGGGGGGGGCAAGTGTGACACGAAAACACCAACGTTAATTTTCAGACTACATTTGCAAAACTGCAGATACTTGCAGCAAAACGAACATTTTTGTCAGGTCCAACTTCAGTTCGGAGGCTGTTTCAACCTGAGTAATTGGCAACTGTAGTAGTTTTTACTTCTTCATTTTTTTATGCTTCGACTTATGATTGTGTTTGTAAAAGTGATGGAATATTTCACTGAAGATATGTATACAGCCTTTAGCATGAATGTTCTTTTCTTTTTCGTGTTGTCAAAATATTGTTTTGTGGAAGCCAAACAAAGATTCTCACAAAACAGATTTTGTAGGGTAATTAGCAGTGCATGATGTTGAGTGCACCTACTTGCTAAAGTTGAGGTAATTATAAATATTGATTCGTTGGTGCGAAGTGATTGCATTAGCTGAATGTGTGGTGTATGATCAAAAATGGAAAAATAGTTGGTAAGTCTTGAGGTTACTTTATCGTGGATATGAAAAGCAGGTGTTACCGCACTGGGGCAGAGTTTTGCGGAAACAACGGCACTTTCGTTGTTGCCGACGCTTGTCCTTCAACGCATTCTGTCTTCTTTACTACTTACCATCCAAAAGACAACAGCCAAGTATCTGCTCTTCCCCCCCCACCCCCCCTCCCTCCCAGGGGCATTCTCAGGGGTGGGTAATCAACGGGTGGGCCCGGGTTTTGATGTGGTTAGGGGCCAAGGGGAGAGAAATGTGAGAAGGGGTGTTAATTGTTTTGGCTCTTTGCTGGGGAAACATATCAACATTAGATTTAATGGAGGTTAAAGACTCGTTGCCATAGGGGCTGAAGCTAATGAATAGCTATGACTAGCCAAGGAGAGAATGAAAGATGGAATGAGACAGCCATAGAGAGTAAGCCATAGATTTGATATACTGTAGATATATAGAGATATTTTCTGCATTGCTTATCCTCACAAGGGTCGCAGGAGTGCTGGGGCCAATCCCAGCTGTCATCAGGGAGGAGGCGGGTACACCCTGAACTGGTTGCCGGCCAATCGCAGGGCACATCGCAGAGACAACCGGCAGCACTCACAATCACATCTAGGGGCAATTTAGAGTGTCCAATTAATGTTGCATGTTTTTGGGTTGTAGGAGGAAACCGGAGTGCCCGGGGAACATGCAAACTCCACACAGGTGGGGCTGGGATTGAACCCGGGTCCTCAGAACTGTGAAGCCAACACTTTGCAGCTGCTCCACTGGGCTCTTTCCCTCTCTCTCTCTAGCTAATAAGGAAAAACATTCTTACATCTAGTAAATATATATATATATATATATATATATATATATATATATATATATATATATATAGAGAGAGAGAGAGAGAGAGAGAGAGAGAGAGAGAGAGAGAGAAATCCGTTGATTTTTTTCCAGTGAGTCTTTTCCTGGCTTCTTGAACATTCTTACTTTGAGCATTTTTTTTTTTTTTTTTTTTTTGGTTATTACAGCGCCAGCCTAAATGGATTAACAATAAATACTGGGGAAAATATTTCAGATTTACCGCTATTGTTGTACACAACACTCATTTTTTTTACAACTTTGCAGCAGGAGATGTCAAGGACAACTTTGACCGTTAAGATGAAAAGCATTATTTTTAAGTGCTTTTATTTTTAAGGATTCAAGTCTCCTGTAAATAATCACAACTCTACTAAATATAATCACATTTATTCTCAAACCTGTTGCAAAAACACTTGATGTGCACGTGATCTCCACAGTGAAGACTGTAGATGCTAATTAAGTAATTTGGCAATGCAAAAGATAATTCTATTACACGGTATTTAACGTTTTTTTTTTTTTTTATGAGCAACCATCTGAATTCTCGGCTGCCACGAGGCAGCGAACGTAATTCTCCCAGTCAATAGTGCACGTGCTCTTTTGAAGAATTCAGCTGCAGATGTATGCAAAGTACAGCAAACGAGCAAGATGCATACAGAAAAGACATCGAAGACAAAGATAAGAGGTCTTCCTTTTGTCTGCGTTTAATTTTATGCTAAATCCGAACGAGGCCTCAAATGTTGGACTGAAAGACTTGGAAGGGTGAGATATACGTTCACGGCATTTCTTTTCCCATTTCAGATTTGCTTCCTTGGTATGGAGAAAAATGAGAGCACGCAAATCCGTATTAAGATGATAGAATTCCCATGTTTATTTCTAAACAGTGTTAATTGAATTTTAAGGAAGGGTCCTTCCTGGGGAAAAGATTTTTGTACACTCAAGTATTCGTTGGAATATACACCCTTTGATAGTGGTGTAAATAAAGCATATAGATAAAATGATCAACAGACAGCATGACAAATGGAATTTTAATTAGCTTTCTTTCTTTCATCTGTTATCGTGTTGCGCCGCATTGCTCTTTGGTGCGCCTTTGTGCAAAATATTCGGAGTCGAAACCTGCTGTTTTCATGTTTCCGGACAAGCTCCGTGGGATGCTTCAACCTCTCACACCGGCAAGACTGCCTTTACCCTGATCACTGATCAGATTGACTTGCTTTTGGCTTCTTTAGGGAGTGCTGGATTGCTCTTAAATATAGTAAACACGCTGTAAACAAATCAAAAAACAAGTCTTGGATGTTTCCACTTACTGGAGTTGGTAGCCCTGGCCTTAAACTTTTCGATTAAGAAGTCTTTTTTTTTTTTTTTTTATTATTATTTTTTTTTTTAAAGAGTGCATCCTTGATGGGACCTAATGGGGGCAGAAGTGAGTGCAATATGATCCCAAGCCTGGATAAATACAGAAGGTTGCATCAGGAAGGGCATCCGGCTTAAAACTTTGCCGAATAAATACGAGCGTTCATCTAAAGAATCCTGTAATCGGCCCTGTAGCTCAGTGGTTAGAGCACTGGTTTGGTAAGCCAGGGGTTGTGGGTTCGTATCCCACTGGGGCCTCCACTCCCTGAGAAGGGTTGCGTCAGGAAGGGCATCCGGTGTAAAAATTGTGCCAAACATATATGTGCGTTCATCTGAGATGACACACTGTGGCGACCCCGAAAGGGACAAGCCGAAAGAAACTTACTATCTAAAGAATCCTGTACCAGATCAGTCGCGGCCCGGACTAACAGCGCCACGCCCGGCACTGTTAACCTGCAGGGGATCGGTGGAAATTCAGCCGCTGTGGGTCAAAGACAATGAAGAGGAGGAAAGCGAATTCATTGGCAGAAGAAGAAGAGGAATGCACAGAGCCTTACAATTGAGTTGTTGGGACTTTGAATGTTGGGACTATGACAGGAAAAGCTCAGGAGTTGGTTAAACATGATGATTAGGAGAAAGGTTGATATATTGTGCATCCAAGAGAGCAGGTGGAAAGGTAGTAAGGCCAGACGTTTAGGACCAGGGTTTAAATTATTTTTACCATGGAGTAGATGGGAAGAGAAATGGAGGAGGGGTTATTTTAAAGGAAGAGCTGGCTAAGAATGTCTTGAAGGTGAAAAGGGCATCAGATCACAGGGAGCATGTGACCTAGAGTTGAAAGAGAAATTCTGGAAGGAACTGGATGAACTAGTTCTGAGCATCCCGGACACAGAGAGAGTGGTGATTGGTGGAGATTGTAATGGACATGTTGGTGAAGGAAACAGGGGGTGGGGGGGTGGGGGGGGATGAAGAACTTATGGGTAATTACAGCATCCAAGAATGACATTTTGAGGGACAGATGGTGGTAGACTTTGCCAAAAGGATGGAAATGGCAGTAGTGAGGACTTTTTTTTCTTTCCATAAGAAGCAGGAACATGGGGTCACCTACAAGGGGGGAGGTAGAAGCACGCAGGTGGATTACATTTTGCTCAGACGATGCTAAAATACTCCAAGACATGAACCTGCACACCTTTGAAACAGCACCACCAAGAACGTCCTTTGTGCATCAAATCCAGATACACCCGTAGGACATACTACATTTAATCCAATAATAATTATTATCATTGCGACAGGTTGTCAAGATAAAACTTCATCAACTAGGGGAGCGTGCGTTTGGCTGCCGATCAGTTTGAGATGTACTGCGCTTCTCCGGCTCCAGCACACCCCTAACCCTCATGAGGAGAAAGCGGACCAAAAATAGCTGATGATAAAAAATACAATAGATATCTAGCGGGAACGTAAACGGTGTTGACGTTTACTGTTCAAATCAAGTCCTATCCCAAAGTTTACCTGGATTGTGAAAAAAAGTTCATGTACTCATCATTTTTCATGTATTTTGAAGTTGCTCATACTGACAATTACAATGCTGAAAATGTCGAAATAATGTTTTAACACCCACGAAGCTCCTGTTTTATTATTCCACACATCCAGTTTGTTGTGTCTGGCCGCAGGGCGCGAGTGGCAGGTTGCAGCGTGACACTTTCCATCACGGCCGTGTCGAAGCGGCGGTGACCCCAGCTGAGAGGCAGCCCACTGCGGACAATGACGTTCAATAACGAGCGAGGCTCGTCTCAAAAGGGGGCCAGCTGATCTGGCGAGCGCGATGCTCTTGCATCAGCAGCACTCAGCTGTTTCACTCGAACATTTGGCCTCACCATGAAATCTGTGGTTAAGGACAGAAAAGTAGTGTTTGGATTCCAATTGAACCACTATACGGCCCCCCTCCCCGCACCTCCATCATTCTTGTTACGCCTTTCGTCCCTTCCGTCTGTCCACTTTTGCTTTCGCCTCAACAAACGGCCTGTCCTCACGCTCACTCACACCTCTCGTATGAGGGGCTGCAGAGGCCATCAAAGTCCAGATCGATCCCCTTGTCGTCATTCCGTGCGGAGGTTATTTCGGTGGGCATCCAATCTGCGCCCGCTGTTGTGTTTGAGCAAGATGGAAACATGGCCAGAGTTTGTTAACACTGAAAGGGGGGAAACATCAAAGCTGAGACAGAGAGGGGTGGCCTGCGTGGGGGGAGGAAAAAAAAAAAAAGGGGGGGTTAAGAGCAGCCACCCCACGAGCCCGTCGGTACCCGCCGCCAGCTCACTGCCCCGTCTCTCGTGAAATGAGCACTTTCACAGTCAGTTAGTCTTTAAGTAATAGATATATTGAGTTCATCCCTTGTAACGTTAGACAACTAATTTATTATTTCCCCCCCCCCCCCCGTCTTCCTCTCACCATTTGCGCGCCCCCCCCCCTCCCCCTTCCTCCTCTGCCACCTCTTCCTCCTCAGCCATTGTGTCAATTTCCCTTCATTCCACATCAACAGAGGATTATGAAGGTTAAATAAACTCTGTGAAAATAAATGAATATTGGCCATAACCTCGTCCCCCGTCGGCACCCTCCTCTCGTCTCCCCGCCACCCTCGTTGCCTGGAGAAAAGAGAGGGTCCAGTCCAGGCTATCTGGCAGCAGAATGAATGATCCTATTTATGTTAATGCAAACATGAACGTTACACAGGTTTTTCCCCTGATAAGGCGATAGGTTAATGAAATGCTCATTTCATTTTACCAGTTGTTTTCTCTGTGAAGTTCCGATAAGTAGCAAACCAATGAAGCTTGTAATTACAATCTTACAGAAACCCGGCCAATCTGTGTATAAATCGCACCATCCAATTACAAGATGTAATAATTTTGCAGTCAAGCTGGTAATGAGGTCTAATACTCATGCATGTGATAATCCCCCCTGGATGCTGACTCTATCAGATGTTAGCTTTGTAATTATATGAGCTCAAGGAAAAAAAAAAATCATTATTTCATGTTCAAGTAGAAAATGAGGTTGGTGGGAAGTTAATTTTCTCTATGCTCTGTGAAGCGTAGACAAGAATTTAATGATTTAATTACAGTTGTTAGGCCTTTTTTGCGAGGGGCTTAAATTGAGCTAAGCATTTTTCATAGCCCCGACATCAAGAGTCGGAGAACATCAAAGATTATGACAGCGTACAAAGCGATGGCCCATTTTTTATTTGTTGCCTTTCCTTTCTATTAATTTCCAATCATCCCCCTTCTCTCCTCTTCCTTTCTTTCTTTTCCTCCCATCCTCAGCGAAAGAGAGCATTGTGTCAGGGACACTCGGGTCCCGCCGGATAAAAGCGACATCAACAATTATTAACCGCTCTGGCTTTCACCAGCAGCAGCTAATCCACTGTATGTGAATTTGTCATATCAGATTACGTTGACAGTCATGGTGCAGCCCAGAAAAGAAAGCATCCTCCTGCTTCCTTTTTTCTTTTCTTTTTTTTTTTGTAACTTCCCACCTTTTTGGAATTAAAAAAACAAAAACCAAAAAAAAAAAAAAAAATGCCTATGAGTGGTGTCTGTAGTGCTCTGATTTCCATATGAAGTTTATAAGTGAACAAAGAAACTGTAAATCCGTTCTCAAGAGTAATTCCTAAAAAATAAGTAATTGAACTTCACAGAGACGGTAAGTATTTGCTAACGTACGTGTGTCTGACTTTTGATAGAAAATTCACAATGATAGATGTTTCTTGTTCACCGTTTGTTGTATAGTTTATAGTTTTTAAGATGGTGGGCATTTTGTTGTGGGATGATAACAGCTGTAAAATGATTTTGCCAACCAACCTTTAACTACCATCCATCCGTTCTAATCGCCTCCCCGGTGCTTTCTCCCCCACCCCGCCACCCCTCCCTCAACTGGTGTCCCCAAGCTCCTCTCTTGACCCTTCTAATCCCCATCCATCTCCACGCTTTCTCCGCGCTCGGCCATGTCCTGTAAAACACGGAACGCGTTGCCGCAGTGTTGTGACCCGCGATTGCGGACAGCTTCACGACAGGTTTTGCGGGCCTTTTTTCTGCCCCGGTGTCCAGTCTGCCTCCATCTGCCACAGCTTCGCCGCAGTCCCACTGGGGGAGAGGGGGCTAATTCTGGAGTCAATTAGCAGAAGGGCGGCTTTTGTTCTCTGGCTGGCTCCCGTGGGCCCTATCTGCTTCACTGCCCCCACTTCTCTCTTCCATTTCAATGATTCTCACTTTCTGTATCATTTATTTGTTCACAGGTTTGGAACTCACTGCTGGTTTTATTCATATTGTTATTCTTACCCCCTATGTTCTATGCTTGAATCCATAAATCCATTTGTGTCCCTCATCCATTTCGAGGCCAGGCCCATCCTGGCTCAATGACATTTGTGACATTGTTGGCCAAACAGTGTCACTGGCAATCGTGGGCCACAGAAACCGATTCAATTCTTGGTTGATTATCACCCAACAGATTTTTATGAACCCCATCAAAAGTATACGTCATAATGTATTACAATACAATCCGCAATCTGTCTCTACTGTGTTTGTGGTATTCTAGATTATTTTTATAACACTTGAGTTTACAAAAATGGTATCGTGTGCCTCACGATATCAAAGTATACTTACTGTGGAGCCTGTGCAAATTATTATTTATTTTTTGTCATATTCCTAATGTACACGATTCACAATTTCCCAAGATATTCAGTGGACGGTGTAAATTCTTTTGCCAAAAACCAAGCCATGCCAAACACAAAAGTTTAAAAAAAAAAAAAAAATCATAAAAAAATAATTCAACAAAATACATTTTACAAGGAACGTGTCAACCCGGTTCGCAGGTTGAATACCGGACCCGCCTGTGTGAAGTTTGCATGTTCTCCCCGTGCCTGTGCGGGTTTTCTCCTGGCACTGCAGTTTCCTCCCACATCCCAAAAACAATGCAACATTAACTGGACACTATAAATTGCCGCTAGTTGTGATTGTGAGTGCGGCTGTTTGTCTCCATGTGCCCTGCGATTGGCCGGCGACCAGTTAAGGGTGTACTCTGCCACCTGCCTGTTGACAGCTGGGAAAGGCTCCAGGTCTCTCACAACCCTTGTGAGGATCAGCGGCTAAGAAAATGGATGGATGGACATTTTACAAGGAAAAAAAAGGTTCATAGTTTGCAGTAATACATTGATTTGTTGTATGTTTAAGCGTTTAAAACATGTTTAATGACATAGAAAAATGGGGATAGTTGCTAAGAATCAGGGAAGGCTCATTGAGGTTTGAAATATGTACAAATAATACAGCCAAAATGTGATCACCACAAATTTGGTGTATTATAGTAGGTGGTCTGGAAGCCAACCTGCACAATGAACCAGCGATGAGTACATCTTCAACTACAGTAGTTTCGTTGCATTGATCAATTTGAGCTGACTTTATTACGAGAAGCGAATTGTGTAGTTGATCTCCTTTTATAATCCACATTAATATTGAATGTAGTATAAACCGTTGGAAGAGGCTCGTGGTTCATCGACAATCTTGCATTTCTAGTTTTCTAGGAATCCTAGGATATTATCACATTGGCAAAATTGATTTTTTTAAATGTTTTATCAATGCTGTACCAACCTTAGCCATTAATGAGATCAAATATTGGAAGATTCACTTGTGTGTTAAGAGATTCCGACTTTTTGGAATACTATATTGAGAAAAAACCCCACTAACGAGAGAACTCCTCCGTGTCCCTTTTCTCTTTTGATCTATGTGACACCCGCTGGGTCTTACCCTTCTGTTTTGGTTGAGTTTTACCTTGCCCTACTGCGCTGTGGCTGTCTCAAGTTAATAAATCATTTTGGCGTAATGAAATATTCAAAGGGGGAGGGTGTGAGGCAAGGCCAGGTTGGAGAATCTCTTACAGTTTCACGGCATGACAGTGTGTTCCACACGGGTCGTCCTTCTTCTGGAGCTGCGCCGTGTTCGGGTTTTTGAGTGAGTTTGTGCGTGGGTGTGTGTGTGTGTGTGGCCAGGGTTCAGGAGGATGGCCCGTGTCACTCTAATAGTCTAGAATTACACTTGTATCAGTGTCACTAGCATATGGGGTCTATGTATACCCTTAGGCCCGTCACATCCCCTTCCACCTTCCACTGTCATGGTATTTAAAATGATTCCATTCCAGGCAAGCTACGTTTGACAGAAAAAGTGAGAGGCTGTGTGTTTCTCGCCTTTAGCTCAATGACAGCACTGCAGCCGCTCGAGGCGCCTGCCACCGAGCAGCCAATCGAATGATATTTTACGGGATAATGATGGGGAAGGGTTTGCCGCCTTAGTAAAGGATTCTAACCCTTTTTCTCTTTATGTCTCCCTTGAAGCCCGGCATTTTTTTTTCCCTCCTGCCTTCCACAAATTGCCATATGTGCTGATGGTCAACAGACGATTTCCATCTCAAGGTTGAAGTTATTTTAATTTAATGGAAGGATGTGGGTTCTTCTTTTTTTTTTTTTTTTTTCTTTGTGGTTGAAAACGCGATTCAGCGCGAGTGCCAAAACATACTTTGAAATTCTGTACCTCCAGCATCAAACAGCAGCAGTGCCCTGAGGTAAATTAGGCTTCCAGGGGTTAAATAAGGTATGAAATAGTGATGAATTACAGTATCCTGCACCTCACCTCCAAATCCCGCCTTTCCCCCAATTGATTCCCATCCCGTAGATCCTCTCACCGGCTCAGCATCGCAGTCCCCGCACCCTCTCATCCTCTCTTGTGATGCCTTTCACCAGACCTTGATCCTCTCTTCTGCCAGACCTCCACCTCCCACCATACTTCTTTTTCCTGATAACTCCTTCTGACATCACATCTATCCATCCCAACACGCTCAGACAATGCATTGGCTTGCTGCGGCACCACGTGTGCTCGTGTCCCTCTGGAGAGAAACTTCACACTTAGTAATGTGGAAAAAGGCATGGATAAAAAGGCTTACGTGAAACTATATGAAGTTTGACAAAGTGGACAAATTCCAATTTTGCCCTTTTTACACATCCTTTGTATAATCCAGAACCATAAGTGAAGGCTCCTCTAAGTCATGCATTTTGTCTTTGTAATTGAATAGCCCTTCAAACCCACATTCTGCTGTACATGTACAGGTCAAAAACCTCCTAAAATGGCTGTACAATAACAACTGAAATGACAAATATCATCCAATAACCAAGTCCGTTTACGTTGTGGTTCCTTAGATTGTAGCATTTGATATACTTTGTACATATATATATATAAACCATCCACTTATCCCCACAAGGGTCACGGGAGTGTTGGAGTCTGTCCCGGCTATCATCAGGCAGGAGGCGAGGTACACACTGACACATAGAGAGAGGCAACAGTCAAAATGCTAACTTCACATAGGCGGGGCCGGGATTTGAGCCCCGGTCTCTGTGAGGCTAACGCTCTGACCAGTTGTGCCACCGTAAATAGTCTATATATATATATATATTATATATATATATATATATATATATATTTTTTTTTTAAAGCCAGACAATCAGTTTGTTCACAACTAATCTAAAAATAAAATAAATCACCTGGATTTCTTACTGCCAAAAGTCAGAAATACTTTTATTCGCCAAGTATATGTCGGGGACGAACAAGGAATTTGTCTCCTGTAGTTGGAGCCGCTGTAATAAAACCTAAATAACGACAACCAATTGAGATGTAAAGACATTGCGAGACAAAGCAATGAAGATCGTGAGTAATTTGCCAATGATGGAACTTTTGTTTTTTTGAGGTGGGGGGGGTTGAGGAGAGTGACACTTGTCTAAAGGATGCAGAGTCCTCTAACATTTAGAGCAGTTAGAATGACCGTTGTGCCAAGGGTGCAAAGTCTTCAAGGAATGTATGCAGTTTAAAGTGACTAAACCTGGGACAATGTCGATTAAAAAGATTTTAGTGGGAATGGTTTTCTACCAGACACAGAACATTTCTTTTTGAAACACTGTATGAAAGTACACTAAATTCTCATGACAGCTCTTTAATATAAAACTCATATTGAGCTGCAGAAATGGTCTCATTCTCTCTCCCACACACACACACACACACACAAACACGCGCAAACAATGATGACTTACCCCCTTTCTGATTGGCTGTTGCTTGTGTGTTTTGATGATATGAACGTTGACCACATTTACATGCAAATCGAAGTTCCAGATGAATATTGTCCACATACTGTATGAAGACGAAGGAGGACTGCATGGTAATATGCTATTATAGCTTTTAAACAAATTTACCAAAGTTTGACGCTGATTTTGCACGGTCACAGCATAAGAAATTATGTCGGTATGATGGCAACTTGCTTTTCCAATTGGGATACAAAATCATCAATTTCAACTGTCATTTCTCGTAATGACCCAGGTTAGACAGACTAAATTGAAGATTCGGCTTCTTGCTATTTTTACACCTCAACCTTGGAGGATGAAGGAGCGAACATGGTGTTTACACACGCTTTACTAGATGAGAAATAGCAGGACCTAATATTTACAGGAATGTGATTGGGAGCGGAAGCATAAGAAAGTGTGGATGTTCATGCATTCGTGAAAATGGTTCCGTTGTTTTCTGTGAAAATCCCAACACTTTTAGAAGGAGTATTTTTCCATGTTGGGAAAAATAAACTGGTTGTGACGGGAAAACAAATTCAAGGTGGTATTTCTCTCGGGGTTAATGTCGAGTTCTTCCCTTTTCTTATCGGGGAAAAAAAAAAAAAATCTGTGCTGTATATTTCAGGGATGAGAATGACCAATTTGGAAAAACACTGAAAATGTCTGTCTGGGGTGGGAGGTGTTGGGCTTCCTCCTGGATATTTTTTGCTCCTATCGGAACACGGAGTGCACAGCACTTTGCCGGGAATGTCAATTTTTTGTATGTGTTCGGTTAGACATGTTGATACCGTTTTCGGTCCCATCTGCACGGTTACACTTTTTTCAAGCCATGCCCGTCTGAAACAGTTTTTGATTCCAGCATCCTTGTCAATTGCCCTCGCTCGAACTTCATCCTTTTTTTTCAAACACTTTCGCCATCGTAAAACTTTGAACACACCGTCGCTATCTAAGTCCCAGGCGCCATTACTTGGCTAACTAACAAGTTACACTGCGATTTCTGAGAACCGAAAAAACATGTACATGGCAATGGTGAAACTCGATTAACCACTAACACGACTGGATTGTTATACTGTATAACTCTTTTGTCCAATCGAGCAATCTGCCGCAAACTAGTTTTAATGTTTATGTCGCAAAATGCAAATATTTACACTACCGAGCAAGTTAGAACGGCATATGATAGTCGTGCTTGTGCTAGCACTAAGCTGAACTTGCAGCTCGGGGCCCACAACCGAAAGGCAGGCGCACGATACCCTACCCCCCTGAAATTTTCTCAACGGATTTGCGCTTATCTCGAGAATGGTCATTTTGGTCTGAAAAAGCCGGAAATCCGCCGTTCGGCGGAATATTCTCATCCCAGATATTTGCCAGCATTTTGATGAAAGCTCGAACTTGTGCCGCTCCAATCAAGTGCTGGTTCTACAAATCACTGAGACATTTTCAAGCAATGGCTGCTGGTCATTCGAGGGCGCTAGGGTGCCGCCCCACCACCGATGAGTCACCTTGGAAGCAACACAAGTTAAACAATGAACATGAAACATGATAATAAAAATATTATCTATTAATTGATGAGAAGGCTAAATCGCATACAGTTGAAGATGCGTAAAAGTGATTATGTTAGTTCTGTCGTCTCATTTTTTGTATGCAACTTCCGGCTTGGGTCTCAGGTCGTTTCTTCATTGACCCTGGATAAGATTAGGACCTTGTACAATTCAAAAGTTACTGCTTTGCTACAGTGTTGAGTTACACTCCCTGTTACGTTTTATATATATAATTTAATCTTTGAATTGGTTGTGTTGTACCTGAATGACTTCAATAAATAAAAGTTTATGAACTACTTCCTAAATACCGCAAACGTGAACTGAACTTAGTTTGTTTATGCCTGATGAGCAGAATTGAGAATATGCTCATTGTGGCGTCAAAGAAGATTTTTTTTTTTTTTAATCAAATGACAGTTAATTTTCATTCGAGAGTGCTAAATTTTGTTTGGGACCTTCAGACAAAACCCGTGTGAACACGATTCACAGATTAGGGTGAGGCGTCTTCAAGGACACTGCGTAAATGGGAGTGCAAGTGTCCTCTGGGGGTTCTTTTGTAATATGGTACATCATTGTCAAAAATGATAAGGCCGACCAGGAAAATGATTCTTTGTATTGGAATGCTTTAGTTAAAAATTGTACAGGATGACACGGTCACGATGTGGAATTTATTGGTATGTAGTATCAGACGAGTGAAATATTTTGTACATATAGTCAGCTACAGTTGCAACGCATGCAAAGTTATCAATGTCCTTTCACCTTCATGCCTTTCGTACTGCGTTGCGCGTATTTGTTCGTACATTTGGCACAAAAATAATTTTTAATTTAATTCCTCATTTTAAAGGCCATTCAGGCAACACGTTCTTCGTCATGGTTTCGGCTACTAATGTGTACTGACTGGGTGAAATAAAGGGAAAATCAAATGCCAGTCATAAGTGGAATAGCCCATCATATTGAGAAGGAAAAAAAGAACTATGAACTTCTTAGAATGCTGTACTTAGTTCAAAAACTTGAATTATAATCTATGAATAGAACTCATTCATTTTTGGAACAGTGAACAGAACTTTAAACTTGACTAACTTTGCAGAGAAAAGGAACTTTCCCAACACTAGCGAAGGTCATTGGAAAAAAATATATGGTGTGAAAAGGTTTTTTTTTTGTTTTTTTTTTAAACACATTTGGACATCCATAAGGGCGAACTGCATTGTAATATCAACCGGACTAATTTGGCAAAAAAAAAAAAAAAGTGATTTTTTTTTTTTTTTTCTATTTTATCTTGACAAGGTTCAAATTGAGATTGCAGGAACTTAAACTCAACGCTTCGGAGAATCAATTCCACTCTAGTGCACCAAGACAGATGATCGTGGTAGTGCAGGCTCCTTCTTATTAACTGACCGTAGGGTATAGGGGGCGCTCACCTGGCTTTTCCGTGGGGATCATGAACGTGTCTTGGCTTTCACTGATTATGGCAGCGGGCGGACGGTGGATAGTTGAGTGCCTCTCGTAAAAGGATCAAAGAGAAATGAGGAGGATATTCCAGACTTCTTCATTTGATAAATGATTGTGTATCCAGGAAGACACACCCAACCAAACAAAAGGCTGTTTTTGTAAATGAGATCGCTGTCTTCGGTTAATTAATCTCCCAGACCTCGTCAAACTACCAGGTATAAAGGAAACATTAGCTGACAAATAGGCTTCTCAAGCAAGGCTGAGATAAAGGGGTTCGATAATGAGTTACTAATCAGCCGCATCAGTTAAGTCCATCAGACCTAATTTCCCTAAAATCAAAATAGCGTGCACATGGAGCTAATCTGTTCATTTCTTTTTGGAAATTAATTTCCCAAAGCAGAGGTTCACGCCACACTAATAAGGCATAGACGCATGCATGTAAGCACCCCGTCGAATGCCCCTCCCCTTCTTTCGCTCACTGACAGATTAAAAGGTGTTATGAGCCGTGGACTGTGGAACAAAGAGAACGCGATAAGTAGATAAGGAGTATACTCATAAGGAACCGTAGCTCCTTGAATAATGAGGCTCCCAAAGCTTAGGCGAATTAGCTCCAGCTCCTTTTCGTTTGCTTTTCTGCATATTTTATGTGGTAATTGCTGTCACGTCCCAGTCTTGTCTTTTAGTCTCCCGGCTGTTTTACTAGTTGACCAAAAAAAAACAAAAAATGTGTACATTGCATATCGTGCATACTGTCTTGATGCAGGTGGCTTCAGGTTTTGTTTGCTTGCTTTCTACTCTTAATGACGTTGAACGGTAAGCTCGAAAAGTTCTTTTCTTACCCAAATGACAGTGTTGTACGAGTACTTGCATTCCGACCGGAATGGCATAGCTTGACTTGCTACCGACTGACTTTTGAAGCTCTAAACCCTCCAATGACGAGTGTGACACCACCAGCTGCAAATGAGACAAATTCTCGAACATGCTTAACTACATCAAATCTGTCCTCTGTACTTGAGTGTTGCTCCAAAAAAAAAACCCAATTAGCTCCACCGTTCGTTGAATAGCTGCGAACCAGAGTTATAAAAGGGAGAAGTATTTGGCTGTCTCAAGTGCTCTAATTGGCTCAGCATGTCGTTCTTAAAGATCTGCTTGGTCTTTGTTAAACTGACAAATTTAAAGAGAGAGAGAGAGAATAAGGACAAGTTAAGAGGGAGAGCCCATTAGCCCTTTTAATGCAATAAGATGCCAAGTCCATCTCAAATTTCTCATTCCATTTTCCTGAAACAAGTTTCGTGGCCTTTTGTTGGGTCCAGTGCTGGCTACAGCAAATCAAGAGTATGTATATCAAAGTATTAACACGAAATTACGTCAAGTCGTTAAAAAACAAGTGAGTTTTGTTTTGTACTCTAATGGAAATTTGGGAACTTCTCAGAAGTTAAATCCAAAATTTAATTCCATGCTTCATGATAAAATGATGAATAAAAAAAAAAAAAAAAAAAAAAAAAAAGTGCTGTCCAGTGATATTCTTTTGCACACGATGAGGCGTATAGAGGATGTAATTTATTCCCTTACAAAAACCAGCAATTTGAACCAACTTTCAGCTTCAAAAATAAATCACGATGTCCGCCTTTAATTCGTTCCGACCCGCCAATGTAAAGTGAGACAATATTGCACGAAAGAGAAGAGAAAGCTCTAAAAGCTCCATGGTCAGCCAAAGTCCAGAGAGAGCACGGCTAATGTGACACACCGAGGTCTAATCTTCTTAGTGGGGCGAGATGAAATGAGTATCTATTACGGAATCAACCCCCAACCTGGTCTTTCCCACACCAAGACTTCAGCTCAATCACACTTTCTTCTTCCCCCTCTTCTACTATCCACCACCACCACCTTCTTTTTTTATAAATTGAGAGCCAGTACGAAGACAATTGCATGACTGACACAAAGCCCAAAGCTAATCAGGTACAAGCCGGCGAAGAATTGAAATAGTATTTTTTGTCGGTTGATTTCATGATTGCATCCCTTCAAAAATATTACGGCTTTATTATAATTTGTCTACTGGGTTGCCAGTTATACGTCTTCTCGGTCCAGAAAAGGCTGTTCGAAAAAAATGGTCTCTTCCTCCGTGCAGCAGGATTAGTAGCGGTTAGCACGTCTGCTCGCTGTCTGTCAG
Organism: Syngnathoides biaculeatus; assembly: GCF_019802595.1. NCBI lineage: Eukaryota > Metazoa > Chordata > Actinopteri > Syngnathiformes > Syngnathidae > Syngnathoides > Syngnathoides biaculeatus. The sequence goes on from NC_084644.1 coordinate 2,153,531, forward strand.
AGGGGAGATTTTAAAATACACCCGTTAGTTTAGGACCAAAATATATCACACTTCCTCATTGAGTATGAACCATAGATCATTCCTTTCAAGAAGATTATATTATCTGTAATTTCACTTTAACTTTAATACTATTCCACGCCCGCTTGTTTATGTTTCCATGTCCGAATGATTGTTTGTGATGTGTCTTTTACCTGCCTGCTTTTGTTCATATGTTTCAATGCTCCCCAAAGTCAAGATTTGTGTTTGAATGTCATCTCGGGTCCTTCTGTGTGCGTATTCCTGCTCCCTCCAGCATGTCCAAAAGTGACTTTCACCAACCTCACGCTCGAAGTCAGCTCCTGTCGTCAAAGTGATTTGAAAAACAATTGCATAGTTTAATCGCATCACACATGGCCTTAATATGTTAGTTCAGCCTCGCTGAATTAACCGTGAAAATCAGTAAAATGATCTTGTGCCATGGGCGCAACTACAAATTTTGAGGCGGTTTCATTTGGCATTTGCTGTTGTTATTGACTGTCATGGAGTGGGCTGACACATTTCTTGACGCATCGGAGGTGGTGATGGTGGTCCTTTAAATATGAGGAAAGCTGCCAGTGACTAACTGGCGTCAGGGGACCTCCGCCAGCCCGGATGGTCAAGGGCAACCCGCTGCTGCGGCGGCTGCCACCACACGAACATTTATTTCCAACTCGAAACAAAAAAAGGACGTATTCAACAATCACGACCAGTGGGGGCTTTCGAGTATGCGTAAAAATATGGACAAATGTGCATACTTCAGCCACATATTTTTAAATTTGATGAATAACATCATACTGTACTTCCATGGTCTTTTCAGCGACTTAAATGTTCCGTCCTTCGAACAGAACACCTAATGTCCATTTTTATCTGAAAATTACACTGGAAGTCCTGAATTAAACAGATCTAAACTCTCCAGCCTGCGCGCAATTCCTGCATTCTCCAGGGGGAACAGCCTGTCCTTAGCAAAGCAGACTAATGTTAATTCCCTCCAGTGAGCACAGGTCTGACCTCTAGACTTCTTGAGCAGAACACACACACATGCACACACTTACTTGCCGCACACAAGCACACTCACAGACTGCGTCTACTCAGAAGGTCACAGAGCAGATGACACCAGCCTGTTCCCTGTTTCACTTCGATTGGCCCATCTTTTCTCCTTCATTACCGCACACAGCTGTGAATAAGAGAGTGTGTGTGATTGTGCAAGTGTGTGTATGTGTGTCTGTTTACTCACTCGCCGAAATGGCTAAGTGCTGTTAGTGCAGTTTTTATCAGCGAGGCCACTGGTGAGACTCAGGGGAACAGACCAGTGCTATCTCTCTCTCGCTCTCCCGCGTCCCTGCCCTGAAAATTGATATTGAACATGGAGGGAGAGAAGGGGAGGAATCTCTCATGCTGGTAGCAATTAGCTAAAAAAGGATTTGCAACTCTGTGATTCATCACATCAGAGATCGAAGTTCCTTTGTTTGTTTTCCTGCTTTTCTCACTTTTTTTTTTTTATTTGTTCACTCACATCACCTCAAACTTAGCTCACACAGGAGGCCTTTTTTTTTTTTTTTTTCACAAAATAGTCAATAGTGAAGCGACTTAAAAATGGTTGGCGACTTGGCAACACATTTTACTGAATTTGGTATAACATGGTAATTCTGAGCCAAAGCTAACTAACAAAATGAGCAATTAGCGTAATGGGGCTTTAACATTTTAAATGAATTTTCACTGAACATATTACATACCACGACAACAGGTTCAGATACTACTTCTTCAATTACCCCCCCCCCACTCCCACTTCGAGAAAATAAAAATGAGAAGAAAGCAACACAAAAATAGAATGAATTGCAATTAGTCAGAGTGGGTCGGTTATTGGTAGCAAAAGATTTGAAACTTAATGTACTTATTTACTGTCATCTACTTCATCAGTTCCGATACCTTTGCTCGTGCAAAATGTTGGTTTTGCACAAGCAAAGGTATCTTTCCAGTCTTTTAAGTTGTGTATGAGATCCAAATGTACCGTAAATACTTGGAAATAAAAGCTCATTCCTTGTTGCATTCATGTTTCAAACCCCAAATTTGAAGCTACAACAAAATTCGAGGAATCGGTTTTCCTAGTCTCAATACCTGCGGACATAAAATTGTGGAGTGTAAAACAGAAATGAAGTCAACTTGTAGGTTTGCACACTGTCAGAAGGATTAGGGAAGAAACAGTCACCGAGTGGAGCGAAAAGGGAAACCGAACAAACTCCCAGTAACAAACTCAAATGTGTCTTATTTGTGGCAGCCTGCATGGCAACGTTTCGTGTGTGCGTCACAAATACCAACCAGACCTCAAAGTTGCCACTACAGAAAAGAGGCATTCATATAATTAAAACAAAAAAAAAAAAATCTAAACTTAATGTTCTGAGTGATACGAAAAGTCAGTTTTGCCTATTCCAACATCAACTTAATAAAAGCCGCACAACCTATCCTGAGAATGTGTGCAATGTATGCTTGTTTGGGCTAACTGTTTATGCAAGTGGTGAGGTCAAAATGGCCTCAGGGTGAGGGCATCACCTCGTTGGGAAGCAGGTATGCAGTCTTTTCATTTGCAAGAGACTTATAACGTTGGTTAAAATAAACATGACATGACATGCTCTCATCTTTAATTGAAACAACAGGAGATCCATTTATCATACAATTCAAAGAGCATAGATTACAATCAATAATACATTTGAAACCAAAAATTCTGATAATATACAGGAATCAAAGTTTGACTGTGCAGCTAAACACAGAGTGCTCCCCATGTTTACCTCGATCTAAATATCAACATCCGCAAATGCCCACACGCAACACAAAAAAACGACAACAACAACAAAAAAAAAAAAAAAACCCTCATAAAAGGTACACATGGCAGCAGGGGATGCTTGTGCCGGCCAGCACGCATCCACAGTTTAAAACCTGAGCCGCAGCCATTAATAGCGCGGGAGATGACGGATGAGTTCATATGCCATGCAAGCAGCCCTAGACAATGGCTTCAGCCTGATGACAGATTGCCGGACCATAACCCAGTTAATGTTAAACTCATTCTTGCTGCTCAATTTCACAAGTGTAATTCTATTCAGCTGTGCCGCAGTGTCCTCGCCTGTCGGTGAGGTGTCGGAGTGTGCTGTGGAACTCCCAATCCCATCCTCCGGTAATGATTCCCCTGCTCTGCTCTATTGTATTGTTTTCTGCATAATCAGGTTGGTAGTCAAGGCTTTAGGTGACACAGCCATCTGTCAAGTTCATTTGCTCTGTAAAATGCAAAGGAACAACGGTCGGTCCGAGCGGGAGTCTATCTGTCATCAAATAGGTGAGCGTTGTTTACGGACAGTACAGGGGCGTAGGCTTATGTTGTTTTTTTTTTTTTTTTTTTAACTAAACCCTGTGCACATCACAATGACGCCTGTTTTTGCACGTATAGTACACTCGGCGTGTAGCAGAGTAGTTGTATTCGCATATTGCTTTATGAGATCTATAATTAACACCATGCACTGCTGTCCATCTGGTACACTGAGGCAACTGTTTGTAGGAGAAGGCTTTTGCTCCCCACATGTAGATTTGCTTGTGTCATGATCTGCTCGCTTGGGCTCGGAGAGTAGCAAGTGTTTGTCGGTGTCGGGACTCGTGCGATAATCATCCGCAGTTCTGTTGACGTTTTGGTCTTGTTTGCTTGCACGCGGTCTGCTTTAGGAGTCATGCCCACCATCACCTCAGCCATCTTGATTATTGGAATCCATGCATCTAATATGGCCCACTCAAGCCAGACCCACGGTTCTCGATGCAGCACCTCATTTAATATAGATGATTTTTAAACGGTATATCTTGGTATTACGCGGTTAACACAAGTCCTCGATAAAGTCTGTTGATTTGAGTAAAGTTTGATCAATGCGGTCAAGTAGGTTGAGAATTGTTAGGAGCCCAGAATACGTTGCCATCAAAAGGGAGCTTGTGATTTGAAGTTGGCCTGCCTTTGTCATGTGTATAAGACAAAAACAGACAGCTACAAACAGGTTGTTGGTTGAAAGGTGAGTGTGCAACTGATGGGCTTTATTTTTATTTTTTTTAAAGGATTTTAGAATTTCAAAAAGTGACGGAACAAGGCCCATAATATTGGTTATAAAGGTCAAAAAGGAGGCTACACAGGTGGATAGGAAGACGTTTGAGTCTGGATTTGGAGGGCTTGGATTTTCTTTCACGAGTTCCTGAATTTCATTTATTGTTTAAAGTAGAAGATGGACTTGGGAAGACGTGAGTCAGGTGGGCTGGACTGAAAGTGATTCACCCAGGCAGGTTTTGGTGAATGGTTTTAATTTCACAATTGAAGATTATTGTGAAATTACTCCATGTTTAACACAAGGGGTCATATATATATATATATATATATAGAAATTTAAGTGCACTAAACACCTCAAGGTATCAGTGTAGTAAGCAGGAGTGGCAGTCAGACTCGCCTTGAGTTGATACTTACATTGATCTTAACAGCCACACCTTGATCACGTTCAAAAACAGAAAATGTTATGCTTTCATGCAGGAATTAATCTTTGATATTTTTTTATTCCCATGTACCAGTAAATCAGGAGAAGGTCCATCATACTGTCTGAAGGTGCTACGATAATTAGCACTCTCCCAATTCAAATACGAAAGCTGCCATTAACAATACAACTACCAGTTTAGTCGGTACCTGTACATCGATAACTCGCCTTTGTTTCTAAAGCAATTAGCTTAAAGGAGAATATACACACTTCAGTGTATAGAGATTGCTAATTAGGCTCAAATGAACAAGCAACCCTGGAGGAAGCAAAGCAGAAAAAGGCACAAAAACTGCTGCGCGAACTCTCATCTGAGGTCAAGCCTCGTCCAGAACTCCGTACTGCTTGCTTTCTTTGGCCAAGAATTGGTTTAACTCGACTTTCTGTCATTTCATTGCCCATCAGCCACAAGCAACATCAGTGTAATAAATTAACATGCTACTGCAAGTATAAAATAACCACAAATGGGTAAATTCCTAAAAATTCCCAACTATGAAGAAGCAGGGCACCACTGCGTATGCGACTGTGACGACTGAAAGTACTGCAGGGACAGGTGTGTTTGTCTGCGTGAGGTCGACGGAAATGCAGGGTTAAGCTCGCCTGTATCTTTTCTGCTGAGCTTCTCTGAGCCATCCCACGGCTTGAGTGAAAAGGGTGAGTGCTTACATCATTCAAAGGCATTTATCTGTGTAGGGCGCTGGGGAGCAGAAGCATCATCACAAGCAGCCGCTAATGGTTCTCTCCGGATCCAGAAAAATCTCTCTGCTGCTCGACCCAGTGCATCCAGGCCAAATGCTGTGGGCACTACCGAGCTGCAGCCGGGGCCAAATCTCACCCCGGTGAATTTGGACCTTGCCAGGTTATTGCAAAAGGCAACCGTGGCCATCCAATACCCTCCTAGATGATCTGAAGTGACTCCCATGACCACCGTTCATGCCAGGGAAACCGGTGCCAGGTGTAAATAGGGACGGGGCTATGTGTGGTCGATGTTTTGGTCTCTGGCATGCATCCCTTCATTTTAAGCGTTCATTCTAGCTCACACACAAGCGACCAACTGCAGGCACCCACACGTCCAAACTTATTAACATGCATTTGCAACTACATGCTCATACATACAATAAGAGGGAGGTCTCATTCGCAAAAAGACACACACTTCCAACCACTGCTACGCTAGCTGCAATGAAGCCTGAGGAAAATGGCACTGATATTTCCCCTTTTCAGATTGGGGGGGGAAATCATGTTGTTTGGGCCATAAATGCACAATTAACATATTGATTTTCTTTCCTCTAAATTGCTGCGGATCTCTTACAAATTGCATGTTGAGCTTTGGTCCAGTCGGAATGAAATGCGCCGGTATATGCGGGGTTGGGGGGGGGGTGGCACACAAAACAATTTTGCACGCCGAGCGCTCTCATGTCGAGGGAAAGCTGGGAGGATAGAAGTTGATGTGTCATATTTTTATAGACAGAAATACTGTATCTGCCATCTACAGTGTGTACTGTTTTAACCTCGTACCTACTTTCCACAACTCCAAGATGTTTGGTACCTTTACTTTTATTGTTGTGGTGTACACGCTGGATATTTGTCTTTTGCGAACAAATGTAAACAGTGTGAAGCTGCAACTCATTTTGTTAACTAGGTTTCCTGTACGCTTAGCTAATGCAGGCCAAAAGATGAATTCTATTACCTGCATGGCTGAGTATCTGTAGCATTACATGAAAGAGTGTTGCATATTCTGTGTTTCGCCAATTCACCTTATATGATTCTCAACAGCACACAAGTGTGGCTATTCAGGAATATTGGCATGATTTTATCATTACGTGCTTCTTTCAAAAATATATAAAATCGTTACTTCTTGTCCACTGTCTGAGTGCGTTCCTCAGTCCAGTATGCTCAAGCCCCTCCCCTGTTGTGTTACAGGTAGCAAAAGTCTTTTTCAATTAGTCATAATCATCACTCACAGTCAATGATTGTGCTAAAGGGTAACTTCCAGTCTACGAGGGGGCCTTCGGAGCTAATGCACTGATTCAGCTCGTGTCGGCCAACTTCTCTGTCTGCTGAAACCAAAGCAATTTATTCGTCGCCCAAGGCTCTTTTGGCATGAGCCCGTTGAGTGAGCTAACAGAGACAAAGATAGAGAGACGACAAGGGACGGGTGAGAGACAACGAGAGAGAAGTGTTCACTCTCTCTCTCTCTCTCTCTCTCTGAGATTTAATCAGAGACATCTGTGCAAAGGCAGGCATCTTTTCCTCAGAGGAGACTTAAGCGGTGTCTTAGTTTGGGGGGCTGCGTTTGAAGTGCAAGGGAATTATCACTTTCTTCCAATAACAGTGCCAAGGATGGAGGGAGAATGAGAGAGTAAGCATAGATAAACAGCAAATCTTGTTAATCTGCTTCATCCTGGTATACTGGGGCGTGCTCCAGACACATGAGAAGTAAATCCAATCAGCAGACAGGAAAGGCACACAGCTGACCAATCAGGTTGCCTTCTCACTGGACAAATAGACGAGACTAGAGGATATAAAAAAATTTAGCCTCTAAATAATAAGAAGTTTACACGTATGCAATGGTTAAAAAAAAGACAACTCCACCGAGATCACTGAAATACCTTTAAACTGAAAAGTAACAGGTACTAACAAGAAATAATTTACCAAAAATTAACGAAAATCAGGCACGATGTTTTTGTAGTCCACGAGAACTAATTTTTGAAACAGATGACGGAAACAAAAACTAACAGGCTTGGAAAAAAATGTTGGCACTCTTTCCCCCTTGATATTTTGTTCGCAAAACTGATGAGGCAGCAATTATGCATTTTCTGAGACTGTAACTCATGAGACTGCACCTGTCAAATATATATTTTGGCATACTTCTTATGAGCAAGCTGCTCCAGCTGTCTTGTCTTTAAAGGCCGTCTTGTCTATTGTACATGTTTCGTCTCCTTCCATGCTCAACAGGATTTAGACCAGGGCTCATCGAAGGCCACCTAAGAATTGGTCTCATCTGTTCTTGGGCATTTTTAGTTGCCCGTTATGTCCCTTTACCTGGAAGGATTTTTTCTTACCCGAGACTCAGACTTGAGATTTCTGACACTCGCCAGCACGTTTGCTCTACAATGCATTCATAGTCTCGATTTCATTCTGAACTGTGCAGATTCAAGACACCGTTCGCTGGATGCAGGTAAAGAGCTCCAGAAAGATATCAAGCTTCCTCCCATATTCTGAAGTAACAGAAGTGGTTAAGGTAATCCCCAACATAAAGATTTGTGATATTCCAATGTGATATTTGTCAGTATTTGTTAAACAGTCACTTCAACAGTCCTGCAAACATGTTGCTGGCATCTCAGACGGTTGGTGATGATGGTGCTGAAGGGAGGTGAGGTGTCAAGCAAGCTGATTGGACGCTTACGATTGGACACCACAGTGAAGGGCTTGACGCAAAAACAGTACTGTATCTTGTACCAAAATCAGGATAAAATGTTCGAAAGATGAGATCATTTGTGAAGACGACGAGCTGCAGTTTTGAGTTCCAGCTGGAAATCTCTGGCAATTTTGTCCATTAAATCTACTGGTTCCTGGACTTTTAATCGAGGTTTACACGTATGGGAATATGCGTGCAGGCACACAGACACACCAAAAAAATATATATATATATATATATATATATATATATATAGATGGCTGGCGACCAGTTCAGGGTGTACCGTGCCTTTTGCCTGATGATAGCTGGGATAGGGTTGCGCACTCCCGGGATTAGTAGCTCAGATAATGGACAGATAAGATTCAGAAATGACCAAATTCATTTAATTAACATGATCATCTTACTCAAACCTCCAAAGCGAACTGGCAGGAAATACAAAGGAGAGACATTTTCCAATGCTCGAGCTTTTTGCTAAAGGGCAAGAGATTTGGCAGAAGAGTTCTGTGCGGTCGGTCGTTAGTCAGAAGGAAGTATAGCAACACTTGTATGTTTGTAATTGTTCCGTGCGTGGGTGGGTGTGAGTGTGCACGTCCTCATCACTTCTTGGTATCTTAAAATAGTCAAGTGATGGAAGCTTTGCAGAGATAAAGTCTTTGAGTAGTTCAGAGTCACAGTTCAACATAGTTAAGCGTTGCCAGACACCTCCATCATCACTGTATCATCAAAGTAATGGATTTTTTTTTTCCAAGCAGCAACCGCTCTCTGCCCCTCTAAAACATGTATGCTCAACCTCATGATCACAAGACGTACATCTTTGTAGCTCTAATGATCCACGAAGCAAAACAGACGAGAAGTTGTGATCCAATGAGAACAAAGAGCTTTTTAGGAGCTACCTTTAGGGATCATCCAGGTACATGACTTCATTATTGAGGTACTTCATTCTTTTGGCTGGATTCCAAAACAGGTTTACGTAAAATAATAAACTGAAATTGACTGTGACATTTCAACCACTTATTAACCAGCCTAGTTGCCAGAAAGAGGGTAAAAATAGTTTAATCCAATGAAAGTGGAGGCAGAAACGAGTTACAAAGTGAGTAATAAATCAATCAGGGAGATTTTTACATTTACTAAAATCATAACAGACACACGCCAACAAGCGACGAGCTTCTTTGTGTCACTGTCACACACGCAGACCCGCAGGTTCAGACGCACACTCCAAGGCCATTATTACAGCTTGGGAAAGTAGTAATTTAGTCCATGATTACAATCTATCAGGCAGCCTGGGGCCAGACTCTGAGAAGTGTCTGTCTAAATGACACTTTAATAAGACGCCGTCAAACACACAAAGGGTAGAAGCACACATGCAGGCACATGCTCATCGAGACAAACCAGTAGCGCCGTTTCACACACTCAAATGCCTCCACACCAACACACACTCTGTTAGGTCAAACTTATAGCGTGCATGCACGCATGCTTCTTTTTTTGGTTTGTTTGTTTTTTAATTTAGCGCAGTACTTTACGCAGGCATGAAAAACGGAATCACGGACACACACACACACTCACACAAATACACACTCTAAAGATGATATCAAGAGTGATTACTTTTATCACTCACTGTGTGTCAGCCATGCGTCATTTCAGATGAACATCCCTCCCTGACTCTTTTTCTCCGCCTGACGCTGGATGAGCCTCGAGGATATTTAAATGAGCCTCTCGGGAACAGACCTTAGCAGCAAACTGAATAATAGATTTGTCTTATTTCTTGAATTATTTCCCTTCAGATAGCAGTTCCACGGATGCAAAATGGGATAATAACAATCCGGGTAAGCACCTAGGCTCGTCAGCAAAAACATATACTTTTTTTTTTTTTACGTCAACTCACGGGCGCTCTTTAACTTTTCCTGCTTTCATTTTCAAAGTCAAATTAGAAGAGGAAATGAAAAGAAAAAAAATATATTTACAATGCAAATTGGGGATGTTACATGGTAGAAGGCTGAAGGCTAAGTTGATCTGTTTAAATTTTGCTCAAGTAATACTCATCACTTCATGCAGTGTCTGAATGTTTGTCCCATGTGGCCACGAGGAGACCTTGACTCTTGCGTTCTGTGTTTCTGTACAGCGCAGATTTTCATGGTCACATCTGGGGCAGTGTCATGAGTTAATGCCAGATAATTACTCTGTGCGGTGTTGATGATGAACCAAACTCACAGCATCATTTGGTCGTCTCTCTCTCTCTCACGCAGAATCTCTCTCTCCCAATCATTAACTGCTGATTAATAGCAGCGAGCGAATGAGAGGACGGGAAAGAGCAGGCGCTTTCTGCGTCTATTGCCGTCATCAACGTTACGCGGCGCCTGTGGCTGCATTAAAGCTCGCAGAGACGGGAGGCTGGAGTGCTCGTGTGCGTTTCGCGATGCCTGGATGGGAGACACCTTGAGCATTAATTGAATTGAGATGACTCCATTATCAAGCCGTTGGTCTGAGCGGGGGAACCAGTTAGTCAAGAAAAGACAGAAAAGCCAGACCCACCCCACCCCCCAACTCCCCCCAAAAATGAAAAATGGGTGCAAAGGGCACCCAAGATAGTAAACAATGTGGTGACAGTCATTCTAATTGCATCCATTGCAGTGTATACGGAATATATGAAGTGTGCACTTAAACAAAAGCAAACATGTACGAAACATGTTGGCGTGTTTTGAACGACCCGACATGGACAAGCAAAATGCATATGACTAATTTAACGACAGGGTTAGGGTGCATTTCACGTAACGATTTTATAGTTAAAAAAAATGCCGAAAAAGCATGCATGTTGTTGATGGAAATCTACATTTCTGCATTTTTCCTTTTCACTCTCTTTTCTTGTCTGTGCATCCAAGACGGAACAATGGCTCGCCTTTGGTTTCATGCCCTCTGACCTCTGGCACACAGCAGCAGCTCATTTGTCAATGCTTGTGTGTGTTTCTTCTAATTTGGTGCACAAATGTGTAAAGATCTCTCGCCGAGCAGGTTGCGGGCAAACTCCTCGGAGCAAAAGCTTCTTTTGCTTTTAGCACTCCAAGCTCAGTGGCTGTGCAAGAAGGAGGTCAAAGACAAAATAGTACACCGGGGGATCGCCCTAAATGTGTGCGTTCATGTGCATGTGTATTTTGCATCAGAAATATTGTGAAGCGATTGAAAGTGGCAAAGTTCTATTTTGACTCGATTACACGTCGCAAGCAATTGATAGTAATGTAGAAAACTACATACATAAAATAAATGAGATTACCCGATGACCATACCAAGATGTCATTTTGATTGGTATTTTAGTAGTTTTGTGGGGTTGTGCTTGTACACTTTGTATTCTTTCAGTGAGTGCGCATGAGTTGGTTGTTGAGTGAGTGATTTACTCTGAGTCGTGTTTGTTTGTTGTTGTGGACGTTGCTACTCTCGGTTTACTTGGCACTGGGATGTTTGTGGTTAAAAGGTCAAGATGATGCTCTTATTTTACCACCCAAAAAAAAAAAAAAAAAAGAAAAAAAAAGAAATTGGCAAATTTCCGTGGACCGGGGGGAGAGTGGCTGACATGTAAACACAGCATGTACCACACATAGTATGTGCAATTTATTTATGTACTGTATAAGCGTTCCGCACATACAAATATGAAACCAACATTTTTAGACATGCTCACAAACATGATCAGAATTATGAATGCATAGCTTTTCACTAAAACATGCCAATACGCTAAGATCACTTTTCACACTTATGTGAACAACATTAAAAAATGGGTGCTAAAAATGGATGACCTCTGAAATATTGGACTTTTTAGGCAGCAGCAAGGCAAGATCATGCTCAGAAAATGACGTCACGACATTGCTGGAAGATGATAGCGCTTACTACACTTACTTGTCTGATGGCATCCTCATTCTACTCATATGCCAGAGGTGACGTATTTGCATGATATTATACTACTTAATTTGTCGGACAGTTCACTGCAGCTGAATCTTCATATTTCAGTTTTCATTTCCAAATGATCACCAATAATGAGGTCGGGCTTTTAGGACCATTTCCCAATATAGTGTATATCCACAGTTCGACTTAAAACCTTCCTTTTCGATTACATTTATAGGCAGCTCTGACTCATTTTGTTGATTTGATGCAAAATGTTTTTTTTTTAATTTAAACGCACCCATTTTATCTCTGCACATTCTCCCATCCAGACTTTTGACAAACCGACTGCGTAATATTTATTTTAGAATTAATTAATTCATTTTATAGCAGACTTTTTTTTTTGCCCACTTTCAACGTGGTCCATTCATCAAATGATGACAGAGGAGAGATTTCCAATATTGACCGATAAAGGATAAACATTGCCATTATGCCATTAGAAAAACGGTATTGCAGCCAGTCCTACCTGATTGTCAATGACCAAACATTTCCCTCCCAGTAAAAACAATTACAAGGATGTTCTTTAGTTTAGTTACATATCTTTAAGAATTGTTCAAAAAAATAGCTATTAAACCTCTGTATCCATTTTGCTGAGAGTCATTGCAGAATTTATAGCTGGAAATGAAATGCATTTTATAGACCGCAGCACTGTATAAACGGTACAACCCCATGAAGCATTTTGTTAGAAATAAGTTTGTGAGCCTTCCCTGGACATTAGTTTGGCCCGGGGACTGCACTATATGATGAATTAATTTTACATTCGTAAAAAAAAAATATATATATATATATATTGTATTTATTATATCTGCAATTTTGTACTGAACTAAAATCATGACCTGGACCTCAGTGCACCAACATCGTGTGAAGATTTTTTTTGATAAAAAAAAAGACAAAGACATGAAGATTGCCTTTCTGATCTCAACACTGTCAGCATATTCTCTTTATTAACTGTCAAAAAATAATGTGGGTTAATTAATGATATCATAAATGATTGTTAATCTTTGATTTTCTTGTTGGTTTGTTTTAATGGCCCTTGGGGAAACCTTTGGTTATGTACATTGGTCATTGGTACAATTCTGCAGCCACGCAATTAAAAGTAGGCCTGAAAACTATGAATAATGCAGCAAGTTTATTAAAACATTTATCAGCCAGGCTTATTATAAATGAATGACTCTGCAGGAAGATTGGCAGATGAGATTGGGTTTTCCTTAGTCTGGCTTTTCCAACTCTATTGTTTACTATTCAGGAAGTTTTTAATAATGCAATTTATATATTCTGCTTTTTGTCGTTGTTGTCATTTGTAGAGTTCACCTGCTGCGTTCGCAGATGTGAAAAGTCATCCTGTCCTTCATCGCCAGTTTTTATCTTGAGATTTTTTTTTTTTCATTCCCCCTCCCTCTCCCTCTCCCCAGTTTACTTATCAGCAACAGACAAATCCAGATTTGGCCCGAGCAACGTGTTGGGCTCGTCACGGTCCTTGGGGCAAGTGAGGTGTCAGTGAGGATGCATACTATATGTCCTCCTGAGAATTAACTACAGAAACGCATTTGGGAAAAAGATTTTGAGGTTCGGCAAGAATAAGATGACTTGGGGGGGAAAAAAAAAAAAAAAAAAAAGGAAAGCTCTGCAAAGGTGTTTTAATAAAGACTATGAATCTATATTAACTACATTTTACATACTTTTCTGTATTTTTTGCAACACAGTACCTTTGTAATACTATAAGCAGTGTCATGCGATATTTCTAATCCGTAGAAGTGCGATGTCACTGTAAAACTGTTTAGGACACAATGGCAAACTAAGGAGCTTGGGGCTGCTGTTACTTAATTAGATGGTTCAAGTGTAAAAGAAAAAATATATAATACAAGGGAGGAGGCAGTGAAATGATTAGTTTTTAAGTGTGATTTGCCTCTGTCTCTCTGTTTATGGGAGTCTTGCGGGCATTTTGGAACCTGTTGACACAGATAACTCAGGTGGAGGCCTGAGGGGCCGGCTGAGGGCGGCAAGCTGGGCCGGCGTGCACATCTCAGCGCTTCTCCGGAATGGCTGCCAGCCCCGTCTGCTCGGCTCTGATAATGGAGACTGCGGTCCCCTCTCTGTGTTGTGTGGAAATGTTTCCATTAGCCTTTGACAAGAAAAGTCCTCACTGCAATTTAGTCCATCTTTTATGTCCATCTTGTTTCTTCCAGCATGCAGATTTTCTCTCTTCTTCCCCGTGTGTCTTGCTTGTGAAGCTTTCCGCCGGCCGGAGCCCTCCAGCGCTGCTGGAATGCCGGCGCTGAGATAAAGAAAAGGCCTCGCTCGGAGCAGGTTGGAGTGTTCTGCTTTTTGATATCAATGACCTCTTTTGGAGGCTTGTAAACACAAGGCATAAACTACGCTGTGACAGAAGCTTCTCCGGAAGGTCTATCTCCTCTGCCATTTAAAGACAAGCACTTTGATGCAAGGGTTAGCTGTGACACATTGGCTTTCTTATCATCTTTTTAGACCAAATGCAGTCACATTTTTCCTTCCTTTTTTTTGCGGTGGGGAGGGGGGTGGGTAAATTTAGAAATGTTCTTGTAGTTCGTGTTTGTGTGAAGTACATTTACATCCAGTCCCTTCCACTACTTCACTAGATGCAGATTTTATGCTTCCATGGACCAGGAAAGACAACACTTACTGACGAAGGAATAATATGAGCATAGTGGCCAGAGACGAGGGAGTGGGTGGGGAGAGAAGAGGTAAAAAGAGCTATCTGGGCTTTGTGCGGCATTTCAAATTCTAAAGTGGTGATAGACGTTGTTACTCAGTGGGCAATTTCGTTCATATCTTGATTGAGGAGCCAAAAGATATAGTGATATATTTCAAGTTGAAAAACAGACATTTACGATTTCCTGGAAAGGAAGCCGGGGTCTATGATTGAGGACTTCCGTTACAGGAGTCAACAGAGTCATGTCGAACTAACTGCCATAAAAAAAAAAAACAAAAACAAAAACAAAATCAAACCTTTCTAAAATAGGCAAAAAAATTCTCCGGACAATAAACATGCCGAACTGCCACAAATGTTACGGCACAGTGTCATGATGTTCGTGTGCACTCTATGATGAATAAAGTTTCTGTTAGCATGTACTTGCTGTCCGTCCATTATAGAACAAATACATTTTCAGCAGCGAGGATGCGCTGTGTTCTCGTTCTTCGGCGGCAATCAATCAGTAGCCATCGGATTAGTCCAAGCTAGTGAAACTAATGGCCATCCTCACCCACAACTATCTTAGTTTCATACTCTTAGACCCGCGCGGAAATTCAAAAGCTATGCTACCTTGTTGGGAATATATTTCGGTGCACAAAGAGCAAGCCGCCGATGGAACCAGACGGGTGAGTTATAAAATAAAAATTCCCAATGACTGTTGTGATTCTTAAGACATGCTCTCCCCATCTGAGCTGATGCAGAAGTATCACTTTACTGTATATACATCAAGGAGTTTTATGCAACTTATAGTAATAGCTGTGCATATTCCTGTTTGGAAGTGTCAAGAACCATTCTGGAAACTTGAGACAGACTCTTTGCTGGCCATTCCCCATTGAATAACATCGCGTGAGAGTTGGTCAACGTTTTTTCACGACAGAGAACAGATGTGCTGCCGTTTCCGGTCTTTTGGAGCTCAGTCACACTTAATATAGATCCTCAGACGCATGTGTTTATAGAAAAAGTGCTAGATTTCGGCAAGTGTTAAAAGCTTAATCCATCCAAATGTGTGAAACAGAGAAGAATTTTGTTCACACCAGAAAGAGTAAATTGACTGAGGATTGGCGTCAAGCGCTTTGCTTTGCCTTAAGAGGCTCAGGTCAATAACGGTACACTGCGTAATGATTTAACTTTCAGTCCTGTGGTTTACTGGGGACCAATCCCTTTTCCTCACGCGAGTCAACAGAGATGCTCCAGTTTGCCGTAGAAAATCGATGGATGGGAGATTGTCACATGGATTTAAAAAGTACAACTCACCCATCTGTTAGCAGGCAAAACATTGTTGAAAAACGCAAAGTAGAATTACTGGTGCACACACTGGAGGTTTCCAAATGAGCTTTCATTCAAGGCAGAAAGGATTCCAACAACTGCAGAATGTTTGCTTGAGAATTTCTGGACTTGTCATCGGAAAAGACCCGATCACCATGCGGCACGCTCTATAACGTATCAATTTGATTCCAAATATGACTTCCGGCTACGGCCCCCATTCCTTATCAGCTAACATGTCCACATCAGTCTCCACGATTTAGCCACGGCTAAATTCCTCCGAATTTAGGCTGGCTGAATAATAAGGACAGCTACACAGTTCCAATAGCTGCAGGCAGCACCTCTTGAATAGCATTTTGTACATAAGCTTTAGCTTACTAGCCTAGGATACCAAGCCGATGCCTTATCCCTGTTAACAGAGACCCTTCTAAGACAGGATTAGTGGGGAAGATTGTCGATGACAAGGGAGGGGGACGGTCCGTCTCCTGGGAAGGCCTACAACGAACCCAATCATAATGCATTTGTTTAGATAAGGAGATCACAGCAAAATCGAGTAGTCTGTTCGTCCACCACTGAAATGGAATATTCATAGCACCGTAGTAAGAACATCTCATAATATTCCCACAAATATTGTGTAATTGTTCCTTCGAATACATCAGCATTGCACCATTTAAAACATACGGTCAAGTTGTGTCTTGAAATTACGAGTTAATGTAATTCTTCTGCTTTTTTTTTTTTTTTTTTCCCTGAGTGAGTGAGAGCTATTTTTTAGAGAAAGCCTTTCCTGAGAAATAAATTCTGACCAAGACACAGCATTATGTAGTGAGGGAACGTAGACAAAAAATAAAAGGCCTTCTGACTTTCTCCTATGACCTTCCACTCTTCTCAGAATCGGCCGATTCCTTTACGGGTTAACCGTCCTTAATGCTTTATGTATGCCATGTGTGACACTCTTTGCATAAATGATTCTAAATAATTGGGATTTATAAATTATTCATTGTGTATTAATGCAGGTGAAATAGCTTTTTGGCTTAGACTGGTGTCTGCCATTCAGAAAATAAGAGGAGGAGGTGGCATATCAGATTCCTCGCCAGTAAAAAAAAAAATATGAATAAATAAGTACCTTCACTGAAATATAGGAAATCAAAATGCATGAGAACCATGCATGGTCATTGCCGCAACCAAAGTGGTATTATCGCTTGTATTTTTCATCTTTTTCAATGAAAAAAAAAAATGCTGAGATCTATTGCAAAATTATGAGAATTCATAGATCCATAGCATACGTCTGGAGTTATTTAAATGCATAAATGCCATCATTATCGTGGAGGTGCCATAGTTACCTAAAACAAAAACATCTGAATCAGAATCAGCTTTATTGGCCACGTGTGTGTGTTGCATTCGTGATCCATTTTCCGTGATTCTTCTCATCACTCGGGTCGCAGGTGTGCTGGTCCTTTTCCCATCGGACTCCATCCAATTGCACATAAGCAAACATTCCCACCGAACGGAAAGTTCTTCAATGAGCCTAACATGCGTGTTTTGGGAACGATGGAGAAACCAAAGTATCTGGAGAAAACCCACGCAGGAACGGGGACAACACGCAATCTTCACACAGGAAGGGCGGAGTCCAGATTCGAACCAACAACCATTGACCAACAACCTTTGAACTGTGAGGCAGATCTGCTAACAAGTCATCAAGCCATGCCGCCGAGCAGTTCGTTTAATGTTTTCAATTCCCGAGTTTGATGCAGTTTTTCTTGGCTAGATCAAACTCCAAACAGAAAATTCAGTATTTCTTTCGCAAGGCTTTTCGTGAAAACCAAAAACAAGATGGAAATCCTCAGCCCTGATGAACTGTAATCTTCCATCAGATCATATAACAGGATTGATAAAAGTACATTTGTTTGTTTAATGAGCATGAATGCACTGCGATCCTCGACTAAAGTAGATCGAAACACAGAACTACTTTGTCCTTTTCAACGGGCGTTCACATTTTTGTAAAACAACCTTGGGTGCTTCAGTGTGAGACACGGGCCTAGCATTTCCCCTTTCTTGTCTGAAATACCTTGCCTGATATTGTAATTACAGCGCTGTCGTGACCTTGCTCTGACACTGACTGACCCAAACATGTGAAACTGGGAACTCTGGCGGCTAGAAATATTTAGACTGATAAAGGCGAGTCCCTGCGCCTTCCTTCTTAGTGTGCTATAATATTTCTCTTGGCAGGGGTCACGGGTGACTCACCATACATCATCGCCAACTTATTAGATGTAGAGGCAATTAGCCGAAAACAAACAGGCGAGACAGACTCGCTATTGAGTCAAAAAATAGACAGTGGCGCTCAGTCATTTCAGAGCTCCATCAAAGAGGAGTCAGTGGCATCAAGAAGAAGAAAGGATCGCATTGTTACAATGTAATGCCAATACAGTAGTGGGGGTGCACGACATTATTTTTCCACTGATTCAGGTTACAAACCCAAATTGAGTGCTGGAAAGAACTTTTCACGTCAACACTATGTGCAATGTGCAGCATGGTTAGTTGAGGATTAAAACCCCATTCAGCCTCCCCTTGACATGGGAAATCGAGCCTTGAGATTATATTGTTCAGGGCAGGCCCTCAGTCTGTCACTAAGGTCAAGGGGACATCTTGATGTTCACTCCCATAATGACTGCAACAAGTCTCGCTGCAGAAATCTTAAACCGCCCTGGAGATATCACTTCCTCGCATAATTGTCTGCAATAATTACAAATTGTCTCGTGCGCTGCCTAAGGACTGGACCAAATGAGCTCTCTGGAATGCCGGGCACCCGGTCGGGCTTCTTGATAGAAATTTCTCAAAAGCATGCAGTGTGGCAAAAAGTAACTCTGAAATAGCACACGGTCCTAAACAAATGAGGTCAAGGATGTTTCAAAGTACAAAACGGTAAACCTCTCAAATAAAGTCAAACAAGTTTCTGACGGATGATGACAAAGATTATAACGAATGAATGGATGAATAGTTGGCACTTCTTCCTCACAGTTCTGAAGTTTGGGTTAGAATCTCGGCTCTGGCCTTCCTGTGTGGAGTGTACATGGTACTTATTGTGCTTGTGTAGGTTGTTTTCTGCAGGTTACGTTAGCGTACCCGGATACTGTAAATTGTCCACAGGTGTGAGCGGGGAATGTTTGTTTTGTCCATACGCTCTTTAATTGGCTGGCCGTCAATCTTGGGTGTCGTCTGCATTTCACCCAAAGCACCTCTGTTTGCCCCCATCTCAACAACGAGCAATTGTAAAAAAATTGCCGTTATGATTTACTGTCAGTATCTATTAAAGGACTTCTTTGTAAACGTAATTAGTTACCAAGGAAAATAATTAATGCTTTTATGGCCGGGGACCAGGGGGAGACTTTCAAATAAGAACAATTTCATATTTTGAGGGGATTCACAGAGCCAGAGTAGAACAGCGTAGAAGGCTACAGTACTTTAATATATGCTGTACTGGCAACTATTGGACCACTGGTTTGCACATCCACCTCAACGTTGTGAGGTCGTGAGTTCAAATCTGGGCTACCGCCATAAATGACCACGACCCTAATAATTCCAGGCACTCTCGCTTAATATATATTTATATATTTTCACACATTGTGTTCTTCTTTCATGTTATTTGAAGATGATCTTATTTTGTATCTAGTGGTGAAAAAGTAAATGAGAATTCTGTACCATCAATAGCTGACAGCACAGTTTCAATTTGTTTTATCAAATCGGTGGGGCCCAAATGATATTTTCTACATGGACTGAAATTCAGGCCGATGCCCATAGTGCAGCGGTTCTCAAACGTTTGAATAGCAAACTTATACTCGAAAAATATTTAGTTGTCCAACTACCGCCAAAATGGCCAACATTCAAATAATTATAATAATAAAAAAAAAGTTTTAGTACTAAACTGCACATTTACTATCCACACTTAAATTACATACAACTGAAGTGTATTTTTAAGAAACATACGATGCTTGGGGTAAAAAAAAAAAAAAAAAAGTACAGCATAGGAAAAATTAAAAAAAATAAAAAACTGCACTTGATATCAAAAAAGTTGATCATTTTTGGAAAAAGTTACAAGGTTCGTTTTAATATGTATGAGTGTATTTCATGTTTTATAAATTGTCAATATTGTCATTTAATTCAGTGTTTCTTGCACATGCCACTAGAGAGAGTCTGCGTACCCCTGGTGGTACTTGTACTAAACGAGCAAGATGTGAGGATGATGCAGTACCTGATGCAATACATTACGGTCTGCAACAATGCATTTCCAGTTTTGCCTGTACCGGTAAAATATTTCTATTTCTTGGAGAACATCTCTCGTAGCTCCTGTTTTGCATCTCATTAGGTTGGACAGGTGTACGTACGGTGGTACCGACTGACTGAAGTGAAACAGATAGTAAGTCAGCAAGTACTGTACAAGGTCTTGAATGAAGAAAGTTTACCACCACAATAAAGTCGTAGTCCTCACAGTACGAGAGACAAGAGTGTTATTATTGTCTGTGCTGATGGCAGAGGTCTCATCTTCAGCACTTGAGGGGCGCAGCGGAGTGTTTACGTGGCGGCTGCGAGTCGAGGTGGACGCCTCTCACGGGGGCTGCTGGGAAGATGGCGAGGTTGGATTTGGGGGCTCATTGCCTATGCATGACGCTCTTGTAGGGAGATTAGAATAACACCGACTGTATTCTATAAATGACGAATAGAAGCAACGGAAGCCTCCGGAGTCCATTATGGATTTTAATAAAACATCAAGGTAGTGTAAATGAATAACTGATCTAGAGGGAAGAGAGGAGGAATGGGGGAGATAAACTTACACATGTGACATTTGGTTAATATACAATATAAATTATGAAAACAAAAAGGAATTTTATTTCATCTTGTCTTCCTACTTTTATTCATTTTTAGTTATTTACTCTTTTTTTTTCCCCCCTTCAACTTCCCCCTGAATCCAGAACACGGTGTAAACAAATAAAAAGAGAGGGAAAACAGTTTGGCATCTCTGTAGATTAATTAATGTGCCTGCAAGTTGGCGTCGCCGGGTGAAAATTATGTGCATAAATAATATCACTAATTAAAAAGATGCAGATTAACATGCAAATAATGTTAATGAGGATCTGCAATTCCAGAGTGTATTCGCATAATATCAACAATTTAATGTGTTGGTGAGACTGTGTTTGCATTACATTAATAAAATTCAAAGAGCCGTGCATCGCAAATTCTGTCGGAGTCTCTGTTTCCACTTGTGAGTTGTAAATTTTGTGGGCAGTCACAGCCACTTCTTTGGCAGATGCAAAAGTTATTATCTCAAAGGCTGGCTGAAGTGGTGCCATGAGCCACTTTGACCAGCTGTTGGTGGGGAGGGGTTTGAGGGGGGGGGGGCACCTCGCCAGAAAAGCGCAAAGACAATTAACTGTATTAGCTTTTGTGCTGCTCTGTCTTGTTTGTTTTCTCTCAGATTAATTTCACATCGCTGACCAGAATTCTGCCGCAGATGTAAACAAAAAAGACATTGTTCCAATCGGACGGAATGTGTGAAAAGATCTCGCCGAGACATCAACAGTTATGTATCGCCAATTCTCACACTTATTTCCACAATGAGCCTTAGCTTCAAATGAATTGAAAAAGAAAAATTCACTTTCAAATATCACCAAGAAATGTATTTTATTTTCCCTTTCACGATCATTGTATGATGACCATCAGATTTGGCAAAACTATAGTTGCATGAAGTCCTTGTGAAAATCCTTCAAAACAATGGTACAAACAGTGAGAATTCTGTTGGAAATTCGAATAAATAAAGGTAATATTTTGCCAACAAATATTACATTTTGTAGTGCATGCATTTTTTTTCAACAGACAATAACATGTACTATCCTGTATACACGTTTCCACTTCATTCAAAAAAGCCCTCTCAGTAAATCCTTCAAATTTACAGAAAGCTCACATCAAGTTTGGCAAGATTGTGGATTCATCTCAAAAAATGTAACTAAAACCAAAGGAAAGAGACTTCAGGGTGGGAAGTCGATGTGTTTTGCAGTAGAAAATGAAATGGCAACACAGAGTGAGCACATCGTTTGTTTCCTGTGGGGCTAAAGTCTGCTCAAGTTTGGGCCGTTACCTGCAAAATAAAGAATGGGACTTTTTTTCCATTTTTTTTTTTTTTTAAATAAAGAGAACGACTGCCTGTGTCCATCAACACTCGGTTGGGTTGGGGAAAATGAACATCTTTCCAGCCAGAAGTGATATGACTCAAGAGGATAATGTTTTATAAAATAAACCCTTTCACTGCGGACTAAGTTTCGAAGGCTGTTGATATTGCAGTGGTCTTAAATGTAAGTCAAGTGGAGCACACATCATGTCACCTAACTATTTTTATAGCAGCAGTTCGAGTTGAAATGTAACCATTTAAATAATAATATATCACCATTGTTTGAAGATTTGGCATGGTTTTTCCTTTATATCTCTCGTTTTTGACCAAGATATGTTCTACAGCGATTCTTATATTTGATACAGCATTAAATCCTGAGCGAGTGGAATGAACGGCTCGGCAACTTGACAGGCAGAACATTTCATTTGATTTTGTTGTAAAAGTCGCTGATCCTTTGCAGTAATTTAAGGAGACAAATGCTATAAATCTAAAAAAAAACAACCTTTTTGGCACGATTCATGACATGTAAGTTAGACATGAAAAAAAACTTTGCGTCGCAATTGAGCAACACCCTCGGTATTTGTGCAGAAGATGCAAGCCCTCCTCAAGCACTCGGACACAGCGGTCGCAAACGTTGTCGGCTCTGGACATGAGTTTTATATTATGCTTGGCACGGCCCAAGCTACAGTTTCAAATTCTGAGAGGGAAGTGGGGAGGGAAACACAATGACCTCTTCAGCTGGGCACAGCTCAAGCAGCTGGCCAATAACTTAGACGGCGCTTTGTAATATGCTTGCTTTGGACTGTGGGGAACTGCACAGACAACACATAAAACTATGACAAGCAGATGATGGATTAGGGTCATAAGTCTCAGTTCAGCCGTGCAAACAAAACATTGTGATTGTATGTTACGACAATGCGGCGTAATAGACAGAAATTAACAGATGTTGATTGGGGCCCGAACGCTCTCGGCATGCAAAGGAGCTTCGAAGAAGCGAGCAAAACGATAAGTGGAGCCGGGAAGCAGAGCAGGCAAATATTTTTGGACTTTGTTTCAACAAACTGTGTTCTGTAGTTCGCCCCATGACAGGCAGACGGACTGGCCCATCTGTGTTGAAGCCAAAACTTTCAGTAAAAGATGAAAACATGAATAAAATAACGGCAGAGTCAGACGGGTTTTTTTTTTGATCCGCCGTGGTGCTGTTTCAAAGTTGTCAGGGAGCGAACCTGTTTGAATGTAATGATTCCCGGTTTTTATGTTCTTCTTCCATAGCCTAAGGTGAAATGCACATTTCATCAAGGTTATGGAGGACTTGTGTAGTATTTGCTCTCCTCATGAATGTAAAGTTGCTTTTTCCTCTCTGAGGACTCGCAGTGAGATTTGAATGCTGAACTACAAAGCACTTGATCGAGCTCAGCTTGGCGGGTAATTAACTCAACTCTCCAAATGTCTCTCAGCGCTGGTGCTGGACAGGAAGGCTAAAAAAAACGTCTTCAAATCAAGTGCTGCTTCAAAATAAGAAGTCACGTAATTCCACTTCGCTGCCAGTGTTGGGTTTTCCATTTTCTGAATTATTAATAAAATACTAAATATTGCTAATTACAGTGGACAAATATCATTATGGTGGGAGATATGTATCATGTGGTGCTAAAAATGGACACAGCTCACCTCTCACTATGAAGCAATAAAACATATTGTGATACGATAAGTAAGATTTTTTCAGCAATAAAATATAGAACTATAATTAATCACAATGACATTTAATTTAAATGTGACGGTTTTTTTTTTTTAAAGGTCAACGTAAAAACATCTTCCAAGGTTGTTCATCATTAGTGACAATAACAACAATATACTTTAATTTAGTCGTAAATAATTGAAGGGTAAAAACCACTCGCAGAACAAATAATGCAAGTCATTTAAAATACTTCTCATGACTATCTAGCCAAAGACGAAAAAAAGATCCAAGTAGTCTTCTATGCACAATTATGTGAATTTAAAATATAGATTAAGAGAAGAATGACGGAAGCCATTCATTCTGTTTTAGCTAATGTGGATTTAATAGCGCTCACAATGGCCAAATGGTTTTCAAACTCAAGGCAGGAAAAAAAAAAAAAAAAAAGAAAGACAGACGGAGAGGACGAAAATGATATCGCAATTATCATAAAATCCATCATTGTAATTCACACAGGCTGAGTGTCGCACTGTTTGGATAGGTAATGATTTTCTAATACGAGGAGGCAATTTGCATAAATAGCCTGGAGATGGGTTATCATCATCGTTGTCATCCTCATCATCATTTTCAATTCCGCACAATTACAATCCCGGCACTATATATCAGAGCTCACAGCTATGTAAAACCACAGCACTAATTAATAAGCCATTTACAGACTAGCAGCTAGTTACTGTTGGTCCTGCTGATGACCTTAGTGAGGATGAGCTGTCTCAGAAGTGTCTGTGTGTAACTACAAACATAATGATGTGCCAGGAGGGAATCATTAAAAATAATTTACACAAGCCTTCATTTATCCCGATCTTTTGATAGCGCACTTCCCCCGGTGTTTAGATCCATGGCACAGAACCTCCTTACCATTTGGAAAGTGCCGGCCGGGGGAACAAGTGGGGATGCCTAAGTGGTTAATTAAGAGCTGTTGGGGCGCCGGCAGAGGCTCCTGAAAAATCTCTCTGATGTCTGCTGTGTCAAGTGCCGCTCCCAAACTGAGCAGCGAGAGGTAGCAGCCGCACCAGGCTAATTACTGGGGAAGGCAGGGAGCAGCTGAAGAGAGGAGAAGGGCCACTTCAATGAATTACTCTCCAAGAATCTCGGCTTTTAAGCGAGCGCGCACACGAGCAGGGGCGCGTATGCGCGTGCACGTGGTGCAGTGCAAATATTGGTGCAATCCAAACCATTTGGAGCACGCTTGCTGGACGTGGCATCCCCCATGGAACACAAAGAGGATGACCCTTTTCAGTCAATGTGGACTTAAACTGCACAAGAAAAGGGATGTCAGAGAAGAATAACTGAAATGGGAAATACGGTGAGGAAAATGCTCCCCGTTCCGGGTGTCAAGAAATATAAATATCACTGTGTTCCGACTCCCTTCCTACATTCTCAAACGCATCATCAGTAATTTAGATTTTTTTTATTTTAAAAATGTACAGATTGTAATTAAGAAAAACAGAAGCTGGACAAATGAAATGACTTCAAGTCGATGAAACTTCCTTTTGTCATCTCGCGCTGTCCAATTGCACTAATGCAACGTGTGAGTGGCGCATATGCGTGTTGAAATGACAAAAATAATATTGTGATTTTACAAGATATTACAAAGGCAAATTTCTGCAGTCTGACATGCAACCTTATAAGGCCAGGAGCTAAGTATAGTAGTTAAACAGTTTAGGGGGGAAAAAAAAAAAAAAAAATCACAATTCAGCTGAGTCTTCTTGCCTTGATGAAGCATTTGCAACTTTGCCCAGCACAATCCAAATGCCAAGAAGGGAGTGTACAAAATATGTCCCCTTTTAATCGGCGGAATTCCCCAACATGGTGTCAAAATTCTGCTCAAATGCGAGCGCTGCCAGAGAGAAAGGGGCTGAACAACGCCGTGGGACGCAGGCGCTCGCTGCCACGAAAGCCGACGTGGATCCCGATACGTTGGACCCGGCAGTTCGATGCGCTTGGCTCCTTCTCGCCCTCTTTCCACAGCCCTGCGACTTGTAGACCATTCCATGGAAAGGGAGCGCAGTGAGGAAATGGCTTGCTGGGGAAAAGATAGACAAAAAGGGTTTTAAGGCCTCTGAGCTGCCTACAGCAAAGCTGCTTTCAAGGCAGCCAGGAGCCAGGCTGTCATGAGCGAGCCAAGTGCTCCAGCCACATCAGCCATGACAGAAGGCTGGCATAACAATCATCTTAACAATATGGCTGAGTTGCTGACCCCACACTGCAACGGCGCTGTAGCTGCAACCGCCGCGCGTATTGTGGTTGGCTTGCCACTGGCGCTAATAGCGCAACACTGGGCCAGGCCTCGGATCAGCCTGGCTGCAGTAGGATTGCAGCCTGCTTGTATTTGCTTGTCGAGGAATGTGTGGTTAGAAAAAAAAAAAAAAAAAAAAAATCATAATGAAAAAAATAAAGCACTCGCTACAAGCCAGTCGGCGTGATTGGTGAGCCCAGACACAACCAAGATGATTTAGATGTGGATGGATGTGGGATATTGCTAAACCACTACTAAAATCAAATTTATGGCAATTAGCAAGTAGAATACGCTCACCTGCCGCAACAATAGGTACACTTTTGCAAAATAAATAATGTAATGTGATACAATATGTGAGTTGAATGGCGCCTTTTATAAAATCATTAGCATGATTGGCTTTGCAAAAGTGGTATTTAATTATTTAGTGGCAATCCAACATTCAATGATCCCAGTTCAGTTGAACAATCTTTTGGTTTTTCTTGAAATTTTCACTGTTTGTAGTTTCAATAATATTTCCAAGTTCTCTTCCTGTCAGCCATTTCGGAAAGTACATCATTGTGGATGTCCGCGGAGAACGATGTTATAATTTCTTGTTTTGCGTTGAAACCTTTTCAAAAGGTGGCAAAAAATGTGTTTGGGGAAGCCGAGTGAGTGTCCAGGATCAAACACCAAGACTAAAAGTCTGCTTTGAGGGACCTCCGTGAAAGGAGGCGAAGGCGAGGCAGTTCTTCAGAAGTTCATCCTGCGAATCGTGCGAGGGTTCAGGCGCTGACCGAGAGGTTAAGTGTTACCACTGATGACATCACCATGAGGTGTCATCATTGATTACGTCACCCTATCCCCATACCAGCTGTGTAACACTTCCAAAGCAAGAAATTCACTCACACAACCGATTTTGATGCCCAACCAACAATGGTGTTCAAAATTGCTGACATGAAGAGGAGAGCCTCGAAAACGTATTGAAAATAAACCTTCAAACAAGTGTTTAAACTAATACAATGACAATTTCAGCCAAGACAGTTCAATTAATAATAGTTTAACTCATTACTATTTGGTTTCCGCTCGTATATTGTTGTTTTCCATTTCCTGTGGCATCCATCAATTTTCCTTCGGGTTATTTTTATTGAGGTTATGGGTCGAGAGCCAAGAGAGGCGGGGCACATCCACATAATACCACAACGTCTGGAAATACATACGGCATGCTCATAAAGACAGGCTGACCACGTGCCACAACAAAGAACCAACTGGTATTGAATGACAGCATCTCCCACAGTATTTTTTTTCAGTGCGCCAAATATCTCCATCTGTAAACACCTTAATGTCTGAAAATTCATACATGTCAGTTTCTACAAACAAATATTCTAATACATAGACTGAGATAGCCGATCAAAATCCTCCTTTACGAAGCTTTCTTTTGGAACTTTTCAATTATTATCCTGAAAAGGATGCTGAAGGACTAGAGGAGAAATAAAGTAATAGATGATTTATGCTGTATGTATGCATCTATATTATGCAATCATCATAGATAATAGACTAATTGCATCGCATGATTATTATTACTAGAATTATGTTGAATCCGAGACAAATACAGCTGTCCACAATATGGTTGTATTATTTGACTCCAAAACATAGTGTGTATAAGGCCTCTGAAGTCTTCAGACTGAAAATCAAGAATGGCATCGTCAAGGCGTGGGCACTCTTGCAAGTGGTGCTCCCCATCCGCTAAACACGCAGGGTGGAAAGGAAATGTACGCTCTCTGTGATAGGATCGTAGCTGAAGAAAAGTGTCACACTCACTCAAATACATCAGCGGCAGAATCCAATGCAATACAAATCTTGTAGCTACAAACTCATTAGCGACCGCTCGGTGTGGAGTGGAACCAGACACCGCTGCAAAATACAACTGCTGTACATGCAATCAAAACGAAAGGCTGACGTAAAATGTGTCAATCAAAACTGATCATTACTAAACAATTATTCATACAGCTTGTGGATTAAAATGAGTAGAATTGCATTCCACTTTCGATTTCAAAACAAATAACTTGTCGCAAAAGTGAGTTCTCGTCCAATCGGTCGATTTAAGGCCGTCGCCACGTACAATGGCTCATCGCTCTGATTTGTTCCCTCCATCAACTAATAAACTGTGGAGGCACGTAAGTTTCTATTCACGTTTCACTTTTTGCCCTCCTCGTTTTAATGAGATGAAAATGGCAAATTCCACTTTTCATGCCTGCCACGCTTGGTGTAGCGCTGCGAATGAACACTGGTATCAATGGCTGGCCACAAAGTCGGACCATAAAGGCTGCCATGAAATTTGTTTATCTAGCTGCTGAATTGTATTCAGCTGGGGATATATGGCATAATAATGCAAGAACTGCAGGCTCTGTAATTAAGTCTCTCTTCAGATGCTTTCCAAAGTAATTCATTAACGCAGCGTCTCGCTCGCAGCTGAGCTGCAGAAACAAATCCTATTCACTGCTTGAAGAAAGTTAATTTGTTAAATGATATTTTGTGTGTTACTTTTTTCCCTCCAGCTCATTAGAATGAATATTTCTCATTACAGAATAATTGCAATACAATTATTTGTTACACAGTGCAGAATTGAGCTACTGATGTTTTTCTGATCCGAAGGTACATATTTTGGAAAATTTCAGACCAGAGGCGTCACTTGGGTTTCGTTTTTGGGGGGTGGCTTAGCCACAAGAAAAATTTCCAAACGTAAAAAGTCGCATTGTATTGATGGCCTGCGAGCTTTTTTCATGAATGGTTAATTTTCTAAAACATTACCGTTGACCCGGTTGTGGGAGGGGAGCAAATTTTATGGGGGCTGAATATCAGTTTTAGGGGGGCTAAGAAAATTAAACCTTGCTGTAAATGCATATTAAAAAAAATGAAAAAAGGGTGGCGGTGGGGGGCTGGAGAAGTTTTCTTGGGGGGGTTGAGCATATTTTTAATTTATAGTATTTATTTTGTCTTCATCATTGCATAGTTTATTGACCAACTCCACCTCATTGTTGTATGTGTCTAAGCCAATCTCACGTAACACAATTACAGATTTTTAAAAACTTAGTTTAATGCGGCATGGTTGTCATAATCTTATTTTTAAAGTCATGCCATTGTGATTGACAACACCCTGGCTTCTCACCTACCTAATTGGACAATATCAGCTAGCGATAACTGGAATGGACAGCCTGCTTTGAATAAAAAAAATCTCTGTAGGGCGTTGGATGTAAAAACAAAATCTGTCAAAAAACATTTTGAAAGATTAGAATTTGAAAGAATGGCAAAACGTCGAGGGAAGTCTGGGTCTGCTTCATTTTCCATAGATCAAATCCCTTTCGTGCAGTCACTGCGTGAACGTGATCACGTTTAAAGGTTTGACAGATGCCTGGAAGGGAAAAAAAGAAAGAAAAAAAAAAAAAAGCTTGTACTGGCACTCCGCAAGAAGTCAAGCTAAATAGTTTGAAAGAATCTTGCGGTTGAGATATTACACTCTAAGTCTCACATTCACTTATTGCGAGACATCGTTCCTAACCTAAATAGGATGTTAACTTGACTTGCACTGGCAACTTGAAGAATTAATTTTGCTCAATTGGTGTTCAATGTATACACTACCGCAAATAAACAGAGCTCTGGTAGTTTCCCAGTATTCATAATACTTGCACTGATTTCAAGATAAGGGACATTTTGTGCACAGTGTCATCGAGTATTCTCATGGTAGCACAAAGCTTTTTTTTTTTTTTTTTTTTTCCTTTCGTACATTTTGGACACTTTTCAATTTGCCACGGAGGCTTAGCCAACTTTAAAGTGCCTACAAATTATGAAATGAGGCTTTTGCCCCTATTGCGCTCTTGCCAGTTGGCTGCCTATGGCAAAGCATTCAAAGAGAAAAGTTGGGATTTTCAAAGCTCAGCCAATTAAAGGATCTGAAACACGACATAATTTCAACTCTGATCATTTGGCAGAACCTTGGAACGAAGAATGGCTCCGGTATTGGCCCGTTGAAGGGTGCTTCTAACGGCTCTGGAGGGCGTCCTGAGAGATGGGGTGGGGGGGGGGGACCTCCAATCTGCGTTATGTTTTTCCACATTTGACGGGCTTGTGGGTCAGTACAGGGAAGAATTATTTAACGCTTGCAAATACACATGTTTTAAGAAGTGCTTCAGGAAGAGGAAGTCAAGTGAAATAAGATAAGAATAAAATGGTGGACAAAGATAATGCCAGGGCCAAATGCATGTTAGTGATCTAAAGCAAACTGCAAAAAGGCTCCTCCTTGACAAAACAGTCATCTTATTTACAAGGCTCACAATAAACCTACGCAAATGTCAAAAAGCGGAATAAGGAGGGGGAGAAAAAAATAATTAGCATATTAATCTTTTTTATGCCGTCATCTCTCAGGTCCAGGGGAACCGTGGTGTAATTTAAATCTAAATGCTTCCCTGGCATTAGAATTCATTTTAGATGGGTCAATTGTTCCATAATAAAGGGATAGAAGGTGTACTTCATGCAAGAGATTTATGTTTGCCATTTGTTCATATTCATGTGCTACTGAATACCCCTCAATTCAAATGGTGATGGCAGCTCATATCAGTCGAGCTCCAGACCTACAGATCACTAACCGGCAGCTAAGAATTTCATTTGCCGAGGACAAAAAGAATGACAGAGGCAGGGGGAGTGAAAGAGAGACATGGGGTGGAGGGGAGGTGGATCAGCTCCCCAACACCGTTTATTGATTTTTTTTCCCCCCCTCGCGAGACAGAAAGCCTGTATAACAGCTCTATTGCCCTCATAATGATTAGTGACAAAAGTTTAATTAAGCAATTATGAAGCCAATAATAGAGTTGTCTGGTTTGCTTAGCTTTCGACTGTTTAAGACTTATCTCCCCCTCACACATCACAGCAGCTGGAATGTGCTTGAAGAGATTAATACCGTGAGAACACAGATGCCCACTTTAATACTGTGCCACCGTGCCATTTGAATGAAGTTGAGAACACAAGATTCTCTTCAGCAAATTACAAGTCTGACTTTAATGAAGGAAAAAAAAAAAAAAACTATGCCTTCAAGGTGTGATTATAAAAACAGGCAAGGGGGAAAAAAACAGGAGACACAGTTTGTCATCTCGCAGTTGAAATACACGTACAGTACATCGGAATGTATTACGGTATAAAGGCTATAGAATTTTAAATTGTCCCTCAAAGGAAAATGTGTCAATTTGACCTAATCTTCTCAAAACACAACCATTTATCACTGTTAATAAATATTATACAATATTAACAAATAAGATAGAAAATATAATACATTGTATCACAAAAAAAATTAGTCATCCGCTTGAAATTTGGCCAAAAATGGGGAATGAAGACTTTTTTTTTTTTTTAAATGTTTTATTTGTAATAATGTGCACAACAAAGACGTTGCTGGCATTTCATGGTCTAATTCAAAGAAACAGTACGTTCATATCTTCAAGAGCATCCCCAACCCACAGCCGAAATAAATGACTTATTTGTATGGGAAGATAAGCTTGTGAGTTTCTAGTGTCAGTGGACACGAGTGATGCATCAGTGGATTTAGGAAAACTAAATCCACAGCATGAAAGGAGCCTTACTGACTAGCCTATAAAAAGTCTTCAGTCCCCGGAGCTTATCAGCCTTTGCTCGAGCAGAGCAACTCAAATTTGTGTTCGGCGACGGCGTAAATCCTCGAGGAAGCACTTGGGCAAACAAGCTGAACAGAGGCGGCCGTTAGTATAACAGCATATCCAGTATTTATATGTTCCCAAGTAAAACTATTATAAGAAGGGAATCTTAGAAGGCTCTGGGACATGTTTACACCGTTTTAGATAATACCAGCTCTTGCTCAACATATTGAATCACAGATTAGTCCAATATCAAGAATTACACTACGGCTTTATAAAAGGAGGTCAAACTCAGTTGGATTTTATGTTTTCTGAATATGCTTGCTGAGTATCATATGCTTTATCCCAATGTTGTTTTCCTGCAGGGAAGTAGTAGGAGGTGGAGAAATGTGCGTGGATTTCACAGACGCACCCAAGATATAATATACGTGTGTGTGTGTGTTTTGATATACAGCAATGAATTGAAACAACCACAGCGATGCAGCATGGGCTGTCCTGGTCTCACGAAAATGAGGCTCCGTTTGTTGAAGCCTGTCAGTTCGGCATTAAATAGATTTGGGGAAACAGTTTGGCGCCAAAAACACTTACACACTTAGTTACTTATGTGTTTACTCAGGATATTTCAATACTTATTACAGCAACGGTGTTACTCCAATGGTAGCTGTAAACACTCGTGCAAATTTTGGGGGTAAAAAGGGATTTAGGCCACTGGTGGATTTGTTATCATTGTCATAATGACCGTATAAGACCATGTGGAGTTGAGATTCTCCAACAAGACTGAACCTTTAATTCAAAGTGAATCGACTTGTTAGTTAGTGAGTTAACTAGTTAGCATGCAACTTCCTAGTTCACAGACGAAGATGAACAGGCAGAAGGTACCATTATTATTCCAGGTGGACAGTTCCAATGATAGCAGAGTGATTAAAATTGTTTCAAAAAAATTACCTGTTTGAAGTCTCTTGCAATGTCTTATCTTTTGCAATATATTACTAGTTAATGGGTAAACAGTTACAGTTTAAGAGTTGAAATGATAGTATTCAATTGTAACTAGATTGTGATCTAGTTAATATCAACTTCAAGGAGACAGGTGTCCTGCACACGAAATCCCAGAAAGACAGAGTTTTCACTTGTGGAAGCGGTACTTCATCACTAAGCCGCTGAATCACATGTCAAATCGTTGCGCAGATCTGTGCAAGTGGCACGTGTAGCGGACACATGGCCAAACACAGGTAACCGTAAACAACAAGGTCAGGAACCCGTTCAACATCATCGGCACATCATCAGCTCCTCCAGCTCTTGGTTTCTCTTGCTCCATGCCAGGGGATTAACAGCTTTCTGGACACAACAAGTAAGGCTGGAGGAAATCTCTTCATTCCCACACACAATCACCAGTCATGTCCTCTCATTGCATGATGGAGGGCACCTCACTGCGTTCAGACGTTAAATAACCGATGTTTTTAGTTGACATGAGCGTCATCGGCGGCGATCGGTCTGCAAATGGACGACTGCTGTTTGAGTGCGGCCAGGCCATTCCGGAGCTGATAGCGGTCAAGACTGTGGAGACCACCGTGGACTGCAGGAGGCAGCTTTTGCCACGTCGACGACTGGCCTGCATTAACACCAAAACCAGCAGACTTTCCGAAAGCTTCTTTCACCTTTTCATTCACTTTTTACAAAGCTGACTCTTATTTGCCTTCACGTTTCACCTTTTGGTCATAGATATTATTGCTACAATCATCACATAACACTATTGAACATTCAAAATGACTTTCAGCCTGTTGTACATTGAATGCATATTTTTTTATCTACAAGAGCAGTGATTTTCAAAGTGTCATAAGAGCAACACTACCACTAAAAGTATCACAAAATTACATTTTCAAACTGTGCATAATGTTACAGTATGGCTTTAAATTATGTTTTTTTTTCTTCAATTCAGTACAGTATATATCTTAAGTGCTCTTTAGTTTTATTTAACTGCTAAAATATATTTGGAATTTCTCTTCTAGAAATGTTTTCAAACATTTCTTTGTGGGTTTTTTTTTTTTTTTTTGGATGCAATCAAGTTTTATGAGCAGTACATTTTAATTGAATCACAATTTAAGTCCACTTTTTTTCCCTGTATTTATTTGCAGTGTTTATGTAAAAACTGTGCATAATCTTACAGTACCTATTAGGAATAAATCTTCCAAAATTCTTTGAATGCTACTGCATTTTTAGTGTTGAGTTTATTAATTTTTTCAGGAGCACTTTATTTATAAAGTATTGGAACACCAGCTACCAGTGACAATTCTTTTGTGTGCTTTCAATATATTTGGCTGATAAAATTTTAGATTTTGAATATTGAAGCTTAGACATTTCTGGAGGGATAACAACTGATTGATCAATAGCAGTGAGTCAAGTGCCCATCCCAACTCTGAACATACTCCAGGGCAGTAAGTGTCTTTGAGGAGACAATTCACATCACTTCTCCGGGCCCAGGTCGCATCGGGTCTCCTGAACAAGATCCGCCTCACAGCTGGAGATCCGAGGGCACGAAATGGAGCACTCCGTGAAGGACACAAAAGTGAAAGAGAAACAAGGGAAAAGAGAATAAACCCGAAACAATCCCGGCCGACATCCCGTAACACATGCTGCGTTGTGGGATGTTGCTCTCTCTCTCCCCCCGGCTCTCGAGGACAATGAGATGACATGCTGAAGGTGGGATTGCATCTGGCATCGTATTTAAACAGGGCTGCCACATCTCAGGAACACGGGTCGTTGCCAGATTGCAGGCTAATTAGGGAGCTTCTTGGATGACCATCAGTGCCAGTCGCTGGGCAAGGTAGCGGGCTGAGCCTTGTTCTGCCATGCTCCCACTGCGAGGCCTTGAAAAGACGAATGGCCACGGAAACACCCTGGGGACCCCATAATGCTAAATATTTCCATCCCCCCAAAAAGGTGTCCCTTATGGGATCCCTTTTTTTCTTTGTCTCAGTCTCCGATTTCAAACACGTGTAAACTAGCTTGTCTTTTTGGATAGCTGCTCCAATGGCGAGTTCAGACCCATACGGCAATTTTCGCTAAAAGACGCGTGCATCCGAATAAAATCATTCACACTGGCATGAAATGCCGGGGAGGTTATCTAATGACTGTTACTCCTTTAATAAAAGCAATAAACTTGTTTGTGTGTAATTAAAGGACATAATTGGGATATAAGGATGATGTTGGCTTGTGGAGAAAGGACTGAAGCTATTACCGTGTTGGCTGAGAGCATCCCTGCTGAATGATCCCATCTCTGTGGGTGCAGTTTGACTTGCTATTAATTGCATTGTAAAAGTGCTCCATCGGGACGGATGACTCCAGCCGTCATTGTTTTTGCCTTTGGCATAATGCCTTCTTTTGACAGGCAATACACCACGGCAAACTACGGCCAGTTTGACAGCAAGTGGGAAAGCCAGAATTGTTGACTTGACTTCATTTCTTCTCCCCACTTGCTGCCCTTTTTCTTTTTTTTTTTTTTTTTTTTTTTCCCGCGGCGCTGTGAGAAAAGCGGAGGGGAACAAGATGTGGTTGAAACATGCAGCTGGCTGACGTCTTGCCTAATAAGATGCCTATCATGCAAGCTAGCGGTGCTGATTTGTGTCTCCCTCTAACTCACCCCATGATTACATTCTAAGAAGCCACCTCCCCCCTACCGCGCTCTCTCTCGCTGCTCCCCCAGCTGATCCTCGTCTTGTTACGTGGCATTAATGACACTTCAGTCACCGTGGCTCTCGAGCAGAGCCCTTCCACAGCGAACAGAGAGTTGACATTTCCTGACATTTTCCCAACTAATTACAGTACAAATAATTAAGCATGTTCCTCGGTGTAACAAATGAAGGCTAAAGTCGTCTGTCAGCCCGGGCCATGATTGATGACACTCTGGGAGACTTATCTGATGGGTCCTGCCACGAGGTACACAGGAAGCAAATTTATTAGAACGAACAATGCAAATTTTGAGTCATCTCATCCAGTTATGCACCGAGGCAATATCTGTGTCAAGGTGAATGTGACAATGAAAGCAAAATATTAGCATTTTGTTGAGCGGGCTGAAGGGGAAATCAGAGCACAGAGATGACAGGCCTAATTATTTCGGCTCACACAGGCCAGGACAGCTGTTTCTGGTGTCCTGAACAAGGCTGTCACACAGGTAACCAAACAGGGGATGCGTTCCAGCCTCTGTAACCGACACTCTACGGATGTGTCTGCCACTAATGACCAATGCTAATGTTGCTGCCATGTCTCTGAATAGGGTAAAAAAAAAAAAACAATCTGATGTCATGATGTGTTTTTTTTAAGTCCATTTTTGACAGAATTATGTGTATTAAGAATTAATGACTTCCTGCAACCGACCGGCTACCAATAGGATGTAGAAAATAATTGACACGTCCCCCTCCCATATTTTGGAGAGTGACTGACAAGCACCCAGACAAACATGTAATTCAATGTACTTTTGACAAAGAGATATTTTTAAATATGAAAAAAATAAATGATCAAGCTGTGAATTAAGGCCTTCTTGAAGCTTTTTTTTTTCTTGCATAAATAAAAATATGGCCCATTAGGGCAAATTGTGATGTTGAAAAAGTATCCTATCCTATCCTATCCTGAACCTGAACAAACATTGAACCACAAGTGTCAGGCAAGTGATCTGTTGCCTCTGCACTAAATAAAGTACATACTTGTGATATATATGCACCAACAATGAAGAATGAGCTGAAGGCTTTTATGCGACCAAATCGGAATATGTTGTTTGCATACATCTCTGCTTTGGGGATAACAAAGGTGGCCGCCCACACTCATAATGAATGTAGAGTTTGTACTCCAGGGCACCCTCACAATGACTCTTAGGGGGCAGGCAAATCCAGATAGGTTTGGGAAAAAAAAAAAAAAAATGAGGATCAAAGTATGCTGCTTAGGACTCGCTGGCTGGCTGGGAACAGATGGACGTCGGAGGCGCTGTGAGCCCAATGAGATTCACCAGCCAAAGTGGCTGCTGCTGTTCTGTGTACACAGGCAGATGATGCCTTTGTGTCATTGGATTTTGTTCGGAAAGGGAGAGAGGAGTTTTTTTCTCTCTCTTTTTTTTTTGGGAATATGCATGCAGGAGTAAAGCAAATAAAAAACAAAAAGACAAAGCATCAGTGAAAAAGGAGCTACTTTAAAGGAGAGTGTTTATCGAGATTCGTTCACACAGGTTGAATAAAATGTGTTGTTTCGCTTAGTTGTAAGCATTGTAACTGAGCGTGTATCTTAAATTACAACAGCAGGCATGTTTTATTCACTTTGCCACTGCTTTTTTTTGTGTTGTTTTATTGAACCACAGTTTGCTCCACATTTGTCGGCTATACAGTCATCAACTGTGAATGCTCCGTTTTACAAAGTCTTTTGTGGCAGAACTTGCGCCGTTTGTTTTAGAACACTTTAACTTTCTGGTTGTACAAAATGTACAATATGACACTATTTTGGATTAAAGGCTCTACAGACACCTTTGTTGTTGTTGGGTTGGTTTTTTTTTTTTTTTTTTTTTTTTTTTTTAAGAGAGTACCCGACCATTTTTCATTGGGTCTTCCTGCACACTGCATATGGAGGAGTATTCATTTTTAAAAATATCTGATATCACTGGGTCTCAATCAGTGGGAATGTATGACATTATTATTTCAGAGATTCTCGTTTTACAGTACATGGCAATCGTTCATCCATTTACCCCTCTATTTTAAACTACCATATTTTGCGGAAGACAGCACACACCAGACAATAAACAGTGCACACTCTTGTGTCGTGCATTTTTTTCCATATACAAGCCACACCTGACCATATGTCGTGGATATATACTGTATCGTACGTAGTGGTACATTGTGAAAGCAGATAAGACTTTGTAAATGTTTATTCACATACCTTGTTTCCAAAAAGTTACTGTAACACCTTTGTAAAATGGCTCAAACATAACATTGAATTTTTTTTTTTTTTTAATTCATCCTCCTGTTCATTGAAACCACAAAAATCTTCGTCTTCAGTATCGGAGTTGAAGAGCCTCAGAAACTTTCCGTCATACACCATTTCAGTCTCTCTTTCACTCTCAATGTCACTTTCATGTCGTTACCACCGAAGCTGTGCTGTTCCCCTCATGTAGCCGACCAGTTTTTTCATCCATTGGTGATACTTTCACACACTCACACAGATTTCAAATCCACTCGTAGACCTCAGAAAAGAAAGATATTCACATGCAGCCAATTTTTGTGAGATTTTAAATGAATTAAATGAAAAATATATACTTTGTGTTCATAGTGCTGCATGCTGCTTTGAGGGCACCCAAAACTCCTGCAGTCTTCTATACGCTAAAGGTAGCTTTGTCTTCTTCTGTGGGCAAATGATGTAGATGATTCTTCTTCTATGACCAATTGAGGTAGATTCTTCTTCTACGTGCGCTGAAAGTATTTTTCTTTTTTCCCCAAACTTGATGCATTATAGGGAACGGCCATGTTTTAATCATTTCGTTCAAACGTATTTTTGCTGTACTTTATTAGAAAAAAAAAAAACAACAACAATCATGTTGCCGCATCATCAAATATGCCGATGGGTTCACAGAGCTTGAAAAAAGTAGTGGCCTGTTGTCCAGAAAACACGGCAATTTGAATGTCAATCACACAACAGATTCCTGCCCTAAAAAGAGGGGAGACTGTGGCTAAAGCATATTGCGCCCATACCCTGCCCACAATATAACCAATCAGCTCTCCCATACGCAGAAACTCAGTGATCTTGGCAAAATGTAAATGAGTCCAAACATTTAAACACAACATACCAGGTGACAGTTACGTATGCGTTTTTGTGGTGAATGGTCTTCATGTTTTCCTTCCATGCAGCTCATGTTCGAGCGCTGCCATTTCATTAATGCCACACGCTGCAGCGGCCACTTTCACCGTTGTCAGCTTTGAAATGCCAGAACGTTGAGGAGATTACAGAATCAGTGACTTAGTAACCAGGCTTGTCCGGCTCCAAAATGCCAATTAGAATGTTGGGACTCTAGGGAAAGGGAAAACATTGAGCGGTGTGTAAAAAGGTAAGGACATTTTCTTCAATGGTGGAAGTGTTCTGTTATTTTTTAACACAGCTCCAGATTTGTCATCACTTGAAATTGCTGACAAGCTAAATCTGAAAATATTTGCATAGGCAGGTCAAGGCAGTGCTCTGAGAGTAATGTATTTCAAACGCAATACTGTTAGCTATTGTCGTTGTGACATGCAGTGTCAGAGACCCGAGTGCAACAAAACGTACATTCGTGTAATTCAGATAAATGACTAAACGTCCTTGTTTCAGTCTTGTCATGTTGACAAATGTGTAATTTTTGCTTCTGGGCAGTGTTCTGTTCTCCATCATGTAACTGTTGGCCAAAAAAGGAAAAAACAAAAAGGTAAAAGCTCCAGCAGGAGAGTGAACGCCTCGGGGGCTCACATTTAACCTGCCCACCAATCCCAATCAATGTCATTACTCCTTTCCACTCCATTTTATCAGCAACTCCAGTTTCCTAGGAGTGACTGCAGTACTCCGCTCTCTGAAACAGTCACAGAGCTAATGGGATGAGATGCAAAGAATTATAAATGCTGACAGTAAATCATATTACATCCCTAATAAGCCTTAACAGGATAACTGGGTCAAAGCTGAATTATCTTAATTGATTTTTCGAAAGAAACCTGACAGTGAAATGTCAATGCTTGAATATTTCTTCATGCATCATTAAAACAAGATTGGCTTTTAACAAAAGGGGAGGAGGACTGGATCCTTTGGGCTGAATTGATTCTTGCTCGGGGCAGACTTGCACAAGTAAGTGTATTACATAAAAATCTATACAGGATATTAAAACAACACCCATTCTGCATGACGTTTACAATTAAAGGCCGACACCGGCCCGTTCTTTTGTATCTGGCTGCCAACAAATAGCGTTTCAGTTTGGTGACTTTCAGAAATCAATGGGCTGACTGAATAAATGCCCAGAGAACGTGTGTTAGCGGTGCAATAGAGCTGCGACGGTCCGTGCACAGTTGTCGGCACAACTCTGCTAATGGTACTCTTACACAGCTTTGGTAAATGATACAAAATGTCAACAATACATGTAATAGTTGCGATCGAGCAGAGATAGTACCGTCTTACATTTGCAGGAAATATTAATGAGGTCAAATTCTGCTGTAAAACTAAATCTGTACTGTGCAGTAAATCTACGCTCAATCATGACAAATAATGTTATTGTTGTTGGACCAAACAATTTGTTTTGGAACTATTATTATTATTCTTATTACTTTTCTATCATACAGGGCATAAAATAAATTATGCAGCATTAAACATGAGACAATAGCAAGTATTTGGCATCCAGTCAGATTGGTCTAATATACAGTGGCGCCCCAATGCTAGGTTGACATATTCCAGAAATGGCCGCACAGGACATAGTAAATGGTAAATGAAAGAGACTCCAAACACAGCAAAATGTGTCTGAAAAGGACTGCGAGATGTCAGGGAAATACATTTCAAAAAAGATAAAAAAAAAAAAAAATCTTCATAGACTAGAACAGTACTCACTAAAATAGATTTGAGAAACATGATCTAAGTTCAAATGCTTCCATGCTGCCTGTGAGATGATCGCCTTGCAATGCACAAAGTTCTCTCAAACATTTGAAACTCGCTGTCCGTACCAACTGACTTGTGGTCCACGGATTACAAGAAAGAACCAAAGTGCGCGGTCGTTTGTGTTCCGATTACTCATCGTGACAATGTCAGCAGAAACTTGTTTTGCAGACAGCATGTGAGAGCCTTCATTTCGTCATCAACTTGCATCTTGGGCGAAATTGGAGGAGCGAGGGAAGGTATCGGTGAAATGACTCAGGGGATGTTTGGCGTATAAAGTTACTGCACCTTGATTGGATGTCTCCTATTCTGAGAGTAAGCAGAGCTTGTCAAGATGTTGGGAAATGTATGTCCGCGGGGATGGCGCAGGCAGCAGGACGGACTGGGTCACTTGGCACGCCCGCACAGCAAACGCTGAGAATAAATCAGTCACACTGACACGGTGCCTCTCATCAAGTCACATCCCGCAGTGTCCACATCGGTTCTGAACTAATAAAGATGTATGAAAGGGAAACAGAAGCGAACATGGCAGATGCCAAGGTGAAATGCAGCCGGTGTCTGGAGAGGCGCTGGATGTCAGGTCTTGCAAATCTATCAAGAACCTTTTCAAAGGCTACAGTCTACGGACAACACACAAAAAATGGTCATAATGTCACGTAATAACATTAACTTCTTATTTTGACCAATTCCAATTCATACAGTACTTTGACTTAAATGTGTGACAGTCTAACAACAGCACCTTGATCAAACATCTCGTTTTTAAAAAAATTAAAACTAACTTTAGTCACTGCAAAATTCTTGAAATTTAGATTTTCTGTACAAAATGCAAAATGTATATAATCCTGACAAAAAAAATAATAC
The DNA here is from genome assembly GCF_019802595.1 of Syngnathoides biaculeatus. NCBI lineage: Eukaryota > Metazoa > Chordata > Actinopteri > Syngnathiformes > Syngnathidae > Syngnathoides > Syngnathoides biaculeatus. Next base: position 2,194,679 of record NC_084644.1, read on the forward strand.
TAGTTGTGCATTATTGGCCTGCAAGGCATTCTCTGCTGGCCTAATCAGAAGTAGCCACCAAAAATTACAACTTCAAATGAAATTGTATTCATTTATTTTCATGATCCATTATCCTCATTTCTAAGCCATCCTCGACCACTTGCAGCATTGTATATCTTTTAGTCCCATCAGATTTCCGTCTTTATATGTTGAAGCCCGCCACACGATTTAATGCGGCCCGCGAAGCCAAACAGTTTGTCAACTTCCATGAGTCTTCTGAAAATCTGTACCGATATTTTAAATTGTAATAGATATGATAACATTAAGATATCATCATCATTTTTGTTACCAAACAATGGTTTTCAAAAACCCTGATTTCTTATTCAAAAACTAATTCATGAATGCCGTGTGTAAATATGAGATTAAAGACTTCTGCGGTTTTACAGTCATAACAGCCCTACTGTAACTACAATGTTCCCACGACCCGAGCCATCAGAATCAGGAGTTCTGGCTCACTATTTATTACCAATGGCGGTGGTCTTTTTTTAACCAAATCAGATTTGCAATTAACCACTCTTGGCCTTCTTGCAGAAGTTGCGTGAGCTCACCATTTTTTCGTCTTTTGAATGGGTGAGCCAAATAGTGTGCAATTGGTAATGGGGGAAAGCAAATGTCGGACATTATTGAGAATTATTTTTCAAAGGAAAACTGGACTTTGTGAAGATAAAATAGGTCAGCGAACACACTTTCTGGCTGGCTTGTTTCAACCAGGAAAAGGATTTATTTGGCACGTCGTGTGTATACCAACAGCTAACTTACAGGTAGGAGCAACAAAAGGAAGTGGATTTTTTCTTTAAATCATCAAGATCTGTTGAGTATGATGCATTTCATTGAACTCTTTTTTGTCACATTATTAGCTAAATACTGATCGTGAATGGCTGTATATGATATTGCCATGTAGTAGTTAGGAGCTGTTTAGTGCAAATAAAGGGCCAACTACTTTTCTTACTTCACTAATTTGAGTATTCATCCCAAATGTGCACAGTACCTCTCAGTGTTATGCTTTGCGTTGTCATATGCGTAATTTGGTAAAATTGGGATGTCGTAGTTGTAGTAGGCTTGGGAACGAAATGCACCACCCACAAACGGATAATAATAGTGCTATGACTAACTGCTAATTTACATCGTTCTAGTGATAAATACATATTTGTGCAAGACTTTTTGATTTGTTGCTTCTCAGTTATGTTCAATAAAACCGTTTGCTCACGGTGGGATTTACTAAATTAGTTTTAATGTTTCACTGACATGTTATCAGTGTGTGTGCGTGCCAGTTTATAGGTAGTCGGGTTTTTGAGGCAGAGCTACTCTCTGTGGGTATGTGGAATGGTGTAATATTCATGTAAGTCTTCATAGAAGTGGTCTCATTGCTGTGTTCTGGAAAACACACACACACACACAGTGAGCAGCGCGGTCCAGCGGTGCTCACCTGCTGACATCAGCATATGCCATTCAGAAGGGCAATATGTGTCTGCATCAGTGATTTCTAAACACTTTGGGGTCAACAAATTATTAATATTTAGTATTAGCACTGATGACAATGTGGCATCCTCCTGAGAGGTGGGCAAAATGTTGAGCGGGGGCCATTCTCTTGACGGCAACTGTGTTCGGCAGATGGTGCTGTCAGTTTGGGTCTTCGTTTATTCTTCCGTGCATATGGCAGCTTCTCCCCTTCGTTAAAAAAAGCAAGCACGTTCATGTATTATCGATGGGGCTAAAAAGCATGCAAACACGAGCGGGAATGTATCAGAGGAGCTTAAACTTCTGTAAACAACCGGCAGTGGTTGTTGCAAATGTGATTTTACTGACAGAAAGAGTCGAAACATATGGCCGGAGACAGGGAAAGGGGCTGATACCTTGATGGGATACAGCTCAGCATCACCCCGCAGCATAATGCATTTGACAGTGAGGTGCGTGACAGGCTCAGCATTTTAGATTACTGGCAAATTTCATCCTCATTTGGGACCAAGCATTTTCTCCTGCAAAAAAATGAATTTCTATTCCATTGTTCATCATCAGGAAAATGGGTTTAACAGTTTAATTTTTCCTTTTTAAAAACATCTCTACCATTCCCGGATTTAAATGTGTAAAACTATCATATCTCCTCTATTAATTTGAATAACTCATCATAACATTAACTGTAAACAAGATTGAATCTGTTCTACTTGAGCGTTATTAATTCCCAATTATAATTTAAATTCTGCTGTGGAAAAACAGGATTATTGTCATTGTAATTTTCAAAATGTATAGTACCAGGAAATTAAGTTGCTTTTAAATTTTGAGCTGTGTTAAACAGCATGAATGAAAAACAATTTAACCCACGTAAAAGACAAAATTAGACTTACTTTGTACATACATCGGTGTACCTTATAGCAATTCATATTTTAGAACACTCCTTTGACCCATAACTTTTTTCAAATTTTTAATTATTTGTTTATATTCAACCAAGTCACCTTGATGTACTTCAGCATTGTTATGTATACACAAAAGTCAATGAATCAGATGGCAAACGTCCATCCGTTTTCTGAGCTTATCCTCATGTAGCGCCTCTCTAGTATGTCGTTGACAAACACAGGCCTCGCTAGCAGTCGCACTCACAATCGCACCTCGTGGGAATTTAAAGTCTCCAATGAATGCAATTTTGGGGATGTGGGAGGAAACCGGAGAGCCCAGAGAAAACCCACGTAGGCACGGGTAGAACGTGCAAACTCCAAACAGGGAGAGGCCGGGATTTGAACCCCGCTCCTCAGAATTGTGAGGCCAAGCTGGGCCACTGTCCCTCAGCTGCCAATCGCAGAGTAAAATTCACTAATAGTGATATTTTCAGAATTGTGAAAATGTGTCAAGAAAGAGAGCAGCGCTGGAAACATCGCAAATAGTTGAATATTCATGTTACATCATCGTTGTGCGAATTTTATTTTATTTTATTTTTTTTTTTAAAGAAAAACCAAAGTCTCCCTTGCACCGGCAGCGGAGAAAGAGGCCAGTTACATAGTGGAGTGTTCGGCAGTGAGGGGTCTTACTCCTGCTTTGCTCTGATGTGAGGCGGGCTTTGGACAGAACTGATAGCGGGGCTGAGCAGGCGGATGAATGGCGATATGAGGGTCCCTGTGTCAACCTCGCAAGGGCCATAGCAGCAGAGTGATGGCAGATAGGATGGACAGACGGGAGAGGGAGTGAGAGGTAGAGGTAGAGGATATCCCATTGAAGTGAAATCACTTGTGACAGACCCGACCGCCGGTCGTCAGCTTTCAGGTTCGAACTCGTGTCTCATCTTTAGGAGAGAAAAAAAAAAAGAAAAAAAGAGGAAGCAGTCAGGGGAAGAAGGGAAAGAGAAAGAGGTGTGACAAAGCCACAAAGACAATGATGGTCAATAATTAATCATGGCACTAGTGTTCAATGCAGTGGCTGGTGAGATGACAGCTCTTTGGATTGACATATCTGGAGCATTTGATCTGCACGCTGTGGATCTTGCTATGCTGCCACAACTGGCTGCTCTCCTGTGTTTTCCTTTTGCTCCCACACCGCTCCTTTATTCTTCAAATCCTCTGCAAATAACATATCATCTATGGCAAGGGAGTTGTTACTGCAGGGCAAAAAAAAAAAAAAAAAAAAAAAAAAAAACCCTCCTGCCTCCACTGAAACCTGATATGTTCAAAGTAGCTCTTGGTAATTTGTATTTTATAAATTGCATTATGCATATTTATACTCGGGAGATGCTGGGGATAACCAAACACATAAAAAGTTACCAGTTGTGGTCAATAATCTTTCACTTATCCTGATGTCAGTAATGTGCATTACTGTGGTTGTCGTGTAGTAATTCGAGGCTGTCTCGTGTCTTGCGAGGTTGCTATTCATCTCTCCATTTTCTTTCGCTTATTCGATTCAGGGTGATTGGTTAGGGTCCTGAGGCTCTCCAAGTTGTTTTTCAGAAAAAGGGTTTTATAATTACGGTTTAAAATAAAACTGTTTTCATTCTGATTTTATACACACCACAACTTTCAGTCAGTTTTGTATGTTTGACGAACTCAAATGCAAAAAAATAAAAAGTTCACACAGTTCACCCCTCCTCCCCCAACTTGACCCCAGTTCAAGTGAACCGTAAATGAAGTACCAAAAAATACATGCACAATTTTTACCTTTAGCCAGCTCTGTACTAAAATGTGTTGGGTGGTTCTTGGGAACGTGCTCAATCCTTACACACCCAAAATTTGATTTTTTTTTTTTTTGCATAATCCTGCTAACTAACAAGCCAAGTTACGAACATATGTCTCATTTTGCACTTGATACAGTACACACTTTTCAAGACCGCAAACCTGGAAAATAACCACTTTCCCTGTGAGTTATGCTACAGAGGCAGCGTTTGGCAAGCCTCTGTTTACTAGGGCCTGCTAAATGCTCACGGAATTTGATAGCAAGTAGCGTCAAAATCAACTGATACTCTGTCACATTTGAAACGTTAATTCCTCTGTGTTGGAAATGCTCTCTGGAGCCACCGGGGAGCGTGCAGTCCATCAATCAGTCGATGGCGAGCGTTCCAGGCGAAGCAGGGCCTTCATTGACCTAATAACTGGCAGTCACCAGCACGTTGAGTAGTATTCATTATTCATGCTCATTAAATTATGGGCTCCATATTGAGCAAAGACTGCCAGTTTGCTGCCAAACTGTGTTGATTTTGCGATGTGCCCATTTGAGATTTGGGGATTTCTAAGCGGGACACCACTTGTGAAATCTAGCATATAAATATGCTAGATTTAATCTGCTCTCTGTTTAACTTTAATGCGTCGGAAACAGATTTCACTTATACTCACCTACACTCTTTTATCATGATTTAGGTTTGGGGTTGATAAATGGGGTGGGGGGGGATGGGAACTTTCTCCCCCATACAATGAGTCTTAATAATAGAAGGCACATCTTAATTGAGCAAAACATTGCATACTGTGGAGTAATCAGCTTGTTTTTTTGTGCATTATGGGGATCATTCGGGTTCTGAGAGTGAAAAAAGGGAAACAGTCCACAATATGCAGCGCAATGTGTACATCTTATGTTAAATCAGTTTGAGCATGGTAATGGTATTTAAAACATTGTTGTCCATTTTGCAAATGTTGATTCTTCATGATCTCGGGAGACAACATAACATGTGAGCTTCAACATGTCCTAGGAAGAAGCATGACAAGACACGGTACACAAAAAAAATTCTTACTGCAAATGCATCCATTTTGCTCAGATGTGGCAAAACAATGATAGTGTCTGTCAACACCTACTCTTTATGTGGAGGAGAAGAAAGGTTTTACATGTTTGATGTAGTTGGAGCAGCAGCAGGACTGTGTTACAAACACACCATATTTGAAAGGTGGAATTTTTCACACACTTTCATCTAGAAGGGATATAAAAAAAAAACAACCACCCTATAATAGATAGGAAGACCTTCTTTATTTAAAAAAAAAAATGTATATATCAAGAGACACATCCAAAAGGAACCAACAGCTGTCTACACCATTTCCAGTAATGTAGGCCAATCCATTTGTGTCTGTCCTGTACTCAAATCCCCAAGAAAAATATATACAGCTTCAACACAGAGACAAACTGCTTTCCCATATGCTTCCCTGTTTCAAAACAACCGTATCAGTCTGAGCCTTTTCACTTGCTCTTTCATATAGTCTTAATGTTCTGGAAAGCTTTGGACAGTCGGCTCCCTTCGTCGCTGCTTCTCGGCACGTCTCCCTCCCTCGTTCCACAGCAGAAAATACTGGAGAAGAATCACTTTTTTCTTTCTGTTAGGTAGTGAACAAATGGAGGGCTGTGGGTATAACCTGCTTGTGGATGTTTGTTGTCAGCTAATGTTATGTTTTAATAAGATACGTCATCAATAGGTCGTTGTAAAAAAAAACAAAACAAAAAAAAAACACAGGTCTAAATCAGCGGTCATGCCCTTGGGAGCTGTTTCATTTATCATGGCCTACTTTTGATGGAAGCTTGCCAGAGAATCATCTGGAATTATCTTCGCTTGGTTCTCCTCTCTCAGCCTGGGCAAGCCGACGTACCCTCGGACAACACCTTGACAAACATGGAGTATTGTGTGGTCTCGGGACTTTATCAAAGTGCTGCTTCAGAACTCGCCACCTCACCTGAAAACAAATATCCTAATAGGTCATGTTGAACATGAAATGGAAGTTTTTGGAGCAACTGTTTGGGTTGTCTGTTAGGTGCCGAGTGACTAAATCTTGCTTTGTTTCACGAGTGGATGCAAATTGGCAAAACATCTTGTGAGTCATAAATTGACAATGGTCACCCTTGTGAGACATGAGCTCAAATATTAGCTTTAAGTCTGTTTTTTGAATTCATGGGGTTAACGGAGATTACTTCTGATAAGCCTGGTACTCGTACAGAGGGGACTTTCCTGAAGTCACTGAGATGGGAGTGTTTCCGTACAAACAGAACTTCAAAGGTTCTATGCACTGCGGAAAGGTATGATTGAATGCAAACATGTATTCATTTAACACCGTTTGTTTATTTTTTGCCCGCCTTCAGAGGTTCTCTTTCCCCAGATCTGAAGCTTAACCTTTAGACCATAGAGAATTCCATTGCTGTGTTTGATTTCTGGAGCTCAGAGACTGCAGCAGCGCTGAGTGACACTTGGATGATCAGAGAGAATCTGCATTTTTAGTCTAAGCAGACATACGGTTAATTGTTGTATATCTGTACCTTTTGAATGGAGGTAATTATTACTGGCTACATTTTAGAGGGGCAGGGTTGGTGACATTCAAGCGATACACGAATTATGTTTACCCTTAGTTTCAGAAATTGACAATATTCATCTGCAACGGAACTCGATTCCTTGCGGCTAGGAATTGTAATACATTCCTGTGGATGTTCTCAGTTTTGAATCGCCTAAAAATAGATTACAATGCAGGTTGTTTAATGTATTGAAATATTTCGATTTATGGTCACAAATGACTTATATTTAAGTCACCTTTTATAGTCATACCGACTTGTATACGAGTGACTTAAATTCCCCGCCACCCAATCATATCCCACATACACAATCTGACAACCATCCATACCGGGATTCTTATGAGTACATTTTTTATTTTTTCATTATTTTTGCTTTGCTTGTTGCCATTTTGTAATGTATTGGTGCCATACTTCTTCCAGTTTTGGAGCTGTTAATTTATATGTTTTCCTGTGGCTGGTTGGGAGGATTGTAAAACAATATTTCGGCAAACTTCTGTTTTCTTGAATTGGCTGCAAGGAAAATGGCTTAATGTAATTACTAGATATACTGATTATCAGCTAATGACACCTTTGACTTATGTTTTAATGATCTGTCTTTTGAAATCATCCCTCATTTAGATTTAGTCCCCTCCAGGCATGTTCTGGGGGCGAAGACAATAGATCCAAGGAATGGATGAATGGTAAACAATTATTAGAGACAGATCTGACATGCTGAGGTCCTCCACTTTGGAAATGTGACACAAAAGACTTAACAGAGAGTTGGGTAATACCTGCATCTAACAAAAGTCATAGCCACTGATGTTCCATCTCTTTTCTCAGCATCCAACATGTTCTCAAATGTTGTTACAAAATAAACATTAAGCACTATTTTGAGTTATTGGTTCTCACCACATGAACAAAAACCCTTAGTGGAAGGGATTATGCAATTTCTACTGATGAAAAAAAATCATGTTATGAAACAACTTCCGCAATGGATTAATTTTGTAAGTAGAGGTACCAATGTACTTAAAAAAAATGTTGGGTTATTTGACTATAGAGTGTGAAGGCTTGTCTGTTCCTATGTGCCCACTATTGTGTGATCTGTGATTGAGTGTCAATGACTCCAGGATGGACCACGGTACTCGCGGGATGAGATCTGACACACCTGAGCATAAAAATAGAAGCATGGGTAGATTTACAAAAGTACCACTGCACGGACTTCTTTTGGTTGGATTTCATTTAGTAAGGATGTGAGACCTTTCTCTCTCAAAGTGCCCACTTGAATACAGCAAAAGTAGAGTGAGCGCAAAGACGAGTGGGCTATCGTACACAGGAGTTATCATGCTAGCCTGTATCCAGTAATCTAAGATGTCACATGTGAGACAGTTGTGATCTGTGTCAGGCACTTTCCGTCCCCGAGGCGGAAGGTCATAACGGTTGACTTCATCTTCTGCCCCTGGCCCCCAATCACTCAAACATAAATCAATACTGTTAATAACTGTTTGAACGATGTCTAAATGGGATATCTTGGCTGCAAGCGATGATAAAAGATATTCCTTTGCCAGACGCTCCCTCCTCACCTCTCCTTTGAAATATATATATATTCAGGTCAATGTAGACCTCTAAGAATGTTTTCATATACAGTATCTGATGAGCTATAGCTGCAGTACATTACCTAATGTTGGCTTAGTGAATGAATGAGATTCTACTTTTGCAATACAAGTAAAATGACTTGATTTAAATGTAATTTTGTCCATATACACGTCATGCTGGGTCCTAGTCATTACCGACAGAGTGTAATCTCATAATATATTTGGTTGACAAATGTTCACGAATGGCATCCCCTTATGATACTGTCCTTCAAGGCAGATTTTCACCTGAGGTCTGATTGCACAAAATACGAAGATGTCACACCGATGATGGTCTATCAGAGAATAAAGGATCTGTGTGAGAAATGTGGTTCATGAAGGTCAAAGCCACCGACCGTGTGTGCCTGTGATATCATTCAAATGATCAATTAATTAGCTCTCCCGCAACTGTGGCAATAACCTACATGCTTTGGACATCAGCTAAGGCACATTAAGTGTTTTAAAAGGTGTTTCTTCAGTCATGTGACCTCTATCTCATCTTGCTTTCATTTTCTACGGCGTATGCATCGCTGGTCTAAGTGTATTTACTCTGATAGTGCTGCCACCATGGAATTATGTGAGCTTGTAAATAGACTTAGCAGTCAGCTGATCTTGGTGTTTTATTATCAGGTGGAGGGGGTGCGAGAGACGTGCAAACTGTTTTGCTTTATGAGCCATTCTAAAATCTATTGAAATGGCTGTTCTAGAATAATATCATTACCGCTATGTATAAAATCTTACTGCTCAGCCATGCAGGGTTTGAAGAAGAACACAAAGGAAACTGTAGAATGCCGTGACGGCAGAATGAGCCGGGAGGGTCGTGCGACGATACGCTTACGTGGGACAATGTAAGGCATGCGGTGACAGAGCGTGCTTCTCGGGCACTCGCCAGCGCTCAGACGGTGCGGGTGCTTGTATTTTTAGACTGGATATAATATTTCAGAAATATGTGGCAACATCACTCTAGCTTATGATTAATTTGTTTTTTCAGTTGTAATAACTTTTTACACCAACATGTTGCATGTTGCAAAATTTCTACACCAACAGAGAAAAAAATGTAACAGGCTGCCACTCGACGCAGATTTTAACACATCCAGCATGTAAATATAAGACATACAATAGTGTGAAAATGTTTATGACTGCACCTTTCGCTTTTAGACTTTTCAGAGCAGTCATGGTAAAACTGTAAATAATGTGATAGTGTTACAAAGTATTTCCAGTTTTGCAGGATCACAATACAACATTTTCACAGGAGATTTCAGATGGGGTCTCTCAGTGCTCAAGTCGTCTTTACAGGGCCTTTTTGTTTTCAAGAGGATTTATAATTGTTTGCATATTTTCAACTTCCATCAATCCATTATTCGAGCCCCTTATCCTGAAAGGGCTAACGGCATATTTTCAACAATTGAGTCGCAATAAGCTGAATGGAATCATCCAGCACATTGACTCATAAAGGTACCATCAGTGTGTTCGTCTTCGTTAGTAAACCTGAACTTCACCTCCTATCTATTTAAGGATTATTGTGCTTTCTTGCTTTTAGGAAAATGAGCATTGTGAAGACATTTATTTGCATAGTAGCGCTGTGATCCAATCAAGGGTGCGACAAGACCCGCAAAATCTACATAAATCAGAATCAAATGATAATGCTGATTTATTAGTGCATCAACAACTGGTTTGACCAGCTGGTGTAAAAGGTACTTTGTTTCTATTTTCCTGCAGTGTTGAGGGCGAGTTATACCCCCTTGAGATCAAGCCTAATATGATTTGCTGTAAAATTCCACAATAGCAACACTATGGCAACAAAATCTGTTCAGCTTCAATGAAAGGTATGTTTCGTGGTGGGTGACAAAGCCACGGATAAGCACAGAGGGAAACCTGAACAATGGACCCTTACAGGCACAAGTCCAAAACTCTCTCTCTTTCTCTCTCCACATTGCCATCTATCCCCGTCCCCTCTTGGCTCCCTTTTATTATATTGTATTTCCACCCGACCCCCCAAAAAAATGGCGTGACAAATGTGAAACAAAATAACGGCTTTTAACAGACTTACAAAGCAGATGCATAATGTAGCAATGCTGTATCAATGTTCCTCTCAGTCACTTCGACGTGTTAGAATTCCATCAAATCCATTGAAACCATTGTTTTAAATGAACGTAATCTGTGTTCACGGTTTTAAAAATTTGGAATATCATATCTTGACTGACTGAATGCCTCCTCCATGTATTGTATACACCTCAATCAATCTAACAGAGCTGACCTTTTGTGCATACAACCTTGCAGGAATGGGAGGGGGCAAGGGTCAGAGAATAAATTCATGTGACATCAAACTGATGAAGCCCAAGTAAATTGATTGAAATAAACAAGCTTAAGAAAGTCTGTGTCCACATTTCAAACAGGGATATTTGGGGGGAAAAAAAAAAAAAGCATTTTTCTGTAAAAATTTGAATAAAATCAGAAACTGACTAAATATGTTTCTCCTTAACAATACTGAGAAGTAGCACATTGGTGTGCATGTTGAATCAAACTTTACCTCAGATAGTTTTGGACTTTATCACTGAATTAAACAACATGAACTTGTCATTGCTGAATCCATTATTTTAAATAATTAGCATCACAGAAATTTTCCAAGCTGCTTATCCTCACAAGAGTCATGGGAGTGCTGGAGCCTAGCCCAGCTAACATTGGGGGATAAACGGACTACACGCTGAACTCTTTGCCAGTCAGTCGAAGGGCACATATCGACACCATCACTGAGCGGGAATTGAACCCACGTTGCCCACAACAAAGTCAGGCATGTGTACCACTACACCATCACTGACTCCTTTCCTTCAAATCCAGAAATCAGAAAATACAGCAATCGACAATTATCCAACTAGTCTTCACTTTTTTTATCAGCAGCCAACAATTACAAAAGCACCTTTGTTGTAACGCGCATCTCATGATTTATCTCTCCCTGCGTATGATCATAACACCAAGAGCAAAAGCAGATTGTTTCCTTTCCAAAGAAATAAAACATTACCACATGTATGCCACGTACAGCGGTGCAAAGTTATCCCTTTAACCACTCGCAGGCAGCCGATAGCAAGTAGTTGCTGAAACATCTTTATCAAAGAGGCTGAAAGGAGCATCATCACCTCGTTGCTTTGCGAAGGCGAACCAACAGTCGTATGGCCAACGATTAAATGGCACCCTTTGAATGAAATGTACCAGTGAACAAAACAAATTAAGTGTGGGCGAATGTCTTTCCTGACTATATGGTACACAATATGATGGTGTAAGTAATAATATCTGATCAAAGCATCTGCTCCATCCTCCCGTTGCATTGTGTTATTTAATGTTTGGAACACAGAAGTCGGCATGTTGCAACAAGGATGAATCCTTGAATCCATTTAGTTATAAAATGAGGCCGAACATTTTTGGTCACACTGAATACAGCTGCTGATGGCGGCCATTTAGCTGCACTTTGGCCACAGTGTTGAAGCTTGCAAAATAAACAGCCGTGTTTAGCAAATGTCTTGAACTGGATTTGAGAGTCCACGGTGGTCTTTTTTCCCCAAAGAGAAGGAAAAATAAACAGATGCTTGAGCGCACCCATCAATTTGCGAATAGACTTAAAAATGTGTTTGACAATAGTGCACAAGCCTCACAGAACGTTGTCCTGATTTCTCCACCAATGCGACCCTCGACGTAATGTATTTTCATTCTCAACAAGATTCTCTCTTTTAGCCCTCTTCTTGTGTCAATATTGCACTGTCGGGGCCAGGGAGAGAAAGCCAAATCCAACAGTGACAGAAAACTTCCCACTCCTCCCCGCATACGTAAAATTAGAAAAGCTGTTCATGTTTTTTTTTTCTTTTTATCTTTCAGATTTCTTGGGTTTTATGGTTAAATACTAAAGGACTGGAGGCTGGTCATGCTTTAAGCTACTAGAAAAAGTTAAGCTTTAGCGTTGGGCAGCAGAGATATGGGCTATAAGCTGACAAGTAATTAAACCGGCATATCTGTAACAACTGTCATCTCTTATTTCTCCACAGCCTGGACGTAAACCAAAGGCAAGAAAGCTAAACGGATGGTGTAAGGGAAAAAAAAAAAAAAAGCAATGTGTGCAGTGTGTGAGTGAGCGAGAGTCTTTACATTGGAGGGCAACTGCAGGGTATATCTCCTGCTGAACAGTTTAGCAGACTTGGGCATTTAGGGGATTGTGGTGGAGATCAAAAGGGTCAGGGATCCTTTTACCAATTAACAGCAGGGACACGGACATCAAATAAGGTGTAAATTTCAGCTCTGCACTTTTCAGTGAGTCAAGCATGAAATGCATTCTAATGCCCTTTTTGAGTTTCCAGACGGATTTGCAACCACCAATGATGTCACCACGGTCCCCGCAAAGATGAGCTTTAATCGCCCCTCAGAAAGGCATGTAGCCATCTTATCCACTGTGTAGATGTCAAGGGGAGTGCTGAGTCAGTTATTGATATGGCGAGACTGCAACGGACAGGAGACAATAAGCTTGCAGTCGCAGAGGTTTCACCTCTCTACGTGTGAAAATGTTTCAACCTGTAATTGATAAAACTGCAAGCTTTGTAAATGGGTGATCGTGTCACAGATTTGTTTGGTAGAATTGAAACGTTTGGTTTCGCACGAAAAGCACCTCTTATTGGATTTTCATATAAAGCGCAGCAGTGCTTTTGTATTCCTTCCCCAAATATCCAGATAAAATGACCACGGTGCAAATCACATTGAGTACAATTCATAATATTTAACCACGCAAGGCGGTTGGATAGTTGACAATATCAATCCGTATCATGACAAATTTATCTTGCACCCCCACCCCACAAAAAATGACGCAGCATCTTGGGGTTTAGCCTCCGTTTCAAATACTGTACAGAAAACGGGGATACAAGTGACCCCTGACGAGATTAACACAGATGTTGCCAGAGCAGCAGTTTCATCAGACCTCAACTACCTCAGTGTACAAAAACAAACGTGTAGAGAATACCGTTGAAGGTTCAACTTAATGTGACACCAGTCTTAAGACAAGAAAAAAGGATCAAGACCATATGTTTCGGATTTATAAAACTGATGTTGTGAACTGCTCCTGAAAAGTGGAATGGGGTGTATGAGCGGTTGCAGGTTCTCAAAAATAATGTTTTTTTTTTTTTTTCACTCCATCTTTTAACATTCCACATACTCCTCAAAGGAAATACAAACATGCACATTAAGTTCCACTGGACACTCATCGGGCCAGAGATATCAAAGTTCAACTGCAACCTACAAAGGGGTGTGAGTTGCTTGCTGCGATGGAGGGCACTTGGCGACATCGAAATTGAATTGACAATTGGATTAGCAGTTTTGTTGCAGGGCACAGGTGAGGCTGGTGGAATCATCTCTTCGACACCATCTGCACGGGGGGTCCCCAAGGATGCGTCCCGTTGCCACTCCTCTTCTCTCACTGCACAAAGGACAACACTACAATGCATCTAGCTGTCATGGACCATCATAAACCTCATAATTGACGTCGACGAGCCAGAATATCGACAGAATATTGATCGGCTGAAGCTCAAGACTGGAGAGATGATCGTGGACTTGAGACATTCTTTCCCACATTTGCCCCTCGCACTGTTCTAATTTTCCGTGTCAACTGTACAGAGACTCCAGATGGTTAAGTTCTGGGAAAACAAAATTTCTCGGGGTCTGAAGTGGGAGTCCAACAAATTACATCTATAAAAAAAGATGAACTAAAGATACTCTTTTTACAGCTCCTAAGGAAACACAGCTCACCACATGAGTAGTCGAAGCAGTTCCATACAGCAGTCATTGAATCAGAATCAGCTTTATTGTGCCAAGTGTGTAACAACACACCAAAGAATTTGTCTCCGGCAGTTGCTAAAGCCCTGGTACGACATTCGGAACAAAGAACAAAAAAAACTAATAAGAAAATAGAACAAGAGACATTCAGTTAATCGTAACTATTCTTTATAAGAGTCACAAATGTGGAAGAGTCCTTGCAAGAGTCTCCTTCATTTACAACAGTTAAGAGCGCCAATTCCCCACATGATGTTAAGCTTATAGAGAGTGCCCTTACGCGGTACCCATGATAGGCCAGTGCGGTAACAATTGTGCAAAGGGAGCAGGTTAAAGTGACGAATCGTGCGATAGTCTACTATAAATATTACGAACACGAATACTGAGCGGCATGGTGGAGCAGCTGGAAAGTGTTGGCATCACAGTTTTGAGGATCCGGGTTCAATCCCAGCCCTCAATGTGTGGAGTTAGCGTGTTCTCCCCGTGCCTGCGTGGGTTTCCTCCGGGCACTCCCGCTTCCTCCCACATCACAAAAAACATGCAACGTTAATTGGAGACTAAATTGCCCTGAAATGTGATTGTGAGTGCGCCTGTTCGTCCCTATGTGCCCTGCGATTGGCTAGCGACAAGTTCAGAGTGTACCCTGCCTCCTGCATGTTGACAGCTGGTACAGGCTCCAGCACTCCCACGATCCTTGTGACGATAACTAGCTATGAAAATGGATGGATGGATGGATGGATGGATGGATGGATGGATAATACTGAATCAGGTGTCATTGCGTCTATCACTTTCTGCTTTGACTCCTAATAAGACGGATACAATCAAACAGCAATGAGTTATCAGTTAGGACTGCAGACAAAAAAAAATAATAATAATAATCATGGTTACCCCAATTGACTCTTCAGGACTGGCATGTTACAAGAATTGGGCAGGGGAAATTATCTTGGATTTTAGCTTTTCAAGATCAGTCCCCTCAGGTGCCACATAAAACTGCACACAATTTTCATTCTCATTGTCAGTTTCCTTTTGAACAATTGATTTGTAGGTTTCCAATGACACTTGTCTCAACAATGCCATACTACGCACCATGGTTAACCGCATCTCTCTGTGAAACAATGCTTTCTGCTATGAGGGTGAGCGTCTTTGTTGATCCGTATTGCTAATGCACATCTTTATTTCTTGGACTTTATTTAATAATTTCCACATTCGTTTAGAAATCAAAACATATGTGCATGTTTACTTTTTGTATGGAACCAGAGTTATGATGATTACAAGCGACAAATTATGTTTGTCTTCTTAAAATACTGGGCCAAACGGGATGATTCGGAATCTTGAAAGGTATCTCAATAGTAACCACTGGTGGCATCTCTTTGGATACTAATTCACAGTATTCCATTTAACTATAATTAACATCTAAATAGTTATTGGAATATGGTGTCATATAGTTTGTGATGACCCCTTTTATAGCCAAAAATGCAAATAGAAATAATGCATGAGTGGGAACAGGACTCATGGTGATGCTTCCAATAATGAAGGCCACTTAATTGTAGCTAACAATAATTAGAGTAAGCATTTCTAAAATAGTCAGATGTATTTTTTTTCCCCAAACTCTGGAAAATCACAATCCTGACTGCTTCCAATGTGTCTTCCTCTCCGTTTCATTATGCATGCACTGGGTAGGAGTAAGTAAAATAATCGTTGTAATTCAATAGAGAAATCGTAACTCATTTAGTTGTGCTAAAGGCAAGTGAGGAAAAGACAAAGAGCCTTAACGTTTCACCATGGTGCTCATTATGCACATTTTAAAACAATTTGCAATTCAAGGCCGCACAAAGTGATGGGGGTGTAGGGGGCGGGGGGGGATGCGCGTGGCCTTCAAAAGACTGCTGCAAGAGAATGACCTCCTACCCCACTTCTAGGGTCGCCACCCTGGATGAGAGCTGGGAAGATGCAATTAAAAGAATTTAAAAACAATGTGGAACAAGAGATTGGGCTGCTTATTATCCGATGGTGCCACACAACATTTGTGACCTCAGCTTTTTCTTTCCTCTTCTTTCTCTTGCTGTCTCACCCTGGCAAGGCACTTATCTATTTAAATATCAGCCTTTCACAAAGGTGCATCATTATTCTAAAGGTGTCCTTCTGGAATGGCTAATAACTCTACAAGTCGATAAATTGTTCAGCTTCCAGGTGAGCCTTTTCCGATCTTCAGCACAAATTTTATTTAAAAAAAAATAATAATAATAATTCACAGTATTTTCAACTCATCTATGTATCCATTTCCTACGCTGCTTATCCAAGCCATGGTTCTCGGTGGGTTGGCATGTTTGGATAAAGGGTCATATAAAGGCAGCCAGGATACCCAAAGAAAACACCACACGGCAAGCTTAGATTCAAACTATGACGAGCAGAACTCGGCCACTGTGCTGCCCGCAATTGACTGATGACATACAGTGGGACCCCCCGCCCCCCCACACACACACACACTATTCGCGTGGAGTAGGGAGTGTCCATGAAAATCCACTGAAATACTGAAAATCAAGAGAATATTAAAGCCCATTACAATGGCATCTGAAAAAAGTATTGACTGAGTAAGGATATACTGCCATGAAAAAGACACTTGAAAACAAAAGAAATCCACAAAAAAGATGAATCTGCATGTGCCTTACCATCATTATGCAGAGGTCAATGATAAATTGATTGGATAAGTGAAATTTAAATCTGTTTAAAGCACACACACACACACCCACACTCTGGGTGTGCATGAATCGCCTGAAAAATCATTACTTGTTTCATCTTATAATTGACAGCACACAGTATTAAATGCCTCTCCCAAATTACTTTCATGCAAAAACCATTCTGTTGAGCATTCTATTCAAAGTGATTTTCGTCCATACAACTTGAATCCGAGTCACTTCAGTGTAACAGAGATGTATTTATTTTCAGTGTTGTACCTCTCCCTCTTTGTCAGTCTGCCTCAATAACTCCTGTGCAGTTATTGCTGAATCAAATGCAATCAAAATGTCATTTCAAGAATGAAAAGAAGCTGTTTAAAAATGCATCAACAATCCGCCACAGAGGGTTTATTAATTCAACTCAGGCTGTGCTGAGCAGCCGTGCTGAAAGCTGGAGTCTGAAACCAGAAAATATTCTCCGACACTCCCTTATCTTTATGGTGTAATTTCCCATTTAGTGAGTTAGTGAGTTACCACCTAGGGAAAGCACAGTGCTGCTGGTCTAATTGAGCAAATGAGAACACAATACCAAACAAGCTCACTTTGTTTAGACACGTGTCTCTGTTTGGACCCATCTAACACAATTAAAGCCCTTGAAGAAACTTAAACTGGGGACATCTCCAAATAGTATTTCGCTTCTCACCAGCGTGTGGAGCCAGGACTACGCATGCACATTATACACCCACATAGTGTATTCCAAAAGCCTGTCACTTCAAATTGAGTGATTGACAATACTGCCACAGGCTTGATATGACTACTTTGTCAAGCCTATCAAGAGAGATAGATGCTCAGCTCATGATAGTTTGAAGAAACTATTCGTAAAAGTAAGCCAATAGATTTAGAAGCGAGCCACATTTTTTTCATTTACCATATCGTTCACCCATCGCAAAATTGATAAAAGTGGAATTACCAGAAGCATCATCAATAACTGAAGCTGAGGTGTCGCTTCCTTCAAGTGATGGATAACAAACGACGAGCGGCGAGATGCTGCGGATTGTCTTTTTCAGCCCTTCGCTTTGCCAAAAAAGGGCTGTTTTAATAGCATGCGTGCAACTAATTGCAGACATAAATTGTGTATATGGCATACACTTTACATCTTCTATATATGGGCCATCCAAAAAGTGAAATCCCCTCACAAAAATACATATTGTCACACATGCGCAATCAGAAAGAAAAAAAAAAATCCCAAAGAAAAACAGAGGCATTAGGTTGGATTAGTTAAGCATTGGGTAGGTCTGCGTGTTATCAGCAGCAGGTGATTTCAGAACGTTCTGGCACTGACACAAGCGATCCATCATGTCGGCATCCCCCGACTCGGGTGTTTATATCATTGTGTGTTGCGCTGTGGATGCTTGGCCAAGAAGGCCTGAGGTGTTCTCTTTTGCATTTTCTCACACAAACGCACCCACACTCAGTGGTTAATCCATCACAAGTGCAGATTTTAAAAAGACATTTCTAATATAGTTTTTGCTGAAATTGTTGACAGACAAGGGTGGGTTTTTTTTTTTTTTGATGTATTGTTTTTGACTGTCAATCAAAATTGATTATAGTCATTTTAAGAAAGTTAGTGGGTTATTCCAGATTGGAGGACATTTTCTCCATCCCCCGGTGCACACAAAAACTGAAAAATGCACTTGTTTCGTAAATTTACTGTTACTGTTTAAAATGTTACGTATAAAATTGATTTTAAAAATAACTTTTTAGAATATCTTTTTTTTTCATTTGAATTTTTAAATGTAAATTAAAACTCACTTGTCAGTGTTGAGTAAAATATACGTACAATTACCTCATCTATTCTGAACATAAGTAAATGTTGCCTGATTACATATGTATAGGAAAGTAAAGTTAATCTTGCATGTGAATATAATTCACTTTTATATTTTAAGTAAGTCCTACTTAATGTTTGAAAATGGAAATTACTTGTTAGCTTTAAGTTGTTTTGTGTTTCTTATTCTCTTTTCATAGCGCTACGTATACTACAAATGACACGAGAATGCAATCTATTTGTGATATTGTTTTTATCCTGACTTAACCTCATACAAAACAACATTCAGGAGGCAGGCTAAAAAAAAATAAGAATACATTTTTTAAATGTTGGGAAGGACAAAATTATCAAGGTAGCAGAAGTCATCAAATCAGTTATCATTGACTGCATTAATTTAAAACTATGCCAGTATATCATTCAAGGGACTGCTGTTTTGTAAAATGAATTGCTGTTCAGCATGAAAACGCGCTTGGTCTGAAAAAAAAAAACAAAAGCATCTGAAATAGTGCAATCACAACCTATCACTGACAACAATCTGGAAAGCTTCGAGACATCTTCCAGCAAGTGGTTACAAGATCCGCCTTGAAGTGAAACCGAAAGGCGAGGGGCGTCCTGCCGATACCTCAACTGTGAACTGCACTGGCCCCTCCTCACCGCAAAGACAGCTCTTGTATAAAGAGACACTATGGGACAATATAAAAAAAAAAATGATACACAACATTTAGATTTTGATAATACCTCACAGAGCGGATGTACAAACAGCAGCAATGCAATACAATGCGAACATAGATTATTATGTTTCTTGATGAGATAAAAGATAAAAAAATTAGATCAGTTATTGAAGCTCAGCAGACCATCAATTTAATTTAAAAATCTGATCTGTGACACCTCTGCTCATTTGCCTGTTGGGAAGACAAAATAATGACAGATGAAAGTCGTGATTACAACATGGCCATCCGATATTTATTTGAGTTCCAGAAATGCCTTCAAAGGTTCGACTGGGCTTTTCAGTTGTTTAATTTAATTTACGTTAACAGGCCCAGTCAAGTGCAATGGCAACAATGTCTTCATCATTCAATACTTTGAAAGTCTTTTTTTTTGAATGAGATGAAGGAGGCTGCTCCGAGATGCTGGAAGCTTGTATAACTAACGCTGACGCTATTTTTTTCCCAATTGATCGCTGCAGGTTGAACAACGTGAACATTATCTCACGTCAACGTAACGTTTGGTGACAGTGATGATGACCCCTGCAGGCACACACAATCTTCACCCACACCCACCCCAGGGGTGTTCTTCACATTCAACCAACCGGTCTCCATTTTTCCATTTTATAAAGTGGACATTGAATCTCCCCTTTGACAGACTGGTAAATGTTTAGTATTCTCTGCCTTTGCAGCTTAACAGTTTTTGTTTTCTTTGACCTAGTTCCACATTAGATTTCTATTTAACATTAATATATTCTTGAGCGTTCCTATTCATACTGCAAATGAATTTCAGGGGGTAAATATGCTGCGATGTCAAGTACATTACAAAGAAAGCTTCTTAATTCACAAACAGGTGAAGCAAGATGAATTTGAATTTTTTTCTCCTTCCCTACAGCAAATCCGAATGGAAAACACTTCTCTGACAGTAGTAGCGTTGTGCATCTAACAACAGGATGGCAATAATTTTGTCACCTGCATACATTAAAACAAATGATTTTTATTATTTTACTCATCTTGATCACTATATGTGGACCTGAAAAATAACTCTTGAAAAATCTGTCAGCTAAAACACTGTAAAATATTTATTTTCTGTTCAAGTGATAATGTAATTACAAATGATGTGAATACAATTATGTTTTTTCTAAGTTTAGCGCACTGTAGAAACTGTAAAATGAAGTAAGTCGCTTCCGTTTGGGGAAAACAATCCGTTAGGTTGGCCTGATAAAGATCAGTGGTTGGAGTGGAAAATTGCATCTGAGACCTTATGAATGCAGATAAGAGAGAAGATTAAGCATGTTGTTCCTTTGTTGTGTTTTGTTCTTGTAGGGGGAAAAAAACAAACTTTGTAGCCAATCGCGGTCAGTAAAGATGCACACAGCAGTGCATGTGGACAGATACAATGCACATAACACGCATAGCATGCTGCACCTGGGACCTGTTGTTTTTTTTAAAACAAATACAGGCTTTTAAACAGTCAGCAAAGGGTGGTTGTGGCTTCTAGATGCTATCATTCTTTTGTTCCATTCAAAAAGAAAAAAAGGTGATGATTGTGAGAGCAAAATGTGGCAAAGCCCTTTTGAGGTTGGTGTCAGTAACAGAAGGGAAACTCAATGAGGCTGGATGTTATCGCTAAACGCAGCCACTGTAAAGTGGAGGAATAACATGACTTCTGTCGTGAGACAAGTCCTTGACGTTCACGTCACATACATAACTGTCAAAACCAGCATTTCCACACTTTCAACAAAACAGAACATTGCACAAAACAACACATATTGCTGTGTTTGAAAGGCATTCAGCCAATATTTTGTTACTAATGCCAACGGCCAGTTAAGTGCATTTGCGCAACACTTGCGCGGAATGTGCTGTGATTGGAACAGCTGCAGTACGATCATCTGTTTGAGGAGTCAAAAGCTTTCTTGTAATGACACACTTTCTAGAGGGTGAAAAAAAATGTCAAACGAAAGGAAGAAATAAACAAAACTAAGACAAAATTCAAACAAATTTATTTCAACCGCATCGTGTTGAAAATAAACACAGACGTGCTAAATTATTAAAGGCTCTTGCATATTCAGTGATGAATCCGAGTGAAATAAACATCCTGCGAATTGCAGTTACTAACTGCGTATGAAGTCAATTGTCTCACGGAGTGTAATACAATTAGGTTTTGTATTACAAATGAAGACATTTCGTTATTTCTGTCCTGCCATCAAATTCAATTAGCAGCATCTTTACAAGTTTTATTTCGGGCCTTGTTTGTTTCTTTGTTCCTCTCTCAGTATAAAGAGATCAGTCATCTACATTTGCATGACGAGTTTGTCAGCGTGCCACTTTGAAAACATTACAACAACAAGTGTAAAAACTCTAGATAGTTCCCAAAACATGAACAAGCCAGAAAACCAGTGAGCAGTATCAAAAATGTTGCCTTTCCAAAGATAATGAAGCTGTTTTGATTGACAGTAAGAGCTTCGAAAACTATTTTAGTATTCTAGTTTTAGTTTACATTGAGTCACGCTGCAGTGTGTCATCCTGAGAAGTGTTTGTGATATTATGGGTTTCCTTATTTAGCGACCAACGAGGGAAAATAGAAAGCGTAATTTGACTTGATTTGACTGTGGAGAGGTACCTAAGTGTGCAGTGAGCACATATGCATATTCACATAAAAGACTGCAATAGAAATGAAAATGTGGGATTTCTATTTTGAAAATGTTGTAGTTGAAGTAATTATGATATGTACAAAAAGCCTGGATGAGTTAGCCTCAAGTGCATACATGGCGACAGTTACACGTTTCCGTTTTTCGCTTTGCATGAGGGTGTATGTGCGACTACTATTCCAAAAATAACAGCCCGCTGTGAGCACTTGTCTTCTCCAGCCGTTTCCCACTGTTCACCTAATCTTTATGATTATTGTGATGGCTTTAGCAGCAGCAGCATGTCTGACAGACTTAAGCTGTGCACACAACCCCCAGCTTCCAATCATCAGGGAAGGCAGGTAAGTCGAGGAGGAAAGAATTTTTTTTTTTTTTTTTTTTTACATATTTGCATTGCATTTGATTTACAAAAGACACAATTACAAGATGACTCATGACACACAACACACTGTACCGATAATCTAACGGATCATTCATCTATAACAGCGAGCACCTATGAATATTCTTGTAGATAGATAGATGGATAGAGAGAGAGAGAGAGAGAATGCATTTCATTCAGTAGAGTCAGTCAGCAGAGAGCTATTTGGGACGTGTTTGTTCTTCCTAATTATGTTCAGCAGTGGGTCGAGCTCTGTGTTTGCTTATCTCTCAAAGTCCCACACGAGGTGGCACACTGAAAGAATTTCTGCCCAGGGCGAGTGACCTCGGAGGCCCTTTTAGCAAGAAAACAACTCTGCAGGAAATCACTGAAGATGGTTCTTGCAGCATGGGGTGAGATAATAACCCCACCCACACCTTTGTTTTGAAAAAAAAAAAAAAAAAATCCCTATACAACAACAAACAGCAGAATGAAACGTAAAATGTCTGATAAGGTGATTAACACCTCACGCTGGTAACAAAACTGGAGGCACGCAGCTAAGATCAATAACAGATGTTGGCAGGTAAGCTTAGATAAATAGCCCCTGTCAAAATGCAAAAGAAATCTTATTAGAAAGTCTGATTGTTGTGTGCTTGAGCCTCTTCAATAAATTACAAATCAACGGACACAGAGAGTTGACTCGAGTGGTTTTGTCATCAAATGTACTTTTATCCTGGGACGTCCATCAACAGGACAATTTATTAGGTACGGCAACACTAGTACGGTCCCATACCAGAGATTAAAAAAAAAAAGTCTGTTACTTTTACAATGTTTAGTATTGTGGGTTCATCGCAAGTGTCTATTAAAAATCAAAATTACTGAAATGATTGAATTACTCGTTCATCTCTGTCAAGGCCAGATATGTGGAACAGATCTTGCGTTGGCCCACATTGAAATGCGCAACTTTGTGGGCGGTGAGTGTATATCTTATCCCCTTGTAAAGAGTTTACAAAGCACATGCTCATCACGGCAAGTTTCATCTTGCATTAAGCAAAGTTTAAACATCTTTCAAGAGCATGTGATGACCCATTGAGAAAGGTACATGAGTAAAGGTGTAGCGATACAGCACTTATTACTGTTGCCCCTCAGGCAAATGTCTTTTGCTTCAGCTGCACGCATGGGAACATTTTGCTTTATTACCTTGAAGGATAAATTGTGAGTGAGGAGAGGTTGGATTGGCTGCGAGGGGGGTGGGGGGGTTCTTTAATCACCTGGGGAATTAAAATATTTTGGTGCATCATCATCATCAGTGTCCCAGTTCTGTGGGGGCACATAATGATAACAGAATCTTCAAAAATGAGAAGAAAGATTCAAGTGCAAGAGCAAATGAATTTATGATTACCACAACAAAGACAAGCAATGCTTAAAGAGGGACATCTGTAAAATGGTCTTGAACGGGTGTGAGGTCCTTTAGAAACGGTCGAGCTAAAATAAACACGGGTCACACATTTTATCAAGCAAAAAAAAACTTGGTGAGGATCTTAAGCAGTGTTCATACTTACCTGGTACAGAAGTTAGCTCCCCTCCTTTTCTCTCCTCCTCCTCCTCCTCCCTAGTTGCACTGGCGCTTGCCAATGTCTCCTCTCTCTCAGATGTCTCTCTCATTAACAGTCCTATGACCAGTGGAGCACTATAGGCCTCATTAAGGGAGCCTGAAAGCATGACTGAACCTCTGACTTTTAAAGTCAAAGTAAAGGAGGAGCAGGTGGGGTTGGGGGGGAATAAGCGATGAAGAGTCATCCTGGCCTGGCAGTGGAACACAAGGTCAACGGCGGGAAAAACGCTGTCGTGGGATCTTTTCATCAGCCTAATTTTCGAGATAAAGTCACCGTCTAACACTATAAGTGCGGCTTAAATAGGAGCAGAAAGGTTGGAGACGTAGGAGGGTTTAAGGAGCACCTTTATGGAGTGGAGCAGCCTGACTTTTATAACAGCTCAATTTAGATGACTGGCGCCACCCACGAGATACACACGATAGTCAGCGTGTTGTGATTAAATCCCGTATGATCGCTTCTTCGCAACTAGTGTTGGCTGATTTGTACTAGCGGAACAGTGGAGCAGCTGTAGAGCGTTGGCCTCACAGTTCTGAGGACCAGGGTTCAAATCCGGGCCCCGCCTGTGTGGAGTTTGGATGTTCTCCCCGTGCCTGTGTGGTTTTTCTCCGGTTTCCTCCCACATCCCAAAAAAACATGCATTCATTGGAGACTCTAAATTGCCCCTTGGTGTGATTGCGAGTGTGACTGTTGTCTGTCGCCAAGTGCCCTGCGATTGGCTGGCAACCAGTTCAGGGTGTACCCTGCCTCCGGCCCAATGATCGCTGGAATAAGCTCCAGCACTCACGTGACCCTTGTGAGGATAAGCGGCTCAGAAAATGGATGGTTGGATTGATGGACGATTTATGTCATGCTGTTGAGTCATTTTGCTGACAGAAAGAAAGCTGACCGTTGGTTTGCATGCTTTGTACAAGTTTGAACATGTTCAAGAGACTCCTTTTAAGAGAACAAAGGGGGAATTCAGAACCAAGAAAACACACTTGACATTAGCCATTTATCTGAAGTAATGTCATGTATGACACTTAGTAGTATTAAAAATTGACTACCAGAGGAAAAGAAAGACAAGTCTTGCATTAGCATTGCGTTATTAGTATATTATTTTATGAAGTGATAAAATTGATTCAAGCAGTCTGAATAGTGGATACTCAGAGTACCTACCTACCTACCTAAACACACCAAACCAAACAAATTTTAGTCACATATAACCATTTTGGGATTTCTGTGGTGTGTGTAACTAAATAAAAAGTTTTTATTTGCAACGGTATAAAAGCGCACTGAACCACACTAAAATCTAAAATAATAAACCACAGAAAACAATTGCCAATTGGAAAGAAAGAGATTCCTCAAGTATTTATTTCTTTTCTCGAGGCAAAAAGCACATCAATATCTCACTCCAACCTGAGCTTTGTGTAGCTCTTGGATTTGAGCACTTTGAGAACTTTGATGTGGTGTACGCGCTCATGTGTGCGGGTGTATAAGCGTTGCAACCCCTTCACCTTCGCTCCTGCTCCCCGACCACAAAATTCAGACGCAACTCACCACGCCTCCGTACAGCTTGCTGTGAAAACGGCTTCTCCACACTTTTGTCAAGCTCGCTCGGGCCCGCATCTCAATCCTTCAATCCTCACTTTCCCCTCCTACTCACCTCACACACATGCCCTCTCATCCTGCAATCTTTCTTTTCCTCACAGCCCAGCCTGACATCACTCCCTCCCCTTTGCCTTTCCTTCCTCTTGCACCCTTCACTTAGTTTTCCTTCTAGCAAGCCATGAATGCACCCTGTGTAGAACCATTTTTCCTATCCTGTATGCTTCTCCTTAGGGAACTTGTTGTGCAGTCAAATTGTTCCAAATGCTGAGGGAGACGGGAGGAAAAGTCAAGCCTCATTAGATTCTCATTACTTTTGCAAACTGAAAGCAAGAGAGATTCTTTTTCAGCATATAATCGCAGCTGCTCAGCACCCTGGGAATCGCAGTGCCCCCCCCACATCTGAGCAACGCGGTGTCTCCTCCATTCTCCCTTTTCAACCTTTTTCCCTCTGCCATCATCATGACTCCTTTTTAACGAGCGCACGGCAAAACATACTGATTAGCTTAGCCCAGGGAATTAGTTTTATTTCAATTACAAGAGCATAATAATCCGCTTCATTAAAAAAAGGGAAAGAATGACCCTTCAAAGTTAAACATTTTTCATTGTGCATTTCCTGCCTCATTTTACATCCTCATAAACATTTCTGCCATTTACAACGTATTGAAGTGGCTTCTTGTTTTCTTTGTGGTTTCATTCTATTTTAGACACTTTTGGTTGTAAATCTATGCATGTCTGCTTATCCCCGTTTTCCCCGCAGGAGCACAAAAGCACCCAAGGGAGCCAGCGGATCCTCGTTTAGTGCGTACTTGAACTCACATGAGGGGCCCACCCCTCCCCGAACCTACCAAACCACACCTTCGCCCCCCCCCCCCTCCCGCCTCATCGTAATACACAACACTGCTCTTCAGTACAAAGCCGGTGTTGACGCTAAGTACATTAGCACATTTGGAAAACAATGCGCTGAAAAACAACACATCCCAATAAGCACAAACACCCCGGGGAAAATCGCTCATTACCAAAGCTCATCGCTGATAAAGCCAAAGAAGAAAAGGATTTTGAAAATGGAATATTGTTGCCTGAATTCTCGGGGTCTGGGTGGTACTGGAATATTAGCACGTGGGCCTGTTTTGAGGTTGGAAGTATAACGACACCCAAAAGGGCACGGTAACACTTCACTATCAAGCTGTCGAACCATGTGGTTCATGCCTGCTAGTCACTGAAAAACGACAACATAAGAAGGTAATGAGGATATCATTGAATGTAAAAAGATGAAACGTATATCATACAGATCGGCTTTACACGATCGGGATTTTCAGGAATGATCACAGAGTTTAAATAAAAAGAAAAGATAATTAATCACAAGAGGAACGCTTTTGTCCGAGCACACGCTTGCTAGGTATTTCTGCACGCTTGCAAAAGTTATCAGATTAAAATAGATAGCTCAAGCAAGTCTAAAAGTACTCTCCAGAATACCGGTGACCACCGGCACATTTTTTCACCCCATTTAGTGATTATAATAGCCGTGGTCCAATCCACTGGTAACGAGTGTATCCGGTTGCGTTTGACTTGACAAGATAAAACCCAGTGATCATAAAAGACGATATTTAGCAGTATCAGAATACAAGATTGCATTTGTTAGATATTTTATAAGGTTCAGATTTGCAATTGTGAAATACCAATTTACACATCGGCCGATACTGATCAAGCAAATCAGATCAGTGTAAAGTCTACGGACATATCAATCATAATTATATTTATAATGATTATTAAAAACTGTTAAAAAAAAAGGGCTGAAGAATGTTAATCAAACTTTTTTTAATTGATTGATAAATGCTTCAATTATGCCCAACACGAACAAGTTTTCAATGTTCGCAAACAGGTCAGTGGGTTAATATGAATATAACAGGTCTTATTCTATAATGAGAAAAAAAAAATAAACAGAGTGGCATTAATGTCATGTTTACTCTTATCGTGGGTTTTGTGTCAGAGCCAACGTGTGACAGGCTGCAGCTTTACATGAATTCAGCAGCATGAGTTTGAACTGACAAAAGCCTGCCGCTTGAGAGCGCGAAAGTGGTCCCGGTGCAGTTATCAAAGACGAAATGATTACCTTCTTCTTTGATGTTGTCTTATGCTGAGTGTTTTTGCTTAATGCTGACTGACAACACGTTTGCAATGTGATGCCACTCACGTCCATCATAATGTTCATTTTTCTTGTTGTATATTGTGGCAAGACCAAAAATGCAACTTCCATAAAACAACAGCAGCAACACAGGTGCAAAGCAAGTCTCTTCAGAAGACCTCTAAGCATTTAGCAATTATAGATCTATTTATTATTTTGGTTGCATACTTGCGCTCATCTAAACTGAAAGATGTTTTGATTATTTAGAATCCTGAGTAATGTCAAGTGGTACAACATTATTCTTGTCACCAATGCAAAGTTAAACTACAAGACGAGACAATAAATACAGTAATGTCAATAAATATTTATGATCAAGACATACACAATGTATTGAACATTTAAAGCATAATATTTTTGTATGTGGCTCTGTAATATACTAATGTTCTAACTCTCTACACAGACTTTCTATAGGCTTTTAGACAGTCAAATGACAAACGGAACTTACCCAATGTTTTAGTTTTAGATCCATTCATTCTTCATTTATCTTCCCTTCCGTTTATCCTCACTAGGGCCATTGGCGTGTTGGAGCCCATCCCATTTATCTTTGGGCGAGTGGTGTGGTATACCCTGAACTGGTTGCCATCCAATCGCAGGGTACAAATGCTATAGATTTATATGTATTTGTCACTGCAGAAAGCTCAAAAAAAAAAAAAAAAAAAAAATAGAAATCCATGCATTACTTAACTTCATTGTTGCGATGATAGCCACGACCAATTCATTTCCAAGTATGCGCACACCCTCCAAACACACGTGAGTAACTATAGAGAATGCAAAGAGAATTAAAAAATAGACAAAAGATAGAAATTAAAAAAAAAACTGGGAGAGAATGAGCCACAGTACAAGTTTAAATATCATTACAGAGTTCATACGGTTAGATGAAATGGTAAATTGGCAAAATTGGGTTTGGCTTCTTTGTGGAGTATCAAAATCGGATTATCCTTTTACAGTTCAAGACCACCTTTCACTTGCTCTCCCATAATCCCTCGTGGGTCACCAGATACACACAAATACAGCCAGATTGAAATGGTAGCATGTTCAGGCCAAGGCTATAAAGCATGTTTGTGGTACTTGAGAAAATGCAGCTCTGTATTTTCAAGTAGTATACAGCATTTGGGATGAAGACATTTTAAATGGATGTGGCCCTTCTGACCATTGATACTATATTGTCTGTTTTTTTTTTTCTCACCGTTACCACTAAAAAAAAAAAAAAAAGAAAAATAACTACTGAAGCTTATTATTGACAGTTTCTGTAACATTCATAAATATACACAGCAAGTTCATTGTTCTCTGTCATGTGAAGTGACTCCATCATAATGAAAATGAAAGATGTATTGTTTTTGTGCAGTTAACATTGCACTTCTTTCTGATCACCTCCACCACATCTGCCGGGATCTTGATTGGTCCCACATGATGGAGTGACCCCCACCCCCACTCAAAATAAGGCTGCGCCCCCAGCCAGTGGTGCCTTGTTAACACATTAGTGCTGGTTTTAAAAACGACATGCCTCAAAATGTAGACTGTAGACTAACAAATATTTGAACTGCAGAATCTTGGAAGCTTGAGCTCTACTGTGCAAGTGCAAACAAGAAACAAATAAAGAGCACATCTACTTTTTCCTCTGGATATCTTCTACTGCAGAAGTTTTTTTTTGTTTGTTTTTTATAGGGTGATAAACAGAGGTGGGGAGTATTCCTCCATATTTATATCAGTGCCTGGAACCCACTGAACCACGGCCTATCTTGAACAAATGAAGAGAGAGGGCTCTGTGATTAATGAAGTGGCCCACGATAGCAAACTGACTCTGATAACGGTTTCTCTTGCAAACAATAAATTACAACACTTAAAAAAAAAAAAAATCATGGAAAAATAGCGTGAAGGTATGAGATCACCCATGGCGAGTAGTAGAGGGTGAAACAGAGGAAGAGAGGGCCGTTTTAAAGTGATTAAAGAGGATGGAGGGGTTGCTGGAGAAAGATAGAAAAAGGGGAGAAAGACTGTTGTTGAAACATGGTTTATATTAGTAAAAAAATGGATAAAATGATAAGGGGTAATACCAAGGAAAAGAAAAAAAAACAATTCACATTACTTCTAACATTATTCTTATTTGTCAGTGTCACTAAAGTGTAGACAAAAGTTGGCAATACTGTTCTGCTTAAACTTCGAATTAAGGAATTATACCATAAAAAAATCTGTATAGTATAAATAGTATGTATTATGACCATAGTAATATCAAAATGTCATGTTCCACAGGTAAAAACAAACTTATTTTCCCATAGGACCCAAAGTGTAAGTTGCGCTACTTTATGATACTTTTATTTTGACAATTTAATTGGACTTTATTTCTCATCTTTCCTTAGTTGAAGAAGCAGTACAGCGGGTTGATGTTGCAACGCCTTCATTTGCGGCAAACAATCACTGAGTATAAACGCTCAATGGCAGCAGTTCGATGTTTGAAACATTCACAAGTTGCACAGCAAAATTGGATTCTAATGACTTGAAAAAAAATAATCAAAAGCCTGAAACGCTGCTGTACATTTTTCCATGGACCAACTGTTCTCAAGCAACTGGATGAAGTCCACTTGTGTGATTGGAGTTTTCCTTTTTTATTATTCTTTGTTTTGTAAAATCCAAAGAAACATTCTGTCTGACATAGCTGTTCAGTGGAGAATAATTTGATGTTCATTAAAAAATAACTATCCATGTTTTTAGTTTAAGTACAGTCTGTGTCTTTATATCTTGTATTACCGTTTAAATTGAAAATGACTGAACACTTAACAGTCACAGGTATAACTTTTATTGCAGGCAACTCGATGAGCAGCAATCTGCCTTAAATTTGTTACTGTCAAAGTTAAGGTTGAATTTTTTTTCACATTTTATTATTAGCATGTTCCAATGTTGCTAGAAAGCTAAAAACTGATAACTAAGTAAATATTTCCATTTCCATTCTTGACCAGCATTCTGATCCAACTGCAATTGTTTGGTTTTCCAGCAGATACATCTACCAAATGGTTGTCTCACAATGTGACATGCATGTGACATATTCCACGTACGAGATCAGAGAGGAAGACAGGCAGGATGTGGTCGCAGCCATTCCACGGGAGAATTGAGAGCCAAGGTGTGGACAGCACTCCCGAGGGAGAGGGGGTCGGGGTGGGGTTTGGGGGGTGGGGATGCAAACAAGCTTGTTGGAATGAACTCATTTTACTGAAGAATTGGAAAATAAAATAATAAACGAAACTAAGTGACCGCAACACCTCAAGCCCGAGGACCCTGGGCCTCGGTCGGCAGCACAGCATCAACCAGAGGAAGCTGCCTGGCCTGCAGAAGGCTTGGAGGTAATTAATCATTTGAACCCGAAGCCTGTCAGGCCAGCACTCACTCCATCTGCCTCCCTGCGCTGATTTGCCTGTCAATTAGATGTCGTGGCAATTCTGCAACCTCTCACTCTTTCTTTTACGCTCTGCCGCTCCAAACGACCATCTGTAATTGTTTAAAACTTTGAACCGAGCGTGGTTCTTCATTCTTGACTGCTCGCTGTTTTTCTTCAGAATGGAGAGATAATAGGAAGTGAGGTAGCTGCAGATGTACAGCTAAAAAAATGCATATTTTGCATTACACACAAATGTGTTATATATTAATTTAAATCTCTTGGCCAATGTTACTCCAAAACTGCACAAATCTCACTCAGACCAATGTCACCAGTGTCAACCACACGCAAAGCAATGCTTGCACTTGCGATTTCTTTCATTTCTTTTGCACTCTTTGTGGTACATCCCTCATGTGTTTTCCCTAAATTCTTCCTGAAGCTTTGTTCAGCTCTTGCATTTTTCTGCTTCCCTCAAACCTCCACGCATCCATTGACCCTCTTCCTCCAGAGAGTGGGCAAAGTAGTCGTATGCGTGCATGCTTGCCAAGAACAGATGTCTCAGACAGAGAGAGAAAGGGGGAAAAGATGGAGGTGGGAGGGAGAGAAGAGAGAGAGAGATTAGGTGAAATTCTAATTCCATTTGTAAGAATGACATTCCATTCAGTGAATTTCAAAAAAAAAAAAAAATCATACTGTGTGGTGTTTCTACAGCATTTGGATAATAATATGTCCACTACACATGAGAAAATTCACTTTTTTTTGTTTGTTTTAGCTTGTTTGCTTGTTAATTTTTAACTCCCAAAACACCTTTTCTTTATAGAAAGTTTTTTCTGGATGCATTTTTTTTTTCCTCATTCACAAGCCGCAGAGTTTATACCATACATACCGGTACGGTGTGAAATTATATTGTCACACAGAAAGACGTAAATATTTACATATCTTGTTTCCAAACAGGGACTGTAACACGTCTCAAACATGACAGTGAAGTTGTTTTTTTTAATTCATCCTCCTCCTATTCATTGAAACCACTACCTCATGGTCTTATGTTTTGGAGTTGAAGTCGTGCTGCGTCCTGCTTTGAGGGCACCAAAAATTAGTGCTGTATTCTAAACACGCTAGAGTAGCGTTGTCTTCTTCAACGGGCAATTGAGGTAGAGTCGTCTTCTTCTTCTAAGAGCGCTGAAAGTAAATTCTTTTTTATACACAACATTGGAGGCATCGGCACATGCCCAAACTCACGTGCATTATTGGGAATGGCCATGTTTTAACCAATTCCTGCGAATGAGTTTTTGGTGTACTTGTAAACTCATTGCCACTAGTGACCAAAAACAACAAACAAACATTATTTAAGCTCCATCATTAAAAAGTTCACAGTGCCTGAAAATAAGTCGTTCCTTGTCGTCCAGAAAATATAGTATGTGACATTTATGGAGAGCATTCTCATATATAAAATATAATTTCCACTTCTATGAGCCTGAATCTAGAAACTTCTGTACGAATGAGTAACGAAAAAATTTGCAGAATTTGATAAGGGTGAGAATCAAACCCCGCCACCCCCTGAAAAAAATGCTTGCCTTTGTTGAACAAACCAGCGACCCGCCTAACCTGGGTTCCTCCCACCAGATTATCATGGCCACCATGTGATTAAGACTCAACTTATTTGCATTATGATTTCCCATCTTGCCTTTTCTCTCCATCCATCCTGCCATCACAGCCCCTTTCCCTCCCTCTTCCCATCTTCACTAGGCTTCATGTTGTTAGTCACCAGCTCCCTGAGCTCCTCAAGTACTTTAAGCTTGTTAATAATCATTATGGGAGTGCAATGAACTGTGGGAAAGGAATAATTACCTCACCTGAGCCAAACCAAATTAACCCCTTTTCATTCTTCTCCCTGATTGTTGGTTACCCATTCCATGTCCCCACCCACCCATTTGCACATATGCACCCACACAGACGTCCTTCCCACTGGGGACCTATTAGGCTTGTCTGTTTTTAAGTGTTAAAATAATAAATGCTTGCACATTTCATTTGCAATATAAACCTGGGGCTAACACAAAAGGTTGTTTGTGAAAGGTGCAATGTCAGCGACTAGAAGAGTGCAGTATACAGTATGATAATTTATAGATTAATTTTTTTAAAACAATGTCTATGCAAAAAAAATATTGACCAAAAGTAGTCCCGTATTTGCAAAGCGATTTCAACGGATGCAATTAAATGCATTTTCTGTGTACAAAAGTCCAACTAGGTGTGTGTTTCTTTCGGCTTGTCCCTTTCGGGGTCACCACAGCGCGTCATCTCAGATGAACACATTTATATGTTTGGCACAATTTTTACACCAGATGCCCTTCCTGACGCAACCCTTCTCGGGGAGCGGAGGCCCCAGTGGGATACGAACCCACAACCCCTGGTTTACCAAACCAGTGCTCAAAAGGTGTAACTAGGTAATGTTTGGAAAAACTGTGCAAGGTAAAGCACACAGCTGAAAATGTGAAATTGTTGCCAAATATTGTCATAGCAGATCTAGTTCCGTATAGAACGGTCCCTGATAAACGATACAGAAAAAGGAATAGAAACAATGGATAGGAAATGGATGAATGAAAATTCCACAAACTCTCTCACTGATTCAGAGAATAATTAGCCCAAGAGAAAATGCTGACGGTGAGTCTGTTATTTCGACTTGTTACTTGCAGCATCTCTCGGAATCAGGCACAACACTTTTTGGTGATGTCAAATCCAAAAGGTGATGGGCGAAGGAAAGGAAATACTCAGTGGAAACAAGTGCCGGTCCACATGTGGTGAAGCGTGTCAACTCGCTGCATTCCTTTTCCCCATCCCTTCATCCAAGCAATAGTTTGTTGTTTCACACACTGAAGTCCATGTTTTGTTTTGTTTTCTATTCCCTTTGTTTTTAATTGCTACGCTGGAGGTCAATTCATTTCCCTCCCCCTATTTCTATCTGCAGCCCACACAGCTGTGCCGTCGTGTTTGTTAGCGCACGTCCTCATGAGCCCTAATGCCACATCACTTCAAATGGATTAATCGAGCCACTTTGTTGTTTAATCTCGCCTTGGCAGAACTGGTGGGTGAGCGGATGGTTGGAGGAAGGGAGTGATGCGAGATTCGCAGACTTGTCTGTTTTTGTTGTGGACAGACAGATTGACAAGCAGACAAATCCATGAATGGGAAAATGGAATTCTCAATGACACAATGAGCACAGAGTCAACCATGTTAACGCTGGGCATCCCCCGAATGTCAACGGGCCTAGGTTTGAATTTCTTTGTGGACATTTTTATGAACAAAATACAAAAAAGTATCAATACTTACACTTTGGGATTATGAGTGCAACATTTGTAAAGCATTACTGCATTGCCACTTATTAGCCGGCAACTAGCTTTGCAGGTGCGGCTAACCCAATGCTTTTTAAACTGGGGGGCGTGGCGTTACTACAGGGGGATCACGGGGCTACCATAAACACTTTGCATTAAGTTACGGAAAGTAACTGTAAATATTAAACCCAGCAGATGGAGCTAATTGTACTACGGAGCATCTTAAAAACACCACCAAAGGAGGGCTGTTAATAAAAGACACACACGCATATATAATATTTTTACTGCTAGCAAGGACAAGTTTGTGAGCGACATGAAATGCAAAGCAGATGAGTCAACAAGTAAGCCAACCAGAGCAAAGACGCGGAAGTTCGTCGATGCCCACCTTTCCCACGGTTTCACCTGTGCATCAATAGGTAATGAGGAAAGACCACAGCAAAAACACTGGCCGCCGACAGCATGAAGCCGAACACGTTGAGACGTCATTTGGAGACTTGCCATGCAGTGTGATTTTAAATAGTGATCAATTTACACTGTTCCCTCTTTATATCATCATTCGCTGATTGCAGATTCATATTAGAGTTATATTCAATGAATTTTGAGTGTTTGCTGTCATTTTTAAAGTGCTAAAATGAACACTTCCTAGCCTAAAATGTTAAAACTAAAAAAAATGTAATTAAAACAAAAGGAATAAAATACATAGAGTATGCAATGCATTATGTTTGAGTTTAAAAATGTTTCAAGATTATAGAAAGTGTTTACAAGAGTTTTAAGTTAATGAGTGTGGAGTAGATTAATCAGAATCTGTGAGGTATAATGCAGCTTTAGAATATGTATAAATTATCCTGAAAAGTATTTATCCGGTTGCTACCACCTATTACGGGGGTGGTCCAGCATCTAAACCCAGCAAGAAACGAGGAATTACTTTGACTACTGTGCTGTCTGTCTGCAGTCATCATCCTCACTCCCGTCCTGACTGCTGACTCATTTGATAAACAGTCAATGTTTATATTCTTTTTTTGTTTTACATACTATCTGCATCAGCCTGCAATTTACTGCTTGCATCCAAAAGTCATCATCTGGGTTTGGGTGCGTTTTCTTTTGGGATCGGAGAGAACTAAATGTGCTTGAGGGCTGATAGCCGGGATCAGTACACAATGCACACATTATTGGAGGAATACCACTTACACAGGTCAAAGTGTACAAAGAAAAACAAAAACAAGCCTACGCAAAAGCATGCACATGATGCCAGCTCTGTTGACGCATGCAAGCA
Organism: Syngnathoides biaculeatus; assembly: GCF_019802595.1. Lineage (NCBI taxonomy): Eukaryota > Metazoa > Chordata > Actinopteri > Syngnathiformes > Syngnathidae > Syngnathoides > Syngnathoides biaculeatus. The sequence goes on from NC_084644.1 coordinate 2,230,420, forward strand.
CAATTCAATGTCCCGTTTGATGTCGTGATGCTTTCATGTTCCGATGACAATTTCGACAAGAAGACGCAAGCAGCGCGGTTCAAACCTCCTGGGTACGAGCGTGCAGATGCACACAACAAAGAAATACATGCTCCCATCTTCCAATCTCTCTCTCTCTCTCCCCTCTGTGATTTGCTGAGTCAGCTCAAACTCCAGACATCTGGCTAAGATATCGGAGAGAAAAAGAGATGAAAATATGATTGGCTGGAGAAGCGGAACAAAGTTTAGACGGTTTGAGGATTATTATGATTTTTTAAGAATAAATGCCGAAATCTCAGGCAAAATTCCACCAAACCAGCTCGATTAATACAATCATTTTCAGCAAAGGTTTTGTGAGAAATAGTGCAATAACCAGTAGGGCCATTTTGCTGTTGGAACATTTACTTTTTTTCTTTGCGTAATCTTTGATGCGGATTATATATTTACATGTATGATGCGTTTCTACTTATGAAAGATTCAGGTTACGTCAAAGACTTCTGGAACGGGTGGATTTCATAAGTAGAGGTACCGCCGTATAAAATGTACATTTTATGAAGTTGAATTGAAAGTAAGTCAGGTGACTCACTCATTCAAAATTTGACAGAGCATTTCATTATCATGTGTGGTCAATTTATTTTTATGGTTGTTACTGTAATGGATGTATATACGGTAGTTTAAAACTGCCTGTACCGCACATAAGATATTGACGGTAAGAGTTTGCACTAGCAACAGATTATTTCTCTGTTTATCCCTATCGAAACAAAAACAAATACAAAGTCAACATGAATCAACAAATGTATTTATTGATTTATCAAATTTGCATAAAGTTTAAAATAAAGTATGGGAGCCCTTTGGAATCACCTACAAAACTTCAGAAACTGTGATCGTATCCTTATCTAACAGCTTCTTCAAAACCTGTGCTTTTAGGAGCGCAGATTGTATACTCTGAAATAGGCCTCTGACATACTCTGTGGTTTACCCTGCACTGAGAGCAGTGAATTAACGTTTTTCAGTTTGCCCCGAAAAAAGGAAGTCACTGTACTGAGAAGGGCAACCAGAGCGAGAACAAGCGGCAGGAATTCAGCTAGTTTTGAGCTTTGGTGACAATTGAGTAAATACTGAAGCATTTATTACAAGAAAGTCTGTGTGTGCGTATATACAGTATATATATATATATATATATATATATATACACACACACACACACACACACACACTTCAACAATGTGTATCAACAAATATTTACATGATGTTACATTAAATCAAATATGTCAGTGATGGACACACATCATGCACATTATAAGTGTATAAATAAATGTCCATATGTCACACCGCATAGTTCAACTGCTGTCTCAAAAATGCTTTGGGCAAATGAATATAAGAAATCAATTAAAAAGGGAAATGGAAAAAGAGAGAGATCTTAATTACTCATGCTCGTGGATAATCCTTTATGACACCAAAACCAGTGGTTAAATTACTAAATGGCCTCCCATAAAGCACCGTAACTTTCAAATCTGTTTCTAATTAGCGTTGCAATGATCCTACACATTACCGTATGACCTTCAGGAACTCTGACCCAGTTCTAATTAGTGGTAATATCTGATCATTGCCATATATGAAACTAGCCATGACCAAACAAATGGACCTCAGGTACAGCTAATTTTGAGAGCAATTATATTTTCGTGTTGAGGGATTTAGCTGATTATCTGCACAATTTCACACAGCTTTTCCCCCTGTAGGAGTCGAAATGACATAACATTATGAAAAGTCCTTTTATGAAAGACAGAACTATAGTGATGCGCTACGGCTCCATCATCTGATTTGAACAGGAATTTTTTTTTTTTTTTTATGCTTCATTGGGTGCACCTGTGAAACAAAATAAAAGCAAGACAGTAGCTAATTGTGTCAAAGCTGTTTAAAAGTCAAAGTACATTTCAAACTAAAACATTCTTGTATCCGTATTAATTGGAGACTCTAATTTACCCTTAGGCAGGATTGTGAGTGGGATTGTTGTCTGTTTCTGTGTGCCTTGCAATTGGCTGGGAACCAGTAGAGGATGTACCCTTGTGAGAATCAGAGAACCTCAGCATCTTCATTTCTGCTAACTCCAGTTCTGCTTCCTGTTGTTTCTTCAGTGCCAGCGTCTCTAATCCGTACATCATGGCCGGCCTCACCGCTGTTTTATAAACTTTGCCCTGCATCCTAGCGGAGACTCTTCTGTTACATAGAACACCAGACCCCTTCCGCCAACTGTTCCACCCTGCTTGGACCAGCTTCTTCACTTCCTTACCACTTTCTCCACTGCTCTGTATTGTTGATCCCAAGTATTTGAAGTAGTCCAACCTCGCAAGTAAACTGTAAATTAAATACAAATTAGAAATCATAAAAATAACCAGCAAAACAATAAAAACACTTGAATTTAAATGTCAACACTGCTTAACCTAAATTTAAGTAAAGTTTAAATGAAATTAATTCAATTAACTACAAATTAGAAATCCTAAAAATAACCTCTGCAAACCGATAAAAACACTATCCCTAACCCTATTTCAATGTCAGCTCTGCTTAACCTAAACATAAGCACATTATATATTTTAATGGAGTTAATTAAAAAAATTAAAATATGAAATATCATCTCAAAAAAACAATAATCCAAGTATACTTTATAGAGTGCAAAATAACTTGGAAGTCCAATTCAGTTGTTGATTTATGGTTGGAACAGCATTTGTTTTCTCCACATTTGTGAGGTAGTTTTATTTGCTGTTCCTGCCGTGCATATCTTGTCCTCTCAGGGGTAGTGTGGTGCACACAATGAAATTCATGCTTGGAGTAGCACAGAAAGTGGAAGTCACAATCCATATTTTTAATATAACTCATTTGTTCACAGAATTTTAAGAATGTCAGTGTTTTATATTTCCCTTTTGTGTTATTCATTTTTGAGAGACATAAATGCTCCATGTTTTATGCCAGTTTTTGTTAGCTCAGTTAGTTTTTATTATTCATTGTGTGTTTGCTCTGAGCTAGCAAATTATGCGGACAAAAATGAAGGTACGAAGGCTGTGATATGTTTGAACATACAACACGTGTAATTGTTTTGTGTGTTTAGTTTTAAAATTTCGACTGGGGGGGGTCAAATGACTTTTAGTAAGCAACTTTCACTTTTACTTCTTGCTACTGTGCTAACCACCTTAGCAACCTGCTGTTATCATGTGGGCTCAGCATGCTGCCGAACAGAAGTGCTGGAGCGGTGCGTGGAACGGACTGCTTCCATAAGAGTAGTACAGGAAGAGATTTTAGATTTAGTCCGATCAGTTACATCCAAGACGAACGTGAGAATGATTCAGTTAAAATTCTTGTAATGGCCAAAAGTAATCGTACTTTCCATCTTTGCTTATAAACTGTGAGGGCAACAATCCAATCACTGCTTTTCCTCCTGTATAATTTGCGGAAAAATGTATATCATTCCATCAACACATTAAGGACACCCTGTACGTACAGTATTAAAACGATTAAGAGCTTTGAAAGACAGGAAATGAGTGTCAACTTAAGAGGGCTTGCGGAAGCTGCCTGTGTGGTCCAAAGACAGTGACACGTCCTTATTACACCTTTATAAAGGCAAAATGATAGGACGCAGACATGTAAATGCTCATTAAAAGCAGAAGTATATTTTCCCAAATCAAGCCAATGGTGGGGAACGTGGGAACTGCTGTAGCACTTTATGACTGAAAATGAAAACATGACCAAAATATTTCAATATCACATTTAATACACAGCTTGACTTTCAGCTGTGATGTTCATTACGTTAACAGGCAAGCGCGTTGAAAGCAGTGAGTTTCTCTTCGAAATTCCCACTCATTTCACACATTCCTCCATAAAAGAAACATGAATGGTCACACTTTGAATCAATAGTGCATTTGATTGCCCTTCTTATCAATCCTGCACAACACAGCGTTGATCAAATGAGCAAATTCACTGGATTAATTAAAATATCTATTGGGGGGCATATGAAGATGAAGAAGAAAATAAGTGTTCAAATGATTCATAAAATAAAACAACAAAAGGCACTCTGAATCCCCAACAGGCGGCGAAGTTTCTCAGATGCAAGAAGCCAACTTAAAAATCCCAATAAAGGACCGCTATAACAAGAGAGGTTTAATTAAACCGTACTCGTAAATTATAGGAATATCATGCATGTAAACAAGGGGGAGGAGATAAATTGGTTGTGGGGGAAAAAAAAAAAAAAAAAAAAAAAAAAAAAAAAGATTAGTTCAAAATGAGATTTCACTTAGTGTCGTAAATATTTTTTTTTTGTTTTGTTTTTTTTACCGGCGTGAGGAATGGTGAAGAGACGCCGTGTGGAGGTGGAGCTCGGTCCCATCGGAAGGAGATAATTCCAAAATTGCATCCTCACACTCGAAATTGTCATACCATTCTCCACTCATCCAAAATGTGCATTTTTCTAATGCATGAGAGGCCATATTCTAATGAAGGAGGGGGGGAGACCTTTCACACGCACATCAGGCTATAATGGGGAAAGCTTAGCATAAAGTCTGTCTGATTTCCAATGCAAATATTAGCAGTCAAGTTCAGTGTGCGCTGGCAGATTATAGTTTATCCCTCTCACACACCACAGACTTCTTTTACGCTCTGGCAGCATTTTTGCTTATCAGTGCAATGCAACAATCAACTCTTCTCACATCCTCTCAGTCTCATGGAGACTTGAAGAGACTTCAAGAGCGATTGGGGCACCAGATGAAGAAGGTGTATGTGAGAACCAAATGAAAAACATGAAACGAATGACCAACATTCAAATGTGGTTATGAGCCTCCCCACCGGTTTTTATCCTTCTCCATTTTTTTCAGTGCAGAAATTCTTAAACATCTTAATTGCTGTAAGCTTAGCAGTCATGGAGGGAATTTCAAAGGCCCCAGTGAAGTCTCGCCGCTAAGATATGCGTTTCCCTCCTAATAACACATCATATACTATTGTTTGTGTAATTGCACTGTATGAGAAGCTGGCTAAGACCCCCTTCCCGTCTCACTCTGCTTTTCTTGTGACACCACAAAGGCACCGTGACTGATGAGTTAGTGCATAAAACAACTGATTTGGGATAGCAGTGAAATTTAATTGGCCCCACAGAGTTTTTCTTATAGCCTGAGTGTAGTTGGGAAACATTTTGTTTTGAGTGGAATTTTATGCTGACCTTCAAAATGATAAATTCATCATCTGAATAAAAAAATGCTTGAGTTACTTCTAAAACTAATAACCAAATACTCAGTATTTTTTAGAAACGTAAAACAAATGAAAAATCTTCAGGTTTCATTAGCAAAATATTTCATGCATTTTTTTGGGGGGAATCACGTATATGGTCTATTTATCTGTTACTGCCTTGATGGTTTGAATTTACACACTCACAGTTCTTGTTTCCATTTTGAAAAAAAATACACCATGCTTATTTCTTCATCTTGTCCATTTTAAGGCATTTTACCACTAAATGTACCTTTAATTGTACCAGGCCTTAAAAATGAACAAGGAACTGAAGAAATGACAGCGGCCAAATAATTATTTCCATGATTGTATGTTAGCATGAAAGAAGCAGACTCAAGTGAGGATCAAGATAATAGCAGTGGTGCGGTGCTGAAAGGGCTTTGCATGAAGTCGTGGTGACAAATATCTAGATTGAAGCAAGAACACTTTGTGAGCTAGTTGATGAACTAAATACAACATTTTCAAGGAAAGGCAGAATGGGGAAAAAAAACTACAAACCCAACTAGAGGAAATAAAGACCAGCAAACAAGAGAAAGAATAAGAATCAAAAGTACTACTACTGTATTTGACATCTTGATTTCCTCCTCCCACCACATCAATTAAGTCACATTTCCGTCATGATGCCGGTGAACATTTGAGCAAATTAGCTTTGAAACTCCACCTTTGCCCCGAAACCCCCCAAAAAGTGCATAGAAACGTTATAAAAAAAGTGAACGATTAAAAATTCTACATGGATCTCCTCGAAAAGTGAATGAACAGTAAACTTAATTATAGCGAGCTTAAGAGAAACATTTTAGTTTTATTTACAGGGGATAAAGTTGGGGTAAAAGGTTACAGTTTGTAGTTAAAACTTTAAGGTAATTACAAATTAATGTTGGCATCGTTACACCAGGGCAACATGGTGGATCAACTGGTCAAGTGTTGGCCTCACACTTCTGAGGACCCGGGTTCGATCCCGGCCCCTCCTTTGTGGAGTTTGCATTTTCTCCCCGTGCTTGCGTGGGTTTTCTCCAGGCACTCCGGCTTCCTCCCACATCACAAAAACATGCTACATTAATTGGACACTCTAAATTGCCCTTAGTTGCGATTGTGAGTGTGACTGTTGTTTGTCTTCATGTGCCCTGCGATTGGCTACCTACCAGTTTAGGGTGTACCCCGCCTCCTGCCATTTGACAGCAGGGGTAGGCTCCAGCACTACCCGCGACCCTTGTGAGGATAAGCGGCAAAGAAAATGGATGATGGATGGATGGATGGATCATTATACCAAGTGGATACTATGGAGAACATCTTTCACAATTAAGTACTGTAAATTATTATACATACAAATATATATGTAATAATGGTCGACGCGTATATGGGGCTTTACTCGGCATTCCAAGACGCGTTATGATTTAATTCATTTTATCCTCATTCACGCTTAGGTGGTGGCAAGCTACTTCTGTAGCCACAGCTGCCCTGGGGCACTCTGCCGGAAGCGTGGCTGCCATTCTGCACCTACAGCACCTCTAATCACCACCAAGCAACTTACCACATTGATTTGTGGGCAATGCGGGTGAAGTGTGGGGACGACGATGACAGGCGGGGATGCAAACCGGGCCATCATTAGGTTTCGGGACGCACGCTAACCCTCTGTGCCACACCACCCACAATTTCTTGAGCTCTGTGCATTATTGGATCTGAGTTTTGTTGCTTCGGTCACCGTAGAGTAGGTGTTACACAAAGGCAATTACACTTATTTTATTTTGCAATGGGCATTAAACAAAGAGCCGGTTGCTCCACTTTTATGTCATTGTAACACCAAAGGGCTGTACAAACACAAAGCGTGATGCGGTAGCACAGCCAATTAGAAGCTGCTTGAGGTCAAGTCAAGGCCTGAGGGAGTAGAGGAAACAATAAATTATTTGGAGAGTAAAAAGCAAAGTGTTGCCCAGTACAAAATGTATTGCGTTGTTTTAAGTCTTGACAAGTTATTTTTCCAATGAATTATACATGCGCGATTGTGCTCCAACATGCATTGCCCAGTCAGGTGGAAATAATCTCTCAACAATGCTGTGTATGACAAACACAGCAAGAGATGGCTTTTGGATGGAGATGTGAAGTGCTTCTTCTCACACTGCCCTGCAATGATGGATAGTCTACAGATTTGTATTATTGCCGTTGTATTTTGCAGCGGTTTAAAACAATGTGCCAGATTAAGAGGGAAATCTAATATTTGAATCAAAATATTATAGTACAGGATTGCAAGGGACAACAACACAAAATTCATATTTATCAATGAGTATGATTTGTTTGAACATTTCATGCTGAGATAGGTATTAAGTGCAAGTATTGAAATGTGACTACAATGTACCGCTTATCCTCACTATGGTCACGGAGGTGCTGAAGGCTGTCCCAGCTGACTCTGGACGAGAGGTGGGCTAAAGCCTCAACCGGTCGCTAGTCAATCACAGGGAACAGTTTAAAAACAACCATTCACACTCACATTCACACCTACACACAATTTAGAATCTTCAGTAAACCTACCATACATGTTTTTGGGATAAGAGCATACATGGGAATACTTGGAGAAAATCCACACTGGCACAGAGAGAACATGCAAACTCCACACAGCGGATTTGAACCAGAGTCCTCAAAAAAGTCAAGTAGATCTGCTCAGTCGTCCGTCGTGCTGCCACAATGTAATCAACCGTAAAAAAAAAAAAACAAAAAAAAAAAAAAACAATAATTTCACCTGCGGATTTAAAAGGAATGACAGGTTTCTTTTGATTTTCTCACAACTTATTACATTTATGCAAACTGATATAAAAGTAAAGTGAGTTGTTTGGCATGCATTTATAATCCATTTAGGACTGCAAATCTATGACAACTGTCAAGCCAGGAAGAATGACTGAAGTTGAGAAGCATCTTTTGTGTTTGAAGTTTTATGCTCAGATTAAAAAAAAAAAAAAAAAAAAATTGGATATAGAGCAGGGAACCTTGTCTCAGCAGCATACATATCCTTTTCAAACAAAATCCAGTCATGTACGGCCATTTGCATCCCTATTTTTGTTTTCCAAAACATTAGTGGTGCAAACTGTAATGCGTGCAAATGCAACGCATCAAGCAGGCTCACCCTCATTTCTTTTCTTTCCCCTCACGCTTCCTTCCTCTCGCTGTCTTTAGAAGGCGGGGAGAAAATCATATGGTCAGGCTTGTTTCAAGCCAGGAAATAATGGGATCGTATTCCATTCTCTTCCGCCTATCAAAGTTTTACACAAAAGCTCCCGTTTTAACACCCAGGAAATTCTAAAGACTTCTAAACACAGATCAACTTCCTTTGACGGCAACGCAGCGTATATGTTTTCACATTTTTTCCTCTGAAGCCTCATCATAGCTCATGATAGCTACATTGACTTACCTAAACATGCTGCCAACCAACTTGGACAAAAGCTAAAGAACTCCGGTTCAGTTTATAGTGTATAAAAGTACTCGATGGAGATAAGACACACGTTGAGCAAAAGACATCTGTTTTGCGAGCTTTGTTGGTTTCACAACTAAAGACGCTTTGTTCCTGAGCGCAAAACAAAAGAGAACAATTCCTAGAAATTTCAAATTGTGTCATCTGCAAAGTGAAAGCAGTTACAGCCCGTCTTACTGGCCTGGAGATTAGTAGGTAAGCTGATGGCAACTTCAATCTCGACTGGTTGCAGAGATGTCACCCGTGATGTCTCTTGGAGTCTTCTGCAGACTAGCCAGAGAGGCGAGTGGTGATGAAATCCAATGTGTTCGATTTCAATGGAGACCTCTTGGTGAATTGTTGCTAACTATCGAGGGAAAAAAAACAAAACTTTTCAGATCTTAATCATAAAACTGCAATGTATCTTAAAATTTATTCAAGGAGATCCTACCTCTGAAAATATCAGAAAGATCATCCTAATTTGGTGGATTTTATTGACAAGAATTTTCCTCAAACAAAAAACCTTAACGCTGCTTAAAGGTCCACTGTCATGAAATGTATGATTTTTAGTATGTTATTAATGAAAAAACAGCAGCCGGTATGTACCCAGCCGTTTTTTTCCCCACCACAAAACATGATTTTGATGGCTTTTTGTAACTCCCGCCATTAAAATCCTCTCGAGGGATTTGTTCTCGAGAAGAAGCAGGAAGTGACGCACAGGACAGTAGCGCACTCAAGCTGTCTCTGTTTATACGAGTTTTACCTGCAAGGCAGCTCGTTGTTGCATCATGTTCGCCAAAATGGTGGCTTGTTGTATTGCTGGATATTGCTCGAACACTCGGGAGGATGGATTCGCTCTTCGTACTACATACAATTGTTTTCCTCAGCAAAAAAGCCACGGTGTCCCTGCGCAGTTTGGCTGAGTGGGCACAGCATCCTCAGACAAACAGAAAATACCGGTCATATTTATTGAAAAAAATAGACATTGTACATTGGCCTATATCAGTGTCTGTCCAGGGGAAGTAGCCGTCACGTTGACCGGAGACACGTCCCACTCATCGAAAGTCAGTGTGATAGGGTCTTAACAGCAGACACTTCATCCGATGGTGAGTAACACAAAGAGAAAGAGAGAGAGGTTCAATTTTCTAATCATTTCTGTCGTGTCTCTTTACTTTTTAGCAAGGACTCTCGTTTGAACTTTAGCAAGATGTGCACTTTTCTAGATCATCCGTATATCACGGTGTTAACTCTTCACTTGCGCACACTGCTTTTGGAAACCAACATCTTCTGGGGTCAAAGTGGAGTCTGCGCATGCGACCCGGCGGGGTTGAATAATCTGCTGCGAGTATGGTTTGTCTTCCACAGCTGACTGCACAACTTCATTCCAACTGATGAGTTCGCTCTCAGGTCACGGTCGTCCTCGTCCGTGACATTACAAGAGCTGCACCGTGTGAATTGATTTCGTTCAATGTGAAAACAACAAACGGGTTGTAGTGTAGGGTAACTGACTAGGGAGGCATATTGCAATTACTATCAAAAACCACAAAGCGAATAATGTGCAAGTTATAGTTACAGTGTAGACACTTCCGCCCCCCTACACACAAGCATTTGGTGAATGATGGGCAAGTGCAGACGATGTATTTTTCCCCAAACCTCATAAGTGACAGATGATTGCCTGGAGTTCACGTCTATTTCATAGAGTCTCGGAAATGGATGTGCTTAACACAAACTGGTGAAGTGATATGCAAAACTCTTTCACAAAATGTGGGGATGGTGAAGCAGGGTAAACTTCAAGCGATGTACTCTTTGTCTTTGAGATCGTCCACTCTGAAGTACAGGCTCCATTTGCATTTCATATTCCCGTCCCAAAATCAAAGAAAGATGAGATTGTTTTTGTTTATTTCTGCATGATTTTCCATCTGTTACCATAGATCTGAATGTTATATCGGCAAGAGGCGTGCTCCCACTTTTCTTTCTAGTTCCCTACTATTTATCTGCTTCCCCATCCCCAGCCCACCCTTCACTATTTGGAAGTATTATACAAACGTTTTCAAATACTTTCATTAGAGTTATCCTGTCGGGCATCATCACCGGCCAACACCGACAACATATTGAAACACTATCAATATGTCCTCAGTGAGTGACATATTTCATCTTAATATAGTGTACGGCAGCACGGTGGGACCGCTGGAAAGCGTTGGAGTCACAATTCCGAGGTCCAGGGTTCATTCCCGGAACCGCCTCTGTGGAGTTTGCAGGTTTTCCCCGTGCCTGCATGGGTTTCCTCCCACATCCCAAAAACATGCAACAACAATTGGCTACCCTAAATTACTCCTCGGTGTGATTTTGAGTGCGGTTTATTGACTCGATGTGCCCTGCAATTGACTGGCAATCAGCTGAGGGTGCACCCTTCCTCCTGCATGTTGACAGCTGGGATATGCTCCAGCACTCCCTGCGACCCTTTTGAGGATAAGCAGCTAAGAAAATGGATGGATGGATGGATATATTGTACAATAGCCACACACAAAAAATAATCCATGAATGGCAAAGGTGAGTTTCTAAATGGAACATCTGACTGGATTTCTGTCAAAGAAAGGGAAAAGCCAGCAAAGAGTGCTGCCTTCACTGCAAATAAGAGTTTGTGTGAATGTGCTTCTATATGCTTTTTGTTCTGAACGTTGTTTTGAGGAATAATTGAATTTGTGCAGATTGTCATTGTGGTGAATCACTTGGAGCATTCACCCTCAGAAGTGATGAAGTGTGGGGATTCATTTCACGGTTTACCAAGGAAATGTATGTTAGAAAATAGATGAAAGGTGTTCCGCAATGTACATCAAAATTGTGTTTTTTTTTTTTTTTTTCCAATCACCAGTGCTAAGATGGAAACCTGTGTCTGCTGGTTTTGTTATCTCTGGAGTGAAATATTCATTGCTGAAATTATTCAAACATGCAGCGAGCTGCTGTCTTCTTTTATCTTAACTGAAGATGCAGCACGTGAAAAGTTATTCACTACTTCATCCACTGTAAATAAATCAGCATTGTGTTATGGAAATCAGTACAAGGCAAGTTGTGGAAAAGGTGTTACTTGAAGTGAATTTAACAATTAAAGAAAAGGATTACATATAATTGCTTTTCCATCCATCCGTTATCTACCATTTCTCCGGGTCGGGTCGCGGGGGACGTAGCTTCAGCAGGGATACCCAGACTTCCCTTTCCCCATCCACTTCTTCCAGCTCTTCCGGAGGGATCCCGAGGCGTTCCAAAGCCAGCCGAGAGACAGTCTCTCCAGCGTGACCTGGGTCGTCCTTGGGGGTCTCTTTCCGGTGGGACATGCCCGGAACACCTCACCAGGGCGTCGTCCGGGAGGCATCCGAATCAGATGCCCCAGCCACCTAATCTGGGTCCTCTCAATGCAGAGGAGTAGCGGCTCGACACTGAGCCCCTCCCGGATGACCGAGCTTTTAACCCTATCTCTAAGGGAGAGCCCGGACACCCTGCGGAGGAAACTCATTTCGGCCGCTTGTATCCGGGATCTTGTTCTTTCAGTAAGGACCCACAGCTCATGCCCATAGGTGAGGGTAGGAACATGGATCGACTGGTAAATTGAGAGCTTCACCTTTCGACTTAGCTCACTCTTTACCACAACAGATCAATACAAAGTCCACATCACTGCAGACGCTGCAATGATGTGTCTGTCGATCTCCCGCTGCATTCTTCCCTCACTCATGAACAAGCCCCAAGATACTTGAACTCCTCCACTTGGGGGAGGATCTCATCTCCAACCTGGAGAGGGCACCCTCCCATTTTCCGATTGATGACCATAGTCTCATTTTGAAGGCACTGATTCTCATCCCAGCCGCTTCACACTCTGCTGCAAATCGCTTCAGTTCTTTAGGGGGTGGGAGTTGAAATCCCTTCTGACAGGGGAATCTACCAGCCATTCCCAGCAGACCCTCACAATACGTTTGGGCCTGCCACATCGGAATGGCATCTTTTCCTAACATCGGAGCCAACTCACCACCAGGTGTTGATCAGTTGACAGCTCCGCCCCTCTCTTCACCCGAGTGTCCAAGACATGTCTGACATCGAACTGCGACCGAGGTTGTCCTGGTGGCAAGTGGACATGTGGACACGCTTATGCCTGAACATTGTGTTTGTTATGTACAATCCATGATGAGCACAGACGTCCAGTAACAGAACACCACTCGAGTTCTGATCGGGGAGGGCCATTCTTCCAAATCATGCCGTTCCAGGTCTTACTGTCATTGTCCATGTGGGCATTGAAGTCCCCCAGCAGAATGATGGAGTCACCAGTGGGGGCACTCTCCACCACTCCCTCTAAAGACTAGGTTCTCTTCACTGCTGTTTGGTGCATAACCACAAAAACAGTCAGGACCCGTCCCCCTACCTGCAGGAAGAGGGAGGCTACCCTCTGATTTACATACAGGCCCTGAGCTGGGGGGGCAATATGTATTCCCACACCTGCTCGGCCTTTCTCTCTGTGGGCAACTCCAAAGTGGAACAGAGTCCAGGCCCTCTCAAGAGGAGTAGTGCCAGAGCCCAAGTGGTGCGTAAAGGAGAGTCCGACTATATCTAGTCGGAACTTCTCTACCTCACGCACCAACTCGGGCTCCTTCCCTAGAGCTACTCTCTGTAGCTGGGGATCCGATCGTCAAGGTTTCCACCTTTGGCCACCGCCCAGGTCACATTGCAGCCGACCCCTATGGCCCCTCTCACAGGGGGTGAGCCCATGGGAAGAGAGACCCATGTTACCCTTTCGGGCTGTGCCCAGCCGAGCCCCATCGGTGCAGGCCTGGCCAACAGGCGCTCTCCTTCAAGCCCCACCTCCAGGCCTGGCTCCAGAGGGGGCCCGGTGACCCGCGTCCGGGCAAGGAAAACCAAGATCCAATTTTTGTAGTAATCATAGGGCTTTTGGAGTCGTACTTTGCCTGGTCCATCACCTAGGACCTGTTTGCCATGGGTGACCCTACCAAGGGCATGAAGCTCTGAGGACCATCGTGACACACAAACCCCTCCACCACGGTAAGGTGACGGCTCAAGGAGGCGTGAATCCTTTTCCAACACCTCAAAAGTAAAATTCAATGAATTGGTTACATTTGGGCGGCATGGCGGAACAGCTGTAGAGTGTTGGGTTCTAAGTTCTGAAGACTGGGGCTCAAATCCCTATGTCGCATTTGCATATTCTCCCCGTGCCTGTGTAGATTTTCTTCAGGCACTCTAGTTTCCTCCACATTGCATAACCATGCATTAATTGGAGACTAAATTGTCTCTAGGTGTGATAGTGAGTGCGATTGTTGTCTGTCTCCACCCTACAATTGGATAGCAACCAGTTTAGGGTCTACCGTGCCTCCTGCCCAATAGGCTCCAGCACTCCCACGACCCTCGTAAGGATAAGCGGCTCAGAAAATGGATGGATGCATAGTTATATTTGATATCAATTTGATCTTTAAGAATGAATTTAAGTACCTCTTCCTGTGTGAGCGTTTCGGGTTGTCAAGGGCTGCATGTCGAGTATCAGAAAGTGAAAAATCACTACAGAAGCCCCTCGGTTCCCAATTGTCCCGACGGAGTTGGGATTCGCATTATTCATTCTGAAATAATTGTGTTTATTGGCCATGTTCTCTGCAACTCTCCAGGCCCTCTGCCATCTATTGAACTAAAGTCTGCAAATTGGTATCTCAAGTTTATTTCTTTCAGGGCACATTCACCTGGGAGTCAGTGGCAGAATTGCCTTGTTGGCCCAAGGTGCAAATGTCTCTCTTTCAGATCTGCTCTCTCTATGCTCACTTGCTTTTTACTGTTTTCTAAACCCTGGCTTTCTGGGAACAGTTTGCTCTCGCTTTCTCCTTGCTCTTCATGCATTTTTAAAAGGCGGGTGCTGCATTCCAACATTTACAAGCAACCACACAGTCTTCACCCGTTGATGCTTTCAGGCTACTCAGCGCCTGAATGTCAGTAACTGGAGGCAAATGGTTCACAGACTTGCCCCTATTTGTAAACAAGTTTGGATGACATGACCGCATTATTGTCAAGTCCGCGTAAATTCACTGTAAAGAAAGGCTTGCACAATAAAACACTTTGATGAAGCCATCATGCATCAATAATTCACCACAAATTTTCTCAACTACATGGACATCACAATCAGTTACTCAACACAACAGAAAAGAAACAAATCAAAGTGGAAGGATGAGGAAGGAAAAACTCGCGTGTGTAAATGTCGGAGTGCACTCTATCACATTTTGACATGACCAGAGAGGAAGGAAGGACAGCAAAAGGCTGGCGAGAGGGCTGTACCCTCGCATTGAAAAGCAACTTTGCACAAGCACTTCAGATTTGTTCTTTTTCCATGATTTTGCACCGAAAAGGCGAAAAAAAAAATGCTTTGACCATTTTACCTGCTAATCTCCACAAACTCTTGCTCAGCTGTGAGGCTGCTTTTGTGTGTGCCTGTGCGTGTGTGCTTGCATGTCCACATGTTGGGTACTACGTCCGTGTACGGTCAAAGTATAAATCCTTGCTAGGACAGCAATCTGGTCTAAAAACAGCGCTCCTAATCCTTTAACCTTCAGAACAAGAGGGGGTGGAAAACTGGTTAGAGGCCCCAGCATGGTGGAGAAAAAAAAGAGAGAGACACACACACACACGACTAAGACCCCAAACAGACCAGGAGGCCAATGATAGTCATTCACCCCCATCCTCCTCAAGGCAACAAAGTGGATTTCTATTTCTGCTGGCCAGTTATCGCTGCTCGAAGTTCATAGCGCCTTTCAGAGCCTCCAGTTAACATCGCAAGCTGATGTCAGGATGCAAACACTGATCAGAGCTAGGGAGATGGTTCCTGATGGCCTTGCAATCTGCCAAAGCTGTGATGACTGCTTAGCTGATAGCATCACAGCAAATTCTATCACTGTCACTCTGTTTCTATCCTGAAGCTCTGCAATGATGTGTTGGCACATGTGTAGATTTGTGGGCTTTTTCCAGCTGTTTGTGACGAGGTATTTTATTGCATTCTGCCGGCTTGTTACGATTTAATGCGTTAAAGCTTAGAGTGTATCAGGGCAGTTTCTCAAAAACAAAGAAATAAATACATACTCCTGCACAAATGTCCAAAAAAAAAAAAAAAAAAAAAAAAACATGCTTGGAGCAGTGAGAAACTCCAATTTTATGTATTTGCCAATGCAGATAAACGGATCTCCGCAAGTCATGACCATTTACGCCAATCCTTGTTAGCGTATTCACTTTGTACAATGTTCACTCACAATAAAACCAGATAAACATCATGTCTCCTCCATTGGTGCAGGAGGCTATTCCATACATTGCATTACATTTCCAGTAGCAGGCAGTTTGCTTCATGCTCCATACCATTAGGGCCATTAATGTTGACAGGATCAATACCTGTGTTTTGGCCCTGGTCTCACTGCCAGAGATAGCATGTCACTGCTGACAGACAAATATCAGTGCTCTGCTGTGGAACGGAGGGGAAGTCCAGATACCTTTCTGTTAAGATCATCTAACATGGTATTGATTTGCCCTGTGCTAATCGTACATCAGAGCTGAATAAATGGCTCGGAGGCAGACCTTCCATTGTTCTCGACGGGGAGGTGTAATAAAAAATAAAAAAAGACATTTCTTTTATTGCTTGTAACTCGGGGGCAAGTCACGTAATCGGCCCTTGATGGGAAAAGGTCGGTTTAGATTGAGCTTCGTCAAAGTGTTGTTTGGTAGTTTACTGATGATCACATCTACTAAAGGGAAGAGGTGATAACACAGTGGGTGATTTACGCTTCAGCAGTTGAGTTGTATTGTCAATTTTAACAGTTGGGTGTATGCACAACAACACTGATGGTAAAAAGTAATACTGTATGTCCATGCAATTCAAGGAGTTTTGCTGCAGTTGTAGTCATACTACTACTACTGAGTCATCACTGGGGCACTTGCCACGATAATTTATGTTTCGATATTTTCCCCGATGAATGGGAACCATAGATATGCGGTGTGACAACACATAGCAATTTTGGGTAATTTATTACAATTTTGTTTTTGCACTTCAACCAAACTATAAACCTTTATATAAATAATTATATTCCTGTGGTTTTTAACATGGTTCAATCGAATCCCAGGGATGAACTGAGGCAGTTGCAGAAGTTCGACAGAGCACAAGACACACAGCCAGTGTGTAAAGATTTTTTTTAAAATTCTGGTTTCAATATAGTGCACATGCCCTCCAAGACAAGGTTGCATCAAGGCAGGACTTTACCCATTGTGGCTCCGTGCCCCAAGTTGAAATGTTCTTTAATTTAAAAAAAAAAAAAAATCTTTAAGAAATCTGAATCAGCTTTACTGGCCAACTATGACACACAAGGAGTTTGTCTCCAGTAGTTGGAGTCACACTAGTATGACAAAATATCCATTTAGGACATACAAAACAAGTATGGAAAGACACCTGAGCAAGGAACGTGTACCACGAGTGTGGTGATGCTGATGAAATGGAAATTGTGAAAAATGATGCAGATGCCACAGCCATTTAACAATATATCAATGATACACTCGAGGTATCAACCAATAGCGATATTGTAGTGCAAAAGTAGTAGCAATAATAGTAAATGGAAAAAAATAAATATGTGGGGCTGCTGTAGCAATCCAGCCAAATGATGAACCTCTTTCGTAGTGAGGATATTGATTCCATCAAAAGACAATGCATGTACATTGAAAATAACCTTCTCACTTCAACCGATTTTCATGAAGTTTACATTATGTCAGTGTCAAAGCATGTGCTATTAAAGAACTACTACTTTCTTTCGGCTTTTCCCATTAGGGCTGGCCACAACGTGCCACCTCAGATGAATGTTCATATTTGTTTGGCACAGTTTTTATGCCGGATGCCCTTCCTGACGCAATTAGTGTTGTAGAAATAAAGGCCCAGACCTTGTTGTGAGAATGCAACGGGTGACACTTGTCATTGGCAACAGCAAACTTCACATCTGTGAATTTTCATTGAATTACATTTGGTTTTTGGGTGAACTTATGTCAAATAAATGGATGGAAAATATACCTTCGCAAAGCAGCAATCAGGGGAAAATGGACTGATCTTGTTTGTTGAATTTGATTCAACCTTTATGGATTATCATGAGCTGAATGACAAGCTACAGAAAAAATATAAACCGGTTTTGAATTTGAAAGAAACCAAGTTTTATTTCTGTAACTTGGAAGGATTTTGTGAACACCCACATCAGACCTGTAGGGTTCAGTACCTGCAACAAGTTAAGCTTACATCTTGTATGTTAAGCATCTAATACCAGTATAAAGTTGGCATAACCTGCTAATTTTTATTTTATATATAAACACCATCTGCACACATGAAACATTTCAAAAAACTTCCACTCCTTTAAATATGGATTACCAGTTTGTCACTACCAGCATTGCCACAGCTCCCTTAGAAAGGTAACTTTACTGATTACTTGAGCTTTAAAATAAGTTACTCATTTACTTGTCAAATGTAACAAAAGTAACTAGTTACTTTCACGAGGTGTCAAGACGCAGGAATATAAACAGCACGAAGGTGTTTAAGCACAGCCATTACTAGGTAATGTACCATACATCACATTTTACAGAATGATGTTACCAACATGAAGAAAAACACTAATACGAGTGCAGTTGAAGCCACATTAAATGAGCAACTTAGAGCTGACTCAATGTGGCAAATCGGCACCTACATAAAAGATGCACACCATTCACAGCACACTTCCTTAAAGACCGAACAGAGAAACAAAACAGTGGCAACCTCGATGATTGTGATGGGGTCAATGAAGGCAACAGTGTGTGTGCATTGTGTACAAAAGACCCTTCGTATTGTCCTCTTTCAAAAAGGTGGGTAGAGGACCCAAATATTTATTCAAGCAGAGTATTGTTACTTTTTACCAATACAACTCAAAATGAAAGAAGTCATCCAAGTACTTGAGTAAGAAAGTATGACATGAAAGAACAAGAGTAGATTACACCTGATTTTTAATGAATCTGAGCACGATGACTCAAATAAAATGAAAATGTGAAGGTGAACACACACCTGCCACCATTTCAATTTTTTTAAGTGCCCAAAAGCTTACACCACATGCATTGGGTCTTACAGAAAGAGAATTTGCTTTATTCACTTAGCTCATGAGGAAGCTGTTTGCTGACCAGACAGTGATTACATATGTTACAGGGATAGTGCAAAACTTGCCATATCCAATACGATAACAATTGAAACATTTCCAAGTGACCGCGAGGTGTTTTCTAAAAAGGTTAGAAGTGGACAGTCACAATTTAAAAGATACATGAAAAGGTGCTTGTTTTGTTGGGGGGGGGGGGGGGGGGTTTCTGGAAACATACTTGGACATTCCCTCCTCATTTTAAATGGCTCGCAACGCTGACGTGCATGGTCATGTGACTGCCTTACAGCATCTGATTGGTGAATTGAAAATCAAATGACAGTGATGCCATTTGATTGGCACAATTGGGGCCAGGAATCGATAAAAGTAGAAGGCATATTGATCATTGGAACAGAGTAAAAGCATTGATCTTTCATTGATACTGAAGTAAAAAGTACAGTGCATTTAAAGTACAGTTTAATGAAAATGTGACAAGTAAAATATATACCAATCGCAAAGGGGCAATCGGGAGAAAATGGACTGATGTTTTGTTGAACTTCATTCAACATTTATGGATTACCATGAGCTGGATGACAGAATCCGCATAAAAAAATATATATATATATACCAGTTTTGAATTTGAAAGAAATCATTTTTTTTTTTATTTCTGGAAGGATTTTGTGAACCCCCATATCAGACCTGAGGGGTTCAGTACCTGCAACAAGGTTAAGCAACTAATACCAGTATAAAGTATAACAGTTGGCATAAACTGCTAAACATTTTTTTTTTTTTTTAAACACCATGTGCACACATGAAACCTTTCAAAAAAAAAAAAACTTCCACTCCTTTTAATATGGATCACCAGTCTGTCACTACCAGCGTTGCCACAGCTACCTTAGAAAGGTAACTTTACAGATTACTTGAGCTTTAAAAATAAGTCACTTTACTCATTTGCTTGTCAAATGTAACAAAAAAAGTAACTTGTTACTTTCAAGAGGTGTCAAGAGGCAGGAATATAAACAGCATGAAAGTGTTTTAAGCCCACTCATTACTTGGTAATGTACATCACATTTTGCAGAATGGTGACTGAATGATAAACATGATGAAAGATACTTTAATACGAGTGTAGTTGAAGCCACATTAAATGAGCAACTTTGAGCTGACTCGATGTGGCAAATCGGCACCTACATAAAGATGCACACCATTCACAGCACACTTCCTTAAAGACCGAACAGAGAAACAAAGCAGTGGCAACCTCGATGATTGTGATGGGGTCAAAAGAAGGCAGTGTGCGCGTTGTGTACAACGAACCTTCATATTGTCCTCTTAAAAAAAGTGAGTAGAGTAGCCAAATATTTATTCAAGCAAGAGTACTGTTACTTTTTACCAATACAACTCAAAATGAAAAGTCATCCAAATAGTTGCGTAAGAAAGTACAAGAGTAGATTACACCTGATTTTTAATGAATCTGAGCATGAGGACTCAAAATGAAAATGTGACGGTCAACACACACCTGCCATCATTTCAATTTTTTTAAGTGCCCAAAAGCTTACACCACATGCATTGGGTCTTACAGAAAGAGAATTTGCTTTATTCACTTATTCACTCAGGTCATGAGGAAGCTGTTTGCTGACCAGACAGTGATTACATATGTTACAGGGATAGTGCAAAACTTGCCATATCCAATAGGATAACAATTGAAACATTTCCAAGTGACCGCAAGGTGTTTTCTAAAAAGGTTAGAAGTGGACAGTCACAATTTAAAAGATACATGAAAAGGTGCTTGTTTTGTTGGGGGGGGGGGGGTTTCTGGAAACATACTTGGACATTCCCTCATCATTTTAAATGGCTCGCAACGCTGACGTGCATGGTCATGTGACTGCCTTACAGCATCTGATTGGTGAATTGAAAATCAAATGACAGTGATGCCATTTGATTGGCACAATTGGGGCCAGGAATCGATAAAAGTAGAAGGCATATCGATCATTGGAACAGAGTAAAAGCATTGATCTTTCATTGATACTGAAGTAAAAAGTACAGTGCATTTAAAGTACAGTTTAATGAAAATGTGACAAGTAAAATATATACCACTCGCAAAGGGGCAATCGGGAGAAAATGGACTGATGTTTTGTTGAACTTCATTCAACATTTATGGATTACCATGAGCTGGATGACAGAATCCGCATAAAAAATATATATATACCAGTTTTGAATTTGAAAGAAATCATTTTTTTTTTATTTCTGGAAGGATTTTGTGAACCCCCATATCAGACCTGAGGGGTTCAGTACCTGCAACAAGGTTAAGCAACTAATACCAGTATAAAGTATAACAGTTGGCATAAACTGCTAAACATTTTTTTTTTTTAAACACCATCTGCACACATGAAACCTTTCAAAAAAAAAAAAAAAAAAAAACTTCCACTCCTTTTAATATGGATCACCAGTCTGTCACTACCAGCGTTGCCACAGCTACCTTAGAAAGGTAACTTTACTGATTACTTGAGCTTTAAAATAAGTCACTTTACTCATTTGCTTGTCAAATTTAACAAAAAAAGTAACTCGTTACTTTCAAGAGGTGTCAAGAGGCAGGAATATAAACAGCATGAAAGTGTTTTAAGCCCACTCATTACTTGGTAATGTACATCACATTTTGCAGAATGGTGACTGAATGATAAACATGATGAAAGATACTTTAATACGAGTGTAGTTGAAGCCACATTAAATGAGCAACTTTGAGCTGACTCGATGTGGCAAATCGGCACCTACATAAAGATGCACACCATTCACAGCACACTTCCTTAAAGACCGAACAGAGAAACAAAGCAGTGGCAACCTCGATGATTGTGATGGGGTCAAAAGAAGGCAGTGTGCGCGTTGTGTACAACGAACCTTCATATTGTCCTCTTAAAAAAAGTGAGTAGAGTAGCCAAATATTTATTCAAGCAAGAGTACTGTTACTTTTTACCAATACAACTCAAAATGAAGTCATCCAAATAGTTGCGTAAGAAAGTACAAGAGTAGATTACACCTGATTTTTAATGAATCTGAGCATGAGGACTCAAAATGAAAATGTGACAGTCAACACACACCTGCCATCATTTCAATTTTTTTAAGTGCCCAAAAGCTTACACCACATGCATTGGGTCTTACAGAAAGAGAATTTGCTTTATTCACTCAACTCATGAAGAAGCTGTTTGCGGACCAGACAGTGATTATGTGTGATACAGAGATAGTGCAAAACTCGCCATATCCAATATGAAAAATTTAAAACATTTGCAACTTACCGCAAGGTGTTTTCTCAGGTTAAATGTGGACAGTCACAACTTAAAAGATGCATGAAATGGTGTTTTTTGTTGTTTGGAAGAATACTTGTGCATTCCTCCCTGCATGATATTAGCTTCATATGATAGCCATTTTGGCAAGTTTCTCAACCCACATTATATGCTTGCTTGTAAGGTGGATGATGATAATTAGCTTCAGCCTGTTAGCTTCTGATCCAATAAGTAGCATAAGATGTTTCTTACCTGATTGATGTTAGCTTCAGGTGCCAGCACACTTTCCAGATGGGTGAAAATTATTTTAGGTTTTCTCAGATATCCTCTGATGCGAGGAAATCCTCATTGTTTCCCCACCAGTTGAGTTTACGGTTAGCTTGGAATTTCTTCTCTGGTTCTTCCTGGTTGCCAGCATTTCTTTCCTCCAAATGGTTATCACGATAAATAAGAACCAGGACCCTATACATACACACACACACACACACACACTTTATATGCTAACTAGCATGTGATCTTAAAAAAGGTACTAGTTTCAGATGGTCACTTAGTTAACTAAATGACACCATCTATCTTCTTACCTCTTTTATTCCTTCAGATGCTAGCAAATAAGCTGACAAGTCATCTTGGCGTTTTTGCTATGTTGGAAAAGTCCAGGCATTGCGTGTCTGCAAATGTCGTCACTGTGGAAAACAGACAGTAGCATGAACAAACATGGTTCAATCAGGGATCACATTTTAAAAAAATAAATGAAAAAAGAAAAAAAAAAAAAAAAGGTATTTTGCCAGCTTGGTTTGGATGCCCACTACAGTTCTTAGCTGAATAATACTAGCAAGTTTCTCTGCCCACATTATATGCTTTTCTGAAAAGGTGGATAACTACTACGTTCAGCTTGTTAGCATCCCCAGTTAGGTTCAGATACTTGCGGGTTTGTGAGCTGAATACGTTTCAGTGATCACAAAGAAAAAAAAAAAAATAAATATCATTAGGGTTAGCTCAGTAGCTTCGGGTGCTCACTAAGTTGTGAGCTGAATGATATTAGCTTCATATGATAGCCATTTTGGCAAGTTTCTCAACCCACATTATATGCTTGCCTGTAAGGTGGACGATAGCTAGCTTCAGCTTGTTAGCTTCTGATGCAATATTTCAATGTAGCTACCTTGTTAGCTAGATGCTAACCAGTTTGTTAGCATTGCTAGTTAGGTTCAGAGAGTTGCTGGTTTGTTAGGTGAATAATACTAGCATAAGATGTTTCTTACCTGATTGATGTTAGCTTCAGGTGCCAGCTCACTTTTCAGATGGATGAAAATTCTTGAGTTTTCTCAGATATCCTCTGATGCTAGGAACAGGAAATCCTCATTGTTTCCCCACCAGTTGCGTTCACGGTAAGCTTGGAATTTCTTCCCTGGTTGCCAGCATTTCTTTCTTCCAAATGGTTGATATCACGATAAATAAGAACCAGGACCCTATACATACACACTTTAGATGCTAACTAGCATGTGAACTTAAAAAAAAAAAAAAAAGGTACTAGTTTCAGATGGTCACTTAGTTAACTAAATGACACCAGCTAGCTTCTTACCCCTTTTATTCCTTCAGATGCTAGCAAATTCTCTCTTTGTTCAGCAGATAAGCCATCTTTGGATTTTTGCTACGTTGGCAAAGTCCGGACATTGCGTGTCTGCAAATGTCGTCACTGTGGAAAACAGACAGTAGCATGAACAAACATGGTTCAATCAGTGATTACATTTAAAAAAAAAAAAAAAAAAATTAAAAAAAAAAAAATAAAAATTGGATATTGAAATCATTCAGGTTAGCTTTGCCAGCTAGGTTTGGATGATCACTAAAGTTCTTAGCTGAATGATACTGGCTTCATATAATAGCCATTTTAGCAAGTTTCTCTTTCTATATGCTTTTCTGTAAGGTGGATGATAACTAGCTTCAGCTTGTTAGCTTCTGATGTTAGCTACCTTGTTAGCATCCCCAGTTAGGTTCAGATACTTGCTGGTTTGTGAGCTGAATAATACTAGCATAAGAGGTTTCAGTGATCAAAGAAAAAAAATGGGATATTAACTTTATCATTAGGGTTAGCTTAGTAGCTTCAGATGCTCATCAAGTTGTGAGCTGAATGATATTAGCTTCATATGATAGCCATTTTGGCAGGATTCTCAACCCACATTGTATGCTTGCCTGTAAGGTGGACGATAGCTAGCTTCAGCTTGTTAGCTTCTGATTCAATATTTCAATGTAGCTACCTTGTTAGCATCACTAGTTAGGTTCAGATAGTTGCTGGTTTGTTGTTAGGTGAATAATACTAGCATAAGATGTTTCTTACCTGATTGATGTTAGCTTCAGGTGCCAGCTCACTTTTCAGATGGATGAAAATTATCTTGAGTTTTTTCAGATATCCTGATGCGAGGAAATCCTCATTGTTTCCCCACCAGTTGAGTTTCCGGTCAGCTTGGAATTTCTTCTCTGGTTCTTTCTGGTTGCCAGCATTTCTTTCCTCCAAATGGTTGATGTCGCTATAAATAAGAACCAGGACCCTATACATATACACTTTAGATGCTAACTAGCATGTGAGCTTAAAAGGTACTAGTTTCAGATGCTTGCTAACATGCTAGCTCAGATGGTCACTCAGTTAACTAAATGACACCAGCTAGCTTCTTGCCTCTTTTATTCCTTCAGATGCTAGCAAATGCTCTTCCTTTGTTCAGCAGCTAAGCTGACAAGTCATCTTGGAGTTTTTGCTATGTTGGCAAAGTCCGGACATTGCGGGTCTGCAAATGAAGTCACTGTGGAAAACAGACAGTAGCATGAACAAACATGGTTCAATCAGTGATCATATGGAAAAAAAAAAAAAAGGGGGATATTAACTTAATCATTAGGGTTAGCTTGGTAGCGTTGGATGCTCACTAAGTTGTGAGCTGGATGATATTAGCTTCATATGATAGCAGTTTTGGCAAGTTTCTCAACCCACATTATATGCTTGCTTGTAAGGTGGATGATAACTAGCTTCAGCTTGTTATGCAATATTTTGATGTAGTTACCTTGTTAGCTAGATGCTAACCAGTGTTAGCATTGCTAGTTAGGTTCAGATACTTGCTGGTTTGTTAGCTGAATAATACTAGCAGAAGATGTTTCTTACCTGATTGATGTTAGCTTCAGGTGCCAGCTCACTTTTCAGATGGATGAAAATGATCTCAAGTTTTCTCAGATATCCTCTGATGCTCGGAAATGCCCATTGTTTCCCCACCAGTTGATCTTGGGATTTCTTCACCTTTCTTTCCTCAAAATGGTTGAAAACTTTTTGGATATTTCCTTAGCCAAACAGTATTGTGCATTGCATTGCATTGCGCATTGGGTGCAACAATTTCATTTTGACCTTCAGGATATGCCAAGCAACAAATGCACAATTCACTCCAAAGTATATACAAACCTCGGTTAAAGTGGTCAAAAATCGAGCAACCCTTTTCTTACCTGCTGCCCATGCAGTCCGTCTCATCTTCTGTGACTGAACAAACATTTCTCACCACGCCACCTTTTTAAATCGTACCCGCTGGTCCGTCACTAAATAGGTCCCACCATAAACGTACAAGGGGGAAAAAAAAAAAAAAAAAAAAAAGAACCTGCTAGATGACGTCCCAATGAGGTGATTTCCGGCTTCGCGCCATGTTGGAAAACAAACAAGCGCGCCGGCGGGCGTAGCTCCACGCACAAGTGACCACATTACTTTTCAAACGTTCACAAACCAACCAGCCTCCAGGTATGGTTAAATTCTGCTCTGAAGTTGTCCCGGTTACTCGCCAAATCCAAATCGCCAGCCATCTTCATCTCCTCCGGAAGTGGAATGTGCACTCCCATGGCGACGTCATTTGTTCGCCTTTTTTTTTAGCGTATGCTGCATCGTGTGTTGCCACTTGGAACATGTGAACATTGAAACTGATACTAAACGGGAAAACATTCTTTTACTTCTAATCATGCTAAATGAGTACTATTCTGAAACGTTTTTTTTTTTTTTTTGGTGTTCTATGAATAATAGGGTTTTTGTTTGATACTGTTCTGAGTTACATGAATTAAATTATGAAATATTTTAGGGCTGAGGACTTGTTTTAACATCAGCATCCTTTCAACAACTTACTGAAATTTGAATATGATGTGTTCTGTTTTATTAAGTAAGTTGGCCAAACAAAAAAATAAATATATTAACATTTTGTTCATTATGATTATTGTTTCAGGCAAGCCACCACACCTGTATGACTCCACTAATCCAGACTGGGCTCCAACCAACAAACAATCACATGGAAAAATGTGTCCCTTTATTCAGAAAATGATGTGAAGAGCATTCTTTAGTGCATGTCTTTGTGAAATTATATAATATCCAAGCATGCTTTATAAGATTAAGATAATAGACTTTGCATTCTCTCTTCAACATTTTGTTATTGAAAGATAGTGTCAACAGCTC
The DNA here is from genome assembly GCF_019802595.1 of Syngnathoides biaculeatus. Taxonomy (NCBI): domain Eukaryota; kingdom Metazoa; phylum Chordata; class Actinopteri; order Syngnathiformes; family Syngnathidae; genus Syngnathoides; species Syngnathoides biaculeatus. Next base: position 2,257,021 of record NC_084644.1, read on the forward strand.
TAAATTGAAAACAAAGAAATCTGTTACATTTGGAAGGCATTTATTGCAATTCTTGTAAATTTGTACATTTTTTTTTTAAATACAGTGGGGAACTGTTACTAGTAGAACTAAACACAATTTTCAGGGTACAGAATAGACTGACATGTTAGATGGTGAATGAGACAATAAAATTTTGAAGTACAATTGGTTTGTTTTCCCACTTAGATAACATTAGCCACAGTACATGTATATGGTCAAAACATTGTGATCAGGCCAAACAAAAATAAATATAATTAAAATGATTTAGTACTTTGAATTGGTGTATTTTATATGATTTTGGGTTTGAGGTTGTCTTTTTTTACTTGAACACAGGCAGTTCTAGAGCTCCAGCTTGCTTTAATGTTTTCCTTATCACGACCCGTACTTTGCCATCTAAAATCTGTTATGATAACATAGAGATCTCAATTGACCTTGACTTGAGTGTAAACATAAAGACGGTTCTCGATGAGGAAAGGCAATACAAGCAAGAAAAATATTTTTTTTTTCACTTGTGTTGCTGAATAGATCACATTTACTAGGTTAAATAAAGTGGCTAATTATTGTGTCTCGGAAAAGGCTTTTTCTCATTTCATAACTTATAATAATCAATAAGAGCGCCACACATTTTGAGTGTTTGTATAGATAGATAGATTGCACGATTCGTCACTTTAAACCGCGACCTGGCAAACCGTGTATAAGCTTAACAAAATGTGGAGCGTGGACGAACTCTTATCTTAACTGCTCTAAATGAAAGAAGACTCGAAATCTTGCACAACTGTGACTCTGATAAGGAATACTTCCTATTAATTTCATGTCTATTGTTCTTTGTTTTTGTTAGTTTGTTTGTTTGTTCTTCTTCTCAGTACGCAACATGAATGTGGTACTGGGGCGATAATTCCTTATGTGTTCTTAGAAACTTTGCCATTAAAGCTTATTCGGATTCGGATTCTGACTTTTAAATTCAACACGCAAACTGTTAGTAAAATATCAGTTTCATATGAAAAACAAGGGAACTGAAAATCTCCGTATACGACCATTTATAAAAGCATCCAAAGAGGCTGATGGATTTTTAAGCAGAGTGAGCAAATTGAGAGTCTGGCTGCTGTTAATACAGATGGAAAGTGCCAAACATAAATAAATAAATAAAATCCCAACACTTTAGCCTCCCACGCACACAACAATGATTTTCTGTGACAAAAAAAAAAAAAAAAAACTGCTGACCGGTAAATTATTCATATCCACGCTATGAATAAATAAAGTAAACAGGCCCCACTCTCAGTCAACAAATCTAGGAAGTATTTGCCCATTTAATCATCAAATTTTAACAGAAGCTGCAACACATTTCCTAAGCACTCGGGACTCCTGGGACAGTTGCAAACTTGATCAACTGCCAATAAGTGGCCGTGCCTAATTTTCATTCTTGTCGCACATCTGATTCGCCTTCTTCACATCAAGGAGCGGTGAAGAGCGTCCCCCTCCTCCGTTCCGATCTGGCTCTGTTGGGCCTAGCGGACCTGCACGTCAATTTCCAATCACCGCAGCCCATTTGAACTTTTTGAGACCGATAGCACTCGTTGAGTCATTTGGGTCAGCAAAGCGGTCTTAAATGAATTTAACGCCACATATACCCCAGAGCTCAGTTCCTAATGGTCCCATTCTCTACATGTAAATTACCTCCTGTCCCAGATCTTTGATTGCAGATCAATGGCTGTTTGCTTTCTTTCAACATTCAGCATCAGTGAACCACAACGCCACAAGGGCAAATGTTGAACGGGGAATTTACAGGGTTGCTATCGAGCCCTTTGAAACAATAAAACTGCCAGTGAGCTATTAAACAAACAAGAGAATAAAATGGTGGTTTGTGAGACCAAGATTAACATGCTAGATATAACATTGAAAGGTGTAATTATTCTTTACTGACACAAACGTTTCCCCTCCAGAGTGGAGCAGTGTTTACCACAAATACAGCAGCTTTTTCGGATTGGAAATTGGATGTATCATTCCATTACATTAAAAAAAGAAAAACATCATACATAATAAACGTCTAATAGACGTCTGTAATTGCACGCCGAACGGCTGCATCGCGGTCGTATGCATCAACTCGCATCCAGACCAGCAGAGATCACAGGAGAGCGATTTATCCATGACTGCCAACTCCTGACTGGAGAAATGATGGCAGTCTCGACATTGAGCTGCCAATGTTTTGAAGCTGCATTGGAGGCCCAGAGTACGTGTGTTATATTTGTTTGTCAACATCCGTTTTTGTGTGCGTGTTTGTGCATTTCCATTTGTGCCCGGAAGCTTGGCCACTGATGTCCACGCTTGTGGCTGGCGCGCAGTCTGCACATGTACTGTCGGTGTGTGGGTTCAGGCAAATTTGGTTCCGCCCGTGTCCATGTGCTCGTGTATGCGCGAGCTGGCATGTCAGATGATGTCCCCGCTAATCCAGCAGTGGGCCTGTTGTGGATTAGTAACAGGCTCCGGGGAATGGGAATCCCATTCCCGTTTACAGTCCGCCCTGGCAAGGAGAAAAGGAAGGATGCCGTCTCTACACTTCCTTCACACTGCTTCTTGCCTCAAGGTGTGTACGTGGAAGTGTGTTCGTGTGGATTTTTCGGGTTCTGTCATGGATGGCAAGAGTGTGTTTTCAAAGTTCCTTCTGCATTTTGGCCAGATGAATCTTTTTTGCTCGTGGTCAATTCACCATTTCAACCATCGTTTCTCCCGTGATGAAGAATAGAACAGTTCAAGAGAGAGAAATGTTTCTATTCTGCACAAAAATTAAAAACTTTTCCTCCTTTAAATACAAACACACAGTCGCATTCTTGACCATTAACTCCAAAACAAAACAAAAAAAAAACGACGACAGTATTTGTTTTGAAACACCAACCACATTCCGTCTTTTCATGAAAAAACATTGAAAGGATTTTTTTTCCCCAGCCAAACCATAATAAAATTAAAAAAAAAAAAAAACATTTATACGTTTGTGTTGGGGGTTGAGACTTGCAAGTGGACAGCACAACAAAAGAGCTGCGGCGGCAAGTCCCCAAGCAGACATTATATGTCAGCGTGACGCGAGCTCGTCCCCAACTGTACAAAGCCAACCTCATTCGGGCCACCAAACCGAGGTCAGCCTGGATTAGCCGCGAGTAACCCTATCAGGTCCAGCACAATGATTACAAAGCCCGCTGACGCTGGCTGTCAGCAGACTCTGTCGAGCAACCCTAGAAGACCGACCCTTGGCTGAAGAGCCAACGGAGATGGTTTGTCCGTTTCAAACCTCCCTCCCCCCACACTCCCCCCTCTTTTTTATGTTGTCCCTTTTTGTGTCACCCTTTACTTAGCTCGTTTGATTTTTGCCAACTTGTTTGTTTCATCAATCGGGCCCCGCAGGTGCGTGTCCGTCTGAAATTCACGCCGCATATGATTCACGTAATTTCTTCTGAAGCCAATACTGAGCTCTTTGAAGAGCCTTCCAGTCCAACAACGTTTTGAACATAGTTGAATACTCCACATTTCAATACATATTCTTTAACCTACTTGATCCCTTTTTGAAAGGCTGTATTTTATTTTCCAATAAAACCAAGTTACGTGGAGACCACTCAGAAAATCTGCACACGGGATCAAGCGAACAGTGTTCTTTGTGTTTCATGCTGTTTTATATTGAATAAAAAGCATTATGATGATTCAATTATGAAGAAACAACAGGAAGCAGAACTGGAGGTAGCAGAAATGAAGATGCTGAGGTTCTCGCTAGGTGTGAACAGGTTGGATAGGATTAGAAATGAGCTCATTAGAGGGACGGCGAAAGTTGGATGTTTTGGAGACAAGGTTGGAGAGAGCAGACTTTGATGGTTTGGACATGTTCAGAGGTGAGAGAGGGAGGAAATTGGTCGGAGGATGGAAAGGATGGAGCTGCCAGGCAAAAGAGTGAAAGAGAGGAAGACCAAAGAAAAGGTTGATGGATGTTGTGAGGGAGGACATGAGGACAGTGGGTGTCAGAGAGGAAGATGCACGAGACAAGCTTAGGTGGAAAAAGATGACACGCTGTGGCGACCCCTAACGGGACAAGCCGAAAGAAAAAGAAGAAGTTATGCATTGGCTGGCAACCAGTATGGAGTGTACCCTACCTGCCTCCTGCTAGATGACATCTGAAATAGGCTTGAGCACTCCTGCGATCCTCGTGAGGATAAGCGCCTCAGAAAAAGGAGAAATGGAGGACATTGTGGTGGAAAAACTCTCTCATTATCCTAACGTACTGGTTTTAAAGACGTTTTCTTGGTGTGCATCTTTATGACTTTCTGTTCAGTGTGGCAAAGCACATGCAACAACAATTCATACTCACATTCACGCCTACGGGAAATGTTCAGTTTTCGATTCATATAACAAGCGTGTTTTTGTAGATGTGAGAGCAAGCAGAGAACCTACATTGAAAAAAAAAATCTAGCATGGGGAGAACATGCAAACACCAACAGAGATCTGAACGCGGATCTCCTGACTGTGGGGCAGATGCGCTAACCACAAATTCTCCATGCTGCCACGTTGTGGTCACTGCACTCAAAAGTATTGCACATGAAGACGGCCCCTGGCACTGACATCTATACTTTTCCGACCGAATGAGACATTCGCTTTTGCAAAAAAAAAAAAAAAAAAAAAAAAGCTCGTGTTTTAGCTACCAGCGGAATGTTAGTCTGCTTTTTTTTTTTTTTTTTTTTTGGCTTCCACTTCAAGCACATTGGTTTACAGTTGCACTTTGCTCCAAACTATTTCCTGAACATCCATGTTCGCGAGGCGCATGTTACACAAATCAAACCCTATGAAAGGGCTGCCTTTTTTTTTTGCTTTTTTTTATGTTTGTCCTTTTACATAGCCAGAGAAAACAAGAACAACAGCGACAGCGACGCAAGGCAGCGGCAGCAGCATAACATCTTGGAGGTAACGCGGCAAGCAATGTTCTGCACTTCAGCACATCAGAAGCGCCCCATGTTTCAATCGCCCTCAAGGTACCCGTTTACAAAGTGATACAGCTTAGGGTTTTTTTTTTTTTTTTTTAACTCAGGGCGAGGGGCTGATTTGAAACCCCTTCTGTTGCCAAGCGCATGGACGGCTGCTGATTAGAAAACGGGTTGGCAGCAGTGGGCAGATGCCAGGCGGGAAGAGAAATAACGGTCTGTCCTCAGTCTCCCTTCCTTATTGAGCCATCCCCCACAGAACCCAAAGGTGGGCGGGGGGGTGGAAGGGTGGGTGGTGGAGGGATCAATTGCGCCAGTATCACAAAGCATCAAAGTGGACGGATGTCTTTTACAAGGTTTTAGGATGTCTTTTCTGGCGATTTCAAGAGTTTTCTTGAGCGTTGTGATCACATCGTTTGGATCACAATGCAGTTTCGCTCCTTTTGTCTGCATGCCCACATACACTTGATCACAAAACCCACATGCACCGCTCTACTGAACACTTGGAAAGCAAAACAGGAGGTATTAAATCTGTATATATTTAGCTTTCTGGGTTTCCTAAAAATTTCAGAAGTGTAAATTATCATAATTGAAATACCATTCATCCTGACTTTGTTCTTTCTTTCTTGGACTCGAGACTCCAAAGATGTTCCAAACAGTGGAAACGGCATGGTTGCAATTGTTAACGTAAACCAAATGACAAGCTCGGGCCTTAATCATGCTGTCATATGCTCGTATTGATTGGAAAGCAGCTCGATAAAACTACATGGCTACACTCGTATTTAGCTCACCTGCGCGCTACATTGACAAATTATCCCTTCACGTCATCCCATCTTGTCAATCACAGAATTATCTTGATTGTTAGCTATAGCTATTAAATAAATGTGTTACAAAAGAGACAGGTAGATATGGAAAACAGTTTCTCTTGATGCAAATGAACAACATATTGTTTGTCATCAGCGAGGAAATTTGGCTTTAATTTGGATGATCGGTCAGTTACGAAGCAAGCTCAAACATTTTGCAATGATTCAATCTGAAATTCTGCCGGGAGCTAAAGGGGTGGGGTGGGGGGGATCAATAGGCCTTCTCATTTCTGAGGCATCATTTTTTCTCCCAGTAGCTTGTCAACTGGTGACATAATCACAGTTGAGCAAAAGTTTCTAATCTTTAAGATGCTTGACTTCAATTAAAAAAAAAAAAAAAACCACACATGAGGGCCTCTGTACTCTCCAGACGACCATCATTTTAGAATCCTCTTTAATGATTACAACTACAATAAATGCCCATTTATTTCCTTGTTGTATACTGTGTGAAAATGTCCATAAACACTCCAGCAGTGTAAAGTTAGTTCAGCAGTCAATAGGAGTGAAACGGCGAAGACACAGGTAGTTGTGTTTACCTAATCCTCATCTTCTTGCGTGCCTGTTTGTGTGTCTGCGCGGATGTTCGCGAGTCTTGCTTCTTCCTGCCTCTGACTGTCTCCAAACTCTGCGCTGTCTTTGTTGATCTCTCTCTCTCTCTCTCTCTCTCTCTCTCTCTCTCTCTAACTCTCTCTCTCAGTCTTTCCATCTCTCCATCTCGCATATCTTCATCAGGCTGGGACGAAAATATCCTCGGAGCTGCAGTCCGAGCGGAAACTGAGACTTGGAATGTTCTCCTATACTGAAACACGGGCGCGTGCATGCTCCACAACGGGCCGACAAGTGCACTTTCAAACTGACAATATGCAGTACTTGTGTACACGCGCACGCAAATCTTCACGCGCACACTCGCGTCCACGAAATTCGGCTCGTTGGCCTGTTGTCAAGGAATAGAGGAGACAGCGCCCCCAGGTGCGCACACAGCGGTACTCCTTGACGTCGAGTCCAGTGAACAGGACTCCATTTAATTTAGAATCTATAACAGAAAAAAAATATATATATTTTCCCTGTAAGTTTGTGTCACAGCACCTTAATACAAACTATCTCCAATGTGGTTATGTTGCTGTATGTATATTGCGACCATATGTTTTTGCATGGTATCACTTGATAGAAGCTGGTGTGTCATCAGTTTATTTTTACTTCCTCTTCCTTGGTGCCTTGTATTTTGACTCGTATAATTGATAACTTTTTTTTAATATTGAAGCAACATTATCATTTGCTGATCTCAGTTTATTCTTTTATGAAAATCATCATCGTTGTTGTCATTTCTCAAATGTGGTCGCACTATATGTCCCCCTCCCTCAACAATTATTTACCTTTGAGTGCAATAATTAGTACTGTACTTACTAAAACATTAATGCAGGAATTGCTCCTTTTACTGCACTGCCCTTATTTCTGTCCTTATAAACACGTCCTTTTTATATGTATATATAAATACTATTGAATGATTTTACCGGTCCTAAAGTGTATTTTTGTTGAGTGTAACAGAAGCTCGTGTTCGCGAGTTTCTTGTCAGCGCGGCCAGCAGGCAAACTGCACTGCATATATTTAAATAACGGCTGTTTCCTGTTTACAAGTCAGCCGGACCACAATGCACTGGGGGGAGGTGGGGGGGGCACCTGATGGATGAATACTGATGAGGAGGACTGCTTGGCCGCTCTCTTCATTAGTGAGTTGCCACCTTGACTGCCGCTGTCACAGCCTCGGGTTTCAAGCAATGCCATTGTCCCCCGCAGAGGTCGTCGTGCCTTTAATCGCGATCATAAAGGACGAGCAAATGTCTGCTTTGCGTCTAGACCGGGTCAGAGCGCGCGCGCGCACGCACGCACGCGCAAACTGCGGGGATAGGTGATAGCAGAAAAAAATTAATTAATTAAAAAATAAACTTTTCATCGGGACTTTTTGGACGCACACGCGCAGGAGTTTTGGATTAGGAAAGCAAACAACGACAACGTGCATCGGCTAATGAATGAGTCGTCGCTGATTAGCGTTAAAACACCAGAAGTGCCCCCTCATTGCCAAGCTCGAAGAAAAAAAGGAGCCAGGACCGCCGCCTACAGGCCGCATGGCGCATTACTCCAACGGGGCCTGCAGGCCGGATGGACCTTGGAGCAGCTACAAGTTTTCAGGTTTTTATTTTATTCATTTGTTAATTTAGTAGCATTTCTGACTCATTACAACGCCATCAACCTCTCTCTCTCTCTCTCTCTCTCTCTTTCTCTCTCTCTCTCCCTCATTCACTCTCTCTCACTTGTAGTCGTCCCTGTCAATTAAACTGGATGCGCGTTAAACATCAGAAGTTGAGGAAATATTTTTGTTCTATTTATAGATCCAATTTTTGCAGACTCTCGATGTAAAAAAAATATCATCCAAGTTACATTCGCGCAAATATTTCTTAAATTTAATTCATTCAAAAGGTGTATATCGCTTGCACGTGATTAACAAGTGGCTCTGGATCAAATCGAGTTCTTTTTTCAATGCGTGATAAAATAACATTTCCAAGAATTATCTTTATTTATTTTTTTTGTTTGTTTGTTTGTTTGTTTTTTTTGATAGGGGTTGTTTTGATGATGAACGTGAAGGTGTCAGCGCCGCATCTGTGAAGTTTAATCTAACGCGTCAAGACAACAAGTCGACTCGGAAGAAGAGAAGGGAAAGCACATTTTGGACTGAGCCCGCTTCTTGCAGCGGTCACTTTTTGTTCCGAGCCTCTTTCTGAGGAGAAAAAGTGGGCGGGATGGATATTCAGATGAGCCTGAGTGACAGCTCGAGCTCCCCCCCACAATGGCGTGTGCGAGTGGGCGCGCGCCCGTGTGTGTGTGCGTGCGTGCGTGCGTGCGCGGGCATGCTCGGGCTCCTTCTTTCCTGGTCGCAAGTGCTCACATAGCGGCTGGTAGTAAAAACAGCGGACGCTAGGGGATCAAGACGCACGCCAGCGTCGCGTCTATGCGGGCTCCGTGACAATTTTGCGCCGTTTTGCCACAAAGAGGGCTTTGGAGGGAGGACTTGTTTGTATTTCTTTCTTGATTTTCCGTGTGCGTCCTTGAGCGTCTGATGTGACAGTTCGCGGCGCCGATTACTGTGTGGCTGTTTTCGGTCGCGCCGTCGCCCGCCCTGTGCGCATTCCTCCCCCCCTTTTTTTTTTTTTTTTTTTTTTTTTTTTTCCTCCCGGTGCGCCTTTCCCCTCCTTCCCGGTTTGGACCTGCCGCGGCCCCCCTCGCGCGCGACCCATGTCCTATCCTCAGGGTTACCTGTACCAGCCCCCGGGCTCGCTGGCTCTCTACTCGTGTCCGGCTTATGGGGCCTCGGCTCTGGCGGCTCCGCGGAGCGAAGATGTGGGGAGGTCGTCGTCCGGCTCGGCGTTCAGCCCTTACCCGGGATCGGCTGCTTTCTCCGCCTCCGCTGGCTCGGGCTTCTCCAGCCCGCTGTCGTACTCCACGGACCCCGCCACGGGATTCCCGTCATACATGGTAAAATAGATTTAGCGTGTGCGAGGAATTTTCATAAGAAGGCACGCGGAGGCAAACCATTCAAAGTGCGCATTGGCGCAAGTTTTTTGTTTTTTTTTTGTTTTTGTTTTTCTTTACCCCCTTACTCTTCATTTTCTAAGAATAGCGAAACTTATCAGTTGAAGATTGTTCTCCATATGGGCCCAGGGTGGGTGTCCTTCGATTCATATCAACGGCGGAGTTCATTTCAAATGGGAATTGAAAGCATGGTTGCGAGTTGTAGTGGCTTAACAGTCAATGCGCAGCTAATTATGTAAAACTGAATACCCAGCGAGGGTTTTCATTTAAGCTTTCCTCTCCCAGCAGTGAATTTACGGCTCAAAGGAAATTAATACAAAGCGTGCAAACGCACTTTCTCGCTCGGCGTTACTTAAAACTCGTTCAAAAAAAAAAAAAAAAAAAATCTAATTGAGACGAGTAGATGTGGATATATTTTACAAGGACACACAAAAGCGATACAGGCTGTTTTTAACACTGCAACTTTTGCATATTTTAGTGTTTAAAAATAATAATTGATTTAAAATAAATGTAGAATTTGAGGCTCTTGTTTTGCGGCTTGAAAGAGTAAATCAAATGATCTTTTCATATTAATGAGTATATGCTTTTATGCATAATTAGTTACCTGTCAAGCATGGGATAACAATTCAAATTGACACCATATGTGCATTTCCGCCCCCCCCCCCCACACCGTTTTTTTTTTGGTTGAAGCATAATCAGATATTTATGACTTTACAAACGTTTAATTAACAACACAGTATGATTTGTCCGGTAACGAGTAATGAGCTAATACAACAATAAAGTAATTTTACAGTTTCGCATCGATGTTATTATCGATTATTATTATTATTTACCCAGGCTATAACACAATGGTCGTGGTACTGTTTGGAACGTGAAAAGAAAAATCCCAGGCCGAGTTTAATGAAAGCTTTCCAACCAGCAGAGCTCTCCCTATGACGCACACACGACGGGCATGGCGGGGACGTTAAGTTATCACCCGTACGGGGGTCCCGGGTACCCCTACCAGCTCAACGACCCGGCCTACCGCAAGAACGCCACCCGGGACGCCACGGCCACCCTGAAGGCCTGGCTGCAGGAGCACAGAAAGAACCCTTACCCGACCAAAGGCGAGAAGATCATGCTGGCCATCATCACCAAGATGACCCTGACGCAGGTCTCCACCTGGTTCGCCAACGCCAGGAGGAGGCTGAAGAAGGAGAACAAGATGACGTGGGCGCCCAGGAACAAGAGCGAGGACGAGGACGACGAGGACGGGGATCACGTGGAGCGAGCGGAAAAGAACCTGGACAGCGGCGACGCTTCGGCCGAGGATGAAGGTGGGCCTGGGAAAGAAAGGGTTTTACAAAAAATAAAAAAATAAATAAAAAAATGCTCATTGCTGCTTTGCAAAATTAGGAAATCAGTTGAAATCGATTATGAAATCATTTATGAATAATAATAATTTAGACAATGAATTAATTTCGACGCGTTCGCAATCGTTGATTCCTTTAACGACTTTTTTTTTTTTGCATGAATACACATTATTGTGTTATTTGAAAACTTGCTCCTTCAAAGGATCACACGATCATTTCAAGTAATTGATTACGGTCAAAACTCGCCGTGGCAACGCAAAAGGAACGTGATGACAGTCAACGTAAGACTGACGGCGTACGTGTGGCATTTGATGTTCAGTGACAAAATAATACCACATGCATAATCGCCTCATGAAAATTCTGACAGAACGTAAACCACTCGAAAACGATGAACACACACGGCTGTCATTGTGCTTTATTGATTTTTTTCACCGCTGGTTTTGCATTGTTCTTTCTGCCCGTCAGGTATCAGTTTGCACGTGGACGCGCTGACCGACCACTCGTGTTCTGCCGAGTCAGACGTGGAAAAAGCGGCGGTGTGCGGGCTGAGAGATTCGGCGTGCAAAGACGACGCGGAGGAGCGCAAGTTGCACGCCTCTCGCCTGGAGCTCTCGCCCAAATCGGTCACGAGCTCGCCTCCGATGGGAGTCCAGGCGCCGCTTTTCGGCCATCAGCACCAGCAGCACCTTCATCACCTCCAACAGCTCCACCCCGAGGATTTAGCTCGGAGCCTCGGCACGAGCGACGCCGTGCACCCTAAGAAGTCCTGCCTCGAAAGCAAAGCGCCCGCGGGGGTTTCTCACAACCCCAAACCCAAATTGTGGTCGCTGGCGGAGATTGCGACCTCGGAGCCAAAGCAGCAAGTGGGCCATCCGAGCTGCCCCCCCCCATCCTCCTCCTCCTCCTCCTACACTGGGGGGCTTCTGACTCCCCCAACTCCCCCCGCAGCCTCCTCGTCTGCCACTTCGCCCTCTCTCTACCCGACCCCCTCCCTCCTCGGAAGACCCATTTACTACACGTCGCCCTTTTATGGCACTTACACAAACTACGGAAACTTCAGCCCGCTGCAGGGCCAAAGCATCCTGCGCTACTCCAACTCGTCCGGGGTGAGTCTGGCGGCCGCAGCCGCCGCCGCGGCAGCGGCCGCCGCCGCAGCCGCCGCCGCCAACGAGGGCCTCGGCTCTCTGCAGGCTCCGGAGGCTCAACTCAGGCCGGACTCGCCCCTCCTGCTCAAAATCAACTCGAACCAGACTGGCGCCGGCGCTGAGCAACATCACAAACAACATTGTAGACCTGCAAATTTGGACGCAAAGAAGGGAACGTAGAATTGCGAATTACCCTGCACAATTAAGTCAGGCACAACTCTGCAGTGTATTTTGTATTCAGAAAAAAAGAAAGAAAGAAACTGGCTGGAGATATAATTAGCTCACTCTTTTCCAAATGCAGACCAACTTTTATTTCATGTGTAGCTCACGTTTTTCCTAACTGATAAGATCAAACAAATTTGCCTTTCAAGATCGAATCGTCACCAATCAATTGATTGGGGATTAAATTGGAGAAACACGCAACAAGCAAATGCACGTTGACGTCAAACGTTTTTTTCCCCGGAACATAATACTAATAATAATCATAATAATAACAAAAAAAAAAAAAAACAACAGTCTTTTGACAGATGGTTTGATGCGGTTTGGAAATGCAACATCTTGCCAGCGTTTCGCCTTTTGCGACTCTCAAACAAGACGACGAACCGAACCACGCCCGCGAGTGCTCACTTGCAACAGGTGAGTGGCTCGAACTCGGGCGGGGCTCGTTTCTTCCTTTGGCTTGGTCACAATCAATCATCCTGGGGGAGCAACGCGTGCATATATGCAACCGTATTTACACCAACTGACTGGATTCGGAAGGTACCGATGAATTTCCATGATTTCATTTGGCAATTTTCACGTGGACTCGCGCTGTTTTGTCGTTTTTAGTGCAACCGATGATTGGTACGCGTCCATTTTTTAATGTTTATTTCCATCTTCTGCAGGTAGGTGTCACAATTGCTTTCAGTTTCAAGGTAGCGTGGACACCAGCTATTATTTTATTCAATTCATTTTCTCTCCTCGTTGTGCCACCAGAACAGCCGAATTTAAATCTCCTTGCTGAGCCCCACACGACAGCACGCACGTTAAAAATGTTGTTATTGCTTTGGTGTCACTTTATTTGATTCATAATTTATCATTTGACCTATTCCCATAGTTTATAAATCCTTCCAATGTGCTATTATCACATTATTTCTCAGGTTCCTCATACTTTGCTATTTCAGTAAACTATTTATGTGTGGAAACATAACATTTGGCTTTTTTTTTGGGGGGGGGGGAGTGGGGAGGGTATTAATGGAAAGGACAAGCCACAAGAGAAGTTGTGAGGACTTCAAAGTGGAATAGATAGCTTACATTTGATATTTATTTTTTTAAATGATGGCGTATTTATGCCTATAATTTATGCAAGTTGTATTGCAAAAAAAAAAAAAAACAAGAAATTGAAATCTGACGTGTTTGTTCTGTAAATATATAAATATAATCAAAGAACAGTTTTTATTTGAACTTGGGAAAAGAACCACAATGTTGCTCCTGATAATTTATATATTTTATTGTAAATAGAAATGAAAACGAGCGCTGTGGGAATACTGTACTTGTGTGGTATCAGCTATTCAAGGTAGAAAAAAAATTAAACTTTTTTTCTCAACTGTTACATTTTCCAAGAGTATTTCTTTTATTCTATCTATCTATCTATCTATCTATCTATCTATCTATCTATCTATCTATCTATCTATCCCCAGCAGTTTGGGTCTGGTCTCCGAAACAAACGTATTTCATTTTCCTCCCAATACTATATTTCATTTTATTGTCGCCCTATGGCTTCATTCATCCATTCATTCATTTGAAAATGTGATGAATCCAGCCAGTGTGGGACGCGACCGCCATTGAGGGCCCCCAGCGGGGCTCGCCCCCCGGAGCTTTTTTAGACAGGTTCAGGCGGGTTGGAGGGTGGGCCCCGCCGTGGGCCCCGCCCGCTTCAATATTGCCGCATGGCACCGAGCGATCCATAAACGTCGATCTCGGCATCTGCCAGCTCCAATGGGCCGTGTGATTGGCCCAAATCGGACAGGCTTTCGCTTTCTGCTACTTCCCATCACGGCTGCTTAGAACGGCCGCAGCTAATTGAGCACATTAGCAGGTAAAACAAGTTACTTGTGGTCGTATTTGGAGCCTACCTATGAGGCTGTGATATGGTCAAGATCAGCTGGTTGAACCCCCGGGCCACCCAATCTTTTATTTTGAGAACTGAGTGTGAGTCAAATCTCATTGCTTGCCTCCATATTGCAACACACATTTAGGCTTGACCATTAGACTTGACTTTACTTTGATGACAGAAATTTACATTTATTTAAAATCTTGTGGCTGGACTCATCTTTATTATGTGATGCTTTATCTTCAATGTTTTATCGTCAGCTGGCTTTCATGAGCGACTCAATACTGTTGTCAAATCGCACCACAGCAAATGGGAGTCTCGGTTTTTGGCTCCTACAAGGATTATTTCTGGCAACTACTGCGCAAGTTCTAGGTAGGCAAGTTCAGGAAGTACCTAGCACCAGACTGTTCAGTCTTACTCTTCTGTATGTTGCCATTTTGAAGATAAATAGGCCACGACAACAATGTCAGGGTGTCTGAGAATAGCGATACAAATGCAACAATACTTCGAGCACAGAAGTTAGCATAATTTTTCCCCCTTTTTTGTACCACAATCTAAACTGAAGTACAGAAATTCCCAAGTTAACGTTAATAATTCTTATAATGGACAGTATTTCCTCATATAGTGGTCAGTAATTGAAGCGGAAGATTTTGTTCTTTTTATAAAGGCATTGTTGTAATAAGTACGACTAATGATGCTTCATTTTAACACTGGTGCAATATAGCATGTATTGAAATAAAGGAAACATCAATTGTCTTGTCACTTCTATCAGTTACTGGTGTTTTTTTTTTTTTTTAGCACTAATACCTAGTACTACCTAAAAATGTCAATATTTGTCCCCGTTCAAAGTAGTTATTGTTACTGTTAAAAAAAAAGAAAAAGAAAAGAAAAAGTCTGGCCACCGGTGGCCTTTGAAGACATGAAAGTAGACTCCCACCCCGCCGCCGTGTTTGATTGAGAGCAGTGGCAGGTGAAAATGGGACCGAGGCGTCCATTGCACATGACAGAGCTCAAGCTGTGAAGTCTGTTGTGAATTTATGTCACAATTAGTCACAATTGCACAGAGACTCCTCTGCTTCCTTTTCAAGAAACGCAAACTATTAGCCGACGAGCTCGGCCCGACCTTGAGTCGGTCCGCGTTGATTTCCGAGGCCGTGGCGAAACAGACAATTTTAGCTGCACTTCCAAGGCTGTCAATTGCAAGCGCGATGCGCCTTTGCACCGGAGAACGACAATGCAAAGAGTATTTTGATGAACTGTTATCCAAATATTCTTTCAATTCCCACCATTGCATATCAAGCATTATAACGCTATCATGCATATCGCGTACCACAGAGCATACTAAGGACTAGTTGTCATTGAGAGCTACATAGATGCTATCGGCGCGCTGGTGGCTTGATGCGAGTGTAGACTGGAGAACAAGTGGACTCATTTTCCTTATCGCTGATCAAATAAGCAGCTCATATATGCAGATAATTTATGAGCTGGTTGAATCCTTTTATCCTCCCATCATCCCTTTCTCCTCTAAAATGCTTAAGACATTAATCTCTGACGCTCACCTTTGTACCACTCTCCCAACAAGTATTGTGGCGACAATATGCACTTTATGGATTTTATACAAATTTTCAGCGGTGCGTGATGGAACAGTGAATGGGAACTAAACTTCCTCATCACATTTCAAATATGGAGCCATGAAAACCGAGTTTCGACACCAATGACTCTCACAGTGAGAGAAAATATTCTTCTCTGAACTTTAACCCCCCCCCCCCCACCTCACAAAAACATTATTTTGGGTCACTTGAAAATTGGTATACGTGAGGATTTCTCGAACTGATGATTTTTAATGGCACTTTTTGCTGACGGGATATGTCACAATATCAACACTACGTCTGCCTATCAGCTACTTTGCAGCTTTATGAAACACATAATTATCTCCTTAAGACAAGCGGTTTCCATACGGCTGAGTAGGTGGGCGCTGGTCTCCCAGATCCCCAAATCTCACCCCTCTTGGTTTTGATATTTCGGGGCATTTTAAAGCTCTGGTGTGTCAGGAACAGAGACCAAATATAAAACAAGAAGTGTTCTTCAGCAGTGGAGGAGTCGAATTGAAATCCATCCCTGCATCCTTTTTCTGCGCCGGTTATCCTCACGAGGGTCGCAGGAGTGCTAGAACCAATCCCAGCTGTCAACGGGCAGGAGGCGGGGTACACCCTGAACTGGTTGCCAGTCAATCGCAGGGCATATACAGACGGACAACGGTCGCACTCACAATCACAACTGGGGGCTATTTAGAGTGTCCAATGAACGGATGTTTTTGGGATGTGGAAGGAAACCCGAGTGCCCGGAGAAAAGCCACACAGGGCACAAGAACATGCAAACTCCACAGGGAGGTCCAGTCCAGCATTTGAGAACTGTGAGGCCAACGCTTTACAGCTGCTTTACTGTGCCGCCCGCATCGAAATGTGTTTTCAAAAAACATCGAGAGCAGTTGTTTTCACCCACATTTTCTTTTATTGCAAAGTTGCGACCCGCGTTTATACAGTGGAAGTTCAGAGCAATCAAGATTTTTGGGGCTTCAAAACAGTCTCTGAAAGGCTCATTTCAAATGGTGCAAATCCTGCTAGAAGCGTAATGCTAGCTCGCCATGGAGACCATCTGCCAGATGTGGAGCTGCACTGTATTTGTTTACAGAGTAAACATTCCATGTTGTTATTATTGTCATACAAAAATTTTTTATGTCTTATAGTTTTCAATGAGTCAAGCACAAGCAATAGAACAATCATTTTTTTTTCAAGGCCGATACAGATTATTAGTAGACAAGGATGCCACTATCGAAGATTTTCAGTCTGTTCATTTGCAGTTTAAGGGAAAAGATCAGAATCACACTTTGAATCATATTAACTCTGGCACTTAATGTATATGCTTTGAAGCAGATGTTTATTTTTTTTTTAAACAGCTTTTCAGATGTGCAACACAAATTATTAATACTGTTTTTCATCTTGGACAAGAGACATCTTTGTTTTAGAACTGGAACAAAAACTGCAGGAGGTTCCCAGGCTCAGCCGCATGTCATAAAGTTGGATGAGCACGCCAACAAATAAATAGCTCCATAAACTCTTCTACAGTAATTCAGGTTTTCCAATATTTTTTCTTTATGAAAACAAATGTTAATCTTTTCACTTTCACAAACAAAAAAAAACAAAACAATACAATAATAATAAAAGGTACAGGGAGTTCCCAGGATCAGCACCATCTCTTTAGAATAAATAAATAGTTCCCTAATGTTTAACGTTGGTCTTTCTCTACTTAGCATGCATGTATTTGCAACCTGGGAAGAAACCAGAGTACCCCGAGAAACCTCACCCAAACATGAGGAGAGCATCCAAACTCCATAGAAGAAGGCTTGAGCCCGGATTTGAACCCACCACCTTTGAACTGCGAGGAAGACGTGGCAACTGCCGCTCCTACACATTTCACTTTATATGTGACTGGCTTGCAGACTTTCTAAGAAGTGGCGCTAATGCGGCGGTGAGGCGAAAGTCTGCAAAACAAGTGGGCCCAAAATCACTTCCAGGTGTGTTTCATAGTGCACATCAAAGTGGACGAGCGACTTTAAAAATGAGTTTGAGGTCTTGTCCCCTCATCAAAATGTCAACTCAAATGTTCACGAGAAAAACTGATCAAGGGGACCAAAAGCGGTACACGGTTTTAACACACTTGTGCTTAAATATTAACATATATATATATATAGATATAGAGTTTTGACATAACTGCATGCCAAATGCACACACACACACACACACACAAGAGACACTACTACACTCGTGCTTGAACATTCCAAACAAGGCCATTAGAAGACTGGACTTCCACCACTAATTGACAGTTATATTTAATGTCTGTGGTGAGTAAACACTTCAAGGCAGTGAACGGAACCACTGGGCCATAAATCAGAGAAAAACAAGATGGACAGCAAAACTCCCCGAGGTGGAGGTAAAAGGTGAGGCGGCAGTGCCAAACACATTCAATTCAAACTTGGTGAGTACATCACTACTGATGCACAGCGGAACGTACATCTGTAAAGTGTGTTTTCAAATCCTATCAAAAGCCTTGTTTGTCATTTTTACCATTTATTTATCTATATTATTATATATTTATATTTTGCTGGCAAAATATTTGCATTGGAGCGGGATGTAATCAACAACAGTTTTCAAGGCAGACACTTCTGAAGAAATATTGTGTTGAAGATTTTTTTTTTTTTTTTTTAGACCAACACCTTTATACAGAATTATTAAATGAAACCTGTTGCACAATACCCCGAATCACTAATTCTCTGCACAATATAATATTGTAATGTTCAGTCAGATAGATAGATAGAGTTATTATGAATATATTCCTCTATTAGTTTTAGACAACCTTAGATAGATAGATAGATAATTGCACGATCCATACTGTGCACAACTACTACAAGCCTGTGAAAAGCTTGATTTTAGCTCGTCGATTTTTGTTACCACGAGTACCAGTATCAATCACACAGATACGTCAAGTAGTGCACCGTTTTGCATGTAGTTTCCCTTTTGGTATGGCAAAGTTGTCTTTCTCGTGAGAACAAAGAGTGTACTCGTAGTACATGGGCGCGTTATTCTGGATTTCAAGATTGATCGTTTGTTTCGCTTGTATGCTATGGAACGTCACTCTTCAATGGAATTACATAGGAAGACTTCTGTAGCCACGTTCCATACAAATGAGCAAAACCCAAAGCCTGCACACTGCGATATGCGTCAATTGCACCTAACATGCAGCTCGCTATCCACGCTGGTTTGGAAATTGACAGTTTTTAGGTTTGTGAGTCCAACAGCCGACTGAGACGGCCATTCCAGATGTCGTTTTGTCTTCCTGTCTCAAATGAGCTTAGCGGGTCGGGACGATCAACTACCAGAAACCCACCCCACACAGAAGAGAAGCGATTCATGTTAAATAGCATGTGCTAGGCTAATTAAATTAAGCTTTTCTCAAACCCAAAGTGACTTTTCATTTAAATCTATATAGATTTCAAACAAAGCTATGTTCGCCAAACAGCACATACAAATATATTGGAGGATATATATAGATATATATTTCTTTAGAATTTTAGTCAGTGTATCGGAAAAAAATTCTGCTGTAGTTCACCCCAAACGTGTTTGATGTCAAAGCTTCGACTTTGATATTACTCCACCAAACGAGGATGTTTTCTTATGGAACTGATTCTGTGCAGTGGGGCACGGTCATGCTTGAGAAGAAAGGGCTGTTTCCGAGCCTTTGCCTCCGAATTGAGGTCAGAATTATGCAAAATGTTCTGCTTTTATGAAAAAAAAAGTGTCTGTGCAGCGTATGCTAGGAGGCTAGCACATCAACTTCACTGAGGTTCTAGGTTGGACTCTCACTCTGTGACTGTCTGTGTAGAGTTTGCATGCCTTGCGCTTTCACTGGCTATTCCCACTTTCCAAAAACAAGCAGGTCCAATTAATTGCAGACTCCTCGAAGATAAGAATGTGAATCTGGATGATTGTCGATATGACCGATTTGAGAACAGTCCAGGTTGGTATCCTGTCCGTCATCCAAACTCAGACGGGTTCTGCTTCATGCCATCTAGCACCCTCGAAAAAAAGATGTATGGCTAAACGGATGAAGATAAAAATGAAATAAAAATCAAAGCTTTTGATGAAAAACTTCTTCTCCCAAGGACTTGCTTTGTAAAAGGTCTAACTTCCTGATTGTGTCTGGATCACAAGCTCAATGAAACTGTATCCTCCAGTCAAAAATACCACTTTCACCACCCACCAGCAAATGTTCCTCCCTCCCTTTCCTCCAACGAAAGCTCTTACTGTACTCCTCCAGCTCTAAATAGGGTCATTCCCCAGGAGGTGTGTTTGGGGGGGTGGGGGGCACAGGATAAGAGGTAGACTGCACTTTGAGCCAAACGCACGCTCCCCTCTCTCGACATCTTCCTCAATCGCTCCCTCTCTGAGGACAATCTTTCTTTTGACTCCCAACCCACCGTGGAATATTAGTCTTTTTGCATTTAATCAGCCAACACTTGCGCCCAAAAGAGTTTCAATTCATTAAAAGCACTCAGATATTCAGGCCAGCTGCCTCCCGGAGACTGGCTCATGACAAGGTGGAGACAGACAGGCAGACGTGTGTGTATTTTGTGAAGAGGCGGGGTTGCACGTTTGTGTTACCTCCCTTTTTTTTTTTTTTTTTTTTTTTTGGACAGGGTATCCCAAACCTCAGCGGCGATCGGGCCGTGCTTAGCACTTTCCCCCGTAGCTAAATCAAACCACGACACGGCGCAACTGGCTGCGTCTGCGCGTGTGGTTGAGGTGAAAGGAAAACAAACAAACAAACAAACATTTATGTACACGTACACCTGTGCGTGCACACACACCAAACGCGTGCAGGCGCACCGGCTCAGCAAGCGGTTTAAAATTGAGAGCGTTGATCCATCTATAAGTGAGCAAAGCTCCTTACATCTTTCTATTACAGAGAATCGCGGCTGCATTCTAATACAATTATGCTGACGAAGAGCACGCGAGCGGAGGGAAGCCGTCGCTGTAGCAGGATTCCCGCCCTCTCCATTGATCCATTTCCTTTGCCGCTTATCCTCACAAGGGTCGCGGGGAATGCTGGAGCCTATCCCAGCCGTCAACGGGCAGGAGGCGGGGTGCGCCCTGAACCGGTTTCCAGCCAATTGCAGGGTGCATCGAGACAAACAGTCGCACTCGAGATCAC